>NW_027141730.1:0-626500 GCF_036365525.1 Heterodontus francisci
AAACTGTCTTTCAATTGCAGACTTTTGTTAATTAATTGAACTTAAATGTCAGCAGCTGCTATGGTGGGATTTGAACCCCTGTCCCCAGGCCATTATGTTGGGCCTCTGGCTTACTAGCCCAGTGATATTATTGCTATGCGATTGCCTCACCAATGGGTGTGTACAGTGTCTGCCCCCTAATATCATCCACAATATCATCTGGGCTGAAAACCTGAACTTGGTCCCAACTCAGAGACTCAAAGTTCACATTTTAACGGGAAATGGCAGTAACAGAGTGAAATGGGATTGTTTTTCTCCATGGATTCAGTGTACACTGCAGGTAGATCACGTACATTTTAATAGATACGCAAAGAGTTAAGATGGTCAATACAACAATATGGAAATGTAAATGACGCCACCCATAATTGTGGCATCTATCCAGTATGAGTACAGATCTTTGTTTTTTCCGAGAAGTCTTACTAAGGTCATTGACACTGAAATAATTGCGTTATCGTCCATCATATTAATTTCATAGAGTCAAAGTTGCTGATGTAATGTGTTTGTTCAGGTGAGTGTAACTGATAGCAATGATCAGGGGGACAATCATGTCAGTGGAGACTTATTCCCTGCATAAATTAGGGCCCATTGAAATGAATCAGTTCGGAATGCCTGCTAGAGCTGTGGGTTCTGGGCTAACAGAAATATCTGCTTCTCACAGACATGGGATATCCATTAATGTATCAAATAGAAAGCATTTATTACCCTGTACTTGCAACAATTGGAGTTCCTGGTAAGCCTGTATCTCAGCTGTTAATTGTGTTAATCGATGTTCACTGTGGTGCTCCACTCAGTATTATTTATCTCGGTGAATGTTACACAGCCACCTGTTTTTGTCCAGCCATTTACTGATGAAATATCCTCGTTTTCTATGCTTTCAGTCTTACAGGAGCTGCATTATCTTTGATAGTATTGGTTTAAGTAACCCTGGCATTGTTGCTGTATTATTTTGAGTATTGAATATATTTGAATCAAGTGTCTTGGTTAGGATCAAGAATCAGACCATCAAGAGCTTTTAATAGTTTCATGTTGTGGAACCAACTAGTCGTGGAATATTTTTATGAATGCTTTTAGCTGCTTGACAATGAGATATCTCACGTTCTCAGTGTTACAAGGGGACATCAAAGTCCTCCCTCCCCAATAACATAGTTTAATTTAACTGGGATTTCAATGTATCGATTGGTTATCACGGTTATAAAATATTATTTCATTCTGTGTGTGTCTGACGTTGCTTCGGATTTCTGGCTATTGTACTGTGTTGTTGACTCTTTCACGTGTCCTTCTCTGCTGCACTTTGGAGCCTTCACTTTCACTGGACTACATTATAAAATAGAAAGTATTGATACGATGTTTTACTGGTTTGCAATCTATCAGCTGGAACTGTGAGTCTTTCCATTTCTCTGTAGATTATCAGATGCAGCGCTGATGTTGGTGTTTCATTAATTAAACAATCCCACATTCTAATGTTGTACTTTATAAATCCAGGAGAAGGATTTTTAATGATTGTGAGGTTTGTCTGGAAGAAGCGTTCGATTCTTTTTATTCCATGCATTGCAGATGAAGTGAACAGTGTAGGTGAACAGGTGGAGAATTCGGTACTCTGTCGACGCAGTAAATTATTCACAGAGGATTCGCCATTGAACTGACACTGAGAATAGAATCATTGAACATGCGGCTGGTTAACAGATCACAGGTGCAGAATGTTCGGAATAAACCGTATGTGAAAAGGGACATGAAGCAACAGTTTGCAGCGTGTGAGTACTCCAGAGAGATAGGGAGGGCGACAGAGAGATGGAAGGAGAAACAGAGCAGGGAAAACAAAAGTGAGGGAAAAGGATAACCAGAAAGAAAGAGAAAGAAACAGCAGTGTAAATGATTCACTATCATAAAGTGCTGGAATATCCAGAAAGATTAGCGAGAGAAGCTATGAGTTGAAGTTGTCTGTTGTCAGATTGCATTAATTTTGCTGTTTGACTTGATCGTCTCTGTTTATTTCTGTCAGGTCCTCATTTTGTTTTGCAGCAATTTGCTAGTCCTTACTTACTGACTGAATAAACATAACAGAATCCGTTCTTCACCTTGGTAATTCATTCTTCAAATACTGTACATGAATTTTGAATGACTGCTGAATTAAATAAAGAGCGAGGCTGGTATCAGAAAAAAATAAGCTTATATTTAATTGCCTGCACAAACTAAATGTATTGACTATACTGTGTAACCAATGAACTGTTCTCCAACACCAATAACAACAGGTATTATTGTTTGAATGTATTAATTGAACTGTATTACTGGGATCTATAGATCAGATTTACTCTAACACTCTGCTGCAGTCTCTCCCTATGAATCTCAGCCTCTCCTCTCACTGTATTTAATCCTCTGATTCCTCATCCATTGCTTCAGTTTATTCGCTTTCCCAACCATCTGCTCCTGTCTCCCATCCAGCAACAACATGTCCTTTTCCTGCTCTCTCTCCCAATTTCACTCATTGCATCATTCTCCAGTTGCCTCGTCCAACCTGATAGGAACATAGGAACATAGGGGCAAGAGTGGTCCTTTCAGCCCTTCGAGCCTGCTCCGCCATTCTGAATCATGGCTGATGCAAACACTCAAATACAGTGCTGCAATTTTCAGCCTTTTCCCATTTGGTAACAATCCCTGTCGGCTCCCCGAATCCAGAGCAACAAACCAGCAGCACCTTCCGCTGTCTCAAAGCCTTCCCGCCCAACAATCTGGAGACAAATCCCCATTTAACTCATTGGATTCCATCTCTGTAAAAGCTCTTCTCATTTCCCCACAGGTACTGCATCCTCCCCCAGTATTTCCAGTAGATCCAGTGCTGACTTCATTCACTTTCTGTATCCATTTCCCAATTCATTATTAATAATTATGTTTCAAACATTTCACTGTGGCAAAACACAGCCCAGGTCAATGAATCAGTTTTTACTGTTCGATGCAGCAACAAAGCTGGAAATAACAGCTTAGATCCTGTTAAACAGCTGCTTTGTCTCCAGGTCTGATCAGTAATTTCTCTGCTTCCTTTTCTCTCTCTTCCAGTTAACTTGGTGGCGATTGTGATCCTGTGCCGAGGAAAGTGCGGTCTCTCCAAATGTATCACTGTCTACCTGGTGGGAATGGCAGTGGCTGATCTCCTGGTCGTTATCACTGATCCCATATTGAGTTGGATTGTTGTAATTTATTTCCCAGATTCATTCCTGAGAATTACTCCTGTGTGTTGTCTCATTGCCGTTCTGCTGTATGCAGCCACAAATATTTCTGTCTGGCTCACAGTCACTTTCACCTTTGATCGATTTGTGGCCATTTGTTGTGAGAAGCTAAAAGCAAAATATTACACCCAGAAACTGGCGGCTGTGGTTGTAGGAACAGTGAGTATGCTGGGCTGTTTGGAGACTGTCCCAATTTACTTTCTGTATAAGCCAAGGTACTTTATTGATAATGTTCCTATGGGTTGTGTCTTTAAACCGAGCTTCTATACTTCCTGCGCTTGGGCAGCATTTGAATTGCTTCACCTCATTTTAACCCCTTGTATCCCGTTCATTCTAATTTTGTTGTTCAATGTTATGACGGTCAGACGTATATTATTCGCCAGTAAAGTCCGCAGGGGATTCCAAGACCACAGCAATGGAAAGAATCACAAAGACCCAGAGATGGCGAATCGGAGGAAATCGATTATTTTACTCTTAAGTATATCCGGCAGTTTTATACTGTTATGGGTAACACTAGTTGTATGCAACATTTACAGGCGTATTGCAGATATTCAATATAATGACTCCGTCACTGACCCTCACTTTATCACAGAACGCACATCACTAATGCTGCAGCTTCTCAGTTCCTGCACCAACACGTGTATTTACGCTGTGACCCAGAGTAAATTCAGAGAGGAGCTGAAGAAAGCGGTGAAATACCCTCTCAATCTCATTGTTAAATTAGTGAATTAACAGAAAGAGCTGAAGAATTTCAGACAGTGGAACTAAATCCCTTTTCATATTCCATTCACTCCACTCCCCGAAGGACAGAACGTACGTTTCATATTCACAACACTGAGAACTGAAATGATTGTAAATTTGATTCTGAGATTTTATTTTATTGATAATCTGATTTATTGAGGTGGAACTGGCTCTGCGGACGATTCATGAATTGTTTCTCAAAAAGGTGTCAACGAGCAGCAAAGCAGGGCTTCAACTAAACCCACCCTGGACCCACAGCAAAATGGACAAAGCTGCAAATCACAGTTGCTGCTGTGGGCCTGAATAGAATGTGAGGTCTGGGCATCAATGGAGAGAGGGTGACAGAGACAGACAGATAGGCGATGCACTGGAACCCTCCAGAGACCAATCGGACCCCAGATCTCACTGTCTGTCCCTGTGTGTGTGTCTCTTTCTCTCTCTTACTCTCTGTCTCTCTCACTCTCTCTCTCTTCCCACCTCTGTCCTTCTGTTTCTCTCTCTCTCACGATGATATTTGAGAACTGGGTCTAAAAGATCTGAACTGTGTACTAAATAATCCTGGATGTGAGGTGTTCAGGAATAATAGGGATTGACGGACAAGAGGAAGGACAGCTGTATTAATTAATGAGAATATTACAGTGCTAGAGAGAGTATTGCTTAGAGGGATCATAAACATAATCTGTCTGGTTCGAACCAAGAAATAATTGAGGTACTATTAATTTCCTGCAGTTCGTCTGAAGACTATTGATTAATGGGAAAGATGCAGAGGAATAAATTTGCAAGGAAGCTGAAGAGAAGTGTTAGAATTTGAGTCCTTAAAATGGGAACCTAAATTATCCCACCATAGACAGGGAGAGTAATAGTGTAACGGGCAGAGAGGGGCAAGAGTTTCTAATAGGTGTTCAGGAGAAATGCCTGCGTAACTATGTTTCCAGTCCAATGAGGAAGGAGGCATTGTTGGATCTGGTTCTGGGGAATGAGGTTGGTCAAGTGGACCAGGTCTCAGTAGGGGAGCATTTGCGGGGTACTGGCCACGGTATCTATCAGGCATTTTATGTTAGCTATGGAAAAGGACAAGGAACAATCCAGATTAAAGATAATTACTTGGGAAGGAACATCTTGAATAGGTTGAGAGCAGATCTGGACAAGTAAATTGCAACTTAAGATTGGCAGAAAAACGTGCAACTGAACCATGGTCTGTCTCCAAAGAAGAGGTAGTTTGGTTGCCGTTGCGATACATTTCCACCAGGGAAAATGCATGGCAACCAGACCCTGAGCTACCAGATGCAGAAAGAGATGGAGAGTAAGGTCAAGCAGATGTCAAGTGGGTAATAGAACGGAGAACCAGGCTGAATAGAGAAGGGTCAGACGGGGTGAAAAGGGCAAATAATAGACCTACAGAAAGAGTATGAGACTGGCAGCTGACTGATTGTTCACTCAGCTAGATTTCTGCTCAACTTTACCTTTCGACTATTCGTTCCCTGTCCAGACATTCAGATTCAAATACATAAGGTAAAACCATCGAACAGTTATGGCAGAACAGAAGGAGGCCATTCAGCCCATCGCTTCTGTGCCAGCTGAAAAAACTAGCCATCCATTCAAATACCAACTTCCCACCCCTGGTCTGTATCCTTGTAGGTTACAGCAATTCAGATGCAGGTCCAGGAACCTTTTCAATCAGTTGAGGGTTTCGGCCTCCACCAGCGATCTAGACAGTGAATTCCAGACATCCACCACTCTCTGGGTGAAAACAAGGTTTTCCTCATGTCCTCTCTAATCGTTTTATCAATCACCTTAAATCTGTGCCCTCTGGTAATTGACCTCTCCATGAGGGGCAACAGGTCTTTCCTGCCTACACTATCTAGGCCCCTCATAATTTTGTACATCTCAATTAATTCACCCCTCAGCCTTCCCTGTTCAAAGGAAAACAATCCTAGCTTATCCAATCTGCCCTCATCGCTGAAGTTTCCAAGCCCTGGCAGCATTATTGGAAATCTCCTCCATACTCTCTCCAGAACAAATTTGTCTTTTCTGTAATGTTCTGACCAGAACTGTACGCAATGCTCCTGCTGTGGCCTAACCAGCTTTTTATACAGTTCCAGCATTTCATCCCTGCTTTTGTATTCTATACCTCGGCCAATAAAGGAAAGCATTCCATATGCCTTCTTCACCACTTTATCTACCTGTCCTGCCACGTTCAGGGACCTGGACATGCAATCCACGGTCTCTCACTTCTTCTACCCCTCTCAATATCTTCCTATTTATTGTGTATTCCCTTGCTTAGTTTTCCATCCTCAAATGCTGATCTCATACTTCTCCGGATTGAATTCCATTTACCTCTTTTCCGCCCACTCAACCAAGCATTTATATAATTCTGCAGTCTACAACTATCCTCTTCACTGTCAATACACGGCCAATGTTTGTGTCATCTGCAAATTTCCCATTCATGCCTCCCACATTTAATTTCAACTCATTAATATATATTACAAACAGCAAGTGACCCAACACCGAGCCCTCTGGATCGCCACTGGAAACCGCTTTCCATTTGCAAAAACATCTGACGACCATTACTCCTTATTTCCCGTCACTGAGCCAATTTTGGATCCAATTCGCCACATTCATCTGTATCCCATGGGCTGACCAGTCTTCCATGTGGGAACTTGTCAAATGCTTTATTTAAATCCATTCAGACAACATCAATTACACTACCCTCATCGAACCTCCTTGTTACTTCCTCAAAAATATCAATTAAGTTAGTGAGACACGACCTTCTGTTAACAAATTCATGCTGACTATTCCTGATTAATCCGTTCCTTTCCAAGTGACAGTTTATCCTAACACTCATAATTGATTCTAATAATCTGCCGACCACCGAGGTCAGACTGACTGGCCCACAGTTATTTGGTCTATTCCTCACACCCTTTTGAAACAATGGCACAACGTTTGCAGACCTCCAATCCTCTGGTATCTCGGCTTTATCTCGTGAGGATTTGAATATGATACTTAGAGCATCCGTCACTGTCTCCCTGATATCCCTGAATAACCTGGATACAATCCTTCCAGCCCTGGTAATTTATCTACTTTCAAGGATGTCAGACACTCCAGTACTTCCTCTCTCATTATACTTGTCGTAACCTGTGCAATCTATCGTCAAAACTGAAGTTCCTCATCGCTACAACGATTCTCCTGATGTTTTCTGAACTCCCTCCAATGCCCTCACATCTTTCTTACAATGCCTCCATTGTTCAGACCCATCTTTGAAGAGACCCTTCCTTTCAAAGCCCCTCCGGTCTAATTCAGCACTGGTGAACACACTGTCCTCCCGTCTATTAACCCCTATGAAGACCCCCCTCCTGTAAAATTCCCCGCCCCACCCCCCCCCGTGAACAACAACCTCCTGTTTAATTCTGTCCTGGCGAACACTCCCCTACTGTCTCATTCCCTTTGTGAATGCCCCTTTCCATATAATTTCCTCTGAGAACACCCCGCCCTCTCTAATTCCCTTTGTGAACACCCCCTCCTGTCTAATTCCCTGTCTGAACACCGGCTCCTGCCTGGTGAAATGAGGACAAAATGTGGCGGACACACTCAGCAGGTCTGGCAGCATCTGCGCAGAATGAAACAGATTTAACATTTCAGGTTTGCCACTATTCATCATACCTGGAAAAAAGTTAGAAATGAAACAGTCTTTGAGCACGTTGGGTTGCGGTGGTGGGGGGGGGGGGGGGCGGGGGGGAGGGGAGGGGAGTAGAACAAGAAGGAAAGATTGTGGTGGAGCGGAGCAGGGGCGGGGAGAGGTTAAATGACAAAAGGGAAAGGGCCAATTCAAACCAGACCTGCGTTAATCCCAGCTGGTGTTATACTGAGTCCCAATCACAATAGGAAAGGGCCAAATAAAACCAGGCCTGTGTTAATCCCATCTAGAGTAGCACTGATTCCCACTGACACACCAGGAAAGGGTCAATTCAAACCAGGCCTGTTTTAATCCCAGCTGGAGTGGTACTGAGTCCCTCTCACACACCCTGGGAAAGGAACAGTTTAAACCAGGTCATGTCGTTTGCTCTTTCATGAGTTTATTGTGGATTTCAGCCCCCAATGTCTGTGTTACGAACAGATAGTTAATCTATTTTCTTACTCTGAACAAATTTCTCTGTTTTTTTCAGCCTCGTTCTGTAATTAGATTATTGATTGAATTTATTCCCTTCCCTTAATCCCTAATAATACATGACAGCATCAATACAGTTCTTTAAGTTTGAACAAAAGATGTAGGGTTTATTAATGCACATTCTTAACTGGGGAAAGGGAATAACTTCACAATGCACGCATACCAACATGTCTGGACAGATTAAAGGCACAAAAAGACAAAGACATTTAGTAAATAGATAATTATCGTATCTACAAGCTAACATGGATATATGGATTTCAGTTAAAACTAGTGTCTGTTCGAATGAGCAAAAAGGGTCCGAAAATTGGAGATCACCAATTCGAAATGCCAAATAGGGGAGGAGCTGTTGGAAATATCTCTTCTCGTGCAAATTTCTAGTTTAGTTTAGAGATTCAGCACTGAAATAGGCCCTTTGGCCCACCGAGTATTTGCCGACCAACAACCACCCATTTATCCCAATCCTAAATTAATCCCATATTACCTACCACATCTCTACCATTCCTCTGCCAACTACCTACACTAGGGGCAATTTACAATGGCCAATTTCTCGATCAACCTGCAAGACTTTGGTTGTGGGAGGAAACCGGCGGACCCTGAAGAAGCCCTCACGGTCACAGAGAGAGCTTGAAAACTCCACACAGGCAGTACACAGAACTGAAACTAGGTCGCTGGAGCTGTGAGGTTGCGGTGCTAACCAGCGCGCCACTGTTCCACCACTTAGTCTGCTGGCACTATCGGATATAAATGGAGACAGCTACATTTTTGGAGTCATCTGCTTGTAGACGGAGAGGAAACTGGTAGAATTCAGACTTTCTTGCTCTTGAGATGTTTAGGTACAGACAGGCTTGACGACAGTTCTGTTTCTTGCTGGATTTTCCAGAGTGTGGTCATTTTTAATTGTTCTTGCTCAAAAGGCCTTAAATTCAAGTTACGGCAGCTAGAAGGCAAGTTTCAGACTGACGTGTGTGCAGGCAGCAGGCAGTTGTGAAACAGAAAGGCTGCACTCTCAAATTGATGCAGTTTCAAATTTAAGGCAGGGTGAATAGTGTGGCTCATGGACAAGTTGTATCACATAATATCTCTCCTCCATTTTAACAATTAGAACATAGAAGTAAAAGCTTAAACTGTTCCAAAAATGCACCAAGCACAATTAAAATCGTGGTCTCATCCATTCATGACAGAACAATTCCAGACAGTGACCGGGGCAGCAACTGATGCAGGAAAACTCGCACACTCTGAATCAGTACATTGTCAGACAGCGACCATGACAGCAAAGTGATTAATTAATGACCTCAGAGTAAAGGCACCTCCAGGTAGCAGCAACTGCAATATGCGTGAATTTTACATCCAGTTTGGAACAGAGAGGAGTGGGTCGAAGACTAGTATTTTATGCTTAAATAAGGGTAAATAAGGGGGCATGAAAGCTGAGCTAGCTCCAGTGAATTGCGTTACGAGGCTTGGAGACAGATCAATAGAGAATTGGTGGCCGGAATTTAAAGGGATATTTCAGAATACTCAGAATAAGTATATTCCTGCTATAAAGAAAACATTCTAAGGGGAGGAATTAACATCTGCGGTTAACTAATGAAGTTAAGGAAAGCATCACACTTATGGAAAACGCATATAATTGTGCAAAGATTAGTGGCAGTTCAGATGATTGGTCAGAATATTAAGAACGACAGGGAATGATTAACAGTTTTATCAGGAGAAAGGAAGTCGAATATGAGAGGAAGCTAGCTAGAAATGTAAAAAAAAGGAGTAAGTAAAGTGAGTGTTGTTCCTCTAGAGAGTGAGAATGAAGAGTAAATAGTAGGTAGTAAGGAAATGATGGATGAAATAAACAAATATTTTGCTTTTGTCGTCACTATAGAGGATCGAAGAAAACATTCCAGTAATGGCTGTAAATCAGGAGGTGGAAGGAAGAGAGGAACGTAGTGACATGGCAATTACCAGGGAAGCTGGACTGAGCAAAACTATGGAGTTCCAGACAGACAATGCCCCGGTCCTGATCCTGATCTCAAACGTGAGCTGTCAAATTAAAATATGATTCGATCGTGAAGGAGCCCTCAATTAATATATATCATTCTGATTGCAGTGGGAGCAACACACTGTCAATTCAGTCCCGTTGCTTCACAGGTCACATTGTATATCTTTAATATTTACAAAACGAGGAAAGCAGCAGCCGAATTGAATCAATCTAGTAACCACCAAATTAGGCGAACCAAACCAAACCGGCTATCTTTAGATATCGAGAAATATGCCAAAAAAAACTAAAATCTAAACACCGCTAAGATAAACCAATATCTAAAGACTTTATAATTTCTTGTTTAAAAAATCTAACTCCTACATTGCATACATTTATTTAAAATAACAGTTTGGTTTTTAAGTGGCTGCCAGAAAAAAATAGAAATAATAATAAAGCCTTTGCAGATTATACTTCTGACGAAAGGTCATCTGATACAAGGAAAAGGAAACGTCCTGCTGATTACCACCTACCGCATTCACCCAGCTGATGAGTCAGTACTCCTGCATGTTGAACAGAACTTTGAGGAAGCACAGAGGGTGGCAAGGGCAGAACATGTACTCTGGGTGGAGGACTTCAATGTTCATCATCAAGAGTGGCTCGGAAGCACCACTACTGACCGAGTTGGCCGAGTCCTAAAGGACATAGCTGATAGACTGAGTATGCGGCAGGTGATGAGGGAACCAACAAGAGGAAAAAACATACTTCACCTCGTCCTCACTAATTTGCTTGCCACAGATGCATCTGTCCATGATAGCATTGGCAGGCGTGACAACCGCAAAGTCCCTGTGGAGACTAAGTACCGCCTTCACATTGAGGATACCGTTCAAACTGGGCATCCATGAGGCGCTGTGGGCCATCAGCAGGAGCAGAATTATACTCAACTACAATCTGCAACCACAGGGTCCGACATATCCCACACTCTACCATTACCAATAAGCCAGAAGACCAACCCTGGTTCAATGAAGAGTGCAGGAGGGCATGCCAGGAGCAGCACCAGGCACACCTCAAAATGAGGTGCAAACCTGGTGAAGCTAAAACACAGGACTATTTGCGTGCCAAACTGCGTAAGCAGCATGCGATAGATAGAGCAAAGCGATCCCATAACCAATGGATCAGATCTAAGCTCTGCAGTCCTGACAGATCCAGCAGTGAATGGTGGTGGACAATTAAACAACTAACTGGAGGAAATATCCCCATCCTCAATGATGGGGGTGCCCAGCAAATCACTAAGAAATATAAGGCTGAAGCATTTGCACCAATCTTCAGCCAGAACTGCCGAGTTGATGATCCATCTCAGACCTTTCCTGAAGTCCCCAGCACCACAGATGCCAGACTTCAGCCAATTCGATTCACTCTGCCTGATATCAGGAAACAAAGGAAGGCACTGGATACTGCGAATGCTATGGGCCCTGACACTATTCGGGCAATAGACCTGTGCTCCAGAAATTTCTGCACCCCGAGCCAAGCTGTTCCAGGACAGCTACAACATTGACATCTACCCAGCAATGTGGAAAATTGCCCAGGTATGTCCTGTACACAAAAAGCAGGACAACTACAACCCGGCCAATTACCACACCATCTAGCTACAATCAATCATCAGTAAAGTGATGGAAGTTGTCTTGCTTAGCAATACCTGCTCAGTGACGCTCAGTATGGGTTCCGCCAGACCCATTCAGCTCCTGACCTCATTACAGCTTTGGTTCAAACATAGACAAAAGAGCTGAACTCAAGAGCTGAGGTGAGAATGACTGCCCTTGATATCAAGGCAGCATTTGAACGAGTATGGCATCAAGGAGCCCTTGCAAAATTGAAGTCAATGTGAATCAGGGGGGAAATTCTCCACTGGATAGAGTCATACCTCGCGCAAAGGAAGATAGTTGTGGCCAATGGATGTCAATCATCTCATCGACAGGAAATCACTGCAGGAGTTCCTCAGGATAGTGTCCTAGGCCCAACCATCTTCAGCTGCTTCATCAATGACCTTCCTTCAATCATAAGGTCAGAAGTGGGGATGTTCACAGATGATTGCCCAATGTTCAGCACCATTCACGAATCCTCAGATACTGAAGCAGTCAGTGTAGAAATGCAGCACGACTTGGAAAATATCCAGGCTTGGGCTGATAAGTGGCAAGTAACAGTCGCACCACACAAGTGCCAGGCAATGACCATCTCCAACAAGAGAGAATCCAACCACCTCCCCTTGACATTCAATGACATTAACGTCGCTGAATTCCACACCATCAACATCCTGGGGGCTACCATTGACCAGAAACTGAACCAGGAGTAGCCATATAAATAACGTGGCTACAAGAGAAGGTCAGACGCTAGGAATCCTGCGGCGTGCAACTCACCTCCTGACTCCCCAAAGCCTGTCCACCATCTACAAGGCACAAGTCAGGAGTGTGATGGAATATTCTCCACTTGCCTGGATATGTGCAGCTTCATCAACACACAAGAAGCTCGACACCATCCAGGACAAAGCTGTCTGCTTGATTGGCACCCCATCCACAAACATTCACTCCCTCCACCACCGACGCACAGTGTCAACAGTGTGTACCATCTACAAGATGCACTGCAGCAATGCACCAAGGCTCCCTAGACAGCAACTTCCAAAACCGCGACTTCTGACAACTAGAAGGACAAGGGCAGCAAATGCATGGGTACACCACCACCTGCAAGTTCCCCTCCAAGTCACACACCATCCTGACTTGGAACTATATCATATTTCCTCATTATTGCTGGGGGAAAATCGTGGAACACCCTTCCTAACAGCACTGTGGTTGTACCTACCCCACATGGACTGCAGCAGTTCAAGAAGGCAGCTCAGAACCACCTTCTAAAGTGTAATTAGCGATGGGCAATAAATGCTGGCCTGGCCAGCGATGCCCACATCCCATGGATGAATAAAAAAAACACAACACGGTACGAGATCCCTTGCAGTCTACCAAAGTCGGATGAGAAAAAAAGTCCTTTATGAGATAGGGATTCAGCAGTTCAGTTCAGCAATTGAAGTATTAAGTTATTCTTTTTTTCCAGCGATGAACACAGCACATCAATAATTTGTCATTTGTTGAAGGCATGAAACTGCACAAATTGACGTAGAGAGAGCTCTACTATTTCCTTCACCTGCTAGAACAGCCTGTGTCGGTCTGTTAACTGTCTGTCCCTGCAAAACTAGTTTTTGCCAGCCAGTTTCAAAGACAAAATAAATACGGTGAATGTCTGTTCTCTGCCTCTGTGTGGCTATAACTTAGAAACCAGAATGCACCTTGGTTCTCTGAGCTTCTGAAGAGATCTCTTAAAGTAGCACTGTTCTCTTCAGGAGCGGAGAGCAGTCGGACCTGTGTGGAAACAACCGGGAGCAGATAAATCCAGCGAGAGGCTCGCAGCCTTCACTTACCTTCAGGAGTGGAGTGCAGTCGGACCTGTGTGACAGCACTCGGACCTGTGTGAGAGTAGTCGGACCTCTTCAGGCTTGCAGGAGTTTTGGAAAAAAGCCAGCAGTGACGTCACAGGAAAGCTGCAAGGTGATCATTTGGTGAGTCACTGCTGTTATGGAATCGCTCTCAATAGCCTGGTATGTATCTGATTTAAGAACTGTTTACAGTTCATTTTCAAATATAGGATGTCGTGTTTTTAGGGAGTTCTGTCGTAACGGGAACCAGGGAAGAAGGGCCCTAGAGTAATTGATATTACTTGGTATTAAGATCTTCCAAAAGGTTTAATTTAAAGGGTTAAGTCATGGCAGGAGAGCTCAAAGCCGTGGTGTGCTCCTTGTACTGTGTGTGGGAAGCTGGGAACAATTCCAGTGCCCGGGACCAGGATGTGTGCAGTAAGTGTCTCCAGCTGCAGCTCCTGGAAGCCCAGGTTTTGGACCTGGAGCGGTGGATGGGGACACTTGGAGCTTGAACGAGGCTGAGAGTATCGTCGATAGCACGTATAAAGAGGTGGTCACAACATAGGCTCAGACCCCACACGCAGGAAGGGAATGGGTGACCACCAAGCAGAGCAAGAGGCCTAGGCTGGCAGTGCAAGAATCTCCTGTGGCTATCCCTCTGCAAAACAGATATTCTGCTTTGGATAATGTTGGGGGGTATGGCCTTCAGGGGAAAGCAGCAACTGCCCAATTTGTTGCACCACGGTTGGCTCTGTAGCATAGTGGAGGAGTAAAAAGTGTGGGAATGCAATAGTCATAGAGGATTCAATTGTAAAGGGAATAGATCGGCGTTTTGGGGCCACAAAGATTCCAGGATGGTATGTTGCCTCCCTGATGCTAGGGTCAAGGATGTCTCTGAGCGGTTGCACGACATCCTTAAGGGGGAGAGTGAACAGCTAATGGCTGTGGAACACATTGGTGCAAACAACGTGGGTAAAAAAAACAAAAGATTCGTTCCTAAAATAGAATATAGGGAGTTAGGAAGTAAGTTGATAAGTCGGACCTCAGAGGCAGTGATCTCAGGATTACTACCAGTGCCACGTGCTGGTCAGAGAAGAATTAGCAGGATATATCGGATGAATACGGGGCTGAAGAGATGCTGTGAGGGGGAGGGCTTTATATTCCTGGGACATTGAGACCGGTTCTGGGGGGTGGTGGGACGAGTACAAACTGGAAGGGCAGGACCGGGACTGATGTCCTGGGGGGAGTATTTGCCAGCATGGTTATTGAGAGTTTAGATTCAAATAGCAGGGGGGATGGGAACCTTTGCAAGGAGTCAGAGGAGGGGGGATAAACGACAAGAACAAAAGAAAGAAGGGGGAATAAGAAAAGTGATAGGCAGAGAAATAAAGGGCGAGAATCAAACAGGGCCATCGTGAAAAGTAATGGGAAGAGGCCAAGTAATGTTAAAAAGGCAAGTCTTAAGGCGTTGTGCCTTAAAGCGTGGAGCATTCACAATAAACTGGATGAATTAATTGCGCAAATAGATGTAAATGGGTATGATATAGTCGGGATTATGGAGATTTGGCTGCGAGGTGTCCAGGGATGGTAATTGAACATCCAGGGGTATTCAGTATTTAGGAAGAACAGACAAAAAGCAAAACGCGGTGGAGTTGCATTGCTGGTTAAAGAGAAAATTAACGCAACAGTGAGGAACGTTATTAGCGGTTGCACGACATCCTTAAGGGGGAGAGTGAACAGCTAATGGCTGTGGAACACATTGGTGCAAACAACGTGGGTAAAAAAAACAAAAGATTCGGTCCTAAAATAGAATATAGGGAGTTAGGAAGTAAGTTGATAAGTTTCTTTTTGCGAGGAGCAGCTTTGACAGAACGAGGTGCGGAGCGAACTTACAGCTGAGCGGTCAATTTCAGTGTAAGTTACAAGTTAATCCCCTTTTGTTTCGGAGGACCAGGGGACTGCTGGGGAAGGGAAAACTATTTATTTGGGCAGTTTTAAAATCTTTTTATTTTTGCGAGGAGCAGCTTTGACAGAACGAGGTGCGGAGCGAACTTACAGCTGAGCGGTCAATTTCAGTGTAAGTTACAAGTTAATCCCCTTTTGTTTCGGAGGACCAGGGGACTGCTGGGTAAGGGAAAACTATTTATTTGGGCAGTGGCAGTGCCCGAGACACTACACGTGTAGTGTCTCCCACCCACCCTCATCCTCTAACCAAAAAAAAGGACTATGGTGTGTTGATAAGGTAAGCTTTTTATTTAAAAAGTTCAGTCCGTCGGATTGCTAAGCGAACAAGTTTTGACTTTTTTTTTTTCGTTTGGTTTTTCAGTAGATTTGTTGGGAATCTAGAATAGTGGGAATGGAGGTAAAGTCAGTTGTATGTTCCTCCTGCAGAATGTGGGAGGTAGGGGTCGCCAAGAGTGCATGCTGACTGCATCTGCGGGAAGTGCACCCAACTCCAGCTCCTCGCAGACCGCGTCAGGGAACTGGAGCTGGAGCTGGATGAACTTCGGATCATTCGGGAGGTGGAGGGGATTATTGACAGGAGTTATAGGGAGGCAGTCACACCTCAGGTACAAGAAGTAGGTAGATGGGTTACCGGCAGGGGAAGGAAAGGCAACCAGCAGGCAGTGCAGGGATCCCCTGTGGCCGTTTCCCTCAACAACAGGTATACCGTTTTGGATACTGTTGGGGGGGATGACTTACCAGGGGTAAGCAATGGGGTGCAGGTCTCTGGCACAGAGTCTGTCCCTGTTGCTCAGAAGGGAAAGGGGAAGAGGAGCAGAGAATTAGTCATTGGGGACTCCATAGTTAGGGGAACAGATAGGAGGTTCTGTCGGAACGAGAGAGACTCACGGTTGGTGTGTTGCCTCCCAGGTGCCAGGGTACGTGATGTCTCTGATCGTGTTTTTGGGATCCTTAAGGGGGAGGGGGAGCACCCCCAAGTCGTGGTCCACATAGGTACCAACGACATAGGTAGGAAGAGAGATGGGGATTTAAGACAGAACTTCAGGGAGCTAGGGTGGAAGCTTAGAGCGAGAAAAAACAGAGTTGTTATCTCTGGGTTGTTGCCCGTGCCACGTGATAGCGAAGCGAGGAATAGGGAGAGAGAGGAGTTGAACATGTGGCTGCAGGGATGGTGTAGGAGGGAGGGCTTTGGTTTCCTGGATAATTGGGGCTCTTTCTGGGGGAGGTGGGACCTCTACAAACAGGATGGTCTTCACCTGAACCAGAGGGGTACCAATATCCTGGGGGGGCGGAGATTTGTTAGTGCTCTTCGGTGGGGTTTAAACTAAATCAGCAGGGGAATGGGAACCTAAATTGTAGTTCCAGTGTCCAGGCTGTTGAGAGTAGTGAGGTAGGGGATAAGGTTACAGGGACGCAAGAGGGCACTGGCAAGCAAGAACTTGGTTTAAAGTGTGTCTACTTCAACGCCAGGAGCATCCGGAATAAGGTGGGTGAGCTTGCAGCATGGGTTGGTACCTGGGATCCTGATGTTGTGGCCATTTCAGAGACATGGGTAGAGCAGGGGCAGGAATGGATGCTGCAGGTTCCGGGATTTAGATGTTTCAGTAAGAACAGAGAAGAGGGTAAAAGAGGGGGGTTGTGGCATTGTTAATCAAGGAAAGTATTACTGTGGCAGAAAGGACGTTTGAGGACTCGTCTACTGAGGTAGTATGGGCCGAGGTTAGAAACATGAGAGGAGAGGTCACCCTGTTGGGAGTTTTCTATAGACCTCCGAATAGTTCCAGAGATGTAGAGGAAAGGATAGCGAAGATGATTCTCGACAGGAGCGAGAGTAACAGGGGACTGGTTTTGGGGGACTTTAACTTTCCAAATATTGACTGGAAATACGATAGTTCGAGTACTTTAGATGGGTCTGTTTTTGTCCAGTGTGTGCAGGAGGGTTTTCTGACACAGTATGTGGACAGGCCAACCAGGGGCGATGCCACATTGGATTTGGTACTTGGTAATGAACCCGGCCAGGTGTTAGATTTAGATGTAGGTGAGCACTTTGGCGATAGTGATCACAATTCGGTTAGGTTTACCTTAGCGATGGGCAGGGACAGGTATATACCGTAGGGCAAGAATTATAGCTGGGGGAAAGGAAATTATGACGCGATTAGGATGGGGAAGGAAACTGCAGGGGATGGGCACAAACGAAATGTGGAGCTTATTCAAGGAGCAGCTAATGCGTGTCCTTGATAAGTATGTACCTGTCGGGCAGGGAGGAAGTTGTCGAGCGAGGGAGCCGTGGTTTACCCAAGTAGTTGAAGTGGTTGTCAAGAGGAAGAGGGCGGCTTATGTTAGGATGAGACGTGAACGCTCAGTTAGGGCGCTTGAGAGTTACAAGCTAGCCAGGAAGGATCTAAAGGGAGGGCTAAGAAGAGCAATGGGAGGACACGAGAAGTCATTGACGGATTGGATCAAAGAAAACCCTAAGGCTTTCTATAGGTATATCAGGAATAAAATAATGACAAGAGTTAGAACAGGGCCAATCAAGGATAGTAGTGGGAAGTTGTGTGCGGAATCAGAGGAGATAGGGGAAGCGTTAAATGAATATTTTTCGTCAGTATTTACAGTAGAGAAAGAAAATGTTGCCGAGGAGATTACTGAGAGACAGCCTACTAGGCTAGATGGGATTGAGATTCACAAGGAGGAGGTGTTAGCAATTTTGGAAAGAGTGAAAATAGGTAAGTCCCCTGGGCCAGATGGGATTTATCCTAGGATTCTCTGGGAAGCCAGGGAGGAGATTGCAGAGCCGTTGTTGTTGATCTTCATGTCGTCATTGTCGACAGGAGTAGTGCCAGAAGACTGGAGGATAGCAAATGTTGTCCCCTTGTTCAAGAAGGGGAGTAGAGACAGCCCTGGTAATTATAGACCTGTGAGCCTTACTTCGGTTGTGGGTAAAATGTTGGAAAAGGTTATAAGAGATAGGATTTATAATCATCTTGAAAAGAATAAGTTCATTTGCGATAGTCAGCACGGTTTTGTGAAAGGTAGGTCGTGCCTCACAAACCTTATTGAGTTTTTCGAGAAGGTGACCAAACAGGTGGATGAGGGTAAAGCCGTGGATGTGGTGTATATGGATTTCAGTAAGGCGTTTGATAAGGTTCCCCACGGTAGGCTATTGCAGAAAATACGGAAGTATGGGATTGAAGGTGATTTAGAGCTTTGGATCAGAAATTGGCTAGCTGAAAGAAGTCAGAGGGTGGTGGTTGATGGCAAATGTTCATCCTGGAGTTTAGTTACTCGTGGTGTACCGCAAGGTTCTGTTTTGGGGCCACTGCTGTTTGTCATTTTTATAAATGACCTGGATGAGGGTGTTGAAGGGTGGGTTAGTAAATTTGCGGATGACACGAAGGTCGGTGGAGTTGTGGATAGTGTCGAAGGGTGTTGTAGGGTACAGAGGGACATAGATAGGCTGCAGAGCTGGGCTGAGAGATGGCAAATGGAGTTTAATGCGGAGAAGTGTGAGGTGATTCACTTTGGAAGGAGTAACAGCAATGCAGAGTACTGGGCTAATGGGAAGATTCTTGGTAGTGCAGATGAGCAGAGAGATCTTGGTATCCAGGTGTTAAATCCCTGAAAGTTGCTACCCAGGTTAATAGGGCTGTTAAGAAGGCATATGGTGTGTTAGCTTTTATTAGTAGGGGGATCGAGTTTCGGAGCCACGAGGTCATGATGCAGCTGTACAAAACTCTGGTGAGTCCGCACCTTGAGTATTGCGTGCAGTTCTGGTCACCGCATTATAGGAAGGATGTGGAGACTTTGGAAAGGAGGCAGAGGAGATTTACTAGGATGTTGCCTGGTATGGAGGGAAGGTCTTACGAGGAAAGGCTGAGGGACTTGAGATTGTTTTCCTTGGAGAGAAGCAGGAGGAGAGGTGACTTAATAGAGACATACAAGATAATCAGAGGGTTAGATAGGGTGGATAGTGAGTGTCTTTTTCCTCGGATGATGATGGCAAACACGAGGGGACATAGCTTTAAGTTGAGGGGTGAAAGATATAGGACAGATGTCAGAGGTAGTTTCTTTACGCAGAGTAGTAGGGGCGTGGAACGCCCTGCCTGCAACAGTAGTAGACTCGCCAACTTTAAGGGCATTTAAGTGGTCATTGGATAGACATATGGATGAAAATGGAATAGTGTAGGTCAGATGGTCGGCGCAACATCGAGGGCCGAAGGGCCTGTACTGCGCTCTAATGTTCTAATTCTAATTCTAATTCTAGTTCTAGCTCTGGCAATGTGGAATCTATATGGGTAGAGCTGAGAAACACACAGGAGCATAAAAAAATATTGGGGGTTGTATATAGACCACCCAACTGCAGTGGGGGCGTTGGGAATGGCATTGAACAGGGAATTACAGACGCATGCGATAAAGGAGCATCTCTAATCACAGGTGACTTTAATTTGCATATAGATTGGGAAAATCTAATTAGTCACAATACTGTAAAGGAGGAATTCTTGGAGTGTATACGGGATGGTTTTCAGGACCAATACATTGAGGAACCAACCAGAGAACAGGCCGTCCTAGATTGGGTATTGTGTAATGAGAGAGGAATAAGTGACAATCTGGTTGTGCGAGACCCCTTGGGGATGAGCGACCATAGTATGATAGAATTCTTCATCAAGATGGAAAGTGACGTAGTTGATTCTGAGACGAGGGTCCTGAATCTTAGTAAAGGAAACTATGAAGGTATGAGGCGCAAGGTGGCTATGATGGATTAGGAAACGTTACTTAAAGGGACGACGGTGGAAAGGCAATGGCAAACATTCAAAGAGCGCATTGATGAAATTGAACAACTGTTTATTCCTGTCTGGCACAAAAATAAAATGGGAAAGGCAGCGAAACCATGGCTTGCAAGGGAAATTAGAGATAGCATTAGATCCAAGGAAGAGGCAAATAAATTTGGCAGATAAAAACAACTGACCTGAGGACTGGCAGCAGTTTAGAATTCGGCAAAGGAGGCCCAAAGGAGTGATTAAGAAGGGAAATAGAGTACGAGAGCGAGATTGTGGGGTACATAAAAACTGCCTGTAAAAGTCTCTATAGGTCTCTGCAGAGAAAAAGATTAGTGAAGACAAATGTAGGGCCCTTACAGTCAGAAACAGGGGAATTGATAATGGGGGAATAAAGAAACGGCTGACCAACTAATTGCATACTTTGGTTCTGTCTTCGTGAGGAGGAAACAAATGTCATACCAGTAATGCCAGGGAACTTGGCAGACTCGGAGGGCGGAGTTCCAGAGCGGTCAGTATAAAAAAAAAATTACCTCGGGGATTCTCGGAGCAGACTCGGAGGGCGGCGTTCCACTGCGGTGAGAAAAAAAAAACTTACCTCGGGGATTGTCGGAGCAGACTCGGAAGGCAGAGTTTCTGAGCGGCAAGTATAAAAAACCTACCACGGTGATTCTTGGAGCAGACTCAGAGGGCGGAGTTAGAGAGCGGTAAGTATAAAAAACTTACCTCGGAGATTCTCGGAGCAGACTCGGTGGGTGGAGTTCCAGAGCGGTAAGTATAAAAAACTTACCTCGGAGGTTCTCGGAGCAGACTCGGATGGCGGAGTTCCAGAGCGGTGAGTATGTAAAAAAACTTACCTCGGGGATTCTCGGAGCAGGCTCGGAGGGCAGAGTTCCTGAGCGGCAAGTATAAAAAACCTACCACGGTGATTCTTGGAGCTGACTCAGAGGGCGGAGTTAGAGAGCGGTAAGTGTAAAAAACATACCTCGGAGATTCTCGGAGCAGACTCGGTGGGTGGAGTTCCAGAGCGGTAAGTATAAAAAATTTACCTCGGATATTCTCGGAGCAGACTCGGAGGGCGGAGTTCCAGAGCGGTGAGTATGTAAAAAAACTTACCTCGGGGATTCTCGGAGCAGGCTTGGAGGGCGGAGTTCCAGAGCGGTCAGTTTGAAAAAAAACTTACCTCGGGGATTCTCGGAGCAGACTCGGAGGGCGGAGTTCCAGAGCGGTGAGTATAAAAAAAAAATTACCTCGGGGATTCTCGGAGCAGACTCGGAGGGCGGCGTTCCGCTGCAGTAAGTACAAAAAGCTTACCTCAGGGATTCTCGGCGCAGACTCGGAGGGCGGAGTTCCAGAGCGGTGAGTATCAAATAAAACTTACCTCGGGGATTCTCGGAGCAGACTCGGAGGGCGGAGTTCCAGAGCGGTGAGTATAAAAAAAAACGTACCTCGGGGATTCTCGGAGCAGGCTCGGAGGGCGGAGTTCCAGAGTGGTGAGTGTCAAAAGAAACTTACCTCGGGGATTCTCGGAGCAGACTCGGAGGGTGGAGTTCCAGAGCAGTAAGTATAAAAAACTAACCTCAGGGACTCTCGGTGCAGACTCGGAGAGCGGTTTCCGGAGCGGTGAGTAGATAAAAAAACTTACCTCGGGGATTCTCGGAGCTGACTCGGAGGGCGGAGCTCAGGAGCGGTGAGAAAAAAAAACTTACCTCGGGGATTGTCGGAGCAGATACGGAGGGTGGAGTTCCGGAGCGGTGAGTAGACAGAGTAAGTTACCTTGGGTGGGAAAAAAAACTGAAGAGGTGACGTCACAGGATAGCTGTGACCTGATTGGCTGGTAGGCAATCTGAACCGAAGTTGAAAATAAAACTGATAAAAATTGATTAAAACACTAATTAACTAATTAATAAGTAGATTAACTAAACCAGAGGGAGGAGATGACTGGATTTAAAAAGCATTTAATAGAAACTGTAGAAATCTAGCACTAGGGACCACATAGTGAAGTGCATCATAATTTAGAATTAGAATTAGAACATTACAGCGCAGTACAGGCCCTTCGGCCCTCGATGTTGCTCCGACATGTGAAACCATCTGACCTACACTATTCCATTTTCATCCATATGTCTATCCTATGACCACTTAAATGCCCTTAAAGTTGGCGAGTCTACTACTGTTGCAAGCAGGGCGTTCCACGCCCCTACTACTCTCTGAGTAAAGAAACTACCTCTGACATCTGTCCTATATCTATCACCCCTCAACTGAAAGCGATGTCCCCTCGTGTTTGCCATCACCATCCGGGAAAAAGACTCTCACTATCCACCCTATCTAACCCTCTGATTATCTTATATGTCTCTATTAAGTCACCTCTCCTCCTCCTTCTCTCCAATGAAAACAACCTCAAGTCCCTCAGCCTTTCCTCGTAAGACCTTCCCTCCATACGAGGCAACATCCCAGTAAATCTCCTCTGCACCCTTTCCATAGCTTCCACATCCTTCCTATAATGCGTTGACCAGAACTGCACGCAATACTCCAGGTGCAGTCTCATAGAGTTTTGTACAGCTGCAGCATGACCTCGTGGCTCCGAAACTCGATCCCCCGACTAATAAAAGCGAACACACCATATGCCTTCTTAACAGAACTATTAACCTGGGTGGCAACTTTCAGGGATTTATGTACCTGGACACCAAGATCTCTCTGCTCATCGACACTACCAAGAATCTTCCCATTAGCCCAGTACTCTGCATTCCTGTTACTCCTTCCAAAGTCAATCACCTCGCACTTTTCCGCATTAAACTCCATTTGCCATCTCTCAGCCCAGCTCTGCAGCCTATCGATGTCCCTCTGTACCCTACAACATCCCTCGGCACTATCCACAACTCCACCGACCTTAGTGCCATCCGCAAATTTACTAACCCACCCTTCTACACCCTCATCCAGGTCATTGATAAAAATTACAAACAGCAGTGGCCCCAAAACAGATCCTTGCGGTACACCACTAGTAACTAAACTCCAGGATGAACATTTGCCATCAACCACTACCCTCTGTCTTCTTTCAGCTAGCCAATTTCTGATCCAAAGCTCTAAATCACCTTCAACCCCATACTTCCGTATTTTCTGCCATAGCCTACCATGGGGAACTTTATCAAACGCCTTACTGAAATCCATATACACTACATCCACTGCTTTACCCACATCCACTGTTTGGTCACCTTCGCTAAAACTCAATAAGGTTTGTGAGGCACGACCTACCCGTCACAAAACCGTGCTGACTATCGCTAATGAACTTATTCTTTTCAAGATGTTGATAAATCCTGTCTCTTATAACCTTTTCCAACATTTTACCCACAACTGAAGTAAGGCTCACAGGTCTATAATTACCAGGGCTGTCTCTACTCCCCTTCTTGAACAAGGGGACAACATTTGCTATCCTCCAGTCTTCCGGCACTATTCCTGTCGACAATGACGACATAAAGATCAAAGACAAAAAGATTTAATAAGTATTTATTTATTTTGCACAATTAACTAATTAATGATACAAATTTCAGTTAGAGGGGTGAAGTGCTTCACCTGTGAGATGTGGGAAGTCCGTGACGCTTCCAGCCTTCCTGGGCGACAACATCTGCAGGAACTGTACCCAGTTGCAGCTCCTCACAGTCCGCATGGATCGGTTGGAGCGGCAACTGGATGCACTTAGGAGCATGCAGGTGGCAGAAAGCGTCATAGACAGGAGTTTTAGAGAATTGGTTACACCCAAGGTGCTGGCAGATAGATGGGTGACCGCTAGAAGGGGCAGGCAGTCAATGCAGGATTCCCCTGTGGCTAACTCCCTCTCTAACAAGGATATTGTTTTGGATACTCTTGGGGGGAATGGCCTATCAGGGGAAAACAACAGCAGCCAGAGATGTGGCTCTACGGCTGGCACTGTTCTTCAGCAGGAATGGACAAAGCGCAGAAGAGCAATTGTTATAGGGGACTCTATAGTCAGGGCCACAGATAGGCGCTTCTGTGGACGTGAAAGAGATTCCGGGAAGGTATGTTGCCTCCCTGGTGCCAGGGTCAAGGCTGTCTCTGAATGGACAGAGGGCATTCTGAAGGGGTAGGGTGAACACCCAGAGGTTGTGGTACACATCGGTACCAATGACATTGGCAGGAAGAGTGATGAGGTCCTGCAGGGGGAGTTTAGAGACTTCGGTAGTAAATTAGAAAAACAGGACCTCTAGGGTTGTAATCTCTGGATTACTCCCTGTGCCACGTGCCAGTGAGGCGAGAAATTGGAAGATAGCTAAAAACGTGGCTGAGCAGCTGGTGTAGAGGGAGGGTTTCAGATATCAGGACCATTGGGCTCTCTTCAGGGACAGATGGGACCTGTACATGAAGGACGAGTTGCATCTAAACTGGAAGGGCACTAATATCCTGGCTGCAAGGTTTGCTAGCGTCACTCGGGAGGGTTTAACCTAGCGTGGCAGGGGGGTGGGAACCAGAGCAGTAGGACAGCTAGTGAAGTACATGAGGAGGACATAGTAAATAAGGCCAGTAGGACTAAGAGGAAGAGCAGGCAGGGAGATGTTGCTGAGCACAGCGCGACTGGTGGTCTGAAGTGCATTTGTTTCAATGCAAGAAGTATGATAGGTAAGGCAGATCAACTTAGAGCTTGGATTAGTACTTGGAAATATGATATTGTTGCTATTATAGAGACTTGGTTGATTGAAGGGCAGGATTGGCAGCTAAATGTTCCAGGTTTTAGAAGCTTCAGGCGGGGTAGAGGGGGGTGTAAATGGGGTGGGAGAGCTGCATTACTGGTTAAGGAGAATATCACAGCTGTACTGTGGGAGGACACCTCAGAGAGGTCATGCAGCGAGGCAATATGGTGGAGTTCAGGAATAGGAAGGGTGCAGTTACGATGTTGGGGGTTTACTGCAGACCTCCCAACAGCCGGCGGGAGGTAGAGGAGCAGATATGTAGCAGATTTTGGAAAGATGCAAAGGTAGGGCAGAATATGTGAGGAGCATCCAGGAGGGCTTCTTGAAACAGTATGTAGATAGTCCAACTAGGAATGGGGCCATTTTGGACCTGGTATTGGGGAATGAGCCCGGCCAGTTGGTCGAAGTTTCAGTGGGGGAGCATTTCAGGAGCAGTGACCATAATTCCATAAGTTTTAAGGTACTTGTGCATAAGGATAAGAGTAGTCCTCGGGTGAAGGAGCTAAATTGGGGGAAGGCTAATTATAACAATATTAGGCAGGAACTGAAGAATTTAGACTGGGGGCAGCAGTTTGAGGGTAAACCGACATCTGACCTGTGGGAGTCTTTCAAACGTCAGCTGATTAGAATCCAGGACCAGCATGTTCCTGTGAGGAAGAAAGACAAGTTTGGCAAGTTTCGGGGAGCTTGGATAACACGGGATATTGTGAGCCGAGTCAAAAAGAAAAAGGAAGCATTTGTAAGGGCTGGAAGGCTAGGACCAGATAAAGCACTTGAGGAATATAAAGACAGTAGGAAGGAACTTAAGCAAAGAGTTAGGAGGGCTAAAATGGGTCGTGAAAAGTCATTGGCAAACAGAATTAAGGAAAATCCCAAGGCTTTTTATACATATATAAAGAGCAAGAGGGTAACCAGGGAAAGGGTTGGCCCACTCAAAGACAGAGATGGGAAACTATGCGTGGAGCCAGAGGAAATGGGCGAGGTGCTAAATGAGTACTTTGCATCAGTATTCACCAAGGAGAAGGACTTGGTGGATGATGAGCCTAGGGAAGGGAATGCAGATAGTCTCAGTCATCACATTATCAAAAAGGAGGAGGTGTCGGGTGTCTTGCAAAGCATTAAGGTAGATAAGTCCCCAGGGCCTGATGGGATCTACCCCAGAATACTGAGGGAGGCAAGGGAAGAAATTGCTAGGGCCTTGACAGAAATCTTTGCATCCTCATTGGCTACAGGTGATATCCCATAGGACTGGAGAATAGCCAATGTTGTTCCTTTGTTTAAGAAGGGTGGTAAGGATAATCCAGGAAATTATAGGCCGGTGAGCCTTACGTCAGTGTTAGGAAACCATTAGAGAGGATTCTTCGGGACAGGATTTACTCCCATTTGGAAACAAACGAACTTATTAGCGAGAGACAGCATGGTTTTGTGAAGGGGAGGTCGTGTCTTACGAATTTGATTGAGTTTTTTGAGGAAGTGACGAAGATGATTAATGAGGGAAGGGCGGTGGATGTTGTCTATGTGGACTTTAGTAAAGCCTTTGACAAGGTCCCGCATGGCAGGCTGGTGCAATAGGTGAAGTCACCCGGGATCAGAGGTGAGCTGGCAAGATGGATACGGAACTGGCTCAGTCACAGAAGACAGAGGGTAACAGTGGATGGGTGTTTTTCTGAATGGAGCGATGTGACTAGTGGTGTTCTGCAGGGATCAGTGCTGGGACCTTTTCTGTTTGTAGCATATATAAATGATTTGGAGGGAAATGTAGCTGGTCTGATTAGTAAGTCTGTGGATGACACAAAGGTTGCTGGAGTTGCGGATAATGATGAGGATTGTCAGAGGATACAGCAGGATATAGATCGGTTGGAGACTTGGGCGGAGAAATGGCAGATGGAGTTTAATCCGGACAAAAGTGAGGTAATGCATTTTGGAAGGTCCAATGCACGTGGGAGGTATACAGTAAATGGCAGAACCCTTAGGAGTATTGACAGGCAGAGAGATCCGGGCGTACAGGTCCACAGGTCTCTGAAAGTGGCAACGCAGGTAGATAAGGTAGTCAAGAAGGCATATGGCATGCTTGCCTTCATCGTTCCGGGCATAGAGTATAAAAATTGGAAGTCATGTTGCTGCTTTACAGAACCTTAATTCGGCCACACTTAGAATATTGCATGCAATTCTGGTCGCCACACTACCAGCAGGACGTGGAGGCTTTGGAGAGGGTACAGAGGAGGTTTACCAGGATGTTGCCTGGTCTGGAGGGCATTAGCCATGAGGAGACGTTGGAAAACCTCGGATTTTTTTCGCTGGAACGACGGAGGTGGAGGGGCAACATGATAGAGGTTTACAAAGTTATGAGTGGCATGGATATAGTGGATAGTCAGAAGCTTTTTCCCAGGGTGGAAGAGTCAGTTACTAGGGGGCTTAGGTTTAAGGTGCGAGGGGCAAAGTTTAGAGGGGATTTGCGAGGCAAGTTTTTTTACACAGAGGGTGGTGAGTGCCTGGAACTTGCTGCCAGGGGAGGTGGTGGAAGCAGATACGATAGCGACGTTTAAGAGACTTCTTGACAAATATATGAATAGGAAAGGAATAGTGGGATATGGGCTCCGGAAGTGCAGAAGGTATTAGTTTCGGCAGGCATCAAGATCGGCGCAGGTTTGGAGGGCCGAATGGCCTGTTCCTGTGCTGTACTGTTCTTTGTTCTTTGTTCACCCCCCAGCAATCCCCCCCGCCCGCCCCCTGCCCCATGACAGAGGGTACACCGCCAGGAACATCAGGTGAAATCCTTCTCTCCTGCAATCCGTGTTTCCTGTTCCTTTCTTGCTGTCTTGTCGCCAATTCCATCTGTTTCGCTCTATTTTACTCCATCTTTCATGATTTTAAACACCTGGATCAAAACTCTATTTATGCTCCTCTGCTCTATGGAGGACAGCCCGGCTTCTCCAGTCGATCAGCAGAATTGTAATAATCTCATCCCTGGAGCCGTTCTCATAAATCTCTTCTGTCCATTCACCAAAGCCTCCATGTCCTTCCTGATGTGTATTCCCAGAATTGGTTACAATACTCCAGCTGCTGCCATACTATTGTTTTATAAAGGTTTAGCTTCACTTCCTGACTTTCACACTCTAGACCTGTTCATGAAACTCAGGATCCCATCTGCATTATTAACACATCAGTGAAGAGGGCAATTCTACGTGAACCATTAACAAGTTCCCTTAGACGTGAATCCATGAGTCATTCCAAAGGCTGGCGGGAGGGTTCAGGGGAGTCCAGAATGAACCCCGACCTGGTCAGCTTTATTTCAAACAGATATCCATCAGTGTATTCGCACCAGTGCCCTGCAAGGAGGCTTCCTCTCGTGGTAACATTTTTTTTTTAATTTTATTCATTCATGGGATGTGGGCGCCGCTGGCCAGGCCAGCATTTATTGCCCATCCATAATTACCCTTGAACTGAGTGGCTTGCTGGGCCATTTCAGAGGGCATGTAAGAGTCAACCACATTGCTGTGGGTCTGGAGTCACATGTAGGCCAGACCAGGTAAGGACAGCAGATTTCCTTCCCTAAAGGACATTAGTGAACCAGATGGGTTTTTACAACAATCGACATTGGTTTCACGGATATCATTAGACTAGCTTTTTAATTCCAGATTTATTAATTGAATTCAAATTTACAGCAGTGAATCAGTGGATACAGAGTTCAAATCTATCTCAGTGATTGCACACTACAGATCTGCCTCTGAATTCTGTGGGGGCATGTAGCGAGCTATTCAGCTGTGTGATCCAACCCACCTTTCTCTCACTACCTCCCCATCTTGCCCTCTGCCTCTCCCCATCATTTGCTGTGTCTTTCCCTCTTTCATCACCACTTTGTCCTTTTCTCCCTTCCTGTCATAAGAACATAAGAAATAGGAACAGGACTAGGCCATACGGCCCCTCAAGCTTGCTCTGTCATTATCTGATGAACCTTTGTTACATCACCTCTAAGACAAGCATATCCTTCCTTCATCACTGAGACCAGGACTGTACACAGTACTCCAGGTATGGGCTCGCCAAACCCTGTATCATTGCAGCAAGACTTCCTCACTCCTGTACTCTAACTACCTTGCAATAAAGTACAACAGTCCATTTGCCATCCCAATTGAAGCCTGTACCTGCAGGTTAACTTTCTGTGATTTGTGTACAAGGACACCCAAATCCCTCTGAACACCACCATTTAATGGTTTCTCACCATTTGACAAAATGTTCTATGTTTCTATTCTTCCTGCCAAAGTGAAGAACCTCACATTTCTCCACCTAATATTCCAGCTGCCACTTTCATGCCTGCTCATAACCCGTCCATCTTCCTTTGCAGCCTCTTGGTGTCCTCCTGAAAACTTAATGCCCACCTAATTTTGCATCTCTCTGCTTCGCCCCATCTGGCACTCTCTTTCTCTCTCCCTCACTCCAATGCACCAGTTAAGAATTTGACTATGCCTCTGCTTACATTGTATTCGACCCTGTAGCTGGTATAAAAATAGTTATAAAGTGTTTTAAAGTGAGTGAGGTGTCTGTGGGATCCCACTTCATTTAATACGTGCAGATGAAACTCCCTCCATTTTGTATGTAGAGGGAGATCTCCTTCCATGAGTTATAAAGACAGGGATCTCCCTCCATTTCATACATAAAAGGATATCTCCCTCCATTTAATACATCGAGGGTTTTCTCCCTCCATTTTATATGCAGAGGGGGAGCTCCCTCCATTTTATACGGAGAGGGGGAGCTCCCTCCATTTTATACGCAGAGAGGGAGCACCCTGCATTTTATCCATAGAGGGGGAGCTCTCTCCATTTTATCCGTAGAGGGGGAGCTCCCTCCATTTTATATGTAGATGGGGAGCACCCTCCATTTGATATGCAGAGGGGGAGCTCCTTCCATTTTATACATAGAGGGGGACCTCCCTCCTTACATCTCCTAAAGGCATCCTGCTGGATGGCCAGCACCTAGCACCTTTTAATCCTTTTCCTCTGTTACCTGCCTGGTCCAGAGAGATCTATTTAGTGCTGATGTGATTTCCCTGACCGAGAACAATGAACTCCACCAAGGTGAGGTAACCCAGGCGCCAAAGCTAATATCCATGAAAGTGTTTCTCTTCTGTCTTGACAGGAGTGCATGCTGTGCTCTGGAGCCAGTTAGTTGTAAAAAATGGCCTCCCCAGTCACTTAACATGATGGCAGTTATGCTGTGTCGCTGTTATTATAATGTCCCAAATTCCAGTCCTTTAATGGTATCAGTTCTGTTGTGATGTCGGGATGTTTGAAAATTGACTCATCGGAATGCAGCCTACCTCAGTGTGCTTTGGGTTGTGATTTAGCTTTTATTCACAGTGCTGATGTCCGTGGGGATTGGGGTTCCTTCCCCATACTTCACAAAGTCCAGCTTTAAAGTCCAGTTGGGCAGGTGGGGGGCGTGGTGGGGGGTGGGGTCGGGGAGGAATTCCGATCACACAAACGTGAGGTCACTGATGAATCAGGATGAGCAGGAACAGTATAATGTGGATTAATCACATATCTGAACGGGTAGTAACAGTAAAAGTGAGTTCAGTCTGGTGCCTGGATTAGCAGTAACAGCATAATAGAGAAAAGTCTTATACCTGTAAGGGTAGTAACAGCAAAAGTGAGGTCAGTATGGTATCTGGATGAGCCATAACAGTATAATCAGGAACAATTACATATTTGGAAGCATAGTAACAGTAAAGGTGAGGTCAGTGTGGTGTCCGGATGAGCAGCAAGAGTATAATAGGGGTCAATCATAGATATGGAGGGGAAGTAATAGCAATAACGAGGTCAGTGTGATGTCTGCATGAGCCGGAACAGTATAATAGGGATCAGTCATATATAAAGCTTTTTTTTAAGATTTGGAGATACAGCACTGAAACAGGCCCTTCGGCCCTCCGAGTCTGTGCCGACCATTAACCACCCATTTATACTAATCCTACACTGATCCCATATTCCTCCCACATCCTCTGTCCCTATATTCCCCTTCCACCTACCTATACTGGTGGCAATTTATAATGTACAATTCACCTATCAACCTGCAAGTCTTGTGTCTGTGGGAGGTAACCAGAAGATGGGTAGTGACAGTAAAAGTGCGGTCAGTGTTGTGACTGGTGAGCATTAACAGTATAATAGGAATCAATTATATATGTACAGATTTAGTAATCGTAAAAGCGACGTCAGAGTGGTGTCTGGATGAGCTGTAACAGTATAATGGGGATCAATCAGTTAGTTGCATGCATATTAACAGTAAATGTGAGGTGAGTGTGGTGTTGAATGAACTGCAGCTCCATAGTAGGGATCAGTCATATATCTGGATGAGTGGTAAATGTAAAAGTGAGGTCAGTGTGGTATCTGGATCAATAGTAGCAGAATAATAATGATCAGTCATACTTCTGGATGGGTAGTAACAATGGAAGTGCAGTCAGTGTTGTGTCTGCTGAGCAGTAACAGCTAAACAGGGATCAATTATTTATGTGTAGATTTAGTAATAGTAAAAGCGAGGGCAGTGTGGTGTCCGGGTGAACTGTAACAATACAATATGGATCAATCACTTAACTGCATGTATAGAATCAGTAAAGGTGAGGTCAATGTGGTGTTGGATGAGCCGTAACTATATAATAGTGTAGAGGGAAAGATTGTGGCCGATGCAGCTAAATAAATACATATTTCCATGTATATGATGTAAGTGTCGCCACATATTGTTGCAAAATGGGGTATGTACCCAAGGCATTGTGGGACAAGTTAGTTAGCTTGCAGCCTTGAGCATGGTATTGCTTAGCACAGGTAATTAGCCATGACCAAGGAGGGCCCCCCATATCAGTGCATAAGACAGCTGCTCTGTCTAATTGTGGACTACACAAAGCAACTAGGAATGCAGGCCTGATAGAAGTAGAAGGATTCATTGTGAAGACTCAAGGATAATTGATAAGGAGTGTTTGGTAAACAAGCTGAGATGGTCAGGGGAGTACCATGAGCTATCCCCACGACCACATGATGCATAATTAATAATTTTATTGGCAATGAATGTAATATATGTAATCAATAACCGTTATGATTGGATTATGTCCAGCCGGGATGGTTTGGGTAACTGTATATCTGTTGTGGATTTTCCTTTGATCAGTGGAGAGGCATCTGGACAGACCAGTGACCTGCTCTCCGCTGGCGTAACTAAATAAACTGTTTGACATTGGAGCAGACCTGAGTGTCGAGTGATTCTTCTAGATTCATTCCCGCTAACAATAGGGATCAGTCATATATCTGCATGGGTAGTAAATATAAAAGAGAGAGCAGTGTCGTGTCTGGATGAGCCATGACAGTATAAGGGGGAGCAGTCATATATCTGGATGGGTAGTGACAGTACAAGTCAGATAAGTGTTGGATCTGTATGAACGGTAGGAGCATAATAGGAATCAATTACATATCTGGATGGGTAGTCACAGTAAAAGTGAGGTCAGTGTTGTGTCTGGATAAACAGTAACCGTAAAATAAGGATCTATCGTATATTGGGTTGGGCAGTAACAGGAAACGTGAGGTCTGTGTTGTATCTGGATGAACAGTAACAGTATAATAGGGATCAATCATATCTCTGAACGGTTCATAACAGTTAAAGTGAGGTCAGTGTGGTGTCTGGATGAGACCTAATAGTATAATGAGGAGCAATTATATGTCTAGAATGGTAGTAACAATTAAAGTGACTTCGGTTTGTATATGGATGAGCTTTAACTGTATAATAGGGACCAATCATATACCTGGATGGATAGTAACAGTCAAAGTGAGGTCGGTGTTGTACTGGATAAGCAGCAACAGTAAATAAAGGATCTATCATATATTAAGATGGGTAGTAACAGGAAACGTGAGGTCTGTGTTGTATTTGGATGAACAGTAACAGTATAATAGGGAGAAATCATATATCTGGGTGGGCATTAACCGGAAAAGTGAATTCAGTGTTGTATCCGGATGAGCATGAACAGTACATAGGGATCAACCATATATCTGGATCCGTGGTAGCAGTAAAAGTTAGGTCTGTGTTGTATGTGGATGAGCAGCAACAGTAAAATAGGGATCAAACACATATCTGGAAGGATAGTGGCAATTATACGAGGTCTGTGTTGCATCAGGATGAGCAATAACAGTATAATTGGGATCAGTCATATATCTGGATGGGCAGTGAGAGTAAAACTGATAAAAGCAATGTATCTTCATGGTTATGTACAATAAATGTGTGGGCAGTAATATGTATGGATGTGTCGTGACGGTCACAGAAAGGAAAGTATTGAGCCAGGAGGAATAAAAACATTAAATGTGTGGGTGTGAGTTCAGTGACATTTCCTGATAACTTCCAAATCTTCCCACCATTAGTATGAGAAACGATGATTTCTGTTCCTTCAGCTGAAATTTCCACTGAGTCGCTCAGCTTCAATTTTCCTGCCAGTAGCAGTCAGTTGGTCAGAGGAGCAGCAGATATAATCCCAGCTCAAGTTTATTGCAGCGTTGAATGTATTTATGTAATTATATTAAGGAGGGCAAATGAATTCCCGTAAAGATCATTTCCTGGCCCATCCACTTTTGCCAAGACAAATTGATGATTGCATCATACTGTACTAGAGAATTAGAATTAGAATTAGAATTAGAATTAGAACATTACAGCGCAGTACAGGCCCTTCGGCCCTCGATGTTGCGCCGACCTGTGAAACCATCTGACCTACACTATTCCATTTTCATCCATATGTCTATCCAATGACCACTTAAATGCCCTTAAAGTTGGCGAGTCTACTACTGTTGCAGGCAGGGCGTTCCACGCCCCTACTACTCTTTGCGTAAAGAAACTACCTCTGACATCTGTCCTATATCTTTCACCCCTCAACTTAAAGCTATGTCCCCTCGTGTTTGCCATCATCATCCGAGGAAAAAGACTCTCACTATCCACCCTATCTAACCCTCTGATTATCTTGTATGTCTCTATTAAGTCACCTCTCCTCCTCCTTCTCTCTAACGAAAACAACCCCAAGTCCCTCAGCCTTTCCTCGTAAGACCTTCCCTCCATACCAGGCAACATCCTAGTAATTCTCCTCTGCACCCTTTCCAAAGCTTCCACATCCTTCCTATAATGCGGTGACCAGAACTGCACGCAATACTCAAGGTGCGGCCTCACCAGAGTTTTATACAGCTGCATCATGACCTCGTGGCTCCGAAACTCGACCCCCCTACTAATAAAAGCTAACACACCATATGCCTTCTTAACAGCCCTATTAACCTGGGTAGCAACTTTCAGGGATTTAACACCTGGACACCAAGATGTCTCTGCTCATCTACACTACCAAGAATCTTCCCATTAGCCCAGTACTCTGCATTTCTGTTACTCCTTCCAAAGTGAATCACCTCACACTTTTCCGCATTAAACTCCATTTGCCATCTCTCAGCCCAGCTCTGCAGCCTATCTATGTCCCTCTGTACCTTACAACACCCTTCGACACTATCCACAACTCCACCGACCTTCGTGTCATCCGCAAATTTACTAACCCACCCTTCTACGCCCTCATCCAGGTCATTTATAAAAATGACAAACAGCAGTGGCCCCAAAACAGAACCTTGCGGTACACCACTAGTAACTAAACTCCAGGATGATCATTTGCCATCAACCACCACCCTCTGTCTTCTTTCAGCTAGCCAATTTCTGACCCAAAGCTCTAAATCACCTTCAACCCCATACTTCCGTATTTTCTGCAATAGCCTACCGTGGGGAACCTTATCAAACGCCTTACTGAAATCCATATACACCACATCCACGGCTTTACCCTCATCCACCTGTTTGGTCACCTTCTCGAAAAACTCAATAAGGTTTGTGAGGCACGACATACCTTTCACAAAACCTGACTATTGCAAATGAACTTATTCTTTTCAAGATGATTATAAATCCTATCCCTTATAACCTTTTCCAGCATTTTACCCACAACCGAAGTAAGGCTCAAAGGTCTATAATTACCAGGGCTGTCTCTACTCCCCTTCTTGAACAAGGGGACAACATTTGCTATCCTCCAGTCTTCCGGCACTACTCCTGTCGACAATGACGACATAAAGATCAACAACAACGGCTCTGCAATCTCCTCCCTGGCTTCCCAGAGAATCCTAGGATAAATCCCATCTGGCCCAGGGGACTTATCTATTTTCACACTTTCCAAAATTGCTAACCCCTCCTCCTTGTGAATCTCAATCCCATCTAGCCTAGTAGGATGTATCTCAGTAATCTCCTCGACAACATTTTCTTTCTCTACTGCAAATACTGACGAAAAATATTCATTTAACGCTTCCCCTATCTCCTCTGATTCCACACACAACTTCCCACTACTATCCTTGATTGGCCCTATTCTAACTCTAGTCATTCTTTTATTCCTGATATTCCTAAAGAAAGCCTTAGGGTTTTCCTTGATCCTATCCGCCAATGACTTCTCGTGTCCTCTCCTTGCTCTTCTTAGCCCTCCCTTTCGATCCTTCCTGGCTAGCATGTAACTCTCAAGCGCCCTAACTGAGCCTTCACGTCTCATCCTAACATAAGCCGCCTTCTTCCTCTTGACAACCACTTCAACTACTTGAGTAAACCACGGCTCCCTCGCTCGACAACTTCCTCCCTGCCTGACAGGTACATACTTATCAAGGACACGCATTAGCTGCTCCTTGAATAAGCTCCGCATTTCGTTTGTGCCCATCCCCTGCAGTTTCCTTCCCCATCCTACACATCCTAAATCTTGCCTAATCGCGTCACAATTTCCTTTCCCCCAGCTATAATTCTTGCCCTGCTGTATATACCTGTCCCTGCCCATCGCTAAGGTAAACCCAACCGAATTGTGATCACTATTACCAAAGTGCTCACCTACATCTAAATCTAACACCTGGCCGTGTTCATTACCCAGTACGAAATCCAATGTGGCATCGGCCCTGGTTGGCCTGTCAACATACAGTGTCAGAAAACCCTCCTGCACACACTGGACAAAAACTGACCCATCTAAAGTACTCGAACTATAGTATTTCCAGTCAATATTTGGAAAGTTAAAGTCCCCATAACCACTATTCTGTTACTCTCGCTCCTGTCGAGAATCATCTTCGCTATCCTTTTCTCTACATCTCTGGAACTATTCGGAGGTCTATAGAAAACTCCCAACAGGGTGACCTCTCTTCTCCTGTTTCTAACCTCGGCCCATACTACCTCAGTAGACGAGTCCTCAAACATCCTTTCTGCCGCTGTAATACTTTCCTTGATTAAGAATGCCACCACCCCCCCCCCCCTCTTTTACCCTCTTCTCTGTTCTTACTGAAACATCTAAATCCCGGAACCTGCAACATCCATTCCTGCCCCTGCTCTACCCATGTCTCCGAAATGGCCACAACATCAGGATCCCAGGTACCAACTCATGCTGCCAGCTCACCCACCTTATTCTGGATGCTCCTGGCGTTGAAGTAGACACACATTAAACCAAGTTCTTGCTTGCCAGTGCCCTCTTTCGTCCCTGTAGCCTTATCCCCTACCTCACTACTCTCAACAGCCTGTACACTGGATCTACAATTTAGGTTCCCATTCCCCTGCTGATTTAGTTTAAACCCCCCCGAAAAGCACTAACAAATCTCCCCCCCCCAGGATATCAGTACCCCTCTGGTTCAGGTGAAGACCATCCTGTTTGTAGAGGACCCTCCTACCCCAGAAAGAGCCCCAATTATCCAGGAAACCAAAACCCTTCCGCCTACACCATCCCTGCAGCCACGTGTTCAACTCCTCTCTCTCCCTATTCCTCGCTTCGCTGGCACGTGGCACGGGCAACAACCCAGAGATAACAACTCTGGTTGTTCTCGCTCTAAGCTTCCACCCTAGCTCCCTGAATTTCTGCCTTAAATCCCCATCTCTCTTCCTACCTATGTCGTTGGTGCCTATGTGGACCACGACTTGGGGGTGCTCCCCCTCCCCTTTAAGGTTCCCAAAAACACGATACGAGACATCACGTACCCTGGCACCTGGGAGGCAACACACCAACCGTGTGTCTCTCTCATTCCCACAGAACCTCCTATCTGTTCCCCTAACTATGGAGTCCCCAATGACTAATGCTCTGCACCTCTTCCCCTTTCCCTTCTGAGCAACAGGGACAGACTCTGTGCCAGAGACCTGCACCCCATTGCTTACCAATGGTAAGCCGTCCCCCGCAACAGTATCCATGTGTCATTGACAGCGGACCGACTCCATGGTTCAGGGCCACTATCTGAGTGTAAACTGACCAGTGTATATTGCATAGAGATTCACTGACATGGCAATTTACCGCTGAAATTACCTGAACTCGGCAACAAGGAATCTGCTCCCATTTCCTACCAGTGCCATCAGACTTCTGCTCTCATATTATCTCGCCTTCCCAATACTTTGGCAAATGCACTTTAGTGATGTGAAATCTCTGTGAAATGTTACATTAGATTGCACAAATATACACATAAAATGCTTACTATATATGTAAAGTGCCTGAGTGAAATGAGTTAATTTCAGTCGTTTACTGCCTGTATTTAATACCAGTCTCCATGGGAAATTCTTGTCTCTGGTTTTTGCTGGTTCCAGTTCAATGAACAAAGTAGATTCACGCAGTATTCTTTCCACTGCTAATTAATGGAATATATTTGAAAGATTTTACAGGTCTGGATTTGCTCACATCAGAGAAAATTTAATTCAAATCATTTTCTGATAAACACTCGGTACAAAACTAAGAGACGTTAATCTCACACAGTGAAGTTTAACTGTTGGTATCAGATCCGCTATGCTGGATTTAAAATACTGTTCTTTTGGTGGAACGGTGCTAGCTCAACATCAGGGCTGAAAAAATGTGGTAACAAGAACAAAGAAAATTACAGCACAGGAACAGGGCCTTTGGCCCTCCAAGCCTGCGCCGATCCAGATCCTCTATCTAAACATGTCGCCTATTTTCTAACGGTCTGTATCTCTTTGCTTCCTGCCCATTCATGTATCTGTCTAGATACATCTTAAAAGACGCTATTATGCCCGCGTCTACCACGCTGGCAACACGTTCCAGGCACCCACCACCGTCTGCGTAAAGAACGTTCCACGCAGATCCCCCCTAAACTTTTGAAATCAGCGGAGTGACTCCCTGCTGCCATTAGGCTGGCTATCGTTATCTTCATGTCAAATGTACATGGAAAATCGTCACCAACACGTCACTGGCAGCAGGAAGTGGAAGTGCACCTAGCCTTCCACTTCAACAGCAACCCATTGAGAAATGGTTTATACCGACGCCTCTCAACAGGTTTCATGCCCATGCCCTTCCCCACCTTCTTGAGGGAGGCACTGATGCACCAGATTCGACCATAGGCCGAGGACCACATGAATTTTATAGCAGAAACCCCTGCATATTGTAAAGAAGTCCCGGAGTGGGCGATGGCGGTCTGTGGGATGGGGCAGCTCGCCTGAACATGCCCCACCCCATTACAGGCATGGAACCGCGCCCCATCCAAGGTCCAGAAAACAGTCGGCCGCTCCCTGGAACTCGACACTTAATTGGCCCTCTGTGACCTCCTCCCTCACTAGCTGCATATATAACTGGTGGTGGAAGGAGTCCACATGCCAGAGGCTGTCCTCCCGAAGACCGAGCGGGACTGGGGTGCTCCCCGACCTCACGTCCCCCAGCTGTTGCATGTGGGGGTGGAGGAGCTCACCAAAAATGAAGTGCGGGACATTGGATAGCATGACTTCCTGTGCAGTGGCTCCCAGAGGATCCACTGGCAGGAAAGTCCTACTCACTGTGAGCCCCTTACTCTGGGCCAGGAACATCGCCGGCTCGGTCTTCAGGAGGAACATAGCCTTTCCGCACATCTTCGAGGCTGGAACAATGACCGAGGGGCGACAACGTCGGCCATTGGCTTTATGCAGTCTCTGTAAACATGTTGGGGTGGTCACAACTCTTTACCCCTTGGCTATACGTTATTAATTTAGAGGGTGACGGGATCACGTTGGCGGTCACAGAGGTGTTCGAGGACCGTTCCACGGTGAAGGACAGCTGGCCACGGGTAAACAGACACGCCAACCCCAATAGTACGCCCACAAATTGCGAAGTTTTGCAAAAAGAAAAGAAACAAAACAAATCAATGATTACAAAATAAATAAATTAGGGGAGAGGCTGTTGGAGTGCAATAAAGAGACAGGCTGGGAGCGATGGCATGGCTATGGTGTCGTGGTGAGCACAGAAAACCGTCTCTGAAATGTTTCCTTGTTTTCTAGTCTTCTTTTTTTCCAGTTAGAGGAGGCATCTTCACCGGGGTCAACTGAAAGCTGTCCAGGCACTATCCTCCCTCTGTTCTTTCCTTAGTCAGGCAGCTCCTGCCAACCCAGGCTGGGCAATTGGGTTGTGAAATGAGCATGACTGTGTGTTTAGTGAAAATGCACAGCTGCTTTAGGAAATGGCAGTCCCACCCTTTGTTTTCCTGCCTCTGCAGCCTCCTGAAATAATCCAACACAACGAAAGCTTCAGGTTCTTCTCACCTACCTCCAAACACAGCCTGATTAAAGTCTCTTGCAATCAAAGTTGTTGAAAACTGGAGCACTTGCTTCTCCTGTGGCAGCTACGCTCCCCAGCAGCAACTCCTGCAACTGACTGACTGCAGCAGTCAGCTGAACCTTGTTGCTGCCATCAGCACACAGTAATCCAATTAGGCAGCTGTCAACCCAGTTTTTTTTATTGTCGAGGGGGCCTTTATCCTTAGGCCCCCTTTATGTACATATTTACATTCGAAAAATAACTTTATTAACACAAGATAAATAATCAAAAGACTCAAATTAAAATGCCATTCCCGGCGTCAATGATGCACTCCAGTCCCTGCGGTGCCCACTGGTCGCGGAAGGCCTCAAGCGTACCGGCGGACACCGCATGCTCCTTCTGCAGGGACACCTGGGCGCGATCTTAACCGCGGAAGAGGGGCAAGCAATCGGGGACGACGGAACCGCCGACGGCCCGCAGCCTGGACCTGTGAATTGCTACCTTGGCCAGGCCCAGGAGCAGACCAACGAGGAGATCCTCCTCCCGGCCCACACCCCTCCGCACCGGGTGCTCAAAGATCAGGAGCGTGGGACTGAAGTGCAGCGAGAACCTGAGGAGCAGCCCCTTCAGATACTCAAGATGGGCTGCAACCTCGCACACTCCATATATATGTGGAACACGGACTCGTCCAGGCCGCAGAAAGTACAGGCGGCCTGGGAGTTCGTGAACCTACTTAAAAGCCTATTGCACGGGACTGCCCTATGCAACACCCTCCACCCCAGGTCCCCGATATAAAGGGGGAAGACTCCCGCATAGAGAGACCTCCATCGGGGTTTGCCCTCGCCGCCAGATGGCAACGCAGACCGCCAGGGCATGTCTGGCCGGCTGACGTGGGCGAGGAAGTGGAGAGTGTGCAGGAGCACCCCGAACAGGAAACCCCTCTGCGCCGATTGGAATGGCATGGAGGGCATTTGTGAGAGGCGGCTCGGGTTGTGCGGGACCGGCTCCCGAGGAGGGTTTCGGGGCCTGGGTTTGATGAGCAGTTCCGGCCGAGCGGGGGTCGGCTCGGCCGGGATCGCTCCGCACTCCCGAGCCCACTCGCCACCCGCAGTGAGGGGCGTCCCGGGGGTTTTGGCTACTCCGCTGCCCGCCGGACTGTCCCCGGAGTCGGCCGCCCGGACAGTCGAGGCGCTCTCCACTGCCGGCGGGGCAGCACTCTGACTGGAGGCGACCATGTTCCAGACTCGGAATAGATCCCGGTAAAAGACAGGCAACTCCCTCAGAGAGGTGCAGCTAATTGACTCCACCGGGAGCTGCGTGTCGTCTTGAAGGCAGTGACACTGGCAGATAAAATACATCGCCAGCGCACACCATCTAGGAGGACGCTCGATGTACAGGTATCTCAGCAGGGTCCGAAGGCAGAGAGTCACAGCTTGGGTGCGGATGCACACCAGCGACTGGCTGCCCTCCTCTATCGGGAGACTCAGGACCGCGGCAGAGACCCAGTGTTTCCTCTTGCCCCAGAAGCAATCGACGAGTTTCTTCTGGATCTTGTTGGCAAATGCAGGGGCCGGGCCAAAGTGGCCAACAGGTATCACAACATGGAGGCCACCAGTTGGTTTATGAACAGCGCTCGGCCCCTGTAGGAAAGAAATCACAGTAGTCCTGTCCAGAGCCCCAGCCAAGTGGTGACTTTCGTCTCCAACTCCTGCCAGTTTGCCGGCCAGGCTTCCTCAGCGGGGCTAAGGTGGACTCCCAGATAGAGGAGGTGCGTGGTGCTCCACGCAAAAGATGTCAACTCCTCCGGCAGGGAGTCCACCCACCACCGACCGACCAGGAGTCCGGAACATTACTCCCAATTGATCCTCGCGGAGGACGCAGCAGAAAAGGTCTGCTGGCAGTCGCGCATCCTCCCCAAGTAAACGGGATCTGTGACGAGGAGCACGTCGTCGGCGTAAGCCAAGAGGATGACCCGCATGGCCGGCTCGTGCAGAGCCAATCCCGTCAACCTACTGTGAAGCAGGCACAGGAAGGGCTCCATGCAGATGGCGTACAATTGGCCAGACATGGGGCATCCCTGACGCACTCCTCTCCCAAAGCGAAGGTGTGCCATCAATGACCCGTTAACCCTGACTAGACACTCTGTGGCGGCGTATAAAAGTCGGACCCGGGACACGAAATGCGGCCCGAGACTGAAAGCGCACAGAGTCCCAAAAAGGTATTTGTGATCCACCCTGTCGAACGCCTTCTCCTGATCGAGTGAGAGAAAGACGACCGACTGACCATTCCTCTGGGAAATATGGATCAGGTCCCGGACCAGATAGGGTCTCCTGGATGGACTGGCCCGGGACCGTGTAGGATTGGTCGGGGTGGATCATGTGGGCCAGCACGGAGCCCAGGCAGGCAGACATAGCCCGGGCAAAGATCTTATAATCCATGCTGAGGAGGAAGACCGGACGCCAGTTTTTAAGCAGGCGGAGATCGCCCCTCTTTGGCAGCAGGACGATGACCACCCTGCGCCACGAGAGGGGCATCTCCCCGGTCGCCAGGCTTTCCCACAGAACCCGCGTGTAATTCGTCCCCCAGGACGTCCCAGAACGCCCTGAGGAACTCAACGGTCAACCCATCCAGCCCTGGGGATTTGCCCCTTGTAAGCTGGTGGAGGGTGCCAGTCAGCTCCGCCAATGTGAGCGGAGCCTCCAATCCTTTGGTGCTCTCAGGGCTGACCTGCGGCAGATTCTCCCACAAAACTCTGAGCGCATCTTCGCTGGACGGATCTGGAGAGAACAACACACTGTAAGATATATGGACCAGGAGGCCCATTCCCTCTGGATCCGTGATGGTGGATCCGTCGTCGGCCAGCAGCTCGACGAGCTTCTTACGGACCCCCCGCCATTTTTCCAGCGAGTCGAAGAAGGGTGAGGCGCGGTCCAAATCTTCCAGGATCTGGATCCGTGACCTCACGTACGTGCCTCGGGTCCCTATGAGCTGCTGCTCCCTCAGCGCGCCCTTCTTCTCTTTCTACGCCAGCCACAGGGCCGGGTCCACGACGGCATGACTGAGGCGGGACTCCAAGTCGAGCACCTCCCTCTCAAGGCGCCCGATCTCGGCCTCCCGCCTCTTGGTCGACCCCTTAGAGTACTCCTGATAGTAGTCTTGCCCACATCCCACTATAGCCTTAAGGAGGGGAAGCCCCCCTGCTTCCGTCTCCAGTCGGCCCAGAATCGACAGAATGATTCCCGAAATCCCTCGTCCTCCAGCAGCCTATTCTAAAGTGCCAATACGCGGACCCCGCCCGCGTGCGGAGCGGAGTGAACTCCGCCCACACCAGGCGGTGGTCCGAGCACGGCACCAGCCGCATGGAGGCCGCCGAGACGCGGGAGACGTACGCCTGCGAAAAGTACAGGCGGTCGATTCGGGACCCTCCTCCTCCAGACCTCCACGTGAAGGCGCTGGAGTCGGGATGGAGATTCCGCCAGCCGTCCATCAAGTTAAGGGAGCTGATCAGTCCCCTCAACCTCTCCACAGACGATTGGCCGCACTGGGGACCAGAACGATCCCCCACCTCGTGGGTGCAGTTAAAATTCCCCCCGAGGATGATGCACTCGCCGCTATCGCTGGAGCTCAAGAGATCGGACACTTCTTCAAAGAAGCACGCTTGCAACGCGCCAGGCCTGGGTGCGTACACGATCACAAAGTGGAGTGGCACACTACCCAGGCGAACAGCGATATGGAGCAAGCGGCCCGGCACTAGCTCCTTGACCCCCAAGAACTCTGGCTGAAAAGTCGGGGCCAACAAGATAGCCACCCCACTAGAAATAGGGATGAGGTGACTCATGTAGACCCCACCCTGCCACTCCAGGAGCCAGGTGGCTTCGTCTCCTGGAATGCTGTGGGTTTCCTGCAGAAAGCTCACCACGTACCTCCCTTCCCTGAGGACTGAGAGATTGTGAAATCTGCGGTGAGACACCCTGCTGCCGTTGATGTTGAGGCTGGCTATGGTTATCGTCATGTCAAAGGTAATTAAAACCCGTCACCAACAGCTCACAGTGAGGAGGGAGTGGTAGTGCACTTGGCCCTCCACTCCCCCAGCAACCCATTGAGGAATACATTAAAACGGCACCTCTCAAACAGTTTCATGCCCGCGTGCTTGCCCGCTATCTTAAGGGCGGCATGGATGGACTGGATGATCAGCGCCAGATTCGACCAACGGCTGAGGGCCAGCTGAACTTCATTACGACAACGCCTGCAAACTGCGAGGAAATCCCGGAGTTCCGATGTGGGGATGAAAGGAAACTCGGTGGGAGGCACGAGGGACTCCACCACCTCACTGGCGATGGAATCAAGGTCATCCTTCATGCCCCACACCGAATTCCCATCCTCCTCCGGGTCGTCACCGCCAGCGGCCGACACATCCACCACACACTGTGGGGCGGACGTCCCGGCCGCGCCAGCTGGTCCTGCCTCCGTCACGATCCCACCCCCAGGATCGATGGTGGAGGAGTCCTCTCTGGGTTCTACTGTGAAACTGGAGCCTGTTGGCGCCAGCAGTTCTGGACCCCCCTCCACCTCCGTCCCCAGGCCAATGAGTGGTCCAGGGGAGACAGAGGTTCCCGGGTCCGGAAATCCAGCTGGAGCCGAGACCAGAGGCAGAGAGAGGAGGCCATCTTCCGCTCTGCCAGCACCCACAGGCTCAGCATATGGGGCAGCATTCTCAGTTATAACCGGGTCGGGTGTCTCCTGGTTGGTGGTGGACACTGGCACTCAGGGCACCCGACCCAGTAGCAGTGGCAGAAAGTATCAGTGGCAGAATGGGCGGCGTCCCCAGGCTCCCTCACCACAAGCAGGGCCCCACTTACTCCTTCAGGAGGGGCCTCAAGTACAGGGGCCTTCACCTCCACTCCATCCTGAGGAATAGGGTGCTCCTGCCTGGACATTGTCGCCTTGGTGGTGGCGGTAGGGGAAACCTGGGGACCCGAAACAGGAGACAGCTCCCCTCCAACAGATGGGCCCTGCGCCTCAGGGCCCCTCATTACCTCTGTGGAGGGTTGCCTTCTCCTCTTTTTCCCACTGGGGCGCAGAGGCTCAGAGGCCTCCATGTCATCAGAGTCCTCCGCCTCCGCACCCTCCCTCATTTTAATCACCCTGGACTTGAGCCCAGCCCTGGGACAGGTGGATTCCGTGAGAACGGGCTTTGGGCTGAGCTCAGGCACGGGTTGTTTCATTGTGTCCAGGGGACGCGCCTCTTGATGTTTCTTTTGCCTCCGCATCTTCCTTCCACTCGGACGGGCACTCTACTCCCCACTGGAGGCTGTGAAACCCACAGCCTCTGGAACCGACTGAGTGTCTGTTGGATGTGTGGGGGGAGTGGGAGGACCCTGGGCCGCCGAGGTGGAGCTGGCGGCCGGGAGGTTGGGGCAGTATTTACGAACATGCCCCATCCCCTTGCAGACATGGCAGCGCGCCCCTTCCGAGGTCCAAAAGACGCGGTAGGCCGTCCCCTGGAACTCCACTTGAAATTGGCCTTCCGTGTCCTCCTCCCACGCCGCTGCATAAATACCTGGCGGCGGAAGGAGTAGACATGTTGGAGGCTGTGCTCCCGAAGACTAAGCCGGACTGGGGTGATCCCCGACCTCACCTCCCCCAGAAGGTGCAGGTGGAGAAGGAGGAGTTCACTGGGACGTTTGATAACAATATCCGCTGCGCAGTGGCCCCCAGAGAGTCCACCTGCAGGAAAGTCCCACCCACAGTGAACCCTTTATTCAGGGCCTGGGATACGGCCCGCTCGGTCTTCAGGAAGAACACAGCCTTCCCGCACATTTTTGAAGATGCCACAATGGCCGACGGCCGACAGCCTTGGCCATTGCCTTTCCACAGGCCTCTATAGACATATTGGGGTGGAGTAGCTCTTTACCCCATGGCACGAAGCAATTAATTTAAAAGGTGACGGGGTTACACGGGCGGCCACAGAGGCAGCAGCCGAATAGGTATGAGAAGGCCCCGCCACCGGTGATGATGGGCTTGCCGTGGCTCAAGAGCCAAACCCACCCCCAAATTGCAGGCAAGCAAACAAACAAACAAACAAAGGAACCAACTAGGAGGTTTGGAGAGAGGCTGAGGGTATACAGGAAAGGGGAAAGACAGGCTGCAAGCGATGACTTTGCTTCTTTTTCCTTAAAGGGTGGTACTCAGAGCACTGTAAAGACTTGTGGTCTTCTGGTTGTGGGAGGGTTCTTCACCTGGGTCAGCCGAAAGCTGCCCAGGCTCCAGTTCGATCCTTGTGTCTCTGTAGCCAGGCAGCTTCAGCTGACTCAGACTGTGCAATTGGGGAGGGGAGGGAGCTTTCCTGCAACATTAGTGCAACTGCACAGCTCCCTGCAGAATTGTACAGCCCCCACCCCTTGTTCTTCTGGCCTCTTCCACCTCCCACAACAGTCCAAATGAAGTAAGAGTCTGGTGCTCAACACACACCTCGAAATACAGCCTTATTCCAAATTCTTTCCACTGCAGCAAAAGTTGTTGAAAGGTTTTTGCAGTTCCCTCCTCAGCTCTCCCTCTCCAGCAGCACCTCCAGCAATTGACTGCAGCAATGTTAGCTACACCTCGTTGAGGCACTCAGTATTCCCAATCACAGAGGAGCCAACCCCGTGCTGTTCCTGCCCTGGGAGTGTTTGATGGGGAAAGTGCAGAGGGAGCTTGACTCTTTGTCGAACATCATGCTTTTTTAAATATGCTCCCCTCTCACTGGGCGTCTGTGGGTCACCCGGTTTCGGTGCTTTTTTAATATTTATCAATGATTTGGATGTGGGGTCCAAATGTTCATGCCTGAGACAAAACTAGGTGGGAAAATGTGTTGCAAAGAAGATGCAAAGCGGCTTCAAGGGGATTTGGACAGACTTAGTGAGTGGGCAAGAACGTGGTGGATGGAATCTTATGTGACTACTTTGGGAATAGTGATCACAATTCTGTAAGCTTTAAAATATTCATGGACAAAGACGTGACTGGTACCAAAGGAAGAGTGCTAAATTGGGGGAAGGCCAACTATACCAAAAGTCGGCAGGAGCTGGGGAATGTAGATTGGGAGCAGCTGCTTGAAGGTAAATCCACATGTGATATGTGGGAGGCTTTTAAAGAGAGGTTGATTAGCGTGCAGGAGAGACATGTTCCTGTGAAAATGAGGGATAGAAATGGCAAGATTAGGGAACCATGGATGATAGGTGAAATTGTGAGACGATCCAAGAGGAAAAAAGAAGCATACATAAGGTCTAAAATAAAAGCAAAATACTGCGGATGCTGGAAATCTGAAACAAAAACAAGAAATGCTGGATTTACTCAGCAGGTCTTGCAGCATCTGTGGAAAGAGAAGCAGAGTTAACGTTTCGGGTCAGTGACCCTTCTTCTGAACTGAGTTAACTCTGCTTCTCTTTCCACAGATGCTGCCAGACCTGCTGAGTGAATCCAGCATTTCTTGTTTTTGATACATAAGGTCTAGGTGGCTGAAGAAAAACGAAGCTTTGAAAGAATATCGGAAATGTAGGACCAATCTGAAACGAGGAATTAAGAAGGCTAAAAGGGGGCATGAAATATCTTTAGCAAACAGGGTTAAGGAAAATCCCAAAGCCTTTTATTCATATATAAGGAGCGAGAGGGTAACTAGAGAAAGGATTGGCCCACTCAAGGACAAAGGAGGAAAGATTTGCGTAGAGTCAGAGAAAATGGGTGAGATTCTAAACGAGTACTTTGCATCGGTATTCACCGAGGAGAGGGACATGACGGATGTTGAGGTTAGGAACAGATGTTTGATTACTCTCGGTCAAGTCGGCATAAGGAGGGAGGAAGTGTTGGGTATTCTAAAAGGCATTAAGGTGGACAAGTCCCCAGGTCCGGATGGGATCTATCCCAGGTTACTGAGGGAAGCGAGAGAGGAAATAGCTGGGGCCTTAACAGATATCTTTGCAGCATCCTTAAACACGGGTGAGGTCCTGGAGGACTGGAGAACTGCTAATTTTGTCCCCTTCTTTAAGAAGGGTAGCAGGGATAATCCAGGTAATTATAGACCAGTGAGCCTGACGTCAGTGGTAGGGAAGCTGCTGGAGAAGTTACTGAGGAATAGGATCTATTCCCATTTGGAAGAAAATGGGCTTATCAGTGATAGGCAACATGGTTTTGTGCAGGGAAGGCCATGTCTTACCAACTTAATAGAATTCTTTGAGGAAGTGACAAAGTTGATTGATGAGGGAAGGGCTGTAGATGTCATACACATGGACTTCAGTAAGGCATTTGATCAGGTTCACCATGGCGGCACAGTGGCACAGTGGTTAGCGCCGCAGCCTCACAGCTCCAGTGACTCGGGTTCAATTCTGGGTACTGCCTGTGTGGAGTTTGCAAGTTCTCCCTGTGTCTGCGTGGGTTTCCTCCGGGTGCTCCGGTTTCCTCCCACAGCTAAAAAAGACTTGCAGGTTAATAGGCAAATTGGCCATTATAAATTGCCCCCAGTATAGGTAGGTGGTAGGGGAATATAGTGACAGGTGAGGATGTGGTAGGAATATGGGATTAGAGTAGGATTATTATAAATGGGTGGTTAATGGTTGGCACAGGCTCGGTGGGCCGAAGGGCCTGTTTCAGTGCTTTATCTCTCTCTCTAAATCTAACAAGTGAAGGTGCATGGTGTCCAAGGTGTACTAGCTAGATGGATAAAGAACTGGCTGGGCAACAGGAGACAGAGATTAGCAGTGGAAGGGAGTTTCTCAAAATGCAGACGTGTGACCAGTGGTGTTCCACAGGGATCCGTGCTGGGACCACTGTTGTTTGTGATATACATAAATGATATGGAGGAAAGTATAGGTGATCTGATTAGCAAGTTTGCAGACGACACTAAGATTGGTCGAGTAGCAGATAGTGAAGGGGACTGTCAGAGAATAGAGCAGAAATTAGATCGACAGGAATGTTGGGCAGAGAAACGGCAGATGGAGTTCAATCAGGGCAAATGCGAGGTGATGCATTTTGGAAGATCCAATTCAAGAGTGAATTATACAGTAAATGGAAAAGTCCTGGGGAAAATTGATGTACAGAGAGATTTGGGTGTTCAGGTCCATTGTTCCCTGAAGGTGGCAAAGCAGGTCAATAGAGTGGTCAAGAAGGCATACAGCATGCTTTCCTTCATCGGACGGGGTATTGAGTACAAGAGTTGGCAGGTCATGTTACAGTTGTATAGGACTTTGGTTCGGCCACATTTGGAATGCTGCGTGCAGTTCTGGTGGCCACATTACCAAAAGGATGTAGATGCTTTGGAGAGGGTGCAGAGGAGGTTCACCAGGATGTTGCCTGGTATGGAGGGCGATAGCTATGAAGAGAGGTTGAGCAGATTAGGATTATTTTCATTAGAAAGACGGAGGTTGAGGGGGGACATGATTGAGGTGTACAAAATCATGAGAGGTATAGACAGGGTGGACAGCAAGAAGCTTTTTCCCAGAGTGGGATATTCAATTAAGAGGGGTCACGAGTTCAAAGTTAAAGGGGAAAGGTTTAGGGCGGATATGCGTGGAAAGTTCTTTATGCAGAGGGTGGTGGGTGCCTGCAAAGCGTTGCCAGTGGAGATGGTAGACTCGGGCACGATAGCGTCTTTTAAGATGTATCCAGACAGATACATGAATGGGCAGGAAGTAAAGAGATACAGACCCTTAGAAAATAGGCTTCATGTTTAGATAGAGGATCTGGATCAGCGCAGGCTTGGAGGGCCGAACGGCCTGTTCCTGTGCTGTAATTTACTTTGTTCTTTGTTCTTTGTATTCCACAACCACCTCCCTTAAACTTTTCAGAGCTGTGCCCTCAGTAATACCATTCCACACCTACCTCCCTTCAACAATGCAGAGCTGTGCCGTAAGTAAGGTCTTACCCCCACACACCTCCCTTCAAATATGCAGAGCTGTGCCCCAAGTAATACCATTCCCCACCAGCCTCGCTTCAAATATGCAGAGCTGTGCCCTAGGTAATACCATTCCCCCATCGACATCCCTACAGCTATGCAGATCAGTGCCCTAGGTAATACCATTCCCCCACCCACCTCCCTTCAGCTATGCAGAGCCGTGCCCTAGGTCATACCATTCCCCACCCACCTCACTTCAGCTATGCAGAGCTGTGCCCTCGGTAATACCATTCCCCCACCGACATCCCTTCAGCTATGCAGAGCTGTGCCCTAGGTAATACCATTCCCCACCAACCTCCCTACAGCTATGCAGAGCTGTGCCCTAGGTAACACCAATCCCCACCCACCTCCCTACAGCTATGCAGAGCTGTGCCCTAGGTAATACCAATCCCCAACCACCTCCCTACAGCTATGCAGAGCAGTGCCCTATGTAATACCATTCCCCACCAACCTCCCTACAGCTATGCAGAGCTGTGCCCCAAGAAATACCATTCACCACCCACCTCGCTTCAAATATGCAGAGCTGTGCCCTAAGTAATACCATTCCCACCCACCTCCCTTCAACTATGCAGAGCAGTGCCCTATGTAATACCATTCCCCAACCACCTCCCTTCAACAATGCAGAGCTGTGCCCCAAGAAATACCATTCACCACCCACCTCGCTTCAAATATGCAGAGCTGTGCCCCAAATAATACTATTCCCCACCAGCCTCGCTTCAAATATGCAGAGCTGTGCCCCAAGTAATACCATTCCCCACCAGCCTCGCTTCAAATATGCAGAGCTGTGCCCTAGGTTATACCATTCCCCCACCCACCTCCCCACAGCTTTGCACAGCTGTGCCCTAGGTAATACCATTCCCCCAACCGCCATCCTTCAGCTATGCAGTGCTGTGCCACAGGTAATGCCATTACCCCACCCACCTCCTTTCACCTATGCAGAGCTGTGCGCTAATTAATAACATTCCCCACCCACATCCCTTCAGCTATGCAGAGCTGAGCCCTAGGTAATACCATTCCCCACGCACCTCCCTTCAGCTATGCAGAGCTGTGCCCCAAGTAATAGCATACCACCCTCCCCCACCTCTCTTCAGCTTTGCAGAGCTGTGCCCCATGTAATACCATTCCGCATCCACCTCCCTTCAACTATGCAGAGATGAGTCCGAAGTAATACTATTCCGCATCCACCTCCCTTCAACTGTGCAGAGCAGTGCCCCCAGTAATACCATTACCCCACTCACCTCCATTCAGCTATGCAGAGCTGTGCCCCAAGTAATACCATTCCATACCAACCTCCCTTCAGCTATGAAGAACTGTGCCGTAAGTAATACCATTCCCCACACACCTCCCTTCATCTATGCAGGGCTTTTCCCCGATTAATACCATTCCCCCACCCTCCTCCCTTCAGCTATGCAGAGCTTTGCCCGAAGTAAAACCATTCCCCACCCACCTCCCGACTGCTATGCAGAGCTGTGCCCTAATTAAAATAATTCCCCACACACCTCCCTTCAGCTATGCTGATCTGTGCCCAAAATTCTACCATTCCCCACCCACCTCCCTTCAACAATGCAGAGCTGTGCCCTCTGAAATACCATTCCCCCACCCACCTCGCTTCAACTATGCAGAGCTGCGCCCCAGGTAATACCATTCCCATCCCGCTTCCCTTCAACTATGCAGAGCGGTGCCCTAAGTAACACCATTCCCCAGCCACCTCCCTTCAACTATACAGAGATGTTACCTAGGTAATACCATTCACCACCCAACTCCCTTCAGCTATGCAGAGCGGGGCCCGAAGTAATATCATTCCGCACCCACATCACTTCAGCTACGCAGAGCTGTGCCCTAAGTAATATCATTCCCCACCCACATCCCTTCAGTAATGCAGAGCTGTTCCCCCAGTAATAACATTCCCCACCCACCTCCCTTCAGCTATGCAGACCTGTGCACGAAATAATACCATTCCCCACACACCTCCCTTAAGCTATGCAGGGCTGTGCCCCATGTGACACCATTCCCCACCCACCTCCCTTCAACGATGAAGAGCTGTGCCGCCAGTAATACTATTTCCCAGCCAACTCCCTTCAACTACGCAGAGCTGTGTCCCAAGTAATAACATTCCCTACCCACCTCCCTTCAAACATGCAGAGCTGTGCCCTAACTAATACCATTCCCCACCCACCTCCCTTCAGCTATGCAGAGATGTGCCTTAAGTAAAAGCTTTCCCCCACCCACCTCCCTTCAACTATGTGGAGCTGTGACCTTAGTAATACCATTCCCACATCCAGCTCCCTTCAACCATGCAGAGCTGTGCCATAAGTCATACCTTTCCCCACCCACCTCACTTCAGCTATGCAGAGCTGTGCCCGAAGTAATACCATACCCCACCCACGTTCCTTCAACTATGCAGAGCTGTGCCTGAAGTAATACCATTCCCCACCCACCTCCCTTCAGCCTTGCAGAGCCGTGCCCCAAGTAATACCTTTCCCCCATCCACTTCCCCACAACTATGCAGACTGTGCCCTACGTAATACCTTACCCAACCCACTCTCCTTCAGCTATGCAGAGCTGTGCCCTATGTAAAACCATTCCCCACCCACCTCCCTTCAACTATGCAGAGCTGTGCCCCAAGTAATACCATTCCCCACCCACCTCCCTTCAGCTACGCAGAGCTGTGCCCCAAGTGATACCGTTCCCCACCCATTTCCCTTCAAATTTCAGAGCTGCCTTGATGAATACCATTCCCCACCCACCTCCCTTCAACTATGCAGAGCTGTGCCCCAAGTAATACCGTTCCCCACCCACTTCCCTTCAACTTTGCAGAGCTGTGCCCTAAGTAATACTATGCCCCACACAGCTCCCTTCAACTATGCAGAGCTGTGCCCGAGGTAATACTATTCCCCAGCCAACTCCCTTCAACTACGCAGAGCTGTGCCCCAATTAATATCATTACCCACCCACCACCCTTCAACTTTGCAGAGCTGTACCCTAAGTAATACCATTCCACACCCACCTCCCTTCAACTATGCAGAGCTGGGCCTTAAGTAATACCATTCCCCATCCACCTCCCTTCAGCCTTGCAGAGCAGTGCCCTAAGTAATACCATTCCTCGACCACCTCCCTTCAACTATGCAGAGCTTTGCCCTAAGTAATCCATTCCCCAAGCACCTCCCTGCAACTATGCAGAGATGTGCCCCAAGTAATACCTTTCCCCCACCCACTTCCCTTCAACTATGCAGACTGTGCCCTAAGTAATACCTTACCCAACCCACTCCCCTTCATCGATGCAGAGCTGTGCCACCAGTAATACGATTCACCACCCACCTGCCTTTAGCTATGCAGAGCTGTGCCCTAAGTAATACCATTCCAAACCCACCTCCCTTCAGCTATGCAGAGCTGTGCCCTAAAATATACCATTCACCCACCCACCTCCTTTTTGCTCTGCAGAGCTGTGCCCCGAGTAAAACCATTCCCCCACCCACCTCCCTTCAGCTATGCAGAGCTTTGCCCTAGGTAATACCATTCCCCAACCATCTCAATTCAGCTATGCAGAGCTGTGCCCCAAGGAATACCATTCCCCACCTACCTCCCTTCAACTATGCAGAGCTGTGCCCTACGTAACACCATTCCCCCACCCACCTCGTCCAACTATGCAGAGCTGCGCCCTTGGTCATACCTTTCCTCTCCCACATCCCTTCAACTATGCAGAGCTGTGCCCAATGTAGTACCATTCCCCCACCCACCTCCCTTCAATTATACAGAGAAGTTACCAAGGTAATACCATTCCCCCACCCACCTCCCTTCAACTATGCAGAGTTGTGCTCAAAATAATACCATTCCCCTACTCACTTCCCTTCAACTATGCATAGCGGTACCCCCAGTAATACCATTCAGCCAACCTCATCCCTTCTGCTATGCAGTGCTGTGCCCTATGTAATACCATTCCCCACACACCTCCCTTCAGCTATGCAGAGCTGTGCCCCAAGTAATACCATTCCCCCACCCACCTCCCTTCAGCTATGCAGAGCTGTGCTCCAAGTAATATCATTCCTCCACCCACCTCCCTTCAGGTATGCAGAGCTGTGCTCCAAGTAATATCATTCCCCCACCCACCTCCCTTCAGCTATGCAGAGCTGTGCTCCAAGTAATATCATTCCCCCACCCACATCCCTTCAGCGATGCAGAGCTCTGCCCCAAGTAATACCGTTCCCGCACCCACCTCCCTTCAACTCTGCAGAGCTGTGCCCCCAGCAATATCAATCCACCACCCACATCCCTTCAACTGTATAGAAATGTGCCCCAAGAAATATCATTCCCCCACCCACCTCCCTTCAACTTTGCAGAGCTGTGCCCCAAGTAATATCATTCCCCCACCCACCTCCCTTCAACTTTGCAGAGCTGTGCCCCAGGTAATACCATTCCCCCCCACACCTTCCTTCTACTATACAGAGCTGTGCCCCGAGTAATACCATTCCCCGACCCACCTTACTTCAGCTATGCAGTGCTGTGACCCACGTAATATCATTCCCCCACCCACCTCCCTTCAACTATACAGAGCTGTGCCCCAAGTAATATCATTCCCCCACCCACCTCCCGACAAATATGCAGTGCTGTACCACAAGTAATATCATTCCCCCTCCCACCTCCCTTCAACTCTGCAGAGCTGTGCCCCCAGCAATATCAATCCACCACCCACCTCCCTTCAACTGTATAGAAATGTGCCCCAAGTAATATCATTCCCCCACCCACCTCCCTTCAACTCTGCAGAGCTGTGCCCCAAGTAATATCATTCCCCCACCCACCTCCCTTCAACTATGCAGAGCTATGCCCCAGGTAATACCATTCCCCACCCACCTCCCTTCAACTATGCAGAGCTGTGCCCTAAGTAATGCCATTCCCCATCCACCACCCTTCAACTATGCAGAGCTGTGACCCACGTAATATCATTCCCCCACCCACCTCCCTTCAACTATACAGAGCTGTGCCCCAAGTAATATCATTCCCCCACCCACCTCCCGACAAATATGCAGTGCTGTACCACAAGTAATATCATTCCCCCTCCCACCTCCCTTCAACTCTGCAGAGCTGTGCCCCCAGCAATATCAATCCACCACCCACCTCCCTTCAACTGTATAGAAATGTGCCCCAAGTAATATCATTCCCCCACCCACCTCCCTTCAACTCTGCAGAGCTGTGCCCCAAGTAATATCATTCCCCCACCCACCTCCCTTCAACTATGCAGAGCTATGCCCCAGGTAATACCATTCCCCACCCACCTCCCTTCAACTATGCAGAGCTGTGCCCTAAGTAATGCCATTCCCCACCCACCACCCTTCAACTATGCAGAGCTGTGCCCGAAGTAATATCATTCCCCCACCCACCTCCCTTCAACTATGCAGAGCTGTGCCCCAAGTAATACCATTCCCCCACCCACCTCCCTTCAACTATGCAGAGCTGTGCCCTAAGTAACACCATTTCCCACCCACCTCCCTTCCACTATGCAGAGTGCAGACTCCGATACTGACTTCTCCCCTCCCACCTCCCTTCTGGTATGCGGGTGGACACATTGATAGACAGAGACTTACCTGCACTGTGTCCAATTGCTGCCTATTGTCCTGTCCTGCCAGCTTCTCATATTCATGAATGGGACGGCACGTGACAGCTGCCCGTTCAGGGAAAAATGAGGAACTGAGGAGGTGAGAGCAGCGTGATGCATAATCAGGCAACGTATGTAACGCTTAGCATATGCAAATTGGGGTGGCGCTGCTGAGAGGATGGGGAGAGCCGCACCGAGGTCCTGCCACCGCTAGTTAAAATAAGGCGGGAGTCTTGGCGGGCCGCTCCTGGAAGAATTTTCCGGGCTCTCCCGCCACAACTCCCGACGCGGATGTCGAGTAAAATTTAGCCCTTAGTTTTTGAGTTATGGAAAGAGATTTTCAATGTTGGAACATTTTCCAAGGATTTGTGCTGATGTGGTCTCGCAGTCTCCGCCGATCTCCATTCATTGATTTTGCAATTTGTACTGGCTGCCTGTGTGGTAATGGTTGTTAACTGATTGCCTATGTTCCTGGATAATTCATCACAAGATATTCGGACTTCTCTCCTCCCTCCAATTGGTCTGCCCCACTGCCACACACTCACCATTGGTCACCCGACATGGCCATCCCCATGGTATTTCACCTTCCTGTGCCAATTAGAAAGCAAATTGATGCTTCATTACTCGATTGGTTGATTCTCTTTTTTCAGTGAAACAACCTTCCTCCCCATGTGCAATATTTTTATGACTAGGAAACAAAAGCTTTCACAGAAAGTATTTTAAAAGCACAATTGTATTTAATGCCCCTATGATTTTTCTCCTGGGTTGCTCACAGCAGTCCTGGAGATTAGTCTTTCAATTCTAGAACCTCTAGGATATTTCTAGTGAGGTCCCTGTGGTGATGAAAAGCCTTTGTAAAATTTACCAGTGAACAAATTCTGCTCAAATTTGGATCAGTTTCTTTCTTTCTGCCTGGCACATTGGCAACAGCCTTGGAATTAAATTGCTCAATTTGAGGTAAGTCACTGTGATACTGGGCAGTTTTAACTGATCTGAAGTGCGGTGATATCACTTTATTTTGATTTCCCTGATTCTTAACTAGGCAATTCGTCTGTATTCTAGGACTATAAGTATGTGCCAAAATAATAAGGACAAGCAAAATAAGGGATACATCTTCCTGGCAGCTGCAGTTACACTGCCAATTAGTTACAACAAATAACTCGATCTATACTCAGAGTAAGGTAATCCCCAGTGAAGAATAACGGTTAGCTACACTAAACATGATACAGCTGTTACTCTGACATTGAAAGATGATCAACATTTAGCAGACATGATCGGCCACATGTCGAATTTAATGCGTTTTCAAGTTCAGACTGAAAGTGGCTTACCAGAAACAAAATGCTAGTTGTTCAGTAATATGTCAGTCTATAGATCACATCGACTCAAACTGAAAGGAGGAAACAAGAGCTTTATAGTCAACCAGCAGGAGCAGTGGGAATATACTGCAGAGATGAATTAGTACATGATCCAACCTGTTAATCTGCTGTTAAATAGGAAGTAGGTCTCCTTCAAATCGAAATCATGGGACACAATCACTGACCAACGCTCTCAAATGGACCGCTGGGTGGACCACTACCTGGAACTGTACTCCAGGGAAAATGTTGTCACTGAGACTGCCCTCAATGCAGACCAGTCTCTGCCAGTCATGGATGAGCTGGACGTACAGCCAACAAAATCGGAACTCAGTCATGCCATTGATTCTCTAGCCAGCGGAAAAGCCCCTGGGAAGGACGGCATTACCCCTCAAATAATCAAGAGTGCCAAGCCTGCTATACTCTGAGCACTGCATGAACTGCTTTGCCTGTGCTGGGATGAGGGAGCAGTACCACAGGACATGCGCGATGCCAATATCATCACCATCTATAAGAACAATGGTGACTGCGGTGACTGCAACAACGACCGTGGAATCTCCCTGCTCAGCACACTGGGGAAAGTCTATGCTCATGTCGCTTTAAACAGGCTCCAGAAGCTGGCTGAGTGTGTCTACCTTGAGGCATAGTGTGGCTTTCGAGCAGAGAGATCCACCATTGACGTGCTGTTCTCCCTTCGTCAGCTACAGGAGAAATGCTGTGAACAGCAGATGCCCCTCTACGTTGCTTTCATTGATCTCACCAAAGCCTTTGACCTCGTCAGCTGATGTGGTCTCTTCAGACTACCAGAAAAGATCGGATGTTCACCAAAGCTACTAAGTATCATCACCTCATTCCATGACAATATGAAAGGCACAATTCAGCATAGCGGCACCACATCAGACCCCTTTCCTATCCTGAGTGGCTTGAAACAGGGCTGTCTTCTCGCACCTACACCGTTTGGGATCTTCTTCTCCCTGTTTCTCTCACATGCATTCAAGTCTTCAAAAGAAGGAATTTTACTCCACACAAGATGAGGTCGCAGGTTGCTGAACCTTGCCCAGCTAAGAGAGAAGACCAAAGTACGGAAAGTCCTCATCAGGGAACTCTTCTTTGCTGACGATGCTGCATTAACATTTCACACTGAAGAGTGTCTGCAGAGACTCATCGACAGGTTTGCGGCTGCCTGCAACGAATTTGGCCTAACCATCAGCCTCAAGAAAACGAACATCATGGGGCAGGACGTCAGAAATGCTCCATCCATCAATTTCGGCGACCACGCTCTGGAAGTGGTTCAAGAGTTCACCTACCTAGGCTCAACTATCACCAGTAATCTGTCTCTCGATGCAGAAATCAATAGGCGCATAGGAAAGGCTGCCACTGCTATGTCAAGACTGGCCAAGGGAGTGTGGGGAAATGGCGCACTGACATGGAACACACAAGTCCGATTGTATCCCAAGCCTATGTCATCAGTACCTTGCTCTATGGCAGCGAGGCCTGGACACTGCATGTCAGCCAAGAGTGATGTCCCAATTCATTTCATCTTCGCTGCCTCCGGAGAATCCTTGGCATCAGGTGGCAGGTCCGTATCTCCAACACAGAAGTCCTCGAGGCGGCCAACATCCCCAGCTTACACACCCTACGGAATTAGCGGCGCTTGAGATGGCTTGGCCATGTGAGCCACATGAAAGATGGCAGGATCCCCAAGGACACATTGTACAGTAAGCTCGTCATTGGTATCAGACCCACCGGCCGTCTATGTCTCCGCTTTAAAGATGTCTGCAAACACGACATGAAGTCCTGTGACATTGATCACAAGTCGTGGGAGTCAGTTGCCAGCGATCGCCAGAGCTGGCGGGCAACCATAATTTCGGGGCTAAAGAGTGGCGAGTCGAAGATACTTAGCAGTTGGCAGGAAAAAAGACAGAAGCGCAAGGGGAGTGTCAATTGTGTAAAAGCCCCAGCAACCAATTTTATCTGCAGCACCTGTGGAAGAGTCTGTCACTCTAGAATTGGCCTTTATAGCCACTCCAGGCGCTGCTTCACATTGTCTCTCGAGACAAGGAGGCCAAAGAAGAAGACTGAGTTATTCTCCCTGTTCTGGTACCTTGGTAATAGACACATTCAGTGACTCTCCCTGTGGTGATACGATCATAACGGACATACTCAGTGTCTCTCCCTGTTGAGAAACTATAAAAATACACCTACTCAGTGACTGTCCCTGTGGAGATAGTATAATTACTGACGCACTCAGTGAGTCTCCCTGCAGAGATTCTGTAAGAACAGAACCGAACAGTCTCCATGTTCAGATTCTATAGTGACAGACCCACAAACTGACTCTTCCCGTGGAGATACGATAATAACAGACCCACTCTGTGACGCTCCCGGTTCAGGTCCCATAAGAACAGTCCCATCGGTGATTCTGAGGAGATAGAATAATAACAGACCCACTCATTGACTCTCCCTGTGGGGGTACTATTATAACAGACCCACTCTGTGACTCTCCCTATGGCGATACTATAATAACAAACCCACTCAGTCAGTCTCGCTGTGGAGATACTTTAATAATGATACAGACACAGTGGTTCAGTCTGTTCTCCCCGCAGCCAGTGATACAGTCATTTAAGTCAATCTGCTCTCCCGGGGATCAGTGATACAGAGACAATGGGGACAGTCTGCTCTCCCTGGGGTCAGTGTTCCAGACACAGTGGGTCAGTCTGCTCTCCCCCGGGATCAGTGATACATACCGATTGGAGTCAGTCTGCTCTCCCCCTGGGCTCAATGCTGCAGACACAATGGGGTCTATCGGCTTTCCCCTGGTCAATGATTCAGACAGAGTGGGGTCAGTCTGCTCTCCTCAGGTCAGTGATACAGACACAGTGGTGTCAGTCTGCTCTCCCCGGGGTCGATGATACAGACACAGTGGAGTCAGTCTGCTGCCCCCCTTGAGTCAGTCATGCGGGGGCAATGGGCTCGGGCCTCTCTCTCCCCTGTGTTTTGTGACACCGAGACGGAGGGGTTGGTCTGTTCTCCCCTGGTTTAGTACATTCAGTGGAGACAGTTTTCTCTGCCTGGATTCCATGAGTTAAATACCGTTGAGTCAGTCGGCTGTCCTCGGGGGTCAGTGACATTTTAACAATCATCTTTAACATCGGCTTGACAACAACTACCCAGAGCAATAAACTGATGATTAATCATCAAATTTCTCATGACGCCAAAGCGCAGATGGAGAAATTTACAGTTAATTGTCACATTTCTCAGGAAAATAATACTCAGGGGAATAAACTGCAGTTAATTTTTATATTCGACCTAACTGTTTGTCTGCAGTATGAAATATTCATTTTCATCGCTACATTGGTCTTGAGAAGCAGACACAGAGCGATGATTTTGCATAAAATAAAAGCAAAATACTGCGGATGCTGGAAATCTGAAATAAAAACAAGAAATGCTGGAACCACTCAGCAGGTCTGGCAGCATCCGTGGCATGAGAAGCAAAGTTAACGTTTCGGGTCAGTGACCCTTCTTCGGAACTGACAAATATTAAAAATGTCGCAGGTTATAAGCAAGTGAGGTGGGGTGGGGCAAGAGATAACAAAGGATGAGGTGTGGATCGGACAAGGCCACATCGCTGACAAAAAGGTCATGTAGCAAAGGCAAACAATATGTTAATGGTGTGTTGAAAGACAAAGCATTAGTACAGAAAAGGTGTTGACGGACTGAATATTGAACAGCAGCAAGTGCAAACATGAAAAAAGACAGTGGATAAGCAAACTGAACAAACTAAGATGAAATGAAATAAATGCAAAAAAAGGGTAATAAATGCAGAAAAGAAAAAGGAAGAAAGAAAAAACAACTAAAAATGAAAATAAAATGGGGGGCTGTCATGCTCTGAAATTATTGAACTCAATGTTCAGTCCGGCAGGCTGCAGTGTGCCTAATCGGTAGATGAGATGCTGTTCCTCGAGGATGATTTTGCAGTTAGTTGTTCCATATTGATGGAACGAAGTAAGCTATTTTCTATGTTAGGCTTGATAATAGTTCTCATAGCAATAACGTTCGAGATAACATTTAGATCGACAATGCACAGGTTTAAATATAAAACAGAAAGCGCCAGAGAGACAATGGAATACCTGGCAACACAAATATATAGAGAGAGACTGAGTTAAAGTTCCAGCTGCATGACCTCACATTGGAATTTTTTTCAATTCAGATTTCCAACAGCCACAGTATTTTACTTTTCTTTTAATGCCTAAATAAAATTCATTAAATATTATTAATGGAAGTTAAATTACACTTAATTGTGAAATTATCCTTGATAACTAATGCACAGAATAATACATTTACAGTTAATTGCACAATTGGAGCGGATCACTAATACACAGATCAACAAAGTTACAGTTAATTATTATATTAGATTTGATAAGGGATACACTGTTTATAATGTTATTGCTAACTGTTGCACTGCTCCTAATAACAAGTACACAACTTACAAAACTGCACAAATTATTTAATATATTGAAGATAATGCTGAATGCACAGAAGTATAAAGGTAAATCTAATTGTTCAATCGGGTTGATAAGACATACTAATGGAAATAATGTTTGAGTTAATTGTTAAATTGGAAATGATAACCAATACACAGAGGAATATGAACATACGAATATATGAATTAGGAGCATAAACAGACCATTCGGCCCATCTAGCCTGCTCCACCATTCAATAAGATCATGGCTGCTCTGTTAGTGTCTCAAAATCCACACTCCCATCTACCTGCGATAACATTTGATTCTCTTGCCTAACAAGAATTTATCTACCCCGCCTTAAAATTATTCAATGACCCCGCTTTCAACACCTTCTGAGGCAGAGCGTTCCAAAGTTGCACAACGCTCTGCGAGAAAAAAAAAATCTCCACATCTCTGTCCGAAAAGGGCACCCCTAATTTTAAAACAGTGCCCCCTAGGTCCATGTTCGATGTTCTAGGTCTGGTCTCGCCCACAGAGGAAACATTGTTTCCACAGCCTCCTTGTCAAGGCCGTTCAGGATCCTATGTACTTCAATCAATTCTCCCCTCACTCTTCTAAACTCTAGTGAAAACAAGCCTAGTCTGCCAAACCTTTACTCATAAGGCAACCCGCTTATTCCAGGTATCTATCCAGTAAAGCTCCTCTCAACTGACTCTAACACATTTACATCTTGCCTTAAATAGGAAGACCAAAACTGCAGACAATATTCGAGATGTGGTCTCAACAATGCCTTGTATAACTGAAGCATAACATTCTTACTTTTATTTTAAATTTCCTTTGTAATAAAGGATAGCATTCCATTAGCCTTCTTTATTGCTTGCTTTACCTGCATACTACCTTTCTGTGACTCCTGCACTAGAACACCGAGGTCCCTCTGCACCTTGGATTTCTGCAGTCATTCTCCGTTTAAGTAATACTCTGCTTTGTCTTTATTCTTCCTGCCAAAGTGAACAATTTCAAATGAAGTTGCAGTTATTCATCACATTGAACATGATAGATAGCACACTTGCTGTGTTGGGCTTGATTTTTAAAAAACATCATGGTGTAAAGACTATATTTAGTTATGAAATTGAAATTGAGAAAATACACAGGGGAAGAAATTTGCATTGGAAGTTCATTTGGGTTTTATGGCAATTCACAGCAGAATAAAGTGGAAGTAAATTATTCAAATGCTTATAACTAATACATTAGCTAATAGAATTAGTTAATTGTTAAATGGTTCTTGATAACCGGTGTATGGGTTAAAAACTACAGCTGTTTGTTAATTTGGAAATAACAAAGCAGGCATAGGTTTGTTGTGATAAAATTGAATTATGTTTAATGGTTAAATTGGTCATGATAATTCATACACAAAGAAATAAAATTACAGGCAAATGACAAATTAGGCTTGATCACTGATACACAGTGAAATAAAGTTCCAGTTCTTGCTAAATTGCGCTTGATAACTCATATACAGGCTATCTAGTTGCAGTTAATTATTATACAGTGTTTGATAATAATTCACAAGTGAGTAATTTACAATTAATTGTTTAAGTGTACATGATAACCAATGTACAAGGGAAGAAAGGGACAAGTAATTGTAATATTGGACCAGATCTCTGGTACACAGGATATATAGTTGCCGTTAATTAGATTAGAGATACAGCACTGAAACAGGCCCTTCGGCCCACCGAGTCTGTGCCGAACATCAACCACCCATTTATACTAATCCTACACTAATCCCATATCCCCACCTGTCCCTATATTTCCCGACCACCTACCTATACGAGTGACAATTTATAATGGCCAATTTACCTATCAACCTGCAAGTCTTTTGGCTTGTGGGAGGAAACCGGAGCACCCGAAGAAAACCCACGCAGACACAGGGAGAACTTGCAAACTCCACACAGGCAGTACCTGGAATCGAACCCGGGTCTCTGGAGCTGTGAGGCTGCGGTGCTAACCACTGCGCCACTGTGCCGCAATGTAACAAAAGCACGAGATAATAAAATCATTCATTTAATTGGTCGGGATTAGAATATATGGGTTAAAAACATCACTGCAATGCCAAATTGGACATGGAAGCTAATGAACCATTTAAGGATATTACAGTTATTATATTTATTTAACAGCACCTAAGGGAAAAAAAATATCGCAATTTAAATCTGATATGGCAATTGTTATACTGGTGCCTAAATTTAACGTCATTGATGTATTCGGTTTGATAACAATATACAGGAAATTGATTGGCAAATGAAATATTCAATTGGGTATGGTAACCAATGCAGAATTTTGTCGCAGTAGAATTACACATGGTAACTCATACACAGGCGAATAGGGTTATTGTCAGTTGTTTAATCAGACATAATAATCAATACACAGGGGAACAAAGTCAGAATTAATTATTTAATTTGACCTGAGAAGTAATTCACAAGGAATAGCGTTGTCACCAATTGTTAAATTGGACCTGATAACTAGTACAGGGTATAAAAATTACAGTTAATAAGTACATTTGGCCAGATAGACTGTATGTAGAGGTATAAAATTACTGTCCCTTTTTTCAATTGAAAATAACAAATACACTGGGGCAAATGCCATTAGTTAATTGTTCAGTTGTTCATAATAACCCTTGTCTGGGGTATAAGGCTATAGTCACCTGTTAATTTGGACACAATAGCTAATAAACGGCTTAACAGAGTTACAGTTAATTAGAAAATTGAACATCTTAAACAATACATGGGGAAAATACATTATTTATATTTGATATGATAAATTATGCAAGGGTCAAACAACGACAGTGAATTGTTATATTGGATTATGATCAAAGGAAGGTGAATAAGCTGGTGCACCATTTCATGGTTAATTGTTCAATTGTTATACACGAATGAAAGGTGTTAATTCTTATACGGATCGAAATAATGACTGAACACGAGTACAACACGATAGGTAATTGCTAAATTTGGCTTGACAAGCAATAAAATTCGGAATAAATTTACAGTTAAGTGTTAAAGTGGACACGATGACGAACATGCAGGAAAGAGGATAGACAGTAAATTGTTATATTGTGCTACATAACCACATGCAAGGGAATAAAGTTGCAATTATTTCTTAAATGGGCCTTGATAACCGATACACAATGGAATAAATTTGCAAGTAGTGTTGCATTGTGCTTGATAACTCGTGTACAGCCAATCAAGCAGCGGTTAATTGATAGATTGAGATCCCGAACCAATACACGGGAAAGAGGGTTACCATTAATTACAAAATTGGACCTCATAACTAATGTACAGAGCATAAGTTTACAATAAGTGGTTTATTGTGCCTGATAACTAATGAACAGGGAATAACGTTGCAGTAGATTATTGTACGAGGATAGATGCAATGCAAGTGGGAATAAGCTTACTGTTAATGGCATAATTGCAAAATGACTGGTACACATGAAAATAAGGTTACAATACTGGCATATACCCGGCAATGTGCAAAATTGCTCAGCTCTGTCCTGTACACAAAAAGCAGGACAAGTCCAACCCGGACAATTGCCGCCTCATTAGTCTACTCTCAATCATAAGTAAAGTGATGGAAGGTGTCATCGACAGTGCTATCAATCGGGAATTACTTAGCAATAAGCTGCTGAGTGATGCTCAGTTTGGGTTCCGTCAGGGCCACTCAGCTCCTGACCTCATTACATCCTTGGTTCAAACATGGACAAAAGAGCAGAACTCAAGAGATGAGATGAGAGTGACTGCCCTTGACATCAAGGCAGCATCTCGAGTCACCAAAACAGGACCTTCGGCCCACCGAGTCCGTGCCGACCATCAACCACCCATTTTATACTGACCTTACATTAATCCCTTAATTCTCCTTCTACCTACCTATTCCAGGGTACTTTTTATAATCGGTAATTTACCTTTAATCCCACAAGTTTTGGCATGTGGAAGGAAAGCAGAGCACCCAGAGAAAACCCACAAAGTCACAGAGAGAACTTGCAGCCTCCGCCGTGGCAGTACCCAGAACTGAACCCGGCTGGTTGGAGTTGTGAGGCTGCCGTGCTAACCACTGTGTCACTGTGCCGTCATTCGGTGGCCGATGGCATCAAGGAGCTCTGGCTAAGCTGGAGTCACTGGGAATCGGGGGAAACGCTTCCCTGGTTGGAGTTGTACCTGACACAAAGGAAGGTAGGTGTCAATCATCTCAGTTCCAGGGCATCACTGCAGGAGTTCCTTAAGGTAGTGTCCTAGGCCTAAGCATAATCAATGACCTTCCTCCAATCATAAGGTCAGAAGTGGGGATGTTTGCTGATGATTGCACAATGTTCAGCACCATTCGTGACTCCTCACATACTGAAGCAGTCCGTGCAGAAATGCAGCAAGACCTGGACAATATCCAGGCTTGGGCTGATAAGTGGCAAATAACATTCACGCCACACATGTGCCAGGCAAAAGCCATCTCCACCAAGAGAAAATATAACCATGTCACCTTGACATTCAATGAATTTCTGATCGCTGAATCCCCCACTATCAACATCCTGGGATTACCATCGACCAGAAACTGAACTGGCTGCAAGAGCAGGTCAGAAGCTAGGACTTCTGTGGCGAGTAACTTACCTCCTGACTCGCCAAAGCCTGTCCGCCATCAACAAGGCACAAGTCAGGACTGTGATGGAATACTCTCCACTAGCCTGGATGGGTGCAGCTCCAACAACATTCAAGAAGTTCCACACCATCCAGGACAAAGTAGCCCACTTGATTGGTACCCCATCCATCAACATTTCCCCTCTCCAACACCGACACACAGTGGCAGTAGTGTGTACCATCTACAAGATGCACTGCAGCAACGTCACCAAGGCTCCTTAGACAACACCTTCTAAACCTGCGACCTCTACCAACTAGAAGGAAAAGGGCAGCAAATGCATGGGAACATCACCACCTGCAAGTCTCCCTCCAAGTTACACACCATCCTGACCTGGAACTATATCACTGTTCCTTCACTGTCGCTGAGTCAAAATTCTGGAACTCTCTTCCGAACAGCACTGTGGGTGTGCCTAGCCCACATGTACTGCAGCGGTTCAAGAAGACAGCTCACCAACACCTTCTCGAGGTCAATTAATTTTGGGAATTAAATTCTGGCCTAGCCAGCAATGAACTTAAAAAAATATTGGTTTACTCGGACACGATACACCATTGTTGAATTCAGCTTAATAACTAATATACATGACCTAAAGTTATTGCGAATTCTAACATTGGGTTTCATAACAGTTTAAGGGGAATTATGTTACAATTAGTTACCACTTTCGACTTGGTAACTGATACACAGTGGAATACAGTCCCAGTGATTGTTTACTCAGGATTGCCAGCTCATACACAGGGTATAAAGTTACTGTTAATTGTTTTATTTCATTTGATAACAATTAACAGGGGAGTAAGTAACATATAAGAAAACAGGCTCGCTCCTGGAGGTTACTTTAATGAGAAACACTACATGTTCTTCAGTCATTGGAAAGTACAAAGAGGCAACATGTGAGCATGAAGTGTGTTTCACAGTAATTTAAAAAAAAACACTACTTTCCTTGATTGGAACTCGTGGCTGGAGGCTTCGAGAGGCTTAGTAATCTTCTCCTATCAGCAAGTGTGGGCCCAGTTAATCCCATGTGCATCTATGCTGTAAAATTCGCCTCCCTCCAAGACATCGAGGATCAACTGGATGAGACACTTGAAGCTGCCATCAGGAGTATTCCCAAAACCCTGGGACTGTATCTTCAAGGGGAGTTCAACGAAAGGGTGGGTACCGACTCTTGACCAACGTGAATAGTGTACCAGGGGAATAGAAAGACGAACGGAAATGGACAGAATTTATTACAGTTATACTGACACCACGGACCCTTTGTGACAAAAAGCTACTCAGATCAACCGTGCTAAATGATGTGCTGACAGCATCTGAGAACATTTTCATGGCACCGGGGAGATCTTATCATCACAAGACTTATCACCCTCAACAGTGCCCTCATCACTCGCAGATATCAATGTGCTGACGATGACACTGATAATTCCCTGGTGTGTATCAAGGCCAAGCTTCATCCCAGGAAGCTTTACCCATCAAAGAAGATCAACATTTTCCGAACCACTGAACCAAAACGCTCCCAGGAGTTCCGAAACATTCTTTATGAGGCTCTTTCAGAGAACAACACCACAGTTCTGAGTGTGGTGTCGAAATAGGATCATCTGAACGTCACCATCTGTTACTCTGCACTCACTGTGTATGGAAAAGAGATCAGAGGAAGGCTGACTGCTTTGAGACTTATTGGACTGAAATGGAGACAGTGACTGTAATTAAAATGAAAACCTCCATGAACTACAAGCGTATTGCCAACAACAACAAAAAATGCTAGATCCTCTCAGAGCTGCCAGGAATAATTCTTAGCAGCCTGCCGGCACTGCGCCAATAAATACTGGTTGAATCTGCAACAACACACAATCTGCTGCTGACTCCAGGAATGCTAGAGGGGTGTATGAAGGAATTAACAAAGCAATGGGGCCAGCAGTAACTAAAACAGCTCCATTTAGATAAATACAGTGGTAATTATCACTGAATCTGGAAAGCAGATGGAAAGGTGTGTTGGGCATTATCGCAAACTCTGTGCAACTGACGACGCTGTCACTGAAGTAGCTCTCAGTGTTATTCAAGACCCCTGTTATGCAGGAGCCTCACAGCGAGACTTGGTGAGGACTGGACATGTACAGCAGTGTTTTTGATCAGTTGACATTGATGGCAGGTGGGGATTGCCTGGCCAGTCAGGAGTGAAATGGAGGAATGGAGTCAGGAGGTGAGTTTATCCATTTTGATAGAAGGAATAGATGTGCAGAGTATTTCTTAAATGGTAAGAGATTAGAAAGTGTAGGTGCACAAAGGGACCTGGGTGTCCTCGTCAATAAGTCACTGAAAGTTAAGAGGCAGGTGCAGCCAGCAATTGGGAAGGCTACTGGTATGTTAGCTTTTATCACGGGAGGAGTAGTGAAGTCTTGCTTCAATTGTATCGAAGCTTGGTGAGACTGCACATGGAGTTTAGAACCAGGGGACACAACTCAAAGGAAGGGGGAAGTCACTTCGGACAGAGGTGAGGAGAAATTTCTATTCTCAGAGGGTTCTGAATCTTTGGAATTCTCTACTCCAGAGAGCTGTGGAAGCTCAGTCATTGAGTATTTTTAAAGCAGAGATTGAAAGATTTCTAAATACAAATAACATAAAGGGATATGAGGATCGCATGTGCAAAAGACGTCAAATTGAATGATTAGCCATGTAATTTTCTTTGTTCTTTGTTCTTTTTTCTATGATCGTATTGAATGGTGGAGCAGGTTCGATGGGCTAAATGGCCTAATGTTCCTATGCTCCTATTCACAAATTCACAGATTTACAGATTTGTTTCAGTGTCGAAGGATGCCATTCGGCTCATCATGTCTGCACTGGCTTTCTGAAAGAGTGATTCCCTCAGTCCCATTCCCCTGCATTCTCTCTGTGACCCTGCACAGTTTTCATTTTCTTTCCTCTGCCTGTCTAATTCCTTTTGAATTCTTCAATGGAAATATACTCCACCACTTTCTCAGGCAGCGTGTTCCAGACCTTAACCACTCGCTGTGTGAAAAAGCTTTTTTTTGTGTCACTTTTGCTTCTCTTACCAAATTATTTAAATTTTTGGACTCTCGTTCCCGATCCTTTCACGAGGTGGAACTGTTTCTCTCTATCTACTCTTTACAGACCTCTCATGATTTTAAACAGCTCTATTAAGTCACATCTCAGCCTTCTGTTCTCCAAGGAAAACAGCCCTAACTTCTTCAATCTATCTTCAGAACTGAAATTCCTCAACCCTGGAGCCATTCTCGTGAATTCTCGTGCACTGTCTCCAATGCCCTCACATCTTTCTTCAAGTGCGGCACCGAGAATTGGACACAATACTAAAGCTGAAGCTGAACTAGTGTCTTATACAAGTTCAATATACCTTTCCTGCTCTCATACTCTAGGCCACCTATTAATAAAACCCAAGATACTGTCTTGCAGTCATAGAGTTATAGAGCTCAGAAACAGGTCCTTCAGCCCATCGTATCTGTGCTGGCCATCAAGCACCCATCTATTCTAATCCCATTTTCCAGCACTTGGCCCGCAGCCTTGTATGCTATGGCATTTCAAGCGATCATCTAAATACTTCTCAGATGTTGTGAGGGCTCCTACCGCTCCCACTCTTTCAGGCAGTGTTCCAGATCACAACCACCCTCTGGGTGAAATTTCTTTTCTTCAAATCCCCACTAAACATCCTGCCCCTTACCTTAAATTTATAACCCCTGGTTATTGACGCCTCTACTAAGTGAAAAAAGTTTCTTCCAACCTATCCTATCAAGGCTACTCATAAATGTATATACCATCACCATCTCCATCTGCTGGTGTCCCTGTCTCACTGCAGCTTTTTCCCTCTCTCATCATCTCCATCTGCTGGTGTCCCTGTCTCAATACAGTTACTGCCCCTTCTCTCCCTCGCCATCTGCTGGTGTCCCTGTCTCACTGCAGTTACTGCTCCCTCACACAATTGCCATCTGCTTGTGTCGCTGTTCCACTGCAGTTACGGCCCAATCGCACCATCTCCATCTGCTGCTGTCCCTGCGTCATTGCAGGTATTGGTCGAACTCAAAGACAACATCTGCTGGTCTCCCTCTCTCACTGCAGTTACTGTCGGCTCCAACCACCTCCATCTGCAGGCGCCCCTGTCTCCCGACAGTAAGTATCTCTTCTCACCATCTCCATCTGCTGGTGCCCCTGTCTCAAGGCAGTTTTGCGATCTCTTACCATCTCAATCTGCTGGTTTCCCAGTCTGATTTCAATTACTGCCCCCTCTCTCCATCTCCATCTGCTAGGCTCCCTGTTAAACTGCTGGTGTCCCGGTCTCCCGACAGCAACAATCTCCTCCCACCATCTGCATCTGCTGGTGTCCCTGTCTCATTGCAGTTACTGCTCCGTCTCGCCAGCTCCATCAGCTGGTGTCCCCATCTTATTGCAGTTACTGTCCCCTCTCTCAAAGCTCCACCGTAATAGATCAGATTATCACTGAAATATAATCTAATATTTAGAGTTAAAATCATTTCTGTGCTTTGTGCTATGAATATAAAATGTATTTTCTGTCTTGTGGCGAGTGTAGGGAATGGAATATGAAATGGGATTTAGTTCCAAATCATTTATATTTACTACAAAGATCCCTGTGGAACACCACTAGTCACATCCCTCCATTCAGAAAAGCACCCTTCCACTGCTACCCTCTGTCTTCTATGACAGAGCCAGTTCTGTATCCATCTTGCCAGCTCACCTCTGATCCCGTGTGACTTCACCTTTTGTGCCAGTCTGCCATGAGGGACCTTGTCAAAGGCTTTACTAAAGTCCATATAGATAACATCCACTGCCCATTCTTCATTAATCATCTTTGTCGTTTCTTCAAAAAACGCACTCAAATTAGTAAGACACGACCTCCCCTTCACAAAACCATGCTGCCTTTCGCTAATAAGTCCATTTGTTCCAAATGGGAGTAAATCCTGTCCCGAAGAATCCTCTCTAATAATTTCCCTACCACTGATGTAAGGCTCACCGGCCTATAATTTCCTGGATTATCCTTGCTACCCTTCTTAAACAAAGGAACAACATTGGCTATTCTCCAGCCCTCTGGGACCTCACCTGTAGCCAATGAGAATGCAAGATTTCTGTCAAGGCCCCAGCTATTTCTTCCCTTGCCTCCCTTAGTATTATGGGGTAGATCCCATCAGGCCCTGGGGACTTATCTACCTTAATACTTTGCAAGACACCGAACACCTCCTCCTTTTTGATAATGAGATGACTGAGACTATCTACACTCCCTTCCCTAGGCTCATCATCCACCAAGTCCTTCTCTTTGGTGAATACTGATGCAATGTACTCATTCAGTACCTCGCCCATTTCCTCTGGCTCCACACATAGATTCCCTTCTCTGTCCTTGAGCGGGCCAACCCTTTCCCTAGTTACCCTCTTGTTCTTTATATATGTATAAATAGCCTTGGGATTTTCCTTAATCCTGTTTGCCAATGACTTTTCATGACCCTTCTTAGCCCTTCTGACTCCTTGCTTAGGTTCCTTTCTACTGTCTTTATATTCCTCAAGGGATTCGTCTGTTCCTAGCCTTCCAGCCCTGATGAGTGCTTCCTTCTTCATTTTGACTAGGCTCACAATATCCCTCGTTATCCAAGGTTCCCGAAACTTTCCAAACTTATCCTTCTTCCTCACAGGAACATTATAGTTCTGGATTCTTATTAACTGACGTTTGAAAGGCTCCCACATGTCAGATGTTGATTTACCCTCAAATAGCCGCCTCAATCTAAATTCTTCAGTTCCTGCCTAATATTGTTATAATTAGTTTCCCCCAATTTAGCACCTTCACCCGAGGACTACTCTTATCCTTATCCGCAATTATCTTAAAACTTGTGGAATTATGGTCACTGTTCCCTAAATGCTCCCCCACTGAAACTTCGACCACCTGCCCAGGCTCATTCCCCAATACCAGGTCCAGTATGGCCCGATCCCTAGCTGTACTATCTACATACTGTTTCAAGAAGCCTTCCTGGATGCTCCTTACAAATTCTGCCCCATCTAAGCCCCTAGCACTAACTAAGTTCCAATCAGTATAAGGGAAGTTAAAATCACCCACCACAGCAACCCTGTTACCTTTACATCTTTCCAAAATCTGTCCACATATCTGCTCCTCTACCTCCTGCTGGCTGTTGGGAGGCCTGTAGAAAACCCTCAACATTGTGACTGCACCCTTCCTATTCCTGAGCTCCACCCATTTGCCTCGCTGCACGTCCCCTCCGAGGTGTCCTCCCGCAGTACAGCTGTGATATTCTCCTGAACAAGTAATGTAACTCCCCCACGCCTTTTACATCCCCCTCTTTCCCGCCTGTAGCTTCTAAATCCGGGAACATTTAGCTGCCCATCCTGTCCTTCCCTCAATCAAGTCTCTGTAATAGCAACAACATCATAGATCCAATTACTAAGCCAAGCTCTAAGTTCATCTGCCTTGCCTGTTATACTTCTCGCATTGAATATAATATACTGGATGGATATTACAATTATGAGAGGCGTAACATTCATTTTCCATATTATTGTTTTAATCTTGTTGACTCCTGGCTTTTCTATTGTTAAATGTCGCTGATCTGCCTGTAGTGTACCCTGAATCCAGGGACAAAAGCAATTCTGGTTCACTCTGTTCCTGCCTTTTCCCAATTAAAATATGAAATTTGAGTCCTTGATTCGGGACCACATTCAGGTTTGCAGCCTAAAAACTATTGTGGGTGATATTAGGTTACAGACACTGTACACGTCCATTGGGGAGGCAGTCACGGAATCATAATAACAGTGGACTAGCAACCCAGAGCCCCAATGACTTCGCCCACAGCCCAAAACCTAAAAGCTTGCGGACAGGGTTCAAATACCACCATGACTGCTGCTGTAACTTAAATTCAATTAATTAACAAAAGTCTGCAATTGAAAACTATTCTATTTAAATGTGCCATGAAATAATCATCGATTGCTGTAAAAACCCATTTGTTTCGCTCAATACTTTTGGGAAGGAAATCTAACATCCTTACCTGGTATGGCCTACATGTGGCTCCAGACCCAGAGCAATGCGGCTGACTCTTAACTGACGTCTGAAACGGCCCAGCAAGTTGTCAAAGACAACAAATGATGAGCTTTTCAGCAGAGCCCACATCACATGAAAGAATAAAAGACAATCTTCTCTCTGCTATTTCACTGTAGATATTTACCTGTTTATTTTACTGTGGTTAATGCCTCTGGGAAAATTAGAATTTTGCCAACTCCTTACTCCTTTCCTCTAGTTCACCTCTGACCGGAGACTCATATTCCACATTCGTTCACTATCAACTGCTCCAAATCCCTGCTTCCATGTCCAACCCTCGTCAAGTCCAGCTCGCCAACATCTTCAGCCTAACTGACCTGCATTGGATCCCAGTCCTCTAAGTACTTCAATTTATAATTCTTCCCATGGATTAAAAATTTTCCATGTCCTCACCACTCCTCATCTCCAGTCACTGCTCCAAACATGCAGCAAATCCATCCGTGATCTTACCATACCTCTGTCATTGGTAACTTTCAGTGGAACTGCCCCCGCCTGGTTCCAATATTACGGATCTGATTGTAACCAGAGCATCTCCAGCCATGGCCTCTCTTCCCACACCAGCACTGTTACCTCTGGAATCAATCCATTCTTGCTCCCTCCTCTTCCGCATCTACACACTGCCCGCTGGCGACAATATCTACAGATATGGGGTTCGCTTCCACATGGGTGCTGACAACCCCCATTTCCAGCTCTCCATCGTCTCTCTCGACCCTCCACTGCCTCTGTTTTATCAGACTCTAGCAGTCTGTTTCCCATGAGCTGCAATTTCCTCCAATTATACATGGGGCAGAGTGAAGCATCCACCTTTGGCTCTACCACAAACACCAAACCCTTTCCATTGATTCCATCGTCATTCTTAGCTGTTGCATCAGGCTGAATATGATGTTGTGTAAAATACGATCCCTATTCATCCCTGACCTGAGCTTCTGACTTCATATTGGATTCAGCAGAAATGACGCCACTTTCACCCCCCGAACATCTTTGTCCTCTGCCCCTGCCTCAGCACATTAGGCACTGAAAACGCTCAATCACTCATCTGTGTAGGATTATTAGGTTACTACAATCTACTAACCAGTGTACTAATTGTTAAAATCTAGATATCATAAACTAACAATTGATTTTTTGTTATAAACTAACATTTAGCTTTATTAGAACCCTTCCTTGTAGTCTGGTAAAGTGGGGAAACTTGAGAAATAGGGCACAGTAGAGACAAGATATCAAGTTATACGGATTCTGGGAGATTATGTCATGTTTTGAAATGCTTATTTGCAAAAGGGTGAGACCATGAGAGCAGACAGTGGAAACAGCATCGATCTAGATTTGTCTCTTACTCAGATAAGGAAACTAGAAATGTAAGAGCATTGGGTAAAGTAATCAACACAACACTTGTGAAAATTGGAACGTTTAGCAACCATCAGATCATGATCCTTGGTTGGTTAAAAAAGACATCCTTTAATACAAAACTAGTCACTGATTTGCAGAGGGGATAGTTAACTGGAAAGCTGCCAGGATAAAAGAAGTCCTGTCTTTGACACTGTACGGCAGAGAATTTGAGAACAACAGGAGACCAGAGAAAGCTAGACTTACCAAAAACTTGAAGACCAAACGCTGCAAGAAAAAGAGTTATGCGCTCTGTTTTCCAGTCTCAAATATGGGTAGGATCTGTGTTAGACTGTTAATTATTGCCTGAGCTTGTGACTATGGTTTATCTTAAAACTGAACTAACTTGTCTTTGCCTTTATCTCAATTAAGTCGATTCACAACAAGCTTTGTGCTGCCAAATCTGTTTTCACCTTAGAAGGGGGTTATCAACCACCATCTTCTCGAATCTTACATTCTGAGACTTGGCACATTCCAAACACTTTTGGGAAGAATGGAAGGATCTCTGGATCGCGAGACTGGCCAACACAGGTTTTGAGAGGGAACCCGCTTTAGGAGGGTGTGGCGACCTTAATGTACCCAAAGGCATTTACACGAGAATATGTAATGCAAATTAATAAAGTCATGTCTTATAAAGATGTTAAATGGGTCTTCGAGGAGAAATACGAAGAAGTTATAGCGTTGATTAAAGATAAGACAAATAAGCAAAAGTTCAAGATGGACAAGACAAAAAACAAACCTTCTTTCTTACAGGATTTACAGTAATTTGGGGAGGTATGGCGTAGTGGTAATCTCACTGAACTAGTAATCCAGAGCTCAGGCTAATGCTCATGGGCCATGGGTTCGAATCCCAAGGCAGATGGTGCAATTTGAATTCAATTCATAAACCTGGAATTAAAAAGAAATTAGTGTAATGGTGACCATGAAGCATTTTTGAGTGATGTTAAAACTCATTTCGTGCACGGATGTCCCTTTAGGGAAAGAAATCTGCTACTCTTACCTTGTCTGGCCTACATTATATTTATTCGTTTGTGGGATGTGAGCATCATTGGCTCGGCTAGCATTTATTTCACATCCCTAATTGCTCTTGCACTGAGTCATTAGATAGGCAATTTTAAAGAGCACTTAAGTGGCGACCATATTGCTGTGGATCAGGAGTCACATGTAGGCCATACCAGGATATTTTCTTCTCTAGTGGACATCACTAAAAACAAAACAAAGTAATTCATGACAACGCTACTTAATCGTACACGTCATCAGGATGCGCCGCGGTGCGCACATGCGCAGACGGTCTCATGCCCCCTGCGCATGCGCTGCGGTCTGGCTTACCAGGACCGCTTTGCGCAGACGACGCGGTACGCGCATGCGCACACAGTCTCTTCATCACTGCGCATGCGCTGCGGTACTGCCTGCCATCATTGTTGTGCGCATGCGCAGTTGACGTCATCGCGTTATTTCGTCTTCCTCGCCGACGCGCCAGTTTGTCCTCTGCGCATGCGTCAAAGCTTCGGCGCGACTTTTTGAAAGTGGAAGGAGGGGAGGTTTCGCCGGGCATTTTCTCGCATTTTATCTGAATTATTTATTCGTTTTGGAGACGTGCTTCATTTTTATTTGACACAGGAGATTGTTCCAAGGTAAGTTGCTCTGCCTTTGTAAGTTGCTCTGAAAACATTTCCATTGTCTGGGCCACCGCATGTTCTCCAGTCCATGTTGTGAGTTGCTCTGAAAACATTTCCATTGTCTGGGCCACCGCATGCTCTCCAGTCCCTGTTGTGAGTTGCTCGGAAAACATTTCCATTGTCTGGGCCACCGCATGTAGCAGGATGAAGGCACAGTGACTGTGATTTCTGGCGCCAAACAGTACACACTGTAGATACATGATGGCCCGGCTACCTGCAGCTGCATCTTCTCCATTCAGACTTTGTTGCCTGGCAAACATGCTGTTGTTGTGCAGAGGCATCTGGGTCTGCCTTTGGACAGGCTCGCTTCCAATTGTCGCTGGCATGCATCTCAGACACCAACGATGACAGGCATGGCTGCTGCCATTGTGATTGCAGAGGAACAGCCAAGGCCCCTCAGCCACAATGAAAACTACCGCTTGCTTTCAGATCAATTGTACCAGCTACAACAGGCCGTTCTGCAGAGTGGAACGGCAGCATTCATGAGGAGACTGGACTGGCTGCGGAAACAGACTCTCCGCTGGCAGCCAGGACTGGCTGATGAGATGGAGCCATTTACTATGCCCAACAATTGCCCGGAAGCACCTTCGGATGGAGGTGGCCGCGTGCTGGACATCAGTCACGTGTCACAAACCCTGGATCCCGAGCGTCTCATCCCCTGGCCTAATGATCTGATGGACCATACATATGCCTGCCTGTTCAAATCTCCACTTCCCCTACCTGCGGTACCCTCTCCTTGCTGCTCAGTTACACAGTCACCTGCTCCTACACCCATCAGGGCAGTGCTCATGGGCACACAGTTACATGCTCCTACACCCATCAGGGCAGTGCTCATGGGCACACAGTTACCTGCTCCGACACCCATCAGGGCAGTGCTCATGGACACACAGCCACCTGTTTCCCCATCCGACGTTGAAACAACCATGCAGAGCCTTGTGAGACTCCGCAATTGCCAGTTGCTGCCTGTCAAGCAGAGAGGGCGTCCAAAGGGGTCAAGCACTTGGGGAACATCCAGCAAGAAGAGACTGAGCACTAAAAGAAACAAGCATGCCGTGTCCAGTGGTAGCAGAAATGTGAATGCTCTTGCTGTGAACGCAACTGGTGATAGTCGTAGGCAGGATTAAATGGGAATGGATGGAAAGACGCACGAGTAACATAACCACTGGCAGGGAACTGCTGGGCTAAATGGCCAGCTTTATGTTCATAGCCCAAAAGAAATGTGCTTCTTTTCCAGCACCCTCACATCATTCATGTTTTTCCTGAGAGCAGCATTGAACCATCACGAGATAGGGGCAGTAACATCATCCTGCCTCCTACAGCTGAGGTGGGTACTAAGTGATTCATTGGCGGTGTTATCAGTACATGCCTTTACCGCAGAACACAAAGCATGCTCAACAGTAATTTCATTGGAGGGAGGGAAGCTCTGACACTGATGTACTTTCCTTATTTTCTTTCATGTAAAACGTGCCCTTGAGAAAACAATCCTTGACACTTAAGGACGGCATTCAAGCAAAGGTGGCAGTGCGGGAGAGGACGCAAGGATATGCTGATTCCTGCATCTGAGGTGGGTAATAAGTGCTTCATTGGCGACGTTATCAATTGGTGCCTTCACTGCAGAACTTAAAAAGGTGTGCACAACAGTAATTTCAGTGGATGGAGGGAGGCAAGCTCTGACTCTGATTTGCTTTTCTTCTATCCATGTAAAACATGCCGTCGAGAAAACAATCCTTGAGACTTAAGGTCAGCATTCAAGCAACGAAGGCAACTGGATCATGCTGCGGAGCTCGTCACGATGTGGAAAGGAACATTGCATTTATGGATGAATTGGGAATGCACATTGGAATGCGCTTGGGGAACATTCACCAAGAATGGACTGAGCTCAGACTCTTGTGACTTTGCCTTCTTTACATGGACAATACAGTAGTGGAAGAGAAAGCCAAGCGTTTATTCACCACAAGGCTCTCCAGGAACAATCTCTTTAGCTGTGCATAGCAGAGACTCGGCCTGTCTGTCTAACGGGAATGCTGGACACAACACTCATGTATCCATGCACAGCAGTTCCTCGGATACTTAATGAACTTAATAAAACTTTTCAATAATTAAACACAGAATTGTTGAGGTTTTGTTTTGCATGCTATTTCCCCGACTTTGCAACTGCACTTCAGATATTCAACTATAGTGGGGGTGGGGTAGGGGGAGGGGTGGGTGAAGAGGGGGAGGGGTGGGGAGAGCGGGGAGGGGTGGGGAGAGGGAGTATGCAAAATGCAGGGACCAAACAGTTGCAATGCCTGAAGAACTGTGGAGATGTAGAGAAAGCAACTGGGTAGGGGAGAAAGCAACTGGATTGGGCATCCGCAGCTGGAGGGAACGGCTGAATGGAGAGGGCCGGAAGCGAGAGGCCTCAGAGAGCCGCGGGGAGCGAGCGTGTGAAGACCTTGGTGTCACCGGGTCCAGGCACTGGCCAGTAAGTCTTTTGCTGTTGTGTTAATGGCGCATGCACTGAAAAAGGCACTCCTCTTCCGTTCCGCTGCTCCCCTCCCATTCTCTCCCCTTCCTCCCTCTCCCCCCAGCTTTCTCCCTCCCCCCTTCCTTACCCCTCCCTCTCCCTCTTTCTCCCCCCTTTCTCTCCCCCTCCCCCTCTTTCGCTCCCCCTCTCCCTCTTTCTCTCCCCCTCTCCCCCTTCCTCTTTCTCTCCCCCTCTCCCTCTTTCTCTCCCCCTCCCCCTGCCCCCTTTCTCTCCCCCTCCCCCTCTCCCTCTTTCTCTCCCCCTCTCCCTCTTTCTCCCCCTCTCCCTCTTTCTCCCCCTCTCCCTCTTTCTCCCCCTCTCCCCCTCCCTCTTTCTCCCCTCCCTCTCCCTCTTTCTCACCTCCCCCTCCCTCTTTCTCTCCCTCTCCCTCTTTCTTCCCCCTCCCTCTCCCTCTTTCTCCCCTCTCCCTCTTTCTCCCCTCCCTCTTTCTCCCCCTCCCTCTCCCTCTTTCTCCCCCCTCCCCGTCCCTCTTTCCCCCTCCCTCTCCCTCTTTCTCCCCCCTCCCTCTCCTGCTTTCTACCCCCTCCCCCTCCCTCTCCCTCTTTCTCCCCCCTCCCTGTCCCTCTTTCTCCCCCCTCCCTCTCCCTCTTTCTCCACCCCTCCCTCTCCCTCTTTCTCCCCCCTCCCCCTCCCTCTTTCTCCCCCCTCCCTCTTCCTCTCCCTCCCCCCCCTCGCCCGCCGGCACCGCCATCGCTGGTCTCCCCGCGATGCTGTCCCCGGCCCCCACGCAGCTCTCCCCGGCCCGCTCCACTCTCTCACTCCGGCCATTGAATTCTGCCACGTGTTTTTCAGGTTTCATCTCTGTGATTCTTTGAGCAGCGCCATCTTTCGTCCTGGCAGCTGCCACAGTCGCAAGTTGTGACGTTTTCGTGGCACATGCTGTATTTGCGCATGTGCCAAAACAGCGCCACCTACCGATCGCGTTGTCAACAATTGCGGTCTTAAAGATATGACAGCTCAGTATTTCATCCAGGACCTGTATTTAAATTTGTGACAGCTCAGTATTTTCTCAAGGCCCTGTGTTTACAGTTGTGACAGCTAAGTATTTTCTCACGGCCCTGTGTTTAAAGTTGTGACAGTTTAGTATTTCCCCCAGGACCCTTTTTTAAAGTTATGACAGCTCAGTATTTCATCCAAGACCTGTGTTTAAATTTGTGACAGCTCAGTATTTCATCCAAGACCTGTGTTTAAATTTGTGACAGCTCAGTATTTCATCCAGGACCTGTGTTTACAGTTGTGACATCTAAGTATTTCCTCCAGGCCCTGTGTTTAAAGTTGTGACAGTTCAGTATTTCCTCCAGGATCCTTGTTTAAAGTTATGACAGCTCAGTATTTCATCCAGGAACTGTGTTTAAATTTGTGACAGCTCAGTATTTCCTCCAGGTCCTGTGTTTACAGCTGTGACAGCTCAGTGTTTCCTCCAGGCCCTGTGTTTACAGTTGTGACAGTTCAGTATTTCCTCCAGGTCCTGTGTTTAAATTTGTGACAGCTCAGTATTTCCTCCATGTCCTGTGTTTAAATTTGTGACAGCTCAGTATTTCCTCCAGGTCCTGTGTTTAAATTTGTGACAGCTCAGTATTTCCTCCAGGTCCTGTGTTTAAATTTGTGACAGCTCAGTATTTCCTCCAGGTCCTGTGTTTAAATTTGTGACAGCTCAGTATTTCCTCCATGTCCTGTGTTTAAATTTGTGACAGCTCAGTATTTCCTCCATGTCCTGTGTTTAAATTTGTGACAGCTCAGTATTTCCTCCATGTCCTGTGTTTAAATTTGTGACAGCTCAGTATTTCCTCCAGGTCCTGTGTTTAAATTTGTGACAGTTCAGTATTTCCCCCAGTCCCTGTCTTTACAGTCGTGACAGTTCAGTATTTCCCCCAGTCCCAGTGTTTAAAGTTGTGACAGTTCAGTATTTCCCCCAGTCCCTATGTTTAAAGTTCTGACAGTTCAGTATTTCCCCCAGTCCCTGTGTTTAAAGTTGTGACAGCTCAGTATTTCCACCAGTCCCTGTGTTTACAGTTGTGACAGTTCAGTATTACACCCAGTCCCTGTGTTTAAAGTTGTGACAGCTCAGTATTTCCCCAAGTCCCTGTATTTACAGTTGTGACAGTTCAGTATTTCCCCCAGTCCCTATGTTTAAAGTTGTGACAGCTCAGTATTTCCCCCAGTCCCTGTGTTTACAGTTGTGACAGCTCAGTATTACACCCAGTCCCTGTGTTTAAAGTTGTGACAGCTCAGTATTTCCCCAAGTCCCTGTATTTACAGTTGTGACAGTTCAGTATTTCCCCCAGTCCCTATGTTTAAAGTTGTGACAGCTCAGTATTTCCCCCAGTCCCTGTGTTTACAGTTGTGACAGCTCAGTATTTCCTCCAGGACCTATCTTTAAAGTTGTGACAGTTCAGTATTTCCCCCAGTCCCTGTGTTTACAGTTGTGACAGTTCAGTATTTCCCCCAGGGCCTACGTTTACAGTTGTCACAGCTCAGTATTTCCTCCAGGACCTATCTTTAAAGTTGTGACAATTCAGAGTTTCCCCCAGGCCCTGAGTCTATCAATCTGACTGTTCAGGAATTCCCCCAAGCCCGTTGTTTAATATTGTGACAGTTCTGAAGTGGCTTAGTGTCAATTTTCTGTGTTTTTTAAATTAATTTGATTCAAGTGACATGTGTGTCAGTGGCAAGGCCAACATCTATTACCCATCCCTAATTGCCCTTTGAGAGGGTGGTGGTGAGCCATGTTCTTGTACCACTGCACTCCATGGCGGGTAGGTACAGCCGCAGTGCTGTTAGGGAGGGTGTTCCAAATTTTTGACACAGTGACAGTGAAGGAAGTGCAATATAGTTCCAAGTGAGGATGGTGTGTGACTTCAGTTGTTGTGTGTGGCCATATTTTTCAGATTTTGATCTTTCTGATATTTTTTTAACACGGTTAGATGTAAAATCTCTCCTCAAATCTGCCTGTCTCTCCCTGTCTCTCCCTCCATCTTTCTGCGCGTCGCTCCCTCCCTCTCTCTCTTTGTCTCTCTGAAGACTAAGATCGCATACGTCTTATGAATTACTCTCTTAATATATCCTATCGCCTTCAAAGATCACTGGTCGTGATCCTCCAGGTCCCTCAGTACCTGCACACGCTTGAGAAATATGACATAGTGCAATCAAACAATGTCAACATGGTTTCACGAAAGGGAAATCTCCTTTTAATCTTCTCTGCTCTAAGGAGAACAAGCCCAGCTTCTCCAGTCCATCAGTGTAACTGTAATAATCTCATCCAGGAACCGTTCTAGTAAATCTCTTCTGTACATTCACCAAAGCCTCCATGTACTTCCTAAAGTGTGGTCCCAGAATTGGACACAACACCTCAGCTGGGGACAAACTATTATTTTATAAAGGATTCACATCACTTCCTTTTTCAAACAGAAATGCATTGGCAGTGATATTATTAAAGCCCTTAGGAAGACGGAGAAGGCCATTCGGCCCCTCAAACCTGTCCCGCCATTCACTCAGGTCTTGGCTGATTTGCTCCTTATCCACATTGAGCTGTCTCGGCTCCGTAAACATTAATAACCTTTCCTAACAAATCTCGACCGACAATCAGGAATTAATGTCACTGCCTGTTAATACTGGGGAATTCCTTCCCTAAACCTCTCCGCCTCTCGACCTCTCATACTTGCTTCAAGATGTTCCTTAAAACTAACCTCTTTGATCGAGCTTTTAATCTCAATTTATATGGGTTTGGTGTCAGATTTTGCTTTTTAATGGACCCTGTGCAGCAGCTTTGGGACTTTTTATTTCTTGCCTTCTCCATCATCCGGTCTCTCTCTCTCTCTTTCTCCTCCTCACCCACCCCTCTCTCTCTTTCTCCCCCTCACCCCCTCTCTCTTTCTCCCCCTTACCCTGTATCTCCCTCCCTCTCCTCCTCACCTCTAAGACAAGTATATCCTTCCTTCAGTACTGAGACCAGGACTGTACACAGTACTCCAGGTGTGGGCTCACCAAACCCTGTCCCATTACAGCAAGACTTCCTCACTCTTGTACTCTAACCTCCTTGCAATAAAGGCCAACACTCCACTTGCTGTACCTCCATGTTAACTTTCTGTTATTTGTGTACAAGGATACCCAAATCCCTCTGAATACCAACATTTAATAGTTTCTCACCATTTAAAAAATATTCTCTGTTTCTATTCTTTTGGCCAAAGTGAAGAACCTCACATCTCTCCACATGATATTCCAGCAGCCACTTTCTTGCCCACTCGCTTAACCCGTCCATCTGCCAATGCAGTATCTTTGTGCCCTCCTCACAGCTTACAGTACCACCTATCTTTGTATCATCAGCCCATATAAACCATTCATAGGCCGTGTTTGAGAGGGGAACTTTTGTCCTGACAAGTATTAAGATACAACTGGTTGATATTTTGTGCAGGATATTTCTGTATATTTATTGGAGTTGTTAAGGTGAAAGATCTTTAATAAGAGATTAGAGTGTGTCCTTAGTGTCCTCGCCCACCCTCACATCCAGAATTGGAAACACAAACAGACAGAGACACAAAGACAGCCAAGTAAACACAGACAGACTAACACGGCCAGATAAAAACACACACAGACACACACACAGACACACAAACACACACACACAGACACACACACAGACACACAGACACACACACACACACAGACACACACACACACAGACACACACACAGACACACACACACAGACACACACACAGACACACACACACACACACACACATACACACACACACACACACACACACACACACACACACACACACACACACACACACACACACACACACACATAGAAATCCACACCCAGGCACATCCACTCCCACTGATCGAGAGAGAGAAAAACCCACACAGAGACACATATATTCACATTGACCAACTTAGACAGATAAACACAAATACTTCCTTCTGTTTAAATAATGTTTTTACAAACATCATAATCTCTCTTTTCTCCTTTTATATCTCACTCTCGGGTTTTAAACTTATTGTCAATCTGATTTCACAGGGACCAGGAGAATTTTTGCTTTCCTTTTCTTGCCTTTGGGGTCAGGGGTCATTGGTCAATCCCAGTGTCTGTACAGTCTGTGACCCCTGACCCAGCACTGTGACCCCGAGGGGGGTGGAGGGAGGAGGGAGAGAGTCAGTCCCAACCTCTTAAAGGGACCCCGCACTGCCAGAAATGCTCCTTCGGGTTAGAACTTCGAGGGAATCAGTAGGACTTTGAACAAGGATGGGAACAAAATGACATTGAATCTTTCAATATTAATTTATTCAGTGATGTTAATAAACAGCATATTATCTGTCAACCCCAAATTCACACAAATACTATTGTGAATTCGAATTAATAATTTTAAAGGAGAACTTGTTAATTACTTGCATTTCATTTGCTAAAAAATGACCAAGGCCTTGTTTATATCAGGATGTAATATTAATAAAGACCTTAGGAAGACAGGAGGAGGCTGTTCGGCCCCTCGAGCAAATCCCATCCCGAGGAGACATTCTATTCCTCACCCTCTCCCTGACTGTGTGTGTGTCTCTCTCTCTCAGCCTGTCTCTCTCTCTATTCCTTTCCATCACAGGTATCTTTCTCTCCCTCACCCTGTCTCTCTCTATCCCCATCAGCCCATCTCTCTCTCTCTCTCTTTCCCTCACCCCGTCTATCCCTCTCTCTCTCTCTTTCCCTCACCCCGTCTATCTCTCTCCCTCTCTTTCCCTCACCCCGTCTATCTCTGTCTCTCTCAGAAGATGACTATAGAATCAAAGAGTAGTACAACACAGTAGGAGGTGATTCGATCCATTGAATCTGTGCTAGCTCCTTTGAAGAGCAGTCCACTTAGTGCCACTCTCCTGTTCTTCCCCAACACTTCATTCTTTTCCTGTTTCAGTTATTTATCCAATTCTCCTATTGAAAGATACTATTGAATCAATATCCATGGTACCATCAGACAGTGCATTTCAAACCCAAAGCGAGTATTGTTAAAAAGAAACGGTTTTCCTTCATGTTGCCTCTTTTTTTTTTGCCAATCACCTTCAGTCTACGTTCTCTGGTTATTGATCCTTCAGCCATTGGAAACAGTTTCTCTTTGTTTACGCTATCCAAACTTTTCATGATTTTAAACACGTCTATTAAATCACTTTTTAAACTTCTCCACCATAAAGAGAACAACGCCCGCTTCTCCAGTCTATCAGCGTATCACCCCTAGAACCATGCTAGCAAAACTTTTCTGTACATTGACCGAAGCATCTATGTCCTTCCTAATGTGTAGTGTCCAGAATTGGAGACAATACTCCAAACGAGGATAAACTATTATTTTATAAAGGATTAGCATCACTTCCTGACTTTTGTACTCGAGACCGCTGCATCCCCTATACCTTTTACATTAGTCTCAGTTATCAATGCACCAGTTAAGACCGGAATTGACCATGCTTCTGTTTATATTGTACGAACCCTGTCTCTGGTAAGAAAATGGTTAAAAAGTGAGTTAAAAAGGGTGAGATGTCTGTGGGCTTCCCCTGCATTTTTTTGTAAAGGGGGAGCTCCCACCATTTTATACACATTGGAGGAGCGCCCTCCATTTTAAATGTAGAGGGAGAGCTGTCATCATTTTGTACAGAGAGGGGATGTTCCCTCCATTTTATACACAGAAGATAAGCTCCCTCCATTTTTTACACTGATGTAAAGCTCCCACCATTTTATACACAGATGGAGAGCTCCCACCATTTTCTACACAGAGGGTGAGCTGCATCCATTTGATATGCAGAGGGAGCTCCCTGCACTTTATATGTAGACAGGAAGAGTATGTGGCTCTGTCACTGGTCCCAGTACATCACCCCAGGATCCCCACACAGCCTGTCTCCCGTCCCCTTGATTCAAAAGTGTCTCACGATAAACTGACACTTTCTACCTCTATGCTTCTGTCTCTATCCTTCACTATCTCTCTGCTCTCACTCCGTTTCTATCTCTCCCTATCTATCTGTTACTCTACCACTGTTCCTCTCTCTCTCCCTGCCTATCACTCTCTCTCACCATGTTGGTTATCATTAGGGTTCGAGTTAAATCATCGAGAAAATAAACACTTCACCTGTCTGTCCCGGAATAAATAGGAACATTTATGGTTATTTTATGTCTGTATTCAGGCAACATAGACAGCAAAGTATATTATATGATGGGATGCTGCACATCGATTTTCACTCATTTTGTCGGAAGAACAACTTAAAAAAACAATTATTCTCAGGTCTAGTCCTACTTAACTAAAGATTCGATCCGATAAGGAAAAGATTAAATATTCCACATAGGTTAGGATACATAGAATTCCAGTAAAACAGCACTAAAATCCCAGTGAATATTCCTGGAAAAATCAATACTGCAAATGATTCCCACAGACTCTCACCTAGTCTGTGTCTTTAATCTCACCAAGTTCCCACTGATGGATGATCAGTCGTTCAGGAGGGATCTTCTTCCAATAGCTGACCCGGGTATCTGGACTGCAGTGTCAGATAAAGGAAAGGGAGCCCCTTTTATCCAGGACTGACCGTCACTCTTCCCTCGTGCACCATGTCACTGGGCTCAGTGTTCGGGTCTTTCCCTGCATGATCAATCACTGTGTGTGATCAATATCTTTTCCTATACCCACATCTCATTGCACACGACTCCGCACACACATTGCAATTGCTTCTACATTCCAAGCCTCACCCGTACATAATCTCTTGTAATTAAAGACTCATTTTTATGATCCATGTCCTGCCTTCTTGTAATTCCAGGCCTTTGGTCATTTACTGTTCATATCTTGTCTTCGATATGCAGCACACAGGATATTCCATAGCAATGTCAGTTAAATGTTTATTTGTACAAGTGAATTGGCCATTTAATATGTTTAACTTACTTAACCCTTGTGTTCCCACAAAGATCAAGCTAGCAAATTCAACAGTGGCCACTTTGACTTCATCCCATCGTGTGTTATACACATTCTCACAGGATAGCAGGTATAACTGTAGACATAGCATGCAGCCGAAAATTGATCAGTTACATTGTCATTTCAGTCCACGTTTACAGTACACACAGGACCATACTGCCTCACATAGAGACAACATTTCACTGGGTCACCATTCTCACCAAATACAAAAGCATTCCACAATGCAAGACTCACAAATTCAACACAAGTTTCCTTTTCTGAGTCTCACTGGCCTGTTCTGATTCTCTGAGGCATTACTGATGCTTATCCTCCACATGAGCTGTCGTCCTAATCCCATGTGCCTGTCCTGCTCCCAAACCCGGAATCCACTGACATTAAGGCAAGTGACACAGGAGCGTCTCACTGACTGAGGCAGGTGAGTCTTGAGGCTGACCCGGTTACAGTGAGTGAGCCGGGTTAATCCGACATTCCAGGGACAGTTTAAATGGAGCTTTACTCCGTATCTAACCTGTCTGGTACCTTCTCTGAGTGTATTCGATGGGTCAGAGTAGACGTGGAGAAGTTATTCCTTCAACTACATATCCAAGTGTTTTTTTAATGTGATGAGGTTTCTATCTCTACCAGCTTTTCAAGCTGTGAGTTCCAGTCCCCTACCTGGGTGAAAAAATTACCCCTCATCTCTCTTCTAATCTTTGTACCAATTCCTTTAAATCTATGCTCTATACTTATTGACTCCTCTGCAAAGGGAAATAGGTCCTCCCGATCCACCCTATCAAGACATATCATCATTTTGTTACACCTCAATTAAATCTCCCCTTCAGGCTGACAGCCTGTCCAGTCTTTCCTCAAAGCAAAAATTCTCCATTCCTGAAAACATCCTCTGTAAATCTCCTTTGTATCCTCTCTTGTACAATCACATCCTTATTGTAATGTGGTGACTACAACTGTATGCTGTGGTCTAACTAGAGCTTTATATAGTTCTAGCCTAACCTCCCTGCTCTTATATTCTGCACATCGGCCAATAAAGGAGACTTCAATCGACAATCCTGTGAGAAAAACTATCAGCAATTGTCACAGTGCAACACAAGTGTGATTTATTAAACTTTGACAGAACAAAGTTTGTCACTATGTCGTGTGAAGTGCATTGCACTGTTACTGACCTTTACTCCAGTCCCTCAATCCCACTTCATCTCTGGGAGATTGTTATAAGATTCACCCCATCCTTTCAAACATAAATTTTACCCACATCAAACCAGAGCAATTAGAAATTGTACACAGCTGCTGATAGCTAATAACAAGACTGAAGGTATTCGAATAACCAGCAAATGAATTCATCCTCCAAATCAGAAAAATATATATCTTTATTTATCTGAATCTCTATCTGTGTGAATGGAGTCAAATGTAGGCCAGGCCTCTCCCATAAAGACATTGCTCGACCATTTCACTTCTTATTAAACACAGAAAGCTTTCCATCTGTCTTGTCTCTATTTTACTCAAATTCTTTCACTGATATTAATGAGATGTTTCTTTCTCTAGAATTTGCGATGACCTCTCCTGTGACAGAGAATCCACTGACAAGAACATCAGGTGACATCTTTCTCTCCTGAAATCTGTGTTTCCTGTTTGTTCTTTGCTGTCTTGTAGCCAATTCCATCTGTTTCGCTGTATTCAATTCCATCTTTTATGATTTTAAGCACCTTGATCAAATCTCCTTTTAAGCTTTGCTCCAAGGAGAACAGCCCCAGCTTCTCGAGTATATCAGCGTGACTGTAATAATCTCATCCCCGGAACCGTTCTCATATATCACTTCCATACATTCACCAAAGCCTTCATGTCCTTCCGAAAGTGTGGTCCCAGAATTGGACATAATTCTCCAGCTGGGAACAAACTATTGTTTTATAAAGGTTTAGCATCACTTCCTGACTTTTACACTCGATACATGTTTATAAAGCTCAGGATCCCATCGGCTTTACTAACCCATCAGTAAAGAGAGAAATTCTACCAGAACCATTGACCAGTTCCCTTAGACGTGAATCCAAGAGTCATTCAAAGGCTGGCAGGAGGGTTTAGGGGAGTCCAGAGAGAACCCCGACCTGGTCATATTTTTTCAAACAGAAATCCATCAGTGCATTGGCACCAATGACCTGGAACGAAGCTTCCTCCAGTTGGAACATTTGCAGCTGTAAATCAATGGATACAGAGTTCAAATCCATCACCACACCATCCTAGTGACTGCACACTGGAGATCTGCCTCTGAATTCTGTGCAGACATCTAGCGAGCTATTCAGCTGTGTGATCCATCCCACCTTTCTCTCAGTACTTCTCCACCTTGGCCTCGGCCTCGCCCTGTCATTCGCTGTGTCTTTCCCTCTGTCAACACCTCTTTGTCCTTTTCTCCCTTCCTGTCATAAGAACATAAGAAATAGGAACAGGACTAGGCCATATGGCCCCTCAAGCTTGCTCTGTCATCACCGCTAAGACAAGTATATCCTTCCTTCAGTACTGAGACCAGAACTGTACACAGTACTCCAGGTGTGGGCTCACCAAACCCTATACCATTGCAGCAAGACTTCCTCACTCCGGTACTCTAACCACCTTGCATTAAAGTCCAAAACTCCATTTACCATGCTAATTGATGCCTGTACCTGCAGGTTAACTTTCTGTGATTTGTGTACAAGGATAACCAAATCCCTCTGAGTACCAACATGTAATAGTTTCTCACCATTTGAAAATATGTACTGTGTTTCTATTCTTGCTTCTCCACATGATATTCCAGCTGCCACTTTCATGTCCACTCAAAACCCGTCCATTTTCCTTTGCAGCCTTTTTGTGTCCTCCTCACAACTTACTGCCCCACCTAACGTTGCATCTCTTTGTTTCACCCCTTTCTCTCTCCGTCACTCCAATGCACAAATTAAGAGAGAATTTGACCATGTCTCTGTTTATATTATATTCGATCGCGGCGCTGGTATAAAAATAGTTAAAAAGTGTTTTAAAGTGAGTGAGGTGTCTGTGGGATCCCCCTCCATTTTATACATACAGGTGAAACGCCTTCCATTTTATATGTAGAGGGGGAGCTCCTTCCATTTGTTATATAGAAAGGATCTCCCTCCATTTTATACATAGAAGGATATCTCCCTCCATTTTATACATCGAGGGGTAACTCCCTCCATTTTATACGCAGAAAGGGAGGTCCCTCCATTTTATACGTAGAGGTGGAGCTCCCTCCATTTTATACATAGATGGGGAGCTCCCTCTATTTGATATGCAGAGGGGGAGTGCCCTCCATTTTATACGTGGAGGGGAGCTCCCTCATTAATAATAAGTCAATTGTTAGTTTACAATAACTCGATTTTAACAATTAGTAATCTGGTTAGTAGCTTTTAGGGACCTAATAATCTTACACAGATGAGTGGTTGATCCTTTTCAGTGCCTGATGGGCTGAGGCAGGGACAGAGGCCGGAGATGTTATGGAGGTGGAAGGAGGTGTCATTTCTGATGGAGACAACATCAGGTCAGAAGTTCATGTCAGGGATGAATGGGGAGCATATTTTACGCAACATCATATTTAGCCTGATACAACAGCTAGGAATGGTAATGGAATCAATGACAACGGTCTGGAGTTCGTGGTGAAACCAAAGGTGGAGGTTTCGTTCTAAACTAAGTTTAATTGGAGGAAATTGCATCTCATAGGAAACAGACTTTTACAGTCTGATAACACAGAGGAAGTGGAGGGTCAGGAGAGATGACGGAGAGCTGCAGTTGGGTGTTGTCAGCGGACATGTGGAAGCTCACTGCATATCTGTAGATTATGTCACCAGCAGGCAGTCTGTGGATGTGGTAGCGGAGGGAACAAGAATACAAATTTCCGGGATTCCAGAGGGAATAGTGCTGGTGTGGGAAGAGAGGCCTTTGCTGGAGATGCTCTGGTTACAATCCGATCAGTAATATTGGAAACTGGCGGGGCAGTCCCATTGAAAGATAAGGAGTGGTGAGGACATGGAAGAATTTTAACCCAATGATAAGAATTATAAATTTTAAATACTTAGAGGACTGGGATCCAATGCAGGTCAGTTAGGCTGAAGATGTTGGGTGAGATGGACTTGGCTAGGGTTGGTCATGGAAACAGGGATTTGGAGCAGTTGATAGTGAGGGAAAGTGAACTTTGGATGTCTGGTCAGCAGTGAACTGGAGGAAAGGAGTCAGGAGTTGGTACAGTTCTAATTTTACTGGAACCATTAACCACTATAGAATAAACAGGGAAATATCTGCAGTGAAATAGCAGGTAGACGTTTGTCTTTTATTCTATCATGTGATGTGAGCTCCGCTGACAAGGTCAGCATTTGTTGCCTTTGACAACTTGCTGGGCCGTTTCAGAGAGCAGTTAAGAGTCAGCCACATTGCTCTGGGTCTGTAACCACATGCAGGCCAGACCGGGTAAGTATGGCTGATTTCCATCACAAAGTAATTACCGAGCCAAATGGGTTTTCACAGCAATCGATGATAGTCTCATGGCTCCATGACAGAGACTAGCTTTCAATTGCGGACCTTTGCTCATTAATTGAATTTAAGTTCCAGCAGCTGTCATGCTGGGATTTGAACCCCTGTCACCAGGCCATTGTGTTGGACCTCTGGATTACTATCCCAGTAATATTATCGCTACGCAACTGCCTCCCCAATGGACGTGTACAGTATCTGCCCCCAATATCAATACCTAGCCTGTAACTCTGAGCGTGGTATCGAATCAGAGACTTAAAGTTCACGTTTTAACTGGGAAAAGGCAGTAACAGAGTGAAACGGGATTGTTTTCGTCCCTGAATCCAGTGTCCACTGTAGACAGTTCAGTTACATTTACAATAGAAATGCCAGGAGTGAACAAGGTCAATACAACAATAGGGAAAATGTAAATGATGCCACTCATAATTGTCGCATGCGTTCAGTATGAGGACAGATTTCAGGTTTATTCCCGAGAGAGGACTTACTGAGAAAATGTCATTGACATTGGAATGATTGTGTTTTATCCACCACATTATTTACCAGTGTCAAAGCTGCTGATGTAATGTGTTTGTTCAGGTGAGTGTAACTAATAGCAATGATCAGGGGTATAACCGTGTCAGTGGAGACTTATCCCCTGTATAAATCAGGACCCACTAGAATGGATCAGCTCAGAGTGTCTGCTGGAGCTGTGGATTCCAGGCTAACAGAACTCAGCTTCTCTCAGAAATGGGATATCCAGTAATGTATCAGATAGAACGCATTTATTATCCTGTACTTGCAGCAATTGGAGTTCCTGGTAAGTCTGTATCTCAGCTGTTAATGGTGTAAATCGATATTAGTTGCACTGCTGTGCTCGGTATTATTTCTCACTGTGTGTTTTACACAACCGCCTGTACTTGTCCAGCAGGTTACTGATGGAATCTTCTCATTGTCTTCTCTTTCAGTCTGACTGGAGCTGTATGATGTCTTTAATGACATTGGTTTAACTAACCCTGGCATTGTTGCTGCATTATTCTGTGAATTGAATGCCGTTGAATGTGATGTCTTTGTTAGGATCAAGAAGCAGACCATCAGGAGATTTTAACAGTTTCATGATGTGGATCTAACCAGTCCTGGAATTTTTTTGGGATGTGTTTTGCGATGCTTGATAATGAGATATCTCACGGTCTCAGTGTTACAATGTCCTCCATCCCTATTAATATGGAGCAATGTAACAGAGATTTCAATATATTTATTGGTTATCACTGTTATAAAATATTATTTCATTCTGTGTGTGTCTGACGCTGCTTCAGAAGTCTGGTTACCGAACTGAGTTTGCTGCTGACTCTTTCACATCTCCTTCTCTGCTTCACTGCGGACCCTTCACTGTCACTGGACTACATTGTAAAACTGAAAGTATTGATGTGATCTTTTATTGGTTTACACTCTATCAGTTGGAATCCAGAGTCTTTCCATTTATCTGTAGATTATCAGCTGCAGCGCTGATGTCGGTGTTTTATTAATTAAACAATCCCACATTCTAACAGTGTACTTTATAATTCCAGGAGAAGGAATTTCAATGATTGTGAGGTTTGTCTGGAAGAAACTTTCGATCCTGTTTATTCCATGTATTGTTGATGAAGTGAAGAGTGTGGGTGAGCAGGTGGAGACTTGGGTGACCTGTAGACACTTTAAATTATTCACAGAGGTTTCACCATTAAATGAACTGACTCTGAGAATAGAATCATTGAACACAGGGCTGGGGAGCGGAACACAGGCACAGAATGTTAGGAATAAATTGTATGTGAAAAGCGGCTTTAAGGAACAGTTTGCAGGGTGTGAGCACATCGGAGAGATAGGGAGGGCGACTGAGAGAAGGAAGGAGAAAAGAAGCAGGGAGAACGAAACCGAGGGAAAGTGATAAGCAGAAGGAAAGAGAAAGAGAAAGAAGCAGCAGTGTGTTAATTTTACTGTTGGACTTGATCCTCAGTGTTTATTTCTGTCAGATATTTATTTTGTTTTGCAAAAAGTTCCGATTCCTTACTTACTGACTGAATAAACAGAATAGAATCAGTTCTTCACTGATGGTAATTCATTATTTAAATACTACACTTTAAAAACTCTGTGACTGCTGAATTCAATAAAGAACGAGGCCGATATCAGAAATATATTTAAATTTATATTTAATTGCCTGTACAAGTTAAATATATTTACTATATTGGACAACCAATGAACTGTTCTCCAACACCAATAACCGCAGGTATTACTGTTTAAATGTATTAATTGAGTTGTGCTACTGAGATCTCTAGCTGACATTTCCTCTAACACTCTACTGCAGTCTCTCCGTATGAATCTCAGCCTCTCCTCTCAATGTATTGAATCCTCTGTCTCCTCATCCATTGCTTCATTTTATCCATTTTCCCAAACCATCTGCTCCTGTCTCCCCTCCATCTCCAACATGTTCTTTTCCTTCTCTCCCTCCCAATCTCACTCACTGTCTCATCCTCCAGTTGCCTCTTCGAAATAAATCCCAGGCCAACTCACCGCAGCAGCTCTCAGTCTTTTCCCATGTTGTACCAGCCTCTGGCGGCTCTCTGAACCCACAGCAACAAACCATCGGCACCTTCCACTCTCCCCAAACCTGGAGACAAATTCCCATTTAACCCATTGGATTCCATCTCTGTAAAACACCTTCTCATTTCCCCAATGTCACTGCATTCTCACTCAGTACTTCCAGTGGATCCAGTGTTGACTTTATTCACTTTCTGTTTCAATTTCCCAATTCATTCTTAATAATTGTGTTTTAAACATTTCACTGTGACAAAACACTGCCCAGGTCAGTGAATCAGTTTTTACTGTTCGATGCAGCAACAAAGCTGGAAATTTCAGCCCAGATCCTGTCAGACTGCTGCTTTGTCTCCAGGTCTGATCAGTAATTTCTCTGCTTCCTTTTCTCTCTCTTCCAGTTAACTTGGTGGCGATTGTGGTCTTGTCCCGAGGAAAGTGCGGACTCTCCAAATGTATCACTGTCTACCTGGTGGGAATGGCAGTGTCTGATCTCCTGGTCGTTATCACTGATCCCATATTGAGTTGGATTGTTTTAATTTATATCCAGGATTCATTCCTGAGAATTACCCCCGTGTGTACTATCATTATCGTTCTGCTTTCTGCAGCCACTGTTGTTTCTGTCTGGCTCACAGTCGCTTTCAGCTTTGATCGATTTGTGGCCATTTGTTGTGAGAAGCTAAAAACAAAATATTGCACCAAGAAAACAGCGGCTGTGGTTGTAGGAACAGTGAGTGCTCTGGGCTGTTTAGAGTCTCTCACCTGGTACTTTATCTATAAACCAAAGTACATTATTGATAATGTTCCCATGGGTTGTACCATTAAGCCCAGCTTCTTTACTTCCCCCCTATGGGCCGCATTTGAATTGTTTCACTACATTTTAACTCCTTGTGTCCCGGTCTTTCTGATTTTTCTGCTCAATGTTCTGACGGTCAGACGTATTTTATTCTCCAGTAAAGTCCGCAAGGGATTCCGGGGCCACAGTAATGGAGAGAATCACAAAGACCCAGAGATGGATAATCGGAGAAAATCAATTATTTTACTCATCAGTATATCCGGCAGTTTTATACTGTTGTGGGTGAGCCGGATTGTGTATATCACTTATAGGCGAATGACACATATTCGGTATTTTTACTCCGACACTGACCCTGTCTTTATAACAGATCACACATCAAAGATGCTGCAGCTTCTCAGTTCCTGCACCAACACATGTATTTATGCTGTGACCCAGACTAAATTCCGACAGGAGCTGAAGAAGGCGGTGAAATACCCTCTCAATCTCAATGTTAAATTCGTGAAATCAGAGAAAGAACTGAAGGGTGTCAAACACTGGAACTAAATCACATTTCCACTGCAACGAGCCCGGAATTGAACTTAAATCTAATTCTGAGACTATATTTTATTGCTAATCAGACCTATTCTCCTGGGACCTGCTCTGCAGATGATTCATTAATTGTTTATCAAAAAGACAACCTGAAAAGCTCAGCTGGACTTGAACGAAGACCACTTGGAACCACAGTAAAACGGAGAAAGCAGCCAATCACAGTGATTAAGAAATGGAGAGAGAGGTCATCAACTGCAGCGAGACAGTGACACCAGCAGATGAGGATGGAGAGACAGGGCAGTGTATGCAGTGATACAGGGACACCAGCAGGTGGAGCTGGTGAGCTGGGACAGTAACTGCAGTGAGGCAGGAACCCCAGCAGATGGGGATGGTGAGCGGGTGGCAGTTTATGTAGTGACACAGGGACACAAGGAGATGGAGATGGTGAAAGGGGGCAGCAACTGCAGTGAGACAGGGTCGGAAACAGATGGAGATGGTGAGAGGGGGCAGTAGCTGCAGTGAGACAGGGTCACCAGCAGATGGAGATGGTGAGGGGCGACAGTAACTGCAATGTGACAGGGACACCAGTAGATGGAGATGGTGAGAGGGGCAGTAACTGCAGAGAAACAGGGCCACCAGCAGATGGAGATTTTGAGAGGGGTAGAAACAGCAGTCAGACAAAGATACGAGCAGATGGAGATGGTGAGAGGGGGCAAGTAGCTGCAGCGAGATAGGAACACCACCAGATGGAGATGGTGAGGGGGGGACCGAAGCTGCAGTGAGGCAGAAGCACCAGCAGATGGAGATGGCAAAGGGGGACATTAACTGCAGTGAGACAGAGACACCAGCAGATGGAGATGGTGAGGGGGGACAGTAACTGCCGTGAGAAAAGGACACCAGCAGTTGGAGATGGTGAGAGGAGGACAGTAACTGCAGTGAGGCAGGGACACCAGTAGATGGAGATGGTGCGAGGGAGGCAGTTTCTGTAGTGAGACAGGGTCACCAGCAGATGGAGATGGTGAGAGGGGACTGTAACTGCAGTGAGACAGGGATACCAGCTGATGGAGATGGTAAGAGGGGTAGGAACAGCAGTCAGACAAAGATACGAGCAGATGGAGATGGTAAGAGGGGGCAAAGTAGCTGCACTGAGATAGGAGCACCAGGAGATGGAGATAGTGAGAGGGGACAGAATCTGCAGTGAGGCAGGAGCACCAGCAGATGGAGATGGCAAAAGGGGACATTAACAGCAGTGAGACAGAGACACCAGCAGTTGGAGATGGTTAGGGGGGGGTCAGTAACTGCAGTGAGAAAAGGACACCAGCAGATGGAGATGGTTAGGGGGGTCAGTAACTGCACTGAGACAGGGACACAAGCAGATGGAGATCGTGAGAGGGAGGCAGTTTATGTAGTGACACAGGGTCACCAGTAGATGGAGATGGTGACAGAGGGCAATAACTGCATTGAGACAGGGTCATTAGCAGATGGAGATGGTGAGAGGGGCAGTAACCAGAGAAACAGGGACACGAGCAAATGGAGATGGTGAGAGGGAGCAGTAACTGTAGTGCGACAGAGATACCAGCAGATGGAGCTGGTGAGAGGGGCACAGTAACTGTTTGGAGACAGAGACACCAGCAGGTGGAGACGTTGAGAGGGGACGAGTAACTTCATTGAGACAGGGACACCAGCAGATGGAGATGGTGAGAGGGAGACAGTAACTGCAGGGAAACTGCTACACCAGCAGATGGAGATGGTGAATGGGACGGTAACTGCAATGAGACAGGGACACCACCAGTTCCACATTGTGAGGGGGAGCAGTAACTGCAGTCAGATCAGGACACCAGCAGATGGAGATGGTGAGAGCCGGACAGTAACTGCTGTGAGACAGGGATGCCAGCAAATGGAGATGGTGAGCGGGGGACAGTAACCAAAGGGAAACAGGGACAACCGCAGTTGGAGATGGTGAGAGGGTGACATTATTGAAGGGAAACAGGGACAACAGCAGATGGAGATGGTGAAAAGGGGACAGTAACTGCAGTGAGACAGGGACACGAGCAGATGGAGATGGTGAGAGTGGGGCAGTAACTGCAGTGAGATAGGCACACCAGCATATGGAGATGGTGAGAGCAGGACAGTAACTGTAGTGAGGCAGGGATGCCAGCAGATTGAGATGGTGAGAGAGGAACAGCAACTGCAGGGGAATAGGGACAACAGCAGATGGAGATGGTGAGAGGGACAGTAACTGCAGTGAGACAGGGACACCAGCAGATGGAGATGGTGAGAGGGGGACAGTAACTGCAGTGAGACAGGGACACCAGCAGATGGAGATGGTGAGAGGGCTTGTGTGATTCTGTGAGATAGCGAACGTTTGTCGCCTATTGTTAAATAAATGTATTCCATGCTTCAATTTCTGATGCATTAATATTTGTTTTAATGGATCAGACAGTTATTTTCTTTAGGTGTTGTGTTATTTCTTAGTTTCATGGTTAGTTTTATCAATGCAGGAAAATCACACCACACGTCTGTCCCTGATAATCACAGTGCATGTCCCCTTTCCACTTCCTATGTGTCGCTGCCATATGTGTGGCTTGTTTAGTGTTCAGAACAGGGTTTGTTCCAACCGTCCTTATTCCGAGGAGTCTCCCTTTTCTCCCTTACGGGAAATTCTGAAGTTTCCCAGGAAACCTGACTTACAGTTTTTTGCTCAATACCACCACAATGTTGGATTTGTCTGACTGATATTTCCACGAATACATTTCAACTGTACTCCAAATCCTTCATCCACAACTACAAATCATTACTTTCCTGCTTGTCATTAAAATGTAATTAGCCTTTTCATTCACCCGCTAGTATTATTAATGCTGTTACACAGCTTGGCGTGTTCCCTGAGCCGCAGTTTTACACTGGCATGTGTATGTATTGTTAATGTGGGTCATAAATTCAGAACAACACAACTTAGTCGCGTTTTGTGATGATTTGTAAGCCACAGTGCTTCTTTTCCAGCTCCCTGTTGATCTAACTGATTCTAACGTGTAAAAGGCAGCATCTCTGGTACTGGTACAAGTGTATTCAAAGCAGACCCTCTGTTCATGTTCAACTGCGTAGCCTTATCATGTTAATGTCAGTTTGCCTGATGTAAAGTGACCCTACAGCTTTGTATCTGCGGGCCTCATAATTGTTAGGGTTCAATTTTGCCAGAGTTTATTCCAAGAAATATTATTCCCAATCAGTAGTATAACGTGCAACATCTTCATCACTCGTTATCATGCAGACATAAGACTAAATGTAACACTTATTCTCAATTCAACACCAGTCCCCTTCTATTTAGATAGTTTACACCGAGTGCTATGATACCACAAGTACTGCATTTTCTTTCATCGTCTCTGGATGGCCAATGTCATGTTGGTTCCTCCCAAGTTATATATGATGTCCGACAAATCTTCCCTATCAGCCATCCAGACAAGCCCCATACGAAACATTATTATTAGCATCAATTCATTACCAATTGTTTAGTGCCCATCACCCCTTCCCACTCCCTCCATGAAATCACACAGCTTACTTGTTAGGGCCTCTGCTCAGGGATAGGAGCTAACAACCCCACTGCCTTGTGGGCGTCTCGAGAGAGACCAAGGCTAAGGGAGTAAACCCTAACAGAAAATCAAGAGTGGAACCCCACAAGTGGTCATGTGTCACCTTTGCATTTTTCCGGCAGTTTCTGCAGCCATACCGGTGCCAAACGTCGTGCTCTGCACTCCTTTGGACCCCACCAGGAAGGGGGTTTTGACGCTTGGGAAACTCACAACCTCCATACATTCGCCCAGACATGCGCCATGGAGAGGTCACTCTATAGTCGCCTCACAGCGACCAAAACAACACAGAAGGCAGCAGTTACGGGTTTTTGGTCCAGCTCAATTGGCATAGAGATTGGGCGCCACGGGTTGCCTTTGAGGGTGGGAGAGTTCATCGCATCTCACTGGACAGCTACCGCCCGCCTCAAACCGGGCAACCCCAGGTCAGTACGGCTCTGTCCCTCCACAGTCCACCTGCTTCAATGGGTGCTTGGAGATCAAGGTCATTGCCCGACAAGAAGACTGTAACACCGCACCAAACAGCACGATAAAAAAGGAAAGAAGGTACCAGCCCTTCGTTTTGCAAGCTGGAACGTCAGAACTATGTGTCCTGGCCTGTCGGAAGACCTTACACAAATCAACGATTCTCGGAAGACCGCCATCATTAACAACGAGCTCAGGAGACTCAATGTGGACATTGCAGCACTTCAGGAGACACGTCTCCCTGGGAGCGGATCTCTAAGAGAGCAAGACTACACCTTCTTCTGGCAGTGTAGGGATCCGGAAGAATCAAGACAGCATGGAGTGGGCTTCGCCATTAGAAACTCTTTGCTCAGCATGACAGAGCCAACTTCAAATGGCTCGGAACGGTTGTGGAGGGAGTGAATGTTTGTGGATGGGGTGGCAATCAAGCAGGCTGTTTTGAACTGGATGGTGTCGAGCTTCTTGAGTGTTGTTGGAGCTGCACCCATCCAGGCAAGTGGAGAGTATTCCATCGCACTCCTGACTTGTGCCTTGAAGATGGTTGGCATGCTTTCGGGAGATGAGTTACTCGCCGCAGGATTCCTTGCCTCTGACCTGCTCTTGTAGCCACGGTATTTATATGGCTACTCCAGTTCAGTTTCTGGTCAATGGTAGCCGCAAGGATGTTGATAGTGGGGGATTCAGTGATGGTAATGCCAATGAATAACAAGGGGAGATGGTTAGATTATTTCTTGTTGGAGATGGTCATTGCCTGGCACTTGTGTGGTGCGAATGTTACTTGCCACTTATCAGCCTAAGCCTGGATATTGTCCAGGTCTTTCTGCATTGTTGGTCCCAGGAATCTACCCTGAGGAACCTCTGCGGTGATCTCCTGGAGCTCAGATGATTGACCTCCAACAACCACAACCATATTCCTTTGGATTCTGTATGACTCCAACCAGTGGAGATTTTCCCCCCTGATTCCCATTGACCTCATTTTTGCTAAGGCTCCTTGACGCTCCACTCGGTCAAATGCTGCCTTGATGTCAAGGGCAGTCACTTTCACCTCAACACTTCAGTTCAGCTCTTTTGTCCACGTTTGGACCAAGGCTGTAATGAGGTCAGGAGCTGAGTGGCCCTGGCAGAACCCAAACCGAGCGTCTCTGGGCAGGTTATTGTTAAGCAATTGCTGTTTGATGGTACTGTTGATGACACCTTTTACAACTTTACCGATGATTGAGAGTTGACTGATGGGGCGGTAATTGGCTGAGTTGGATTTGTCCTGATTTTTGTGCACAGAACCTACCTATACAATGTTCCAAATTGCCGGGTTGATGCCAGTGTTGTAGCTGTACTGGAACAGCTTGGCTCGGTGTGCAGCAAGTTCTGGAGCACAGGTCTTCAGTACTATTGCCAGAATATTGTCAGGGTCCATAGCCTTTGCAGTATCCAGTGTCTTCAGTTGTTTCTTGATATCACACGGAGTGAACTGAATTGTCTGAAGTCTGGCATCTGTGATGCTGGGTACTTCAGGAGGTGACCGAGATGGATCATCAACTCGGAACTTCTGGCTGAAGATTGTTGCTAATGCTTCAGCCTTATATTTTGCACTGATGTGCTGGGCTCCCCCATCATTGAGGATGGGGATATTTGTGGAGCCACCTCCTCCTGTTAGTTGTTTAGTTGTCCGCCACCATTCACGGCTGGATGTGGCAGGACTGCAGAGCTTCGATCTGATCCGTTGGTTATAGGATTTCTTAGATCTGTCTATTGCATGCTGCTTACGCAGTCTGGCATGCAAGTAGCGTTCTGTTGCAGCTTCATCAGGCTGACACCTCATTTTGAGGTATGCCTGGTGCTGCTCCTGGCATTCCCTCCTGCACTCTTCATTGAACCAGGGTTGGTCTCCTGACTTGATGGTAACAGTAGAGTGCGGGATATGCTGGTCAATGAGGTTATAGATTGTGGTTGAGTGCAATTCTGCTGCTGATGATGGCGCACAGCGCCTCCTGGATGCCCAGTTTTGCATGCGAGATTTGTTTGAAATCTATCCCATTCAGCACGGTGATAGTGCCACACAACATGATGGACAGTATCCTCAATGTGAAGGCGGGGCTTCATCTCCACAAGAACTGTGCAGTGGTCACTCCTAACAATACTGTCATGAACAGATGCATCTGCAGCAGGCAGATTGTTGAGTACATGGGCAAGTTTGTTTTCCCTCTTGTTGGTTTCGTCACCACCTGCCGCAGACCCAGTCTAGCAGCTATGTCCTTTAGGATTCTCCCAGCTCGGTCAGTAGTGGTGCTACCGAGCCACTCTTGGTGATGGACATTGAAGACCCCCACCCAGAGTACATTCTCTGCCCTTGCCACACTCAGTGTTTCCTCCAAGTGTTGTTCATCAGCTAAGAGAACGTGGTAGATGGTAACCATGAGGAAGTTTCCTTTCCCATGTTTGACATGATGCCATGAGACTCATGGGGTCCAGAGTCGATATTGAGGACTCCGAGGAGAACTCCCTCCCGACTGTACACCACTGTGCCGCCGCCTCTGCTGCGTCTGTCCTGCCAGTGGGATAGGACCACCCGGGGATAGTGATTGCAGTGTCTGGGACATTGTCTGTAAGGTATGATTCCATGAGTATGACTATGTCAGGCTGTTGTTTGACTACTCTGTGGGACAGCTCTCCCAACTTTGGCACAAGCCCCCAGATGTTAGTAAGGAGAACTCTGCTGGGTCGACAGGGCTAGGTTTGCCATTGTCATTTCCGGAACCTAAGTCGAAGCCAGGTGGTCCGTCCAGATTCATTCCTTATTTATTGACTACGTAGTGGTTAGATACAACTGAGTGGCTTGCTAGGCCATTTCAGAGGACATGTAAAAATCGACCACATTGCTATGGATTTGGAGTCATCTGTTGGCCAGACCAGCTAAGGCCAGCAGATTTCCTTCCTGGAAGGGCCTTAATGAATCAGATCTGTTTTTACGGTTGACAATGATTTCATGACCATCATTTCAATTCCAAATTTTTTTATTAATTGAATTCAAATTCCACCTTCTGTTGTGGTGGGATTCGAACCCATGGCCCCAAAGCAATACCCTGACTCACTCGTTCAGTGATGATACCAGCCACCGCCAGCCGTAAAGCATTCCACAATGCAAGGCTGACAAATTTAACACACGTCTCCTTTTTGAGTCACGCTGCTCTGTTCGGATTCTCTGAGGGATTACTGATGCTTACCCTGCACATGAGCAGTCGTCCTAATCCCGTGTACCTGTCCTGCTTCCAAACCCGGCATCCACTTACAAGAAGGCAATTCACACAGGAGCGTCTCAGTGACTGAGGCAGGTGAGTCTTGAGTCTGAGTCGGCACAGTGTGTAACCCGGCTTAATCCGATACACCAGGGACAGTTTAAATGGAGCTTTACTCTGTACATAACCGGTGTTGTACCTTCTCTGAGAGTATTCGATGGGACAGGGTAGACATGGAGAAGTTACTTCAATTGCAAATCCAAGTGTTCTTTAAATGTGATGAGGTTTTCTGTCTCTGCCACCCTTTTAGGCTGTGAGTTCCAGTCCCTCATCAGCCGCTGGCTGAAAAACAAAATAGTCTGGGACAGGGTAGATGTGGAGAAATAATTCCTTGAAGTACGTATCGAACCAGAGCACTATATCTCTCTCTGCCACTGCCTATTCTCTCTCTGTCTCTCTCTCTCTATATCTATCTATCGCTCCCCCTCTCTGTCTGACTCTCCCCCTCTCTCCCTCCATCTGTCCCCCTCTCTCTCACTGTTTGCATCTCCTTCTGTCTCTCCCTCTCTCCCTATCTGCCCCCTCTCTCTGTGTCTTTCTCAGTCTCTCTCTCTCTCTATGTCTCTCCCTCTTACTCCGTCTGTCTGTATTTCACTTTCTCCACCTCTGGCGATGGCTTTGTCTGTCTCCCTCTCACAGCATCTCTCCCTCTCTCTTTTCGTCTCTCTCTCCCTTCCTCTGTCCTTGGACAGCAATGTTTTCAGCCATTTCATGGTTATTTTCGAACCTGTAATTCTTGCCCTTGCTGGGAATGTCACTGCAGTTTGAAAATATCAAAAGCAGATCCAATACTCACCCCTAAAGCACTCACACTAAAGCCCCAAATACTGGACTGAACATGGCATGGGGATTATAACTGAGGTTCTTCCCAGGTCTCCTCACACCCTGTCTCCCTTTTCCCCTGGTTGTAAAGTGTATCAGTTTTTAATTTTTTTTCAACGACATTATATGTAAAGTAAATATAAACAAGTGGCTCAACATCAATTGCCATATGAGGAATAGAGTTCTAAACCGATACCACACTTGGTGTGTTGATTTTTTTTCCATTCCGCTCCTGAAAGGTTTTTAGACTAGGTTTAGATTTATAAAATTAGTCCCCAAGTTATAGACTCCACAGCCAATGCGAATAGTTACTCTCTGCGTACCCGATCAGTTTCCCTTAGTATCTTGAAAACTTTAATCAAATCACCCCTTAACCTTCTAAATTCTAGGGATCAGAGTAAAGTTTCAGCGACACTGACCCACTAAACACTCCCAAGCCAAGAACAGTGTGGGGTTAGACACAGAGTCAATTTCCGTCTTCACTGTTGTATTAAACACTCCGAGGGAAGAGGCAGCATGGGGTGAGGTACAGGGTAAAGACAGGGCCTATTGCATTATAAACTGATAATGGGTCTTGTGCAGTACAGACTGAGACCGGGTGAAATGTGGCATAAGCAGAGACCTGGCCGAGTGTGACAAACTGAGAAGTTGCCTAGTGCAGTAATAATGGAGGCAGTTTCTGGTGTATTATGAACAGAGGCAGGATCTAGTGCAGTAATAACTGAAATAGATTATTGGTCTTAAATAGATTAAGACAATGGGGCTACTTGAATGGGGGATGAAGGGATGGAGAGTAATGTATCCAGTTAGCTGATAACACAAATTGAGGTGATACAGTAAGCTGTGAGGAGGACACAGAGAGTGTATGGAGTATGGAGTGTGGAGTGTGGACAGGTTCAGTGAGCGGGCAAGAAAGCGGCTGATGGAATATACTGTAGAGAAAAGTCAGGTATTCACTTAGGCTGAAAGAAAAAGGTCATTGACATTGAAATGATTGTGTTTTATCCACCACATTATTTACATCAGAGTCAAAGCTGTTGATGTAATGTGTTTGTTCAGGTGAGTTTAACGAATGACAGTGATCAGGGTTATAACCGTGTCAGTGGAGACTTATCCCCTGCATAAATCAGCACCCATTGGAATGGATCAGCTCAGAGTGCCTGCTGGAGCTGTTAGATCCAGGCTAACAGAAGTCTTTATTTTTCACAGAAATGGGATATCCAGTAATGATTCAGATCATATCCATTTATTATCCTGTACTTGCAGCAATTGGAGTTCCGGGTAAGCCAGTATCTCAGCTGTTAATGGTGTAAATCTATGTTACCTGTGCTGCTGTATTCGGTATTATTTCTCACTGCGTGTTTTACACAGCCAGTTGTTTCTTTCCCAGCAATATACTGATGGAATCTCCTCATTGTCCACTCTTTCAGTCTTGCAGGAGCTTCATTATGTCTTTGATAATATTGGTTTTAGTAACCTTGGCATTGTTACTGGATTATTCTGTGTACCGAATGTATTTGAATCAAGCGTCTCGGTTAGGATCAGGAATCAGACCATCAGGAGCTTTTCATAGTTTTATGATATGGAACTAACCGATCCTGGAATATGTCTATGAATTTTTTTCATTGATTGATAATGAGAGATCTCATGGTAACAATACTACAAGGGGTCAGCATAATGTCCTCCCTCCCTAATAACATGTTCAGTTTAACTGGGATTTCAATGAATTTATTGGTTATCACTGTTGTGAAATATTATTTCATTCTGTGTGTGTCTGATGCTGCTTCAGAGGTCTGGTTACTGAACCGAGTTTGCTGCTGACTCTTTCACATCTCCTTCTCTGCTTCACTGTGGAACCTTCACTGTCACTGGAATACATTGTAAAACAGAAAGTACTGATGTGATGTTTTATTGGTTTACACTCTATCAGCTTCAATCCATTTATCTGTAGATTATCAGCTGCAGCGCTGATGTTGCTGTTTAATGAATTAAACAAACCACATTGGAAGACTTAATTTATAATTCAAGGGAAGGAATTTCAATGGTTGTGAGGTTTGTCTGGAAGAAGCTTTCGATCCTATCTGCAGACACATTAAATTATTCACAGAGGTTTCACCATTGAACAAACCGACTCTGAGAATAGAATCATTGAACACGGGGCTGAAGAACAGAACACAGGCACAGAATATTAGGAATATATCGTATGTGAAAAGCAGCAATGGGGAAGAGTTGCAGGGTGTGAGTACTTCAGAGAGATAGAATTTAGAATTTAGAATTTAGAATATTACAGCGCAGTACAGGCCCTTCGGCCCTCGATGTTGCGCCGATCATCTGACCTACACTATTCCATTTACATCCATATGTCTATCCAATGACCACTTAAATGCCCTTAAAGTTGGCGAGTCTACTACTGTTGCAGGCAGGGCGTTCCACGCCCCTACTACTCTCTGCGTAAAGAAACTACCTCTGACATCTGTCCTATATCTTTCACCCCTCAACTTAAAGCTATGTCCCCTCGTGTTTGCCATCATCATCCGAGGAAAAAGACTCTCACTATCTACCCTATCTAACCCTCTGATTATCTTGTATGTCTCTATTAAGTCACCTCTCCTCCTCCTTCTCTCTAACGAAAACAACCCCAAGTCCCTCAGCCTTTCCTCGTAAGACCTTCCTTCCATACCAGGCAACATCCTAGTAAATCTCCTCTGCACCCTTTCCAAAGCTTCGACATCCTTCCTATAATGCGGTGACCAGAACTGCACGCAATACTCCAGGTGCGGCCTCACCAGAGTTTTGTACAGCTGCATCATGACCCCGTGGCTCTGAAACTCGATCCCCCTACTAGTAAAGGCTAACACACCATATGCCTTCTTAACAGCCCTATTAACCTGGGTAGCAACTTTCAGGGATTTATGTACCTGGATACCAAGATCTCTCTGCTCATCTACACTACCAAGAATCTTCCCATTAGCCCAGTACTCTGCATTGCTGTTACTCCTTCCAAAGTGAATCACCTCACACTTCTCCGCATTAAACTCCATTTGCCATCTCTCAGCCCAGCTCTGCAGCCTATCTATGTCCCTCTGTACCCTACAACACCCTTCGACACTATCCACAACTCCACCGACCTTCGTGTCATCCGCAAATTTACTAACCCACCCTTCTACACCCTCATCCAGGTAGGGCAACTGAGAGAAGGAAGGAGAAAAGGAGGAGGGAGCACGAAATCGATGGAAAGAGATAGTTAGAAGGAAAGAGAAAGAAGTAGAGGTGTGAATATTTCACGAACATAAAGTGCTGGAATATCCAGAACAATTAGTGAGAGTTGAAGTTGTCAGTTGTCAGATTGCGTTAATTTTACTGTTAGACTTGATCCTCTGTGTTTATTTCTCTCAGGTCCTCATTTTGTTTTGTAGAAAGTTCATATTCCTTACTCAATGACTGAATAAACAGAATAAAATCAGTTCTTCACTGATGTTAATTCATTATTTAAACACTGCACGTTAATATTTCTGTGACTGCTGAATTCAATAAAGAGCGAGGCCGGTATCAGAAATATATTAAAAATCATATTTAATCGAATGCACAAACGAAAACTGTATGGCATAACCAATGAACTGTTCCCCAACACTAATAACCACAGGTATTATTGTTTGAATGTACTCATTGAGTTGTGTTACTGGGATCTGTAGATTAGATTTCCTCTTGCACTCTGCTGCAGTCTTTCCCTGTGAATCTCAGCCTCTTCTCTCACTCGACTGAATTCTCTGTCTCCTCATCCATCATTTCAGTTTATCCACGTTCACAAACCATCTGCTCCTGTCTCCCCTCCAGCTCCAACATGTCCTTTTCCTTCTCTCTCTCCCAATATCACTCACATGCTTCACGTCCGGCTGCCTCTTCCAAATAATTCCAACCCTCAAACACACCGCAGCAGCTCTCAGACTTTTTCCATTTTGTACCAGCCCCTGTCGGCTCTCTGAACCCACAGCAACAAACCATCTGCATCTTCCACGATCCTCAAACCTTCCCGACCAATAGTCTGGAGAAAAATCCCCATTTAACCCATTGGATTCCATCTCTGTAAAACACTTTCTCACTTCCCCACCGGTACTGCATCCTCGCTCAGCACTTCCAGTATTTCCGATGCTGACTTTATTCATTTTTGTGTCACTTTCCCAATTCATTATGAATAATACTGTTTCAAACATTTCACTGTGGCAAAGCACTGCCTAGATCAGTGAATCAGTTTTCACTGTTCGATGCAGAAACAGAGCTGGAAATTTCAGCCCAGATCCTGTCAAACTGCTCCTTTGTCTCCAGGTCTGATCAGTAATTGCTCTGCTTCCTTTTCTCTCTCTTCCAGTTAACTTAATGGCGATTGTGATCCTGTCCCGAGGAAAGTGCTGTCTCTCCAAATGTATCACTGTCTACCTGGTGGGAATGGCAGTGTCTGATCTCCTGGTCGTTATCACTAGTCCCATATTGTTGTGGATTGTTTTAATTTATTTCCCAGATTCATTCCTGAGAATTACTCCCGTGTGTTGCCTCATTGTCTTTCTGTTTTCTGCAGCCACAAATGTTTCTGTCTGGCTCACAGTCACTTTCACCTTTGATCGATTTGTGGCAATTTGTTGTGAGAAACTGAAAACAAAATATTGCACCGAGAAAACGGCGGCTGTGGTTGCAGGAACAGTGAGTGTGCTGGGCTGTTTAGAGTCTGTCCACATTTACTTTCTATTTATACCAAAATATATTATTGACAATGTTCCCATGGGTTGTGCCTTTAAACCCAGCTTCTTTACTTCCCCCATATGGGCCGCATTTGAATTGTTTGACCTCATTTTAACCCCTTGTGTCCCGGTTTTCCTGATTTTTCTGCTCAATGTTCTGACGGTCAGACGTATTTTATTTGCCAGTAAAGCCCGCAGGGGATTCCGGGGCCACAGTAATGGAGAGAATCACAAGGACCCAGAGATGCAGTATCGGATAAAATCAATTATCTTACTCTTCAGTATATCCAGCACTTTTGTACTGTTATGGGTGACCCGGGTTATGTATGTCATTTATAGGCAAATTGCAGATATCCGGTATATTTCCTCTTACACTGCCTCTCACTTTATCGCAGATAACACATCACTAATGCTGCAGATTCTCAGTTCCTGTACCAACACGTGTATTTACGCTGTGACCCAGACTAAATTCAAAGAGGAGCTGAAGAACGTGGTGAAATACCCTCTCAATCTCATTGTTAAATTAGTGAAATCATCGAAAGAGCTGAAGGGTTTCAAACACTGGAACTAAATCAAATTTCATCTCCCATTCCCTGTAGTCCCATTCAGGACAGAAGGTACATTTTACTTTCACAGCACTGAGCCCTGAAATGATTTTAAAACTGATTCCTAGATTATATTTCATTGATAATCTGACCTATTGAGGTAGCACGAGCATTGCCCCCCTCACCATCTCCATCTGCTGGTGTCTCTGTCTCACTGCAGTTACTGCACACCTCACCACCTCCATCTGCTGGTGTCTCTGTCTCACTGGAGTTACTGTCCCCTCTAATAATCTCCATCTGCTGGGGTCACTCTCTAATTGCAGTTACAGCCCACTCTCACCATCCCCGTCTGCAAGTGTCCCTGTCTCATGGCAGTTTCTGTCTCCTTCTCACCATCTCCATCTGCTGATGTCCCCGTGTCACTGCAGTTACTGTCGCCTCTCACCATCGCCATTTGCTGGCATCCCTACATGACTGCAGTTACTGTCCCCCTCTCACAAGCTCCATCTCCTGGTGTCCCTCTCTCACTGCAGTTACTGTCAAAGGAACATCGGAAGATCGGAACAGGAGTAGGCCATTCAGCCCTTCAAGCCTGTCTCGCCATTCAATGAAGGCAAGGCTGATCCGCGGACTGACTCCATAAACCTGCCTTTGGCTCATATCCCTTTATGTCTTTGCTTCACAAAAATCTATCTATCTCAGATTTAAAATTAACAACTGTTCTAGATTCAGTTGCTGTTTGTGGGAGAGAGTTCCAAACCTCTACCATCCTTTGCATGAAGAAATGCTTCCTAACATCTCTCCTGAATGGTCTGGTCCTAATTTGTAGACGATGTCCCCTAGTTTTAGAATCTCCAACCAGTTGAAATAGTTTATCTTTATCTAGCCTGCCTTTTCCTGTTAATATCCTGAAGACATCGATCAGATCACCCCTTAACCTTCCAAATTCTCGAGAACACAGGCATAATTTGTGTAATCTCTCCTCTTAACTGAGCGCCTTAGTCCAGGTATCATTCTTGTAAACTTACCTTGCACTACCTCCAAGATCAATATATCCTTCCTAAGGTGTGGTGCCCAGAACTGCTCACAGTACTCCAAGTGGGGTCTAACCAGGGTTTTGTACAGCTGCAGCATAACTTCTGTGTCTTTATACTCCAATCCTCTAGATATAAAGGCTAGCATTCCATTAGCCTTTTAGATTATTTTCTGCACTTGCTAGTGGCATTTTAAAGATCTATGCACCTGAACCCCCCAATTCTCTTTGGACATCCACTGAACTTAACCTCTTCTCATTTAGAAAGTAACCTGTTCTATCCTTTTTTGGTCCAAAATGGTTAATCTCACATTTGCCTGCATTGAAATCCATCTGCCACAGTTTTGCCCACTTACTGGTCCGTCAATATCTCTTGACAGTTTTATGCTATCATCTAGACTGTCTACAATGCCGCCTAACTTTGTTTCATCAGCAAATGTTGATATATGACTTACTATGCCATCATCCAAGTCGTTAATGAATGATTCGAATAATTGAGGCCCCAACACAGATTCCTGCGGGACACCACTAGTCACATCCTACCAATGGAAGTACTTACCCATTATCTCCACTCTCTGTTGCCTACCACTCAACCAACTTCCTAATCATGTCAATAATTTGCCCTCAACTCCATAACCTTAGTTAACAGCCTCTTATGTGGGAATTTATCAACTGCCTTCTGAAAGTCCATATAAATAGCATCCAAAGACACTCTCCTGTCCACTACCTTAGTTACCTCTTGGAACAATTCAATGAGATTTGTCAGAATGACCTTCCCGTCATGAATCAATGCTGGCTGTCCCTGATTAACTGAATTTTATCTTGGTGTTCAGTCACCCTACCCTTGCTTATAGACTCCTGTAACTTGCCTGCCACAGGTGCCGGGCTAACTGGTCTGTAATTTCCTTTGTTCCCCCTTTCACCCTTCTTAAAAAGTGGAGTGACGTGTGCAAGTTTCCAATCCAGAGGGACCACTCCTGAATCTAGGGAACTCTGAAGGACTATGGTTAAGGCATCTACAATGGGCTCACCTACTTCCTGTCACACTCTCGGATGGAAACCGTCAGGGTCCTGGGATTTTTCACTCTGCTGTTCCGTTAATTCGTGCACAGTGGCGCAGTGGTTAGCACAAAAGCTTTACAGCGCTAGGAACCCGGGTTCGATTCTGGATGCTGCCTGTGTGGAGTTTGCAAGTTCTCTATCACAGTGTAGGTTTTTGTTGGATGATTCTGTTTCCTCCCATAGCCAAAGACTTGCAGGTTGATAAATAAACTGGCCATTAAAAAAAGACCGCAATTGTTGACAACGCGATCGGTAGGTGGCGCTGTTTTGGCACATGCGCAAATACAGCATGTGCCACGAAAACGTCACAGCTTGCGACTGCAGCAGCTGCCAGGACCAAAGATGGCGCTGCTCAAAGAATCACAGAGATGAAACCTGACAAACACGTGGCAGAATTCAATGGCCGGAGTGAGAGAGTGGAGCGGGCCGGGGACAGCAGCGCGGGGGCCGGGGACAGCAGCGCGGGGGCCGGGGAGAGCAGCGCGGGGACACCAGCGATGGCGGTGCCGGGGGGCGAGGAGGGAGAGGGAGAGGGATGGTGGGAGAAAGAGGGAGAGGGAGGGGGGAGAAAGAGGGAGGGAGGGGGGAGAAAGAGGGGGAGAAAGAGGGAGAGGGAGGGGGGAGAAGGAGGGAGAGGGAGGTGGGAGAAAGAGGCAGAGGGAGGGGGAGTAAGAGTGAGAGGGAGGGTGGAGAATGAGGGAGAGGGAGGGGGAAAGAGGGAGGGGGAGGGGGAAAGAGGGAGGGGGAGGGGGGAGAAAGAGGGAGGGGAGGGGGGAAGAAAGAGGGAGAGGGGGAGAAAGAGGGAGAGGGAGGGGGGAGAATGAGGGAGAGGGAGGGGGGAGAATGAGGGAGAGGGAGGGGGGAGAAACAGGGAGAGGGAGGGGGAGAATGAGGGAGAGGGAGGGGAGAGGGAGAGGGAGGTGTAGAAAGAGGGAGAGGGAGGGGGGAGAAAGAGGGAGAGGGTGGGGGGGAGAAAGAGGGAGAGGGAGCGGGCAGAAAGAGGGAGAGGGAGGGGGAGAAAGAGGGAGAGGGAGGGGGAGAAAGAGGGTGAGGGAGGGGGAGAAAGAGGGAGAGGGAGGGGGAAAGAGGGAGGAGGAGGGGGAGAAAGAGGGAGAGGGAGGGGGGAGAAAGAGGGAGAGGGAAGAGGGAGAGGGAGGGGGGAGAAAGAGGGAGAGGGAGGGGGAGAAAGAGGGAGGGGAGAAAGAGGGAGAGTTGAGAAAGAGGGAGAGGGAGGGGGGAAGAAAGAGGGAGAGGGGGACAAAGAGGGAGGGGGAGGGGAGATAGAGGGAGAGGGAGGGGGAGAAAGAGGGGGAGAGGGGGAGAAAGAGGGAGAGGGGGAGAAAGAGGGCGAGGGGGTGAGAAAGAGAGAGAGGGGAGGGGGAGAGAAAGGAGGGAGGGGGAGGGGGAGAGAAAGGAGGGAGGGGGAGGGGGAGAGAAAGAAGGGAGGGGGAGAGAAAGAGGGAGAGGGGGAGAGAAAGAGGAAGGGGGGAGAGGGGCAGAGAAAGAGGGAGAGGGGGAGAGAAAGAGGGGGAGGGGGAGAGAAAGGGGGGGAGAAAGAGGGAGAGGGAGGGGTAAGGAAGGGGGGAGGGAGAAAGCTGGGGGGAGAGGGAGGAAGGGGAGAGAGTGGGGGGGGAGCAGCGGAATGGAAGAGGAGTGCCTTTTTCTGTGCATGCGCCATAAACACAACATCAAAAGACTTACTGGCCAGTCCCTGGACTCGGTGACACCAAGGTCTTCGCACGCTCGCTCCCCGCGGCTCTCTACGGCCTCTCGCTTCCGGCCCTCTCCATTCAGCCGTTCCCTCCAGCTGCGGATGCCCAATCCAGTTGCTTTCTCCCCTACCCAGTTGCTTTCTCTACTTCTCCACAGTACTTCAGGCATTGCAACTGTTTGGTCCCTGCATTTTGCATGCTCCCTCTCCCCACCCCTCCCCGCTCTCCCCACCCCTCCCCCTCTTCACCCACCCCTCCCTCTACCACCCCACCATAGTTGAATATCTGAAGTGCAGTTGCAAATTCGGGGAAATAGCAAGCAAAACAAAACCTCAACAATTCTGTGTTTAATTATTGAAAAGTTTTATTTAGTTCATTAAGTATCAGAGGAACTGCTGTGCATGGATACATGAGTGTTGTGTCCAGCATTCCCGTTAGACAGACAGGCCGTGTCACTGCTATGCACAGCTAAACAAATTGTTCCTGGAGAGCCTTGTGGTGAATAAACGCTTGGCTCTCTATTCCACTACTGTATTGTCCATGTGAAGAAGGCAAAGTCACAAGAGTCTGAGCTCAGTCTATTCTTGGTGAATGTTCCCCAAGCGCATTCCAATGTGCATTCCCAATTCATCCATGAACGCAATGTTCCTTTCCACATCGTGATGAGCTCTGCAGCATGATCCAGTTGCCTTCGTATCTTGAATGCTGACCTTAAGTCTCAAGGATTGTTTTCTCGACGGCATGTTTTACATGAAAAGAAATAAAGCAAATCAGAGTCAGAGCTTGCCTCCCTGCATCCACTGAAATTACTGTTGTGCACACCTTTTTAAGTTCTGCAGTGAAGGTACCAATTGATAACGTCGCCAATGAAGCACTTATTACCCACCTCAGATGCAAGAATCAGCACATCCTTGCGTCCTCTCCCGCACTGCCTCCTTTGCTTGAATGCCGTCCATAAATGTCAAGGATTGTTTTCTCAAGGGCACGTTTTACATGAAAGAAAATAAGGAAAGAACATCAGTGTCAGAGCTTCCCTCCCTCCAATGAAATTACTGTTGAGCATGCTTTGTGTTCTGCGGTAAAGGCATGTACTGATAACACCGCCAATGAATCACTTAGTACCCACCTCAGCTGTAGGGGGCAGGATGATGTTACTGCCCCTATCTCGTGATGGTTCAATGCTGCTCTCAGGGAAAACATGAATGATGTGAGGGTGATGGAAAAGAAGCACATTTCTTTTGGGCTATGAACATAAAGCTGGCCATTTAGCCCAGCAGTTCCCTGCCAGTGGTTATGTTACTCGTGCGTCTTTCCATCCATTCCCATTTAATCCTGCCTACTACTATCACCAGTTGTGTTCACAGCAAGAGCATTCACATTTCTGCTACCACTGGACACGGCATGCTTGTTTCTTTTAGTGCTCAGTCTCTTCTTGCTGGATGTTCCCCAAGTGCTTGACCCCTTTGGACGCCCTCTCTGCTTGACAGGCAGCAACTGGCAATTGCGGAGTCTCACAATGCTCTGCATGGTTGTTTCAACGTCGGATGGGGAAACAGGTGGCTGTGTGTCCATGAGCACTGCCCTGACGGGTGTAGGAGCAGGTAACTGTGTGCCCATGAGCACTGCCCTGATGGGTGTAGGAGCAGGTAACTGTGTGCCCATGAGCACTGCCCTGATGGGTGTAGGAGCAGGTGACTGTGTAACTGAGCAGCAAGGAGAGGGTACCGCAGGTAGGGGAAGTGGAGATTTGAACAGGCAGGCATATGTATGGTCCATCAGATCATTAGGCCAGGGGATGAGACGCTCAGGATCCAGAGTTTGTGACACATGACTGATGTCCAGCACGCGGCCACCTCCATCCGAAGGTGCTTCCGGGCAATTGTTGGGCATAGTAAATGGCTCCATCTCATCAGCCAGTCCTGGCTGCCAGCGGAGAGTCTGTTTCCGCAGCCAGTCCAGTCTCCTCATGAATGCTGCCGTTCCACTCTGCAGAACGGCCTGTTGTAGCTGGTACAATTGATCTGAAAGCAAGCGGTATTTTTCGTTGTGGCTGAGGGGCCTTGGCTGTTCCTCTGTAATCACAATGGCAGCAGCCATGCCTGTCATCGTTGGTGTCTGAGATGCATGCCAGCGACAATTGGAAGCGAGCCTGTCCAAAGGCAGACCCAGATGCCTCTGCACAACAACAGCATGTTTGCCGGGCAACAAAGTCTGAATGGAGAAGATGCAGCTGCAGGTAGCCTGGCCATCATGGATCTGCAGTGTGTACTGTTTGGCGCCAGAAATCACAGTAACTGTGCCTTCATCCTGCTACATGCGGTGGCCCAGACAATGGAAATGTTTTCAGAGCAACTCACAACAGGGACTGGAGAACATGCGGTGGCCCAGACAATGCAAATGTTTTCAGAGCAACTCACAACAGGGACTGGAGAACATGCGGTGGCCCAGACAATGGAAATGTTTTCAGAGCAACTTACAAAGGCAGAGCAACTTACCTTGGAACAATCTCCTGTGTCAAATAAAAATGAAGCAAGTCTCCAAAACGAATAAATAATTCAGATAAAATACGAGAAAATGCCCGAAGAAACCTCCCCTCCTTCCACTTTCAAAAAGTCGCACCAAAGCTTTGACGCATGCGCAGAGGCCAAACTGGCGCGTCTGCGAGGAAGACGAAATCACGCGATGATGTCAACTGCGCATTCGCACAACGGCGATGGCAGGTCTTACCGCAGCGCATGCTCAGTGATGAGGAGACTGTGTGCGCATGCGCGTACCGCGTCGTCTGCGCAAAGCGGTCCTGGGAAGCCGGACCGCTGCGCATGCGCAGGGGCATGAGACCGTCTGCGCATGTGCGCACCGCGGCGCATGCTGATGACGTGTCCGATGAAGTAGCGTTGTCATGAATTACTTTGGTTTTTTTTAATGGCCAATTTATTTATCAACCTGCAAGTCTTTGGCTGTGGGAGGAAACAGAATCATCCAACAAAAACCTACACTGCAATAAAGAACTTGCAGACTCCACACAGGCAGCATCCAGAATCGAACCCGGGTTCCTAAAGCTGTAAAGCTTTTGTGCTAACCACTGCGCCACTGTGCACGAATTAACGGAACAGCAGAGTGAAAAATCCCCAGGACCCTGACAGTTTCCATCCGAGAGTGTGACAGGAAGTAGGTGAGCCCATTGGAGATGCCTTAACCATAGTCCTTCAGAGTTCCCTAGACTCAGGAGTGGTCCCTCTGGATTGGAAACTTGCACACGTCACTCCACTTTTTAAGAAGGGTGAAAGGGGGAACAAAGGAAATTACAGACCAGTTAGCCCGGCACCTGTGGCAGGCAAGTTACAGGAGTCTATAAGCAAGGATAGGGTGACTAAACATCAAGATACAATTCAGTTAATCAGGGACAGCCAGCATTGATTCATGACGGGAAGGTCATGCTGACAAATCTCATTGAATTGTTCCAAGAGGTAACTAAGGTAGTGGACAGGAGAGTGTCTATTTATATGGACTTTCAGAAGGCAGTTGATAAATTCCCACATAAGAGGCTGTTAACTAAGGTTATGGAGTTGAGGGCAAATTATTGACATGATTAGGAAGTTGGTTGAGTGGTAGGCAACAGAGAGTGGAGATAATGGGTAAGTACTTCCATTGGTAGGATGTGACTAGTGGTGTCCCGCAGGGATCTGTGTTGGGGCCTCAATTATTCGAATCATTCATTAACGACTTGGATGATGGCATAGTAAGTCATATATCAATATTTGCTGATGAAACAAAGTTAGGCGGCATTGTAGACAGTCTAGATGATAGCATAAAACTGTCAAGAGATATTGACGGACCAGTAAGTGGGCAAAACTGTGGCAGATGGATTTCAATGCAGGCAAATGTGAGATTAACCATTTTGGACCAAAAAAGGATAGAACAGGTTACTTTCTAAATGAGAAGAGGTTAAGTTCAGTGGATGTCCAAAGAGAATTGGGGGGTTCAGGTGCATAGATCTTTAAAATGCCACTAGCAAGTGCAGAAAATAATCTAAAAGGCTAATGGAATGCTAGCCTTTATATCTAGAGGATTGGAGTATAAAGACACAGAAGTTATGCTGCAGCTGTACAAAACCCTGGTTAGACCCCACTTGGAGTACTGTGAGCAGTTCTGGGCACCACACCTTAGGAAGGATATATTGATCTTGGAGGTAGTGCAAGGTAAGTTTACAAGAATGATACCTGGACTAAGGCGCTCAGTTAAGAGGAGAGATTACACAAATTATGCCTGTGTTCTCGAGAATTTGGAAGGTTAAGGGGTGATCTGATCGATGTCTTCAGGATATTAACAGGAAAAGACAGGCTAGATAAAGATAAACTATTTCAACTGGTTGGAGATTCTAAAACTAGGGGACATCGTCTACAAATTAGGACCAGACCATTCAGGAGAGATGTTAGGAAGCATTTCTTCATGCAAAGGATGGTAGAGGTTTGGAACTCTCTCCCACAAACAGCAACTGAATCTAGAACAGTTGTTAATTTTAAATCTGAGATAGATAGATTTTTGTGAAGCAAAGACATAAAGGGATATGAGCCAAAGGCAGGTTTATGGAGTCAGTCCGCGGATCAGCCATGCCTTCATTGAATGGCGAGACAGGCTTGAAGGGCTGAATGGCCTACTCCTGTTCCGATCTTCCGATGTTCCTTTGACAGTAACTGCAGTGAGAGAGGGACACCAGGAGATGGAGCTTGTGAGAGGGGGACAGTAACTGCAGTCATGTAGGGATGCCAGCAAATGGCGATGGTGAGAGGCGACAGTAACTGCAGTGACACGGGGACATCAGCAGATGGAGATGGTGAGAAGGAGACAGAAACTGCCATGAGACAGGGACACTTGCAGACGGGGATGGTGAGAGTGGGCTGTAACTGCAATTAGAGAGTGACCCCAGCAGATGGAGATTATTAGAGGGGACAGTAACTCCAGTGAGACAGAGACACCAGCAGATGGAGGTGGTGAGGTGTGCAGTAACTGCAGTGAGACAGAGACACCAGCAGATGGAGATGGTGAGGGGGGGCAATGCTCGTGCCACCTCAATAGGTCAGATTATCAATAAAATATAATCTAGGAATCAGTTTTAAAATCATTTCAGGGCTCAGTGCTGTGAATATAAAATGTACCTTCTGTCCTGAATGGGACTATAGGGAATGGGAGATGAAATTTGATTTAGTTCCAGTGTTTGAAACCCTTCAGCTCTTTCGATGATTTCACAAATTTAACAATGAGATTGAGAGGGTATTTCACCCCGTTCTTCAGCTCCTCTCTGACTTTAGGCTGGGTCACAGCGTAAATACACGTGTTGGTACAGGAACTGAGAATCTGCAGCATTAGTGATGTGTTATCTGCGATAAAGTGAGAGGCAGTGTAAGAGGAAATATACCGGATATCTGCAATTTGCCTATAAATGACATACATAACCCGGGTCACCCATAACAGTACAAAAGTGCTGGATATACTGAAGAGTAAGATAATTCATTTTTTCCGATTCTGCATCTCTGGGTCCTTGTGATGCTCTCCATTACTGTGGCCCCGGAATCCCCTGCGGGCTTTACTGGCAAATAAAATACGTCTGACCGTCAGAACATTGAGCAGAAAAATCAGGAAAGCCGGGACACAAGGGGTTAAAATGAGGTCAAACAATTCAAATGCGGCCCATATGGGGGAAGTAAAGAAGCTGGGTTTAAAGGCACAACCCATGGGAACATTGTCAATAATATATTTTGGTATAAATAGAAAGTAAATGTGGACAGGCTCTAAACAGCCCTGCACACTCACTGTTCCTACAACCACAGCCGCCGTTTTCTCGGTGCAATATTTTGTTTTCAGTTTCTCACAACAAATGACCACAAATCGATCAAAGGTGAAAGTGACTGTGAGCCAGACAGAAACATTTGTGGCTGCAGAAAACAGAAAGACAATGAGGCAACACACGGGAGTAATTCTCAGGAATGAATCTGGGAAATAAATTAAAACAATCCACAACAATATGGGACTAGTGATAACGACCAGGAGATCAGACACTGCCATTCCCACCAGGTAGACAGTGATACATTTGGAGAGACAGCACTTTCCTCGGGACAGGATCACAATCGCCACTAAGTTAACTGGAAGAGAGAGAAAAGGAAGCAGAGCAATTACTGATCAGACCTGGAGACAAAGGAGCAGTTTGACAGGATCTGGGCTGAAATTTCCAGCTCTGTTTCTGCATCGAACAGTGAAAACTGATTCACTGATCTGGGCAGTGCTTTGCCACAGTGAAATGTTTGAAACAGTATTATTCATAATGAATTGGGAAAGTGACACAAAAATGAATAAAGTCAGCATCGGAAATACTGGATGTACTGAGCGAGGATGCAGTACCGGTGGGGAAGTGAGAAAGTGTTTTACAGAGATGGAATCCAATGGGTTAAATGGGGATTTTTCTCCAGACTATTGGTCGGGAAGGTTTGAGGATCGAGGAAGATGCAGATGGTTTGTTGCTGTGGGTTCAGAGAGCCGACAGGGGCTGGTACAAAATGGAAAAAGTCTGAGAGCTGCTGCGGTGTGTTTGAGGGTTTGAATTATTTGGAAGAGGCAGCCGGACGTGAAGCATGTGAGTGATATTGGGAGAGAGAGAAGGAAAAGGACATGTTGGAGCTGGAGGGGAGACAGGAGCAGATGGTTTGTGAACGTGGATAAACTGAAATGATGGATGAGGAGACAGAGAATTCAGTCGAGTGAGAGAAGAGGCTGAGATTCACAGGGAAAGACTGCAGCAGAGTGTAAGAGGAAATCTAATCTACAGATCCCAGTAACACAACTCAATGAGTACATTCAAACAATAATAACTGTGGTTATTAGTGTTGGGGAACAGTTCATTGGTTATGCCATACAGTTTTCGTTTGTGCATTCGATTAAATATGATTTTTAATATATTTCTGATACCGGCCTCGCTCTTTATTGAATTCAGCAGTCACAGAAATATTAACGTGCAGTGTTTAAATAATGAATTAACATCAGTGAAGAACTGATTTTATTCTGTTTATTCAGTCATTGAGTAAGGAATATGAACTTTCTACAAAACAAAATGAGGACCTGAGAGAAATAAACACAGAGGATCAAGTCTAACAGTAAAATTAACGCAATCTGACAACTGACAACTTCAACTCTCACTAATTGTTCTGGATATTCCAGCACTTTATGTTCGTGAAATATTCACACCTCTGCTTCTTTCTCTTTCCTTCTAACTATCTCTTTCCATCGATTTCGTGCTCCCTCCTCCTTTTCTCCTTCCTTCTCTCAGTTGCCCTCCCTATCTCTCTGAAGTACTCACACCCTGCAACTCTTCCCCATTGCTGCTTTTCACATACTATATATTCCTAATATTCTGTGCCTGTGTTCTGTTCTTCAGCCCCGTGTTCAATGATTCTATTCTCAGAGTCGGTTTGTTCAATGGTGAAACCTCTGTGAATAATTTAATGTGTCTGCAGATAGGATCGAAAGCTTCTTCCAGACAAACCTCACAACCATTGAAATTCCTTCCCTTGAATTATAAATTAAGTCTTCCAATGTGGTTTGTTTAATTCATAAAACAGCAACATCAGCGCTGCAGCTGATAATCTACAGATAAATGGATTGAAGCTGATAGAGTGTAAACCAATAAAACATCACATCAGTACTTTCTGTTTTACAATGTATTCCAGTGACAGTGAAGGTTCCACAGTGAAGCAGAGAAGGAGATGTGAAAGAGTCAGCAGCAAACTCGGTTCAGTAACCAGACCTCTGAAGCAGCATCAGACACACACAGAATGAAATAATATTTCACAACAGTGATAACCAATAAATTCATTGAAATCCCAGTTAAACTGAACATGTTATTAGGGAGGGAGGACATTATGCTGACCCCTTGTAGTATTGTTACCATGAGATCTCTCATTATCAATCAATGAAAAAAATTCATAGACATATTCCAGGATCGGTTAGTTCCATATCATAAAACTATGAAAAGCTCCTGATGGTCTGATTCCTGATCCTAACCGAGACGCTTGATTCAAATACATTCGGTACACAGAATAATCCAGTAACAATGCCAAGGTTACTAAAACCAATATTATCAAAGACATAATGAAGCTCCTGCAAGACTGAAAGAGTGGACAATGAGGAGATTCCATCAGTATATTGCTGGGAAAGAAACAACTGGCTATGTAAAACACGCAGTGAGAAATAATACCGAATACAGCAGCACAGGTAACATAGATTTAAACCATTAACAGCTGAGATACTGGCTTACCCGGAACTCCAATTGCTGCAAGTACAGGATAATAAATGGATATGATCTGAATCATTACTGGATATCCCATTTCTGTGAAAAATAAAGACTTCTGTTAGCCTGGATCTAACAGCTCCAGCAGGCACTCTGAGCTGATCCATTCCAATGGGTGCTGATTTATGCAGGGGATAAGTCTCCACTGACACGGTTATAACCCTGATCACTGTCATTCGTTAAACTCACCTGAACAAACACATTACATCAACAGATTTGACTCTGATGTAAATAATGTGGTGGATAAAACACAATCATTTCAATGTCAATGACCTTTTTCTTTCAGCCTCAGTGAATACCTGACTTTTCTCTACAGTATATTCCATCAGCCGCTTTCTTGCCCGCTCACTGAACCTGTCCACACTCCACACTCCATACTCCATACACTCTCTGTGTCCTCCTCACAGCTTACTGTATCACCTCAATTTGTGTTATCAGCTAACTGGATACATTACTCTCCATCCCTTCATCCCCCATTCAAGTAGCCCCATTGTCTTAATCTATTTAAGACCAATAATCTATTTCAGTTATTACTGCACTAGATCCTGCCTCTGTTCATAATACACCAGAAACTGCCTCCATTATTACTGCACTAGGCAACTTCTCAGTTTGTCACACTCGGCCAGGTCTCTGCTTATGCCACATTTCACCCGGTCTCAGTCTGTACTGCACAAGACCCATTATCAGTTTATAATGCAATAGGCCCTGTCTTTACCCTGTACCTCACCCCATGCTGCCTCTTCCCTCGGAGTGTTTAATACAACAGTGAAGACGGAAATTGACTCTGTGTCTAACCCCACACTGTTCTTGGCTTGGGAGTGTTTAGTGGGTCAGTGTCGCTGAAACTTTACTCTGATCCCTAGAATTTAGAAGGTTAAGGGGTGATTTGATTAAAGTTTTCAAGATACTAAGGGAAACTGATCGGGTACGCAGAGAGTAACTATTCGCATTGGCTGTGGAGTCTATAACTTGGGGACTAATTTTATAAATCTAAACCTAGTCTAAAAACCTTTCAGGAGCGGAATGGAAAAAAAATCAACACACCAAGTGTGGTATCGGTTTAGAACTCTATTCCTCATATGGCAATTGATGTTGAGCCACTTGTTTATATTTACTTTACATATAATGTCGTTGAAAAAAAATTAAAAACTGATACACTTTACAACCAGGGGAAAAGGGAGACAGGGTGTGAGGAGACCTGGGAAGAACCTCAGTTATAATCCCCATGCCATGTTCAGTCCAGTATTTGGGGCTTTAGTGTGAGTGCTTTAGGGGTGAGTATTGGATCTGCTTTTGATATTTTCAAACTGCAGTGACATTCCCAGCAAGGGCAAGAGTTACAGGTTCGAAAATAACCATGAAATGGCTGAAAACATTACTGTCCAAGGACAGAGGAAGGGAGAGAGAGACGAAAAGAGAGAGGGAGAGATGCTGTGAGAGGGAGACAGACAAAGCCATCGCCAGAGGTGGAGAAAGCGAAATACAGACAGACGGAGTAAGAGGGAGAGACATAGAGAGAGAGCGAGACAGAGAAAGACACAGAGAGAGGGGGCAGATAGGGAGAGAGGGAGAGACAGAAGGAGATGCAAACAGTGAGAGAGAGGGGACAGATGGAGGGAGAGAGGGGGAGAGTCAGACAGAGAGGGGGAGCGATAGATAGATATAGAGAGAGAGAGACAGAGAGAGAAGAGGCAGTGGCAGAGAGAGATATAGTGCTCTGGTTCGATACGTACTTCAAGGAATTATTTCTCCACATCTACCCTGTCCCAGACTATTTTGTTTTTCAGCCAGCGGCTGCTGAGGGACTGGAACTCACAGCCTAAAAGGGTGGCAGAGACAGAAAACCTCATCACATTTAAAGAACACTTGGATTTGCAATTGAAGTAACTTCTCCATGTCTACCCTGTCCCATCGAATACTCTCAGAGAAGGTACAACACCGGTTATGTACAGAGTAAAGCTCCATTTAAACTGTCCCTGGTGTATCGGATTAAGCCGGGTTACACACTGTGCCGACTCAGACTCAAGACTCACCTGCCTCAGTCACTGAGACGCTCCTGTGTGAATTGCCTTCTTGTAAGTGGATGCCGGGTTTGGAAGCAGGACAGGTACACGGGATTAGGACGACTGCTCATGTGCAGGGTAAGCATCAGTAATCCCTCAGAGAATCCGAACAGAGCAGCGTGACTCAAAAAGGAGACGTGTGTTAAATTTGTCAGCCTTGCATTGTGGAATGCTTTACGGCTGGCGGTGGCTGGTATCATCACTGAACGAGTGAGTCAGGGTATTGCTTTGGGGCCATGGGTTCGAATCCCACCACAACAGAAGGTGGAATTTGAATTCAATTAATAAAAAAATTTGGAATTGAAATGATGGTCATGAAATCATTGTCAACCGTAAAAACAGATCTGATTCATTAAGGCCCTTCCAGGAAGGAAATCTGCTGGCCTTAGCTGGTCTGGCCAACAGATGACTCCAAATCCATAGCAATGTGGTCGATTTTTACATGTCCTCTGAAATGGCCTAGCAAGCCACTCAGTTGTATCTAACCACTACGTAGTCAATAAATAAGGAATGAATCTGGACGGACCACCTGGCTTCGACTTAGGTTCCGGAAATGACAATGGCAAACCTAGCCCTGTCGACCCAGCAGAGTTCTCCTTACTAACATCTGGGGGCTTGTGCCAAAGTTGGGAGAGCTGTCCCACAGAGTAGTCAAACAACAGCCTGACATAGTCATACTCATGGAATCATACCTTACAGACAATGTCCCAGACACTGCAATCACTATCCCCGGGTGGTCCTATCCCACTGGCAGGACAGACGCAGCAGAGGCGGCGGCACAGTGGTGTACAGTCGGGAGGGAGTTCTCCTCGGAGTCCTCAATATCGACTCTGGACCCCATGAGTCTCATGGCATCAGGTCAAACATGGGAAAGGAATCTTCCTCATGGTTACCATCTACCACGTTCTCTTAGCTGATGAACAACACTTGGAGGAAACACTGAGTGTGGCAAGGGCAGAGAATGTACTCTGGGTGGGGGTCTTCAATGTCCATCACCAAGAGTGGCTCGGTAGCACCACTACTGACCGAGCTGGGAGAATCCTAAAGGACATAGCTGCTAGACTGGGTCTGCGGCAGGTGGTGACGAAACCAACAAGAGGGAAAACAAACTTGCCCATGTACTCAACAATCTGCCTGCTGCAGATGCATCTGTTCATGACAGTATTGTTAGGAGTGACCACTGCACAGTTCTTGTGGAGATGAAGCCCCGCCTTCACATTGAGGATACTGTCCATCATGTTGTGTGGCACTATCACCATGCTGAATGGGATAGATTTCAAACAAATCTCGCATGCAAAACTGGGCATCCAGGAGGCGCTGTGCGCCATCATCAGCAGCAGAATTGCACTCAACCACAATCTATAACCTCATTGACCAGCATATCCCGCACTCTACTGTTACCATCAAGTCAGGAGACCAACCCTGGTTCAATGAAGAGTGCAGGAGGGAATGCCAGGAGCAGCACCAGGCATACCTCAAAATGAGGTGTCAGCCTGATGAAGCTGCAACAGAACTCTACTTGCATGCCAGACTGCGTAAGCAGCATGCAATAGACAGATCTAAGAAATCCTATAACCAACGGATCAGATCGAAGCTCTGCAGTCCTGCCACATCCAGCCGTGAATGGTGGTGGACAACTAAACAACTAACAGGAGGAGGTGGCTCCACAAATATCCCCATCCTCAATGATGGGGGAGCCCAGCACATCAGTGCAAAAGATAAGGCTGAAGCATTAGCAACAATCTTCAGCCAGAAGTTCCGAGTTGATGATCCATCTCGGTCTCCTCCTGAAGTACCCAGCATCACAGATGCCAGACTTCAGACAATTCAGTTCACTCCGTGTGATATCAAGAAACAACTGAAGACACTGGATACTGCAAAGGCTATGGACCCTGACAATATTCTGGCAATAGTACTGAAGACCTGTGCTCCAGAACTTGCTGCACACCGAGCCAAGCTGTTCCAGTACAGCTACAACACTGGCATCAACCCGGCAATTTGGAACATTGTATAGGTAGGTTCTGTGCACAAAAATCAGGACAAATCCAACTCAGCCAATTACCGCCCCATCAGTCAACTCTCAATCATCGGTAAAGTTGTGAAAGGTGTCATCAACAGTACCATCAAACAGCAATTGCTTAACAATAACCTGCCCAGAGACGCTCGGTTTGGGTTCTGCCAGGGCCACTCAGCTCCTGACCTCATTACAGCCTTGGTCCAAACGTGGACAAAAGAGCTGAACTGAAGTGTTGAGGTGAAAGTGACTGCCCTTGACATCAAGGCAGCATTTGACCGAGTGGAGCGTCAAGGAGCCTTAGCAAAAATGAGGTCAATGGGAATCAGGGGGGAAAATCTCCACTGGTTTGAGTCATACAGAATCCAAAGGAATATGGTTGTGGTTGTTGGAGGTCAATCATCTGAGCTCCAGGAGATCACCGCAGAGGTTCCTCAGGGTAGATTCCTGGGACCAACAATGCAGAAAGACCTGGACAATATCCAGGCTTAGGCTGATAAGTGGCAAGTAACATTCGCACCACACAAGTGCCAGGCAATGACCATCTCCAACAAGAAATAATCTAACCATCTCCCCTTGTTATTCATTGGCATTACCATCACTGAATCCCCCACTATCAACATCCTTGCGGCTACCATTGACCAGAAACTGAACTGGAGTAGCCATATAAATACCGTGGCTACAAGAGCAGGTCAGAGGCAAGGAATCCTGCGGCGAGTAACTCATCTCCCGAAAGCATGCCAACCATCTTCAAGGCACAAGTCAGGAGTGTGATGGAATACTCTCCACTTGCCTGGATGGGTGCAGCTCCAACAACACTCAAGAAGCTCGACACCATCCAGTTCAAAACAGCCTGCTTGATTGCCACCCCATCCACAAACATTCACTCCCTCCACAACCGTTCCGAGCCATTTGAAGTTGGCTCTGTCATGCTGAGCAAAGAGTTTCTAATGGCGAAGCCCACTCCATGCTGTCTTGATTCTTCAGGATCCCTACACTGCCAGAAGAAGGTGTAGTCTTGCTCTCTTAGAGATCCGCTCCCAGGGAGACGTGTCTCCTGAAGTGCTGCAATGTCCACATTGAGTCTCCTGAGCTCGTTGTTAATGATGGCGGTCTTCCGAGAATCGTTGATTTGTGTAAGGTCTTCCGACAGGCCAGGACACATAGTTCTGACGTTCCAGCTTGCAAAACGAAGGGCTGGTACCTTCTTTCCTTTTTTATCGTGCTGTTTGGTGCGGTGTTACAGTCTTCTTGTCGGGCAATGACCTTGATCTCCAAGCACCCATTGAAGCAGGTGGACTGTGGAGGGACAGAGCCGTACTGACCTGGGGTTGCCCGGTTTGAGGCGGGCGGTAGCTGTCCAGTGAGATGCGATGAACTCTCCCACCCTCAAAGGCAACCCGTGGCGCCCAATCTCTATGCCAATTGAGCTGGACCAAAAACCCGTAACTGCTGCCTTCTGTGTTGTTTTGGTCGCTGTGAGGCGACTATAGAGTGACCTCTCCATGGCGCATGTCTGGGCGAATGTATGGAGGTTGTGAGTTTCCCAAGCGTCAAAACCCCCTTCCTGGTGGGGTCCAAAGGAGTGCAGAGCACGACGTTTGGCACCGGTATGGCTGCAGAAACTGCCGGAAACATGCAAAGGTGACACATGACCACTTGTGGGGTTCCACTCTTGATTTTCTGTTAGGGTTTACTCCCTTAGCCTTGGTCTCTCTCGAGACGCCCACAAGGCAGTGGGGTTGTTAGCTCCTATCCCTGAGCAGAGGCCCTAACAAGTAAGCTGTGTGATTTCATGGAGGGAGTGGGAAGGGGTGATGGGCACTAAACAATTGGTAATGAAGTGATGCTAATAATAATGTTTCGTATGGGGCTTGTCTGGATGGCTGATAGGGAAGATTTGTCGGACATCATATATAACTTGGGAGGAACCAACATGACATTGGCCATCCAGAGACGATGAAAGAAAATGCAGTACTTGTGGTATCATAGCACTCGGTGTAAACTATCTAAATAGAAGGGGACTGGTGTTGAATTGAGAATAAGTGTTACATTTAGTCTTATGTCTGCATGATAACGAGTGATGAAGATGTTGCACGTTATACTACTGATTGGGAATAATATTTCTTGGAATAAACTCTGGCAAAATTGTACCCTAACAATTATGAGGCCCGCAGATACAAAGCTGTAGGGTCACTTTACATCAGGCAAACTGACATTAACATGATAAGGCTACGCAGTTGAACATGAACAGAGGGTCTGCTTTGAATACACTTGTACCAGTACCAGAGATGCTGCCTTTTACACGTTAGAATCAGTTAGATCAACAGGGAGCTGGAAAAGAAGCACTCTGGCTTACAAATCATCACAAAACGCGACTAAGTTGTGTTGTTCTGAATTTATGACCCACAATAACAATACATACACATGCCAGTGTAAAACTGCGGCTCAGGGAACACGCCAAGCTGTGTAACAGCATTAATAATACTAGCGGGTGAATGAAAAGGCTAATTACATTTTAATGACAAGCAGGAAAGTAATGATTTGTAGTTGTGGATGAAGGATTTGGAGTACAGTTGAAATGTATTCGTGGAAATATCAGTCAGACAAATCCAACATTGTGGTGGTATTGAGCAAAAAACTGTAAGTCAGGTTTCCTGGGAAACTTCAGAATTTCCTGTAAGGGAGAAAAGGGAGACTCCTCGGAATAAGGACGGTTGGAACAAACCCTGTTCTGAACACTAAACAAGCCACACATATGGCAGCGACACATAGGAAGTGGAAAGGGGACATGCACTGTGATTATCAGGGACAGACGTGTGGTGTGATTTTCCTGCATTGATAAAACTAACCATGAAACTAAGAAATAACACAACACCTAAAGAAAATAACTGACTGATCTATTAAAACAAATATTAATGCATCAGAAATTGAAGCATGGACTACATTTATTTAACAATAGGCGACAAACGTTCGCTATCTCACAGAATCACACAAGCCCTCTCAACATCTCCATCTGCTGGTGTCCCTGTCTCACTGCAGTTACTGTCCCCCTCTCACCATCTCCATCTGCTGGTGTCCCTGTCTCACTGCAGTTACTATCTCTCTCACCATCTCCATCTGCTGTTGTCCCTATTCCCCTGCAGTTGCTGTTCCTCTCTCACCATCTCAATCTGCTGGCATCCCTGCCTCACTACAGTTACTGTCCTGCTCTCACCATCTCCATATGCTGGTGTGCCTATCTCACTGCAGTTACTGCCCCACTCTCACCATCTCCATCTGCTCGTGTCCCTGTCTCACTGCAGTTACTGTCCCCTTTTCACCATCTCCATCTGCTGTTGTCCCTGTTTCCCTTCAATAATGTCACCCTCTCACCATCTCCAACTGCGGTTGTCCCTGTTTCCCTTTGGTTACTGTCCCCCGCTCACCATCTCCATTTGGTGGCATCCCTGTCTCACAGCAGTTACTGTCCGGCTCTCACCATCTCCATCTGCTGGTGTCCTGATCTGACTGCAGTTACTGCTCCCCCTCACAATGTGGAACTGGTGGTGTCCCTGTCTCATTGCAGTTACCGTCCCATTCACCATCTCCATCTGCTGGTGTAGCAGTTTCCCTGCAGTTACTGTCTCCCTCTCACCATCTCCATCTGCTGGTGTCCCTGTCTCAATGAAGTTACTCGTCCCCTCTCAACGTCTCCACCTGCTGGTGTCTCTGTCTCCAAACAGATACTGTGCCCCTCTCACCAGCTCCATCTGCTGGTATCTCTGTCGCACTACAGTTACTGCTCCCTCTCACCATCTCCATTTGCTCGTGTCCCTGTTTCTCTGGTTACTGCCCCTCTCACCATCTCCATCTGCTAATGACCCTGTCTCAATGCAGTTATTGCCCTCTGTCACCATCTCCATCTACTGGTGACCCTGTGTCACTACATAAACTGCCTCCCTCTCACGATCTCCATCTGCTTGTGTCCCTGTCTCAGTGCAGTTACTGACCCCCCTAACCATCTCCATCTGCTGGTGTCCTTTTCTCACTGCAGTTACTGACCCCCCCTAACCATCTCCAACTGCTGGTGTCTCTGTCTCACTGCTGTTAATGTCCCCCTTTGCCATCTCCATCTGCTGGTGCTCCTGCCTCACTGCAGATTCTGTCCCCTCTCACTATCTCCATCTCCTGGTGCTCCTATCTCAGTGCAGCTACTTTGCCCCCTCTTACCATCTCCATCTGCTCGTATCTTTGTCTGACTGCTGTTCCTACCCCTCTTACCATCTCCATCAGCTGGTATCCCTGTCTCACTGCAGTTACAGTCCCCTCTCACCATCTCCATCTGCTGGTGACCCTGTCTCACTGCAGTTACTGCCCCCTCTCAACATCTCCATCTCCTGGTGGCCCTGTGTCACTACAGAAACTGCCTCCCTCGCACCATCTCCATCTACTGGTGTCCCTGCCTCACTGCAGTTACTGTCCTCCTCTCACCATCTCCAACTGCTGGTGTCCTTTTCTCACGGCAGTTACTGTCCCCCCTCACCATTTCCATCTGCTGGTGTCTCTGTCTCACTGCAGTTAATGTCCCCCTTTGCCATCTCCATCTGCTGGTGCTTCTGCCTCACTGCAGCTTCTGTCCCCCCTTCACCATCTCCATCTGGTGGTGCTCCTATCTCGCTGCAGCTACTTGCCCCCTCTCACCATCTCCATCTGCTCGTATCTTTGTCTGACTGCTGTTTCTACCCCTCTCAAAATCTCCATCTGCTGGTGGCCCTGTTTCTCTGCAGTTACTGCCCCTCTCACCATCTCCATCTACTGGTGTCCCTGTCACATTGCAGTTACTGTCGCCCCTCACCATCTCCATCTGCTGGTGACCCTGTCTCACTGCAGCTACTGCCCCCTCTCACCATCTCCATCTGTTTCCGACCCTGTCTCACTGCAGTTGCTGCCCCCTTTCACCATCTCCATCTCCTCGTGTCCCTGTGTCACTACATAAACTGCCACCCGCTCACCATCCCCATCTGCTGGGGTTCCTGCCTCACTGCAGTTACTGTCCCAGCTCACCAGCTCCACCTGCTGGTGTCCCTGTATCACTGCATACACTGCCCTGTCTCTCCATCCTCATCTGCTGGTGTCACTGTCTCGCTGCAGTTGATGACCTCTCTCTCCATTTCTTAATCACTGTGATTGGCTGCTTTCTCCGTTTTACTGTGGGTCCAAGTGGTCTTCGTTCAAGTCCAGCTGAGCTTTTCAGGTTGTCTTTTTGATAAACAATTAATGAATCATCTGCAGAGCAGGTCCCAGGAGAATAGGTCTGATTAGCAATAAAATATAGTCTCAGAATTAGATTTAAGTTCAATTCCGGGCTCGTTGCAGTGGAAATGTGATTTAGTTCCAGTGTTTGACACCCTTCAGTTCTTTCTCTGATTTCACGAATTTAACAATGAGATTGAGAGGGTATTTCACCGCCTTCTTCAGCTCCTGTCGGAATTTAGTCTGGGTCACAGCATAAATACATGTGTTGGTGCAGGAACTGAGAAGCTGCAGCATCTTTGATGTGTGATCTGTTATAAAGACAGGGTCAGTGTCGGAGTAAAAATACCGAATATGTGTCATTCGCCGATAAGTGATATACACAATCCGGCTCACCCACAACAGTATAAAACTGCCGGATATACTGATGAGTAAAATAATTGATTTTCTCCGATTATCCATCTCTGGGTCTTTGTGATTCTCTCCATTACTGTGGCCCCGGAATCCCTTGCGGACTTTACTGGAGAATAAAATACGTCTGACCGTCAGAACATTGAGCAGAAAAATCAGAAAGACCGGGACACAAGGAGTTAAAATGTAGTGAAACAATTCAAATGCGGCCCATAGGGGGGAAGTAAAGAAGCTGGGCTTAATGGTACAACCCATGGGAACATTATCAATAATGTACTTTGGTTTATAGATAAAGTACCAGGTGAGAGACTCTAAACAGCCCAGAGCACTCACTGTTCCTACAACCACAGCCGCTGTTTTCTTGGTGCAATATTTTGTTTTTAGCTTCTCACAACAAATGGCCACAAATCGATCAAAGCTGAAAGCGACTGTGAGCCAGACAGAAACAACAGTGGCTGCAGAAAGCAGAACGATAATGATAGTACACACGGGGGTAATTCTCAGGAATGAATCCTGGATATAAATTAAAACAATCCAACTCAATATGGGATCAGTGATAACGACCAGGAGATCAGACACTGCCATTCCCACCAGGTAGACAGTGATACATTTGGAGAGTCCGCACTTTCCTCGGGACAAGACCACAATCGCCACCAAGTTAACTGGAAGAGAGAGAAAAGGAAGCAGAGAAATTACTGATCAGACCTGGAGACAAAGCAGCAGTCTGACAGGATCTGGGCTGAAATTTCCAGCTTTGTTGCTGCATCGAACAGTAAAAACTGATTCACTGACCTGGGCAGTGTTTTGTCACAGTGAAATGTTTAAAACACAATTATTAAGAATGAATTGGGAAATTGAGACAGAAAGTGAATAAAGTCAACACTGGATCCACTGGAAGTACTGAGTGAGAATGCAGTGACAGTGGGGAAATGAGAAGGTGTTTTACAGAGATGGAATCCAATGGGTTAAATGGGAATTTGTCTCCAGGTTTGGGGAGAGTGGAAGGTGCCGATGGTTTGTTGCTGTGGGTTCAGAGAGCCGACAGAGGCTGGTACAACATGGGAAAAGACTGAGAGCTGCTGCGGTGAGTTGGCCTGGGATTTATTTCGAAGAGGCAACTGGAGGATGAGACAGTGAGTGAGATTGGGAGGGAGAGAAGGAAAAGAACATGTTGGAGATGGAGGGGAGACAGGAGCAGATGGTTTGGGAAAATGGATAAAATGAAGCAATGGATGAGGAGACAGAGGATTCAATACATTGAGAGGAGAGGCTGAGATTCACACGGAGAGACTGCAGTAGAGTGTTAGAGGAAATGTCAGCTAGAGATCTCAGTAGCACAACTCAATTAATACATTTAAACAGTAATACCTGCGGTTATTGGTGTTGGAGAACAGTTCATTGGTTGTCCAATATAGTAAATATATTTAACGTGTACAGGCAATTAAATATAAATTTAAATATATTTCTGATATCGGCCTCGTTCTTTATTGAATTCAGCAGTCACAGAGTTTTTAAAGTGCAGTATTTAAATAATGAATTACCATCAGTGAAGAACTGAATCTATTCTGTTTATTCAGTCAGTAAGTAAGGAATCGGAACTTTTTGCAAAACAAAATAAATATCTGACAGAAATAAACACTGAGGATCAAGTCCAACAGTAAAATTAACACACTGCTGCTTCTTTCTCTTTCTCTTTCCTTCTGCTTATCACTTTCCCTCGGTTTCGTTCTCCCTGCTTCTTTTCTCCTTCCTTCTCTCAGTCGCCCTCCCTATCTCTCCGATGTGCTCACACCCTGCAAACTGTTCCTTAAAGCCGCTTTTCACATACAATTTATTCCTAACATTCTGTGCCTGTGTTCCGTTCCCCAGCCCTGTGTTCAATGATTCTATTCTCAGAGTCAGTTCATTTAATGGTGAAACCTCTGTGAATAATTTAAAGTGTCTACAGGTCACCCAAGTCTCCACCTGCTCACCCACACTCTTCACTTCATCAACAATACATGGAATAAACAGGATCGAAAGTTTCTTCCAGACAAACCTCACAATCATTGAAATTCCTTCTCCTGGAATTATAAAGTACACTGTTAGAATGTGGGATTGTTTAATTAATAAAACACCGACATCAGCGCTGCAGCTGATAATCTACAGATAAATGGAAAGACTCTGGATTCCAACTGATAGAGTGTAAACCAATAAAAGATCACATCAATACTTTCAGTTTTACAATGTAGTCCAGTGACAGTGAAGGGTCCGCAGTGAAGCAGAGAAGGAGATGTGAAAGAGTCAGCAGCAAACTCAGTTCGGTAACCAGACTTCTGAAGCAGCGTCAGACACACACAGAATGAAATAATATTTTATAACAGTGATAACCAATAAATATATTGAAATCTCTGTTACATTGCTCCATATTAATAGGGATGGAGGACATTGTAACACTGAGACCGTGAGATATCTCATTATCATGCATCGCAAAACACATCCCAAAAAAATTCCAGGACTGGTTAGATCCACATCATGAAACTGTTAAAATCTCCTGATGGTCTGCTTCTTGATCCTAACAAAGACATCACATTCAACGGCATTCAATTCACAGAATAATGCAGCAACAATGCCAGGGTTAGTTAAACCAATGTCATTAAAGACATCATACAGCTCCAGTCAGACTGAAAGAGAAGACAATGAGAAGATTCCATCAGTAACCTGCTGGACAAGTACAGGCGGTTGTGTAAAACACACAGTGAGAAATAATACCGAGCACAGCAGTGCAACTAATATCGATTTACACCATTAACAGCTGAGATACAGACTTACCAGGAACTCCAATTGCTGCAAGTACAGGATAATAAATGCGTTCTATCTGATACATTACTGGATATCCCATTTCTGAGAGAAGCTGAGTTCTGTTAGCCTGGAATCCACAGCTCCAGCAGACACTCTGAGCTGATCCATTCTAGTGGGTCCTGATTTATACAGGGGATAAGTCTCCACTGACACGGTTATACCCCTGATCATTGCTATTAGTTACACTCACCTGAACAAACACATTACATCAGCAGCTTTGACACTGGTAAATAATGTGGTGGATAAAACACAATCATTCCAATGTCAATGACATTTTCTCAGTAAGTCCTCTCTCGGGAATAAACCTGAAATCTGTCCTCATACTGAACGCATGCGACAATTATGAGTGGCATCATTTACATTTTCCCTATTGTTGTATTGACCTTGTTCACTCCTGGCATTTCTATTGTAAATGTAACTGAACTGTCTACAGTGGACACTGGATTCAGGGACAAAAACAATCCCGTTTCACTCTGTTACTGCCTTTTCCCAGTTAAAACGTGAACTTTAAGTCTCTGATTCGATACCACGCTCAGAGTTACAGGCTAGATATTGATATTGGGGGCAGATACTGTACACGTCCATTGGGGAGGCAGTTGCGTAGCGATAATATTACTGGGATAGTAATCCAGAGGTCCAACACAATGGCCTGGTGACAGGGGTTCAAATCCCAGCATGACAGCTGCTGGAACTTAAATTCAATTAATGAACAAAGGTCCGCAATTGAAAGCTAGTCTCTGTCATGGAGCCATGAGGCTATCATCGATTGCTGTGAAAACCCATTTGGCTCGGTAATTACTTTGTGATGGAAATCAGCCATACTTACCCGGTCTGGCCTGCATGTGGTTACAGACCCAGAGCAATGTGGCTGACTCTTAACTGCTCTCTGAAACGGCCCAGCAAGTTGTCAAAGGCAACAAATGCTGACCTTGTCAGCGGAGCTCACATCACATGATAGAATAAAAGACAAACGTCTACCTGCTATTTCACTGCAGATATTTCCCTGTTTATTCTATAGTGGTTAATGGTTCCAGTAAAATTAGAACTGTACCAACTCCTGACTCCTTTCCTCCAGTTCACTGCTGACCAGACATCCAAAGTTCACTTTCCCTCACTATCAACTGCTCCAAATCCCTGTTTCCATGACCAACCCTAGCCAAGTCCATCTCACCCAACATCTTCAGCCTAACTGACCTGCATTGGATCCCAGTCCTCTAAGTATTTAAAATTTATAATTCTTATCATTGGGTTAAAATTCTTCCATGTCCTCACCACTCCTTATCTTTCAATGGGACTGCCCCGCCAGTTTCCAATATTACTGATCGGATTGTAACCAGAGCATCTCCAGCAAAGGCCTCTCTTCCCACACCAGCACTATTCCCTCTGGAATCCCGGAAATTTGTATTCTTGTTCCCTCCGCTACCACATCCACAGACTGCCTGCTGGTCACATAATCTACAGATATGCAGTGAGCTTCCACATGTCCGCTGACAACACCCAACTGCAGCTCTCCGTCATCACTCCTGACCCTCCACTTCCTCTGTGTTATCAGACTGTAAAAGTCTGTTTCCTATGAGATGCAATTTCCTCCAATTAAACTTAGTTTAGAACGAAACCTCCACCTTTGGTTTCACCACGAACTCCAGACCGTTGTCATTGATTCCATTACCATTCCTAGCTGTTGTATCAGGCTAAATATGATGTTGCGTAAAATATGCTCCCCATTCATCCCGGACATGAACTTCTGACCTGATGTTGTCTCCATCAGAAATGACACCTCCTTCCACCTCCATAACATCTCCGGCCTCTGTCCCTGCCTCAGCCCATCAGGCACTGAAAAGGATCAACCACTCATCTGTGTAAGATTATTAGGTCCCTAAAAGCTACTAACCAGATTACTAATTGTTAAAATCGAGTTATTGTAAACTAACAATTGACTTATTATTAATGAGGGAGCTCCCCTCCACGTATAAAATGGAGGGCACTCCCCCTCTGCATATCAAATAGAGGGAGCTCCCCATCTATGTATAAAATGGAGGGAGCTCCACCTCTACGTATAAAATGGAGGGACCTCCCTTTCTGCGTATAAAATGGAGGGAGTTACCCCTCGATGTATAAAATGGAGGGAGATATCCTTCTATGTATAAAATGGAGGGAGATCCTTTCTATATAACAAATGGAAGGAGCTCCCCCTCTACATATAAAATGGAAGGCGTTTCACCTGTATGTATAAAATGGAGGGGGATCCCACAGACACCTCACTCACTTTAAAACACTTTTTAACTATTTTTATACCAGCGCCGCGATCGAATATGATATAAACAGAGACATGGTCAAATTCTCTCTTAATTTGTGCATTGGAGTGACGGAGAGAGAAAGGGGTGAAACAAAGAGATGCAACGTTAGGTGGGGCAGTAAGTTGTGAGGAGGACACAAAAAGGCTGCAAAGGAAAATGGACGGGTTTTGAGTGGACATGAAAGTGGCAGCTGGAATATCATGTGGAGAAGCAAGAATAGAAACACAGTACATATTTTCAAATGGTGAGAAACTATTAAATGTTGGTACTCAGAGGGATTTGGTTATCCTTGTACACAAATCACAGAAAGTTAACCTGCAGGTACAGGCATCAATTAGCATGGTAAATGGAGTTTTGGACTTTAATGCAAGGTGGTTAGAGTACCGGAGTGAGGAAGTCTTGCTGCAATGGTATAGGGTTTGGTGAGCCCACACCTGGAGTACTGTGTACAGTTCTGGTCTCAGTACTGAAGGAAGGATATACTTGTCTTAGCGGTGATGACAGAGCAAGCTTGAGGGGCCGTATGGCCTAGTCCTGTTCCTATTTCTTATGTTCTTATGACAGGAAGGGAGAAAAGGACAAAGAGGTGTTGACAGAGGGAAAGACACAGCGAATGACAGGGCGAGGCCGAGGCCAAGGTGGAGAAGTACTGAGAGAAAGGTGGGATGGATCACACAGCTGAATAGCTCGCTAGATGTCTGCACAGAATTCAGAGGCAGATCTCCAGTGTGCAGTCACTAGGATGGTGTGGTGATGGATTTGAACTCTGTATCCATTGATTTACAGCTGCAAATGTTCCAACTGGAGGAAGCTTCGTTCCAGGTCATTGGTGCCAATGCACTGATGGATTTCTGTTTGAAAAAATATGACCAGGTCGGGGTTCTCTCTGGACTCCCCTAAACCCTCCTGCCAGCCTTTGAATGACTCTTGGATTCACGTCTAAGGGAACTGGTCAATGGTTCTGGTAGAATTTCTCTCTTTACTGATGGGTTAGTAAAGCCGATGGGATCCTGAGCTTTATAAACATGTATCGAGTGTAAAAGTCAGGAAGTGATGCTAAACCTTTATAAAACAATAGTTTGTTCCCAGCTGGAGAATTATGTCCAATTCTGGGACCACACTTTCGGAAGGACATGAAGGCTTTGGTGAATGTATGGAAGTGATATATGAGAACGGTTCCGGGGATGAGATTATTACAGTCACGCTGATATACTCGAGAAGCTGGGGCTGTTCTCCTTGGAGCAAAGCTTAAAAGGAGATTTGATCAAGGTGCTTAAAATCATAAAAGATGGAATTGAATACAGCGAAACAGATGGAATTGGCTACAAGACAGCAAAGAACAAACAGGAAACACAGATTTCAGGAGAGAAAGATGTCACCTGATGTTCTTGTCAGTGGATTCTCTGTCACAGGAGAGGTCATCGCAAATTCTAGAGAAAGAAACATCTCATTAATATCAGTGAAAGAATTTGAGTAAAATAGAGACAAGACAGATGGAAAGCTTTCTGTGTTTAATAAGAAGTGAAATGGTCGAGCAATGTCTTTATGGGAGAGGCCTGGCCTACATTTGACTCCATTCACACAGATAGAGATTCAGATAAATAAAGATATATATTTTTCTGATTTGGAGGATGAATTCATTTGCTGGTTATTCGAATACCTTCAGTCTTGTTATTAGCTATCAGCAGCTGTGTACAATTTCTAATTGCTCTGGTTTGATGTGGGTAAAATTTATGTTTGAAAGGATGGGGTGAATCTTATAACAATCTCCCAGAGATGAAGTGGGATTGAGGGACTGGAGTAAAGGTCAGTAACAGTGCAATGCACTTCACACGACATAGTGACAAACTTTGTTCTGTCAAAGTTTAATAAATCACACTTGTGTTGCACTGTGACAATTGCTGATAGTTTTTCTCACAGGATTGTCGATTGAAGTCTCCTTTATTGGCCGATGTGCAGAATATAAGAGCAGGGAGGTTAGGCTAGAACTATATAAAGCTCTAGTTAGACCACAGCATACAGTTGTAGTCACCACATTACAATAAGGATGTGATTGTACAAGAGAGGATACAAAGGAGATTTACAGAGGATGTTTTCAGGAATGGAGAATTTTTGCTTTGAGGAAAGACTGGACAGGCTGTCAGCCTGAAGGGGAGATTTAATTGAGGTGTAACAAAATGATGATATGTCTTGATAGGGTGGATCGGGAGGACCTATTTCCCTTTGCAGAGGAGTCAATAAGTATAGAGCATAGATTTAAAGGAATTGGTACAAAGATTAGAAGAGAGATGAGGGGTAATTTTTTCACCCAGGTAGGGGACTGGAACTCACAGCTTGAAAAGCTGGTAGAGATAGAAACCTCATCACATTAAAAAAACACTTGGATATGTAGTTGAAGGAATAACTTCTCCACGTCTACTCTGACCCATCGAATACACTCAGAGAAGGTACCAGACAGGTTAGATACGGAGTAAAGCTCCATTTAAACTGTCCCTGGAATGTCGGATTAACCCGGCTCACTCACTGTAACCGGGTCAGCCTCAAGACTCACCTGCCTCAGTCAGTGAGACGCTCCTGTGTCACTTGCCTTAATGTCAGTGGATTCCGGGTTTGGGAGCAGGACAGGCACATGGGATTAGGACGACAGCTCATGTGGAGGATAAGCATCAGTAATGCCTCAGAGAATCAGAACAGGCCAGTGAGACTCAGAAAAGGAAACTTGTGTTGAATTTGTGAGTCTTGCATTGTGGAATGCTTCTTTATTTGGTGAGAATGGTGACCCAGTGAAATGTTGTCTCTATGTGAGGCAGTATGGTCCTGTGTGTACTGTAAACGTGGACTGAAATGACAATGTAACTGATCAATTTTCGGCTGCATGCTATGTCTACAGTTATACCTGCTATCCTGTGAGAATGTGTATAACACACGATGGGATGAAGTCAAAGTGGCCACTGTTGAATTTGCTAGCTTGATCTTTGTGGGAACACAAGGGTTAAGTAAGTTAAACATATTAAATGGCCAATTCACTTGTACAAATAAACATTTAACTGACATTGCTATGGAATATCCTGTGTGCTGCATATCGAAGACAAGATATGAACAGTAAATGACCAAAGGCCTGGAATTACAAGAAGGCAGGACATGGATCATAAAAATGAGTCTTTAATTACAAGAGATTATGTACGGGTGAGGCTTGGAATGTAGAAGCAATTGCAATGTGTGTGCGGAGTCGTGTGCAATGAGATGTGGGTATAGGAAAATATATTGATCACACACAGTGATTGATCATGCAGGGAAAGACCCGAACACTGAGCCCAGTGACATGGTGCACGAGGGAAGAGTGACGGTCAGTCCTGGATAAAAGGGGCTCCCTTTCCTTTATCTGACACTGCAGTCCAGATACCCGGGTCAGCTATTGGAAGAAGATCCCTCCTGAACGACTGATCATCCATCAGTGGGAATTTGGTGAGATTAAAGACACAGACTAGGTGAGAGTCTGTGGGAATCATTTGCAGCATTGATTTTTCCAGGAATATTCACTGGGATTTTAGTGCTGTTTTACTGGAATTTTATGTATCCTAACCTATGTGGAATATTTAATCTTTTCCTTATCGGATCGAATCTTTAGTTAAGTAGGACTAGACCTGAGAATAATTGTTTTTTTAAGTTGTTCTTCCGACAAAATGAGTGAAAATCGATGTGCAGCATCCCATCATATAATATACTTTGCTGTCTATGTTGCCTGAATACAGACATAAAATAGCCATAAATGTTCCTATTTATTCCGGGACAGACAGGTGAAGTGTTTATTTTCTCGATGATTTAACTCGACCCCTAATGATAACCAACATGGTGAGAGAGAGTGATAGGCAGGGAGAGAGAGGAACAGTGGTAGAGTAACCTATCGATATGGAAAGATAGAAACGGAGTGAGAGCAGAGAGATAGTGAGGGACCGAGACAGAAGCTTAGAGCTAGAAAGTGTCAGTTTATCCATAGACACTTTTGAATCAAGGGGACGGGAGACAGGCTGTGTGGGGATCCTGGGGTGATGTACTGGGACCAGTGACAGAGCCACATACTCTTCCTGTCTACATATAAAGTGCAGGGAGCTCCCTCTGCATATCAAATGGATGCAGCTCACCCTCTGTGTAGAAAATGGTGGGAGCTCTCCATCTGTGTATAAAATGGTGGGAGCTTTACATCAGTGTAAAAAATGGAGGGAGCTTATCTTCTGTGTATAAAATGGAGGGAACATCCCCTCTCTGTACAAAATGATGACAGCTCTCCCTCTACATTTAAAATGGAGGGCGCTCCTCCAATGTGTATAAAATGGTGGGAGCTCCCCCTTTACAAAAAAATGCAGGGGAAGCCCACAGACATCTCACCCTTTTTAACTCACTTTTTAACCATTTTCTTACCAGAGACAGGGTTCGTACAATATAAACAGAAGCATGGTCAATTCCGGTCTTAACTGGTGCATTGATAACTGAGACTAATGTAAAAGGTATAGGGGATGCAGCGGTCTCGAGTACAAAAGTCAGGAAGTGATGCTAATCCTTTATAAAATAATAGTTTATCCTCGTTTGGAGTATTGTCTCCAATTCTGGACACTACACATTAGGAAGGACATAGATGCTTCGGTCAATGTACAGAAAAGTTTTGCTAGCATGGTTCTAGGGGTGATACGCTGATAGACTGGAGAAGCGGGCGTTGTTCTCTTTATGGTGGAGAAGTTTAAAAAGTGATTTAATAGACGTGTTTAAAATCATGAAAAGTTTGGATAGCGTAAACAAAGAGAAACTGTTTCCAATGGCTGAAGGATCAATAACCAGAGAACGTAGACTGAAGGTGATTGGCAAAAAAAAAAGAGGCAACATGAAGGAAAACCGTTTCTTTTTAACAATACTCGCTTTGGGTTTGAAATGCACTGTCTGATGGTACCATGGATATTGATTCAATAGTATCTTTCAATAGGAGAATTGGATAAATAACTGAAACAGGAAAAGAATGAAGTGTTGGGGAAGAACAGGAGAGTGGCACTAAGTGGACTGCTCTTCAAAGGAGCTAGCACAGATTCAATGGATCGAATCACCTCCTACTGTGTTGTACTACTCTTTGATTCTATAGTCATCTTCTGAGAGAGACAGAGATAGACGGGGTGAGGGAAAGAGAGGGAGAGAGATAGACGGGGTGAGGGAAAGAGAGAGAGAGAGGGATAGACGGGGTGAGGGAAAGAGAGAGAGAGAGAGATGGGCTGATGGGGATAGAGAGAGACAGGGTGAGGGAGAGAAAGATACCTGTGATGGAAAGGAATAGAGAGAGAGACAGGCTGAGAGAGACACACACACACACAGTCAGGGAGAGGGCGAGGAATAGAATGTCTCCTCGGGATGGGATGTGCTCGAGGGGCCGAACGGCCTCCTCCTGTCTTCCTAAGGTCTTTATTAATATTACATCCTGATATAAACAAGGCCTTGGTCATTTTTTAGCAAATGAAATGCAAGTAATTAACAAGTTCTCCTTTAAAATTATTAATTCGAATTCACAATAGTATTTGTGTGAATTTGGGGTTGACAGATAATATGCTGTTTATTAACATCACTGAATAAATTAATATTGAAAGATTCAATGTCATTTTGTTCCCATCCTTGTTCAAAGTCCTACTGATTCCCTCGAAGTTCTAACCCGAAGGAGCATTTCTGGCAGTGCGGGGTCCCTTTAAGAGGTTGGGACTGACTCTCTCCCTCCTCCCTCCACCCCCCTCGGGGTCACAGTGCTGGGTCAGGGGTCACAGACTGTACAGACACTGGGATTGACCAATGACCCCTGACCCCAAAGGCAAGAAAAGGAAAGCAAAAATTCTCCTGGTCCCTGTGAAATCAGATTGACAATAAGTTTAAAACCCGAGAGTGAGATATAAAAGGAGAAAAGAGAGATTATGATGTTTGTAAAAACATTATTTAAACAGAAGGAAGTATTTGTGTTTATCTGTCTAAGTTGGTCAATGTGAATATATGTGTCTCTGTGTGGGTTTTTCTCTCTCTCGATCAGTGGGAGTGGATGTGCCTGGGTATGGATTTCTATGTGTGTGTGTGTGTGTGTGTGTGTGTGTGTGTGTGTGTGTGTGTGTGTGTGTGTGTGTGTATGTGTGTGTGTGTGTGTGTGTGTGTGTGTATGTGTGTGTGTGTGTGTCTGTGTCTGTGTGTGTGTGTCTGTGTGTGTGTCTGTGTGTGTGTGTCTGTGTGTGTGTCTGTGTGTGTGTGTGTGTGTGTGTGTGTGTGTGTGTATGTGTGTGTGTGTGTGTCTGTGTCTGTGTGTGTGTGTCTGTGTGTGTGTCTGTGTGTGTGTGTGTGTGTGTCTGTGTGTGTGTGTGTGTGTGTGTGTCTGTGTGTGTGTGTGTGTGTCTGTGTCTGTGTCTGTGTGTGTGTGTCTGTGTGTGTGTCTGTGTGTGTGTGTGTCTGTGTGTGTGTGTGTGTCTGTGTGTCTGTGTGTGTGTCTGTGTGTGTGTGTTTGTGTGTCTGTGTGTGTGTCTGTGTGTGTTTTTATCTGGCCGTGTTAGTCTGTCTGTGTTTACTTGGCTGTCTTTGTGTCTCTGTCTGTTTGTGTTTCCAATTCTGGATGTGAGGGTGGGCGAGGACACTAAGGACACACTCTAATCTCTTATTAAAGATCTTTCACCTTAACAACTCCAATAAATATACAGAAATATCCTGCACAAAATATCAACCAGTTGTATCTTAATACTTGTCAGGACAAAAGTTCCCCTCTCAAACACGGCCTATGAATGGTTTATATGGGCTGATGATACAAAGATAGGTGGTACTGTAAGCTGTGAGGAGGGCACAAAGATACTGCATTGGCAGATGGACGGGTTAAGCGAGTGGGCAAGAAAGTGGCTGCTGGAATATCATGTGGAGAGATGTGAGGTTCTTCACTTTGGCCAAAAGAATAGAAACAGAGAATATTTTTCAAATGGTGAGAAACTATTAAATGTTGGTATTCAGAGGGATTTGGGTATCCTTGTACACAAATAACAGAAAGTTAACATGGAGGTACAGCAAGTGGAGTGTTGGCCTTTATTGCAAGGAGGTTAGAGTACAAGAGTGAGGAAGTCTTGCTGTAATGGGACAGGGTTTGGTGAGCCCACACCTGGAGTACTGTGTACAGTCCTGGTCTCAGTACTGAAGGAAGGATATACTTGTCTTAGAGGTGAGGAGGAGAGGGAGGGAGATACAGGGTAAGGGGGAGAAAGAGAGGGGGGGTGAGGGGGAGAAAGAGAGAGAGGGGTGGGTGAGGAGGAGAAAGAGAGAGAGAGAGACCGGATGATGGAGAAGGCAAGAAATAAAAAGTCCCAAAGGTGCTGCACAGGGTCCATTAAAAAGCAAAATCTGACACCAAAGCCATATAAATTGAGATTAAAAGCTCGATCAAAGAGGTTAGTTTTAAGGAACATCTTGAAGCAAGTATGAGAGGTCGAGAGGCGGAGAGGTTTAGGGAAGGAATTCCCCAGTATTAACAGGCAGTGACATTAATTCCTGATTGTCGGTCGAGATTTGTTAGGAAAGGTTATTAATGTTTACGGAGCCGAGACAGCTCAATGTGGATAAGGAGCAAATCAGCCAAGACCTGAGTGAATGGCGGGACAGGTTTGAGGGGCCGAATGGCCTTCTCCGTCTTCCTAAGGGCTTTAATAATATCACTGCCAATGCATTTCTGTTTGAAAAAGGAAGTGATGTGAATCCTTTATAAAATAATAGTTTGTCCCCAGCTGAGGTGTTGTGTCCAATTCTGGGACCACACTTTAGGAAGTACATGGAGGCTTTGGTGAATGTACAGAAGAGATTTACTAGAACGGTTCCTGGATGAGATTATTACAGTTACACTGATGGACTGGAGAAGCTGGGCTTGTTCTCCTTAGAGCAGAGAAGATTAAAAGGAGATTTCCCTTTCGTGAAACCATGTTGACATTGTTTGATTGCACTATGTCATATTTCTCAAGCGTGTGCAGGTACTGAGGGACCTGGAGGATCACGACCAGTGATCTTTGAAGGCGATAGGATATATTAAGAGAGTAATTCATAAGACGTATGCGATCTTAGTCTTCAGAGAGACAAAGAGAGAGAGGGAGGGAGCGACGCGCAGAAAGATGGAGGGAGAGACAGGGAGAGACAGGCAGATTTGAGGAGAGATTTTACATCTAACCGTGTTAAAAAAATATCAGAGAGATCAAAATCTGAAAAATATGGCCACACACAACAACTGAAGTCACACACCATCCTCACTTGGAACTATATTGCACTTCCTTCACTGTCACTGTGTCAAAAATTTGGAACACCCTCCCTAACAGCACTGCGGCTGTACCTACCCGCCATGGAGTGCAGTGGTACAAGAACATGGCTCACCACCACCCTCTCAAAGGGCAATTAGGGATGGGTAATAGATGTTGGCCTTGCCACTGACACACATGTCACTTGAATCAAATTAATTTTAAAAACACAGAAAATTGACACTAAGCCACTTCAGAACTGTCACAATATTAAACAACGGGCTTGGGGGAATTCCTGAACAGTCAGATTGATAGACTCAGGGCCTGGGGGAAACTCTGAATTGTCACAACTTTAAAGATAGGTCCTGGAGGAAATACTGAGCTGTGACAACTGTAAACGTAGGCCCTGGGGGAAATACTGAACTGTCACAACTGTAAACACAGCGACTGGGGGAAATACTGAACTGTCACAACTTTAAAGATAGGTCCTGGAGGAAATACTGAGCTGTCACAACTGTAAACACAGGGACTGGGGGAAATACTGAGCTGTCACAACTTTAAACATAGGGACTGGGGGAAATACTGAACTGTCACAACTGTAAATACAGGGACTTGGGGAAATACTGAGCTGTCACAACTTTAAACACAGGGACTGGGTGTAATACTGAACTGTCACAACTGTAAACACAGGGACTGGTGGAAATACTGAGCTGTCACAACTTTAAACACAGGGACTGGGGGAAATACTGAACTGTCACAACTTTAAACACAGGACCTGAAGGAAATACTGAGCTGTCACAAATTTAAACACAGGACATGGAGGAAATACTGAGCTGTCACAAATTTAAACACAGGACATGGAGGAAATACTGAGCTGTCACAAATTTAAACACAGGACCTGGAGGAAATACTGAGCTGTCACAAATTTAAACACAGGACCTGGAGGAAATACTGAGCTGTCACAAATTTAAACACAGGACCTGAAGGAAATACTGAGCTGTCACAAATTTAAACACAGGACATGGAGGAAATACTGAGCTGTCACAAATTTAAACACAGGACATGGAGGAAATACTGAGCTGTGACAAATTTAAACACAGGACCTGGAGGAAATACTGAGCTGTCACAAATTTAAACACAGGACCTGGAGGAAATACTGAGCTGTCACAAATTTAAACACAGGACCTGGAGGAAATACTGAGCTGTCACAAATTTAAACACAGGACATGGAGGAAATACTGAGCTGTCACAAATTTAAACACAGGACCTGGAGGAAATACTGAACTGTCACAACTGTAAACACAGTGCCTGGAGGAAACACTGAGCTGTCACAGCTGTAAACACAGGACCTGGAGGAAATACTGAGCTGTCACAAATTTAAACACAGGTCCTGGATGAAATACTGAGCTGTCATAACTTTAAACAAGGATCCTGGAGGAAATACTGAACTGTCACAACTTTAAACACAGGGCCTTGAGAAAATACTTAGATGTCACAACTGTAAACACAGGTCCTGGATGAAATACGGAGCTGTCACAAATTTAAACACAGGTCCTGGATGAAATACTGAGCTGTCATAACTTTAAAAAAGGGTCCTGGGGGAAATACTAAACTGTCACAACTTTAAACACAGGGCCGTGAGAAAATACTTAGCTGTCACAACTGTAAACACAGGGCCTTGAGAAAATACTGAGCTGTCACAAATTTAAATACAGGTCCTGGATGAAATACTGAGCTGTCATATCTTTAAGACCGCAATTGTTGACAACGCGATCGGTAGGTGGCGCTGTTTTGGCACATGCGCAAATACAGCATGTGCCACGAAAACGTCACAACTTGCGACTGTGGCAGCTGCCAGGACGAAAGATGGCGCTGCTCAAAAAATCACAGAGATGAAACCTGAAAAACACGTGGCAGAATTCAATGGCCGGAGTGAGAGAGTGGAGCGGGCCGGGGAGAGCTGCGCGGGGGCCGGGGACAGCATCGCGGGGAGACCAGCGATGGCGGTGCCGGCGGGCGAAGGTGGGGAGGGAGAGGAAGAGGGAGGGGGGAGAAAGAGGGAGGGGGAGGGGGGAGAAAGAGGGAGAGGGAGGGGTGGAGAAAGAGGGAGAGGGAGGGGGGAGAAAGAGGGAGAGGGAGGGGGAGAAAGAGGGAGAGGGAGGGGGAAAGAGGGAGGGGGAGGGGGTAGAAAGAGGGAGAGGGAGGGGGAGAAAGCAGGAGAGGGAGGGGGGAGAAAGAGGGAGAGGGAGGGGGAAAGAGGGACGGGGAGGGGGGAGAAAGAGGGAGAGGGAGGGGGAGAAAGAGGGAGGGGAGAAAGAGGGAGAGGGGAGAAAGAGGGAGAGGGTCGGGGAAGAAAGAGGGAGAGGGGGAGAAAGAGGGAGGGGGAGGTGAGAAAGAGGGAGAGGGAGGGGAGAAAGAGGGAGGGGGAGAGTGGGAGAAAGAGGGAGAGGGGGAGAAAGAGGGAGAGGGGGAGAGAAAGAGGGAGAGGGGGAGGGGGAGAGAAAGGGGGGAGGGGGAGGGGGAGAGAAAGAGGGAGAGGGGGAGAGAAAGAGGGGGAGGGGGAGAGAAAGGGGGAGAAAGAGGGAGAGGGAGGGGTAAGGAAGGGGGGAGGGAGAAAGCTGGGGGGAGAGGGAGGAAGGGGAGAGAATGGGGGGGAGCAGCGGAACGGAAGAGGAGTGCCTTTTTCAGTGCATGCGCCATAAACACAACAGCAAAAGACTTACTGGCCAGTGCCTGGACCCGGTGACACCAAGATCTTCACACGCTCGCTCCCCGCGGCTCTCTGAGGCCTCTCGCTTCCGGCCCTCTCCATTCAGCCGTTCCCTCCAGCTGCGGATGCCCAATCCAGTTGCTTTCTCCCCTACCCAGTTGCTTTCTCTACTTCTCCACAGTTCTTCAGGCATTGCAACTGTTTGGTCCCTGCATTTTGCATACTCCCTCTCCCCACCCCTCCCCGCTCTCCCCACCCCTCCCCCTCTTCACCCACCCCTCCCCCTACCCCACCCCCACTATAGTTGAATATCTGAAGTGCAGTTGCAAAGTCGGGGAAATAGCATGCAAAACAAAACCTCAACAATTCTGTGTTTAATTATTGAAAAGTTTTATTAAGTTCATTAAGTATCCGAGGAACTGCTGTGCATGGATACATGAGTGTTGTGTCCAGCATTCCCGTTAGACAGACAGGCCGAGTCTCTGCTATGCACAGCTAAAGAGATTGTTCCTGGAGAGCCTTGTGGTGAATAAACGCTTGGCTCTCGATTCCACTACTGTATTGTCCATGTAAAGAAGGCAAAGTCACAAGAGTCTGAGCTCAGTCTATTCTTGGTGAATGTTCCCCAAGCGTACTCCAATGTGCATTCCCAATTCATCCATAAATGCAATGTTCCTTTCCACATCGTGACGAGCTCCGCAGCATGATCCAGTTGCCTTCGTTGCTTGAATGCTGACCTTAAGTCTCAAGGATTGTTTTCTCGACGGCATGTTTTACATGGATAGAAGAAAAGCAAATCAGAGTCAGAGCTTGCCTCCCTCTATCCACTGAAATTACTGTTGTGCACACCTTTTTAAGTTCTGCAGTGAAGGCACCAATTGATAACGTCGCCAATGAAGCACTTATTACCCACCTCAGATGCAGGAATCAGCACATCCTTGCGTCCTCTCCCGCACTGCCACCTTTGCTTGAATGCCGTCCTTAAGTGTCAAGGATTGTTTTCTCAAGGGCACGTTTTACATGAAAGAAAATAAGGAAAGTACATCAGTGTCAGAGCTTCCCTCCCTCCAATGAAATTACTGTTGAGCATGCTTTGTGTTCTGCGGTAAAGGCATGTACTGATAACACCGCCAATGAATCACTTAGTACCCACCTCAGCTGTAGGAGGCAGGATGATGTTACTGCCCCTATCTCGTGATGGTTCAATGCTGCTCTCAGGAAAAACATGAATGATGTGAGGGTGCTGGAAAAGAAGCACATTTCTTTTGGGCTATGAACATAAAGCTGGCCATTTAGCCCAGCAGTTCCCTGCCAGTGGTTATGTTACTCGTGCGTCTTTCCATCCATTCCCATTTAATCCTGCCTACGACTATCACCAGTTGTGTTCACAGCAAGAGCATTCACATTTCTGCTACCACTGGACACGGCATGCTTGTTTCTTTTAGTGCTCAGTCTCTTCTTGCTGGATGTTCCCCAAGTGCTTGACCCCTTTGGACGCCCTCTCTGCTTGACAGGCAGCAACTGACAATTGCGGAGTCTCACAAGGCTCTGCATGGTTGTTTCAACGTCGGATGGGGAAACAGGTGGCTGTGTGTCCATGAGCACTGCCCTGATGGGTGTCGGAGCAGGTAACTGTGTGCCCATGAGCACTGCCCTGATGGGTGTAGGAGCAGGTAACTGTGTGCCCATGAGCACTGCCCTGATGGGTGTAGGAGCAGGTGACTGTGTAACTGAGCAGCAAGGAGAGGGTACCGCAGGTAGGGGAAGTGGAGATTTGAACAGGCAGGCATATGTATGGTCCATCAGATCATTAGGCCAGGGGATGAGACGCTCAGGATCCAGGGTTTGTGACACGTGACTGATGTCCAGCACGCGGCCACCTCCATCCGAAGGTGCTTCCGGGCAATTGTTGGGCATAGTAAATGGCTCCATCTCATCAGCCAGTCCTGGCTGCCAGCGGAGAGTCTGTTTCCGCAGCCAGTCCAGTCTCCTCATGAATGCTGCCGTTCCACTCTGCAGAACGGCCTGTTGTAGCTGGTACAATTGATCTGAAAGCAAGCGGTAGTTTTCATTGTGGCTGAGGGGCCTTGGCTGTTCCTCTGCAATCACAATGGCAGCAGCCATGCCTGTCATCGTTGGTGTCTGAGATGCATGCCAGCGACAATTGGAAGCGAGCCTGTCCAAAGGCAGACCCAGATGCCTCTGCACAACAACAGCATGTTTGCCAGGCAGCAAAGTCTGAATGGAGAAGATGCAGCTGCAGGTAGCCGGGCCATCATGTATCTACAGTGTGTACTGTTTGGCGCCAGAAATCACAGTCACTGTGCCTTCATCCTGCGCCATGCGGTGGCCCAGACAATGGAAATGTTTTCCGAGCAACTCACAACAGGGACTGGAGAACATGCGGTGGCCCAGACAATGGAAATGTTTTCAGAGCAACTCACAACATGGACTGGAGAACATGCGGTGGCCCAGACAATGGAAATGTTTTCAGAGCAACTGACAAAGGCAGAGCAACTTACCTTGGAACAATCTCCTGTGTCAAATAAAAATGAAGCACGTCTCCAAAACGAATAAATAATTCAGATAAAATGCGAGAAAATGCCCGACGAAACCTCCCCTCCTTCCACTTTCAAAAAGTCGCGCCGAAGTTTTGACGCATGCACAGAGGACAAACTGGCGCGTCGGCGAGGAAGACGAAATAACGCGATGACGTCAACTGCGCATGCGCACAACAGTGATGGCAGGCATTACCGCAGCGCATGCGCAGATATGAAGAGACTGTGTGCGCATGCGCGTACCGCGTCGTCTGCGCAAAGCGGTCCTGGTAAGCCAGACCGCAGCGCATGCGCAGGGGGCATGAGACCGTCTGCGCATGTGCGCACCGCGGCGCATCCTGATGACGTGTACGATTAAGTAGCGTTGTCATGAATTACTTTGTTTTGTTTTTAGTGATGTCCACTAGAGAAGAAAATATCCTGGTATGGCCTACATGTGGCTCCTGATCCACAGCAATATGGTCGCCACTTAAGTGCTCTTTAAAATTGCCTATCTAATGACTCAGTGCAAGAGCAATTAGGGATGTGAAATAAATGCTAGCCGAGCCAATGATGCTCACATCCCACAAACGAATAAATATAATGTAGGCCAGACAAGGTAAGAGTAGCAGATTTCTTTCCCTAAAGGGACATCCGTGCACGAAATGAGCTTTAACATCACTCAAAAATGCTTCATGGTCACCATTACACTAATTTCTTTTTAATTCCAGGTTTATGAATTGAATTCAAATTGCACCATCTGCCTTGGGATTCGAACCCATGGCCCATGAGCATTAGCCTGAGCTCTGGATTACTAGTTCATTGAGATTACCACTACGCCATACCTCCCCAAATTACTGTAAATCCTGTAAGAAAGAAGGTTTGTTTTTTGTCTTGTCCATCTTGAACTTTTGCTTATTTGTCTTATCTTTAATCAACGCTATAACTTCTTCGTATTTCTCCTCGAAGACCCATTTAACATCTTTATAAGACATGACTTTATTAATTTGCATTACATATTCTCGTGTAAATGTCTTTGGGTACATTAAGGTCGCCACACCCTCCTAAAGCGGGTTCCCTCTCAAAACCTGTGTTGGCCAGTCTCGCGATCCAGAGATCCTTCCATTCTTCCCAAAAGTGTTTGGAATGTGCCAAGTCTCAGAATGTAAGATTCGAGAAGATGGTGGTTGATAACCCCCTTCTAAGGTGAAAACAGATTTGGCAGCACAAAGCTTGTTGTGAATCGACTTAATTGAGATAAAGGCAAAGACAAGTTAGTTCAGTTTTAAGATAAACCATAGTCACAAGCTCAGGCAATAATTAACAGTCTAACACAGATCCTACCCATATTTGAGACTGGAAAACAGAGCGCATAACTCTTTTTCTTGCAGCGTTTGGTCTTCAGGTTTTTGGTAAGTCTAGCTTTCTCTGGTCTCCTGTTGTTCTCAAATTCTCTGCCGTACAGTGTCAAAGACAGGACTTCTTTTATCCTGGCAGCTTTCCAGTTAACTATCCCCTCTGCAAATCAGTGACTAGTTTTGTATTAAAGGATGTCTTTTTTAACCAACCAAGGATCATGATCTGATGGTTGCTAAACGTTCCAATTTTCACAAGTGTTGTGTTGATTACTTTACCCAATGCTCTTACATTTCTAGTTTCCTTATCTGAGTAAGAGACAAATCTAGATCGATGCTGTTTCCACTGTCTGCTCTCATGGTCTCACCCTTTTGCAAATAAGCATTTCAAAACATGACATAATCTCCCAGAATCCCTATAACTTGATATCTTGTCTCTACTGTGCCCTATTTCTCAAGTTTCCCCACTTTACCAGACTACAAGGAAGGGTTCTAATAAAGCTAAATGTTAGTTTATAACAAAAAATCAATTGTTAGTTTATGATATCTAGATTTTAACAATTAGTACACTGGTTAGTAGATTGTAGTAACCTAATAATCCTACACAGATGAGTGATTGAGCGTTTTCAGTGCCTAATGTGCGGAGGCAGGGGCAGAGGACAAAGATGTTCGGGGGGTGAAAGTGGCGTCATTTCTGCTGAATCCAATATGAAGTCAGAAGCTCAGGTCAGGGATGAATAGGGATCGTATTTTACACAACATCATATTCAGCCTGATGCAACAGCTAAGAATGACGAGGGAATCAATGGAAAGGGTTTGGAGTTTGTGGTAGAGCCAAAGGTGGATGCTTCGCTCTGCCCCATGTATAATTGGAGGAAATTGCAGCTCATGGGAAACAGACTGCTAGAGTCTGATAAAACAGAGGCAGTGGAGGGTCGAGAGAGACGATGGAGAGCTGGAAATGGGGGTTGTCAGCACCCATGTGGAAGCGAACCCAATATCTGTAGATATTGTCGCCAGCGGGCAGTGTGTAGATGCGGAAGAGGAGGGAGCAAGAATGGATTGATTCCAGAGGTAATAGTGCTAGTGTGGGAGGAGAGGCCATGGCTGGAGATGCTCTGGTTACAATCAGATCCGTAATATTGGAACCAGGCGGGGGCAGTTCCACTGAAAGTTACCAATGACAGAGGTATGGTCAGATCACTGATGGATTTGCTGCATGTTTGGAGCAGTGACTGGAGATGAGGAGTGGTGAGGACATGGAAAATTTTTAATCCATGGGAAGAATTATAAATTGAAGTACTTAGAGGACTGGGATCCAATGCAGGTCAGTTAGGCTGAAGATGTTGGCGAGCTGGACTTGACGAGGGTTGGACATGGAAGCAGGGATTTGGAGCAGTTGATAGTGAACGAATGTGGAATATGAGTCTCCAGTCAGAGGTGAACTAGAGGAAAGGAGTAAGGAGTTGGCAAAATTCTAATTTTCCCAGAGGCATTAACCACAGTAAAATAAACAGGTAAATATCTACAGTGAAATAGCAGAGAGAAGATTGTCTTTTATTCTTTCATGTGATGTCGGCTCTGCTGGAAAGCTCATCATTTGTTGTCTTTGACAACTTGCTGGGCCGTTTCAGACGTCAGTTAAGAGTCAGCCGCATTGCTCTGGGTCTGGAGCCACATGTAGGCCATACCAGGTAAGGATGTTAGATTTCCTTCCCAAAAGTATTTAGCGAAACAAATGGGTTTTTACAGCAATCGATGATTATTTCATGGCACATTTAAATAGAATAGTTTTCAATTGCAGACTTTTGTTAATTAATTGAATTTAAGTTACAGCAGCAGTCATGGTGGTATTTGAACCCTGTCCGCAAGCTTTTAGGTTTTGGGCTGTGGGCGAAGTCATTGGGGTCCTGGGTTGCTAGTCCACTGTTATTATGATTCCGTGACTGCCTCCCCAATGGACGTGTACAGTGTCTGTAACCTAATATCACCCACAATAGTTTTTAGGCTGCAAACCTGAATGTGGTCCCGAATCAAGGACTCAAATTTCATATTTTAATTGGGAAATGGCAGGAACAGAGTGAACCAGAATTGCTTTTGTCCCTGGATTCAGGGTACACTACAGGCAGATCAGCGACATTTAACAATAGATAAGCCAGGAGTCAACAAGATTAAAACAATAATATGGAAAATGAATGTTACGCCTCTCATAATTGTAATATCCATCCAGTATATTATATTCAATGCGAGAAGTATAACAGGCAAGGCAGATGAACTTAGAGCTTGGCTTAGTAATTGGATCTATGATGTTGTTGCTATTACAGAGACTTGATTGAGGGAAGGACAGGATGGGCAGCTAAATGTTCCCGGATTTAGAAGCTACAGGCGGGAAAGAGGGGGATGTAAAAGGCGTGGGGGAGTTACATTACTTGTTCAGGAGAATATCACAGCTGTACTGCGGGAGGACACCTCGGAGGGGACGTGCAGCGAGGCAAATGGGTGGAGCTCAGGAATAGGAAGGGTGCAGTCACAATGTTGAGGGTTTTCTACAGGCCTCCCAACAGCCAGCAGGAGGTAGAGGAGCAGATATGTGGACAGATTTTGGAAAGATGTAAAGGTAACAGGGTTGCTGTGGTGGGTGATTTTAACTTCCCTTATACTGATTGGAACTTAGTTAGTGCTAGGGGCTTAGATGGGGCAGAATTTGTAAGGAGCATCCAGGAAGGCTTCTTGAAACAGTATGTAGATAGTACAGCTAGGGATCGGGCCATACTGGACCTGGTATTGGGGAATGAGCCTGGGCAGGTGGTCGAAGTTTCAGTGGGGGAGCATTTAGGGAACAGTGACCATAATTCCACAAGTTTTAAGATAATTGCGGATAAGGATAAGAGTAGTCCTCGGGTGAAGGTGCTAAATTGGGGGAAACTAATTATAACAAAATTAGGCAGGAACTGAAGAATTTAGATTGGGGCGGCTATTTGAGGGTAAATCAACATCTGACATGTGGGAGTCTTTCAAACGTCAGTTAATAAGAATCCAGAACTAGAATGTTCCTGTGAGGAAGAAGGATAAGTTTGGAAAGTTTCGGGAACCTTGGATAACGAGGGATATTGTGAGCCTAGTCAAAATGAAGAAGGAAGCACTCATCAGGGCTGGAAGGCTAGGAGCAGACGAATCCCTTGAGGAATATAAAGACAGTAGAAAGGAACCTAAGCAAGGAGTCAGAAGGGCTAAGAAGGGGTCATGAAAAGTCATTGGCAAACAGGATTAAGGAAAATCCCAAGGCTATTTATACATATATAAAGAACAAGAGGGTAACTAGGGAAAGGGTTGGCCCGCTCAAGGACAGAGAAGGGAATCTATGTGTGGAGCCAGAGGAAATGGGCGAGGTACTGAATGAGTACATTGCATCAGTATTCACCAAAGAGAAGGACTTGGTGGATGATGAGCCTAGGGAAGGGAGTGTAGATAGTCTCAGTCATCTCATTATCAAAAAGGAGGAGGTGTTCGGTGTCTTGCAAAGTATTAAGGTAGATAAGTCCCCAGGGCCTGATGGGATCTACCCCATTATACTAAGGGAGGCAAGGGAAGAAATAGCTGGGGCCTTGACAGAAATCTTGCATTCTCATTGGCTACAGGTGAGGTCCCAGAGGGCTGGAGAATAGCCAATGTTGTTCCTTTGTTTAAGAAGGGTAGCAAGGATAATCCAGGAAATTATAGGCCGGTGAGCCTTACATCAGTGGGAGGGAAATTATTAGAGAAGATTCATCGGGACAGGATTTATTCCCATTTGGAACAAATGGACTTATTAGCGAAAGGCAGCATGGTTTTGTGAAGGGGAGGTCGTGTCTTACTAATTTGAGTGCGTTTTTTGAAGAAACGACAAAGATGATTAATGAAGAATGGGCAGTGGATGTTATCTATATGGACTTTAGTGAAGCCTTTGACAAGGTCCCTCATGGCAGACTGGCACAAAAGGTGAAGTCACACGGGATCAGAGGTGAGCTGGCAAGATGGATACAGAACTGGCTCTGTCATAGAAGACAGAGGGTAGCAGTGGAAGGGTGCTTTTCTGAATGGAGGGATGTGACTAGTGGTGTTCCACAGGGATCTTTGTAGTAAATATAAATGATTTGGAACTAAATCCCATTTCATATTCCATTCCCTACACTCGCCACAAGACAGAAAATACATTTTATATTCATAGCACAAAGCACAGAAATGATTTTAACTCTAAATATTAGATTATATTTCAGTGATAATCTGATCTATTACGGTGGAGCTTTGAGAGAGGGGACAGTAACTGCAATAAGATGGGGACACCAGCTGATGGAGCTGGCGAGACGGAGCAGTAACTGCAATGAGACAGGGACACCAGCAGATGCAGATGGTGGGAGGAGATTGTTGCTGTCGGGAGACCGGGACACCAGCAGTTTAACAGGGAGCCTAGCAGATGGAGATGGAGAGAGGGGGCAGTAATTGAAATCAGACTGGGAAACCAGCAGATTGAGATGGTAAGAGATCGCAAAACTGCCTTGAGACAGGGGCACCAGCAGATGGAGATGGTGAGAAGAGATACTTACTGTCGGGAGACAGGGGCGCCTGCAGATGGAGGTGGTGAGAGCCGACAGTAACTGCAGTGAGAGAGGGAGACCAGCAGATGTTGTCTTTGAGTTCGACAAATACCTGCAATGACGCAGGGACAGCAGCAGATGGAGATGGTGCGATTGGGCAGTAACTGCAGTGGAACAGCGACACAAGCAGATGGCAATTGTGTGAGGGAGCAGTAACTGCAGTGAGACAGGGACACCAGCAGATGGCGAGGGAGAGAAGGGGCAGTAACTGTATTGAGACAGGGACACCAGCAGATGGAGATGATGAGAGAGGGAAAAAGCTGCAGTGAGACAGGGACACCAGCAGATGGAGATGGTGATGGTATATACATTTATGAGTAGCCTTGATAGGATAGGTTGGAAGAAACTTTTTTCACTTAGTAGAGGCGTCAATAACCAGGGGTTATAAATTTAAGGTAAGGGGCAGGATGTTTAGTGGGGATTTGAAGAAAAGAAATTTCACCCAGAGGGTGGTTGTGATCTGGAACACTGCCTGAAAGAGTGGGAGCGGTAGGAGCCCTCACAACATCTGAGAAGTATTTAGATGATCGCTTGAAATGCCATAGCATACAAGGCTGCGGGCCAAGTGCTGGAAAATGGGATTAGAATAGATGGGTGCTTGATGGCCAGCACAGATACGATGGGCTGAAGGACCTGTTTCTGAGCTCTATAACTCTATGACTGCAAGACAGTATCTTGGGTTTTATTAATAGGTGGCCTAGAGTATGAGAGCAGGAAAGGTATATTGAACTTGTATAAGACACTAGTTCAGCTTCAGCTTTAGTATTGTGTCCAATTCTCGGTGCCACACTTGAAGAAAGATGTGAGGGCATTGGAGACAGTGCACGAGAATTCACGACAATGGCTCCAGGGTTGAGGAATTTCAGTTCTGAAGATAGATTGAAGAAGTTAGGGCTGTTTTCCTTGGAGAACAGAAGGCTGAGATGTGACTTAATAGAGCTGTTTAAAATCATGAGAGGTCTGTAAAGAGTAGATAGAGAGAAACAGTTCCCACTCGTGAAAGGATCGGGAACGAGAGTCCAAAAATTTAAATAATTTGGTAAGAGAAGCAAAAGTGACACAAAAAAAAGCTTTTTCACACAGCGAGTGGTTAAGGTCTGGAACACGCTGCCTGAGAAAGTGGTGGAGTATATTTCCATTGAAGAATTCAAAAGGAATTAGACAGGAAGAGGAAAGAAAATGAAAACTGTGCAGGGTCATAGAGAGAATGCAGGGGAATGGGACTGAGGGAATCACTCTTTCAGAAAGCCAGTGCAGACATGATGAGCCGATTGGCATCCTTCGACACTGAAACAAATCTGTAAATCTGTGAATTTGTGAATAGGAGCATAGGAACATTAGGCCATTCAGCCCATCGAACCTGCTCCACCATTCAATACGATCATAGAAAAAAGAACAAAGAACAAAGAAAATTACATGGCTAATCATTCAATTTGACGTCTTTTGCACATGCGATCCTCTTATCCCTTTATGTTATTTGTATTTAGAAATCTTTCAATCTCTGCTTTAAAAATACTCAATGACTGAGCTTCCACAGCTCTCTGGAGTAGAGAATTCCAAAGATTCAGAACCCTCTGAGAATAGAAATTTCTCCTCATCTCTGTCCGAAGTGACTTCCCCCTTCCTTTGAGTTGTGTCCCCTGGTTCTAAACTCCATGTGCAGTCTCACCAAGCTTCGATACAATTGAAGCAAGACTTCACTACTCCTCCCGTGATAAAAGCTAACAGACCAGTAGCCTTCCCAATTGCTGGCTGCACCTGCCTCTTAACTTTCAGTGACTTATTGACGAGGACACCCAGGTCCCTTTGTGCATCTACACTTTCTAATCTCTTACCATTTAAGAAATACTCTGCACATCTATTCCTTCTATCAAAATGGATAAACTCACCTCCTGACTCCATTCCTCCATTTCACTCCTGACTGGCCAGGCAATCCCCACCTGCCATCAATGTCAACTGATCAAAAACACTGCTGTACATGTCCAGTCCTCACCAAGTCTCGCTGTGAGGCTCCTGCAGAACAGGGGTCTTGAATAACACTGAGAGCGACTTCAGTGACAGCGTCGTCAGTTGCACAGAGTTTGCGATAATGCCCAACACACCTTTCCATCTGCTTTCCAGATTCAGTGATAATTTCCACTGTATTTATCTAAATGGAGCTGTTTTAGTTACTGCTGGCCCCATTGCTTTGTTAATTCCTTCATACACCCCTCTAGCATTCCTGGAGTCAGCAGCAGATTGTGTGTTGTTGCAGATTCAACCAGTATTTATTGGTGCAGTGCCGGCAGGCTGCTAAGAATTATTCCTGGCAGCTCTGAGAGGATCTAGCATTTTTTGTTGTTGTTGGCAATACGCTTGTAGTTCATGGAGGTTTTCATTTTAATTACAGTCACTGTCTCCATTTCAGTCCAATAAGTCTCAAAGCAGTCAGCCTTCCTCTGATCTCTTTTCCATACACAGTGAGTGCAGAGTAACAGATGGTGACGTTCAGATGATCCTATTTCGACACCACACTCAGAACTGTGGTGTTGTTCTCTGAAAGAGCCTCATAAAGAATGTTTCGGAACTCCTGGGAGCGTTTTGGTTCAGTGGTTCGGAAAATGTTGATCTTCTTTGATGGGTAAAGCTTCCTGGGATGAAGCTTGGCCTTGATACACACCAGGGAATTATCAGCGTCATCGTCAGCACATTGATATCTGCGAGTGATGAGGGCACTGTTGAGGGTGATAAGTCTTGTGATGATAAGATCTCGCCGGTGCCATGAAAATGTTCTCTGATGCTGTCAGCACATCATTTAGCACGGTTGATCTGAGTAGCTTTTTGTCACAAAGGGTCCGTGGTGTCAGTATAACTGTAATAAATTCTGTCCATTTCCGTTCGTCTTTCTATTCCCCTGGTACACTATTCACGTTGGTCAAGAATCGGTACCCACCCTTTCGTTGAACTCCCCTTGAAGATACAGTCCCAGGGTTTTGGGAATACTCCTGATGGCAGCTTCAAGTGTCTCATCCAGTTGATCCTCGATGTCTGGGAGGGAGGCGAATTTTACAGCATAGATGCACATGGGATTAACTGGGCCCACACTTGCTGATAGGAGAAGATTACTAAGCCTCTCGAAGCCTCCAGCCACGAGTTCCAATCAAGGAAAGTAGTGTTTTTTTTTTAAATTACTGTGAAACACACTTCATGCTCACATGTTGCCTCTTTGTACTTTCCAATGACTGAAGAACATGTAGTGTTTCTCATTAAAGTAACCTCCAGGAGCGAGCCTGTTTTCTTATATGTTACTTACTCCCCTGTTAATTGTTATCAAATGAAATAAAACAATTAACAGTAACTTTATACCCTGTGTATGAGCTGGCAATCCTGAGTAAACAATCACTGGGACTGTATTCCACTGTGTATCAGTTACCAAGTCGAAAGTGGTAACTAATTGTAACATAATTCCCCTTAAACTGTTATGAAACCCAATGTTAGAATTCGCAATAACTTTAGGTCATGTATATTAGTTATTAAGCTGAATTCAACAATGGTGTATCGTGTCCGAGTAAACCAATATTTTTTTAAGTTCATTGCTGGCTAGGCCAGAATTTAATTCCCAAAATTAATTGACCTCGAGAAGGTGTTGGTGAGCTGTCTTCTTGAACCGCTGCAGTACATGTGGGCTAGGCACACCCACAGTGCTGTTCGGAAGAGAGTTCCAGAATTTTGACTCAGCGACAGTGAAGGAACAGTGATATAGTTCCAGGTCAGGATGGTGTGTAACTTGGAGGGAGACTTGCAGGTGGTGATGTTCCCATGCATTTGCTGCCCTTTTCCTTCTAGTTGGTAGAGGTCGCAGGTTTAGAAGGTGTTGTCTAAGGAGCCTTGGTGACGTTGCTGCAGTGCATCTTGTAGATGGTACACACTACTGCCACTGTGTGTCGGTGTTGGAGAGGGGAAATGTTGATGGATGGGGTACCAATCAAGTGGGCTACTTTGTCCTGGATGGTGTGGAACTTCTTGAATGTTGTTGGAGCTGCACCCATCCAGGCTAGTGGAGAGTATTCCATCACAGTCCTGACTTGTGCCTTGTTGATGGCGGACAGGCTTTGGCGAGTCAGGAGGTAAGTTACTCGCCACAGAAGTCCTAGCTTCTGACCTGCTCTTGCAGCCAGTTCAGTTTCTGGTCGATGGTAATCCCAGGATGTTGATAGTGGGGGATTCAGCGATCAGAAATTCATTGAATGTCAAGGTGACATGGTTATATTTTCTCTTGGTGGAGATGGCTGTTGCCTGGCACATGTGTGGCGTGAATGTTATTTTCCACTTATCAGCCCAAGCCTGGATATTGTCCAGGTCTTGCTGCATTTCTACACGGACTGCATCAGTATGTGAGGAGTCACGAATGGTGCTGAACATTGTGCAATCATCAGCAAACATCCCCACTTCTGACCTTATGATTGGAGGAAGGTCATTGATTATGCTTAGGCCTAGGACACTACCTTAAGGAACTCCTGCAGTGATGCCCTGGAACTGAGATGATTGACACCTACCTTCTTTTGTGTCAGGTACAACTCCAACCAGGGAAGCGTTTCCCCCGATTCCCAGTGGCTCCAGCTTAGCCAGAGCTCCTTGATGCCATCGGCCACCGAATGACGGCACAGTGACACAGTGGTTAGCACGGCAGCCTCACAACTCCAACCAGCCGGGTTCAGTTCTGGGTACTGCCACGGCGGAGGCTGCAAGTTCTCTCTGTGACTTTGTGGGTTTTCTCTGGGTGCTATGCTTTCCTTCCACATGCCAAAACTTGTGGGATTAAAGGTAAATTACCGATTATAAAAAGTACCCTGGAATAGGTAGGTAGAAGGAGAATTAAGGGATTAATGTAAGGTTAGTATAAAATGGGTGGTTGATGGTCGGCACGGACTCGGTGGGCCGAAGGTCCTGTTTTGGTGACTCGAGATGCTGCCTTGATGTCAAGGGCAGTCACTCTCATCTCATCTCTTGAGTTCTGCTCTTTTGTCCATGTTTGAACCAAGGATGTAATGAGGTCAGGAGCTGAGTGGCCCTGACGGAACCCAAACTGAGCATCACTCAGCAGCTTATTGCTAAGTAATTCCCGATTGATAGCACTGTCGATGACACCTTCCATCACTTTACTTATGATTGAGAGTAGACTGATGAGGCGGCAATTGTCCGGGTTGGACTTGTCCTGCTTTTTGTGTACAGGACAGAGCTGAGCAATTTTGCACATTGCCGGGTATATGAGAGTATTGTAACCTTATTTTCATGTGTACCAGACATTTTGCAATTATGCCATTAACAGTAAGCTTATTCCCACTTGCATTGCATCTATCCTCGTACAATAATCTACTGCAATGTTATTCCCTGTTCATTAGTTATCAGGCACAATAAACAACTTATTGTAAACTTATGCTCTGTACATTAGTTATGAGGTCCAATTTTGTAATTAATGGTAACCCTCTTTCCCGTGTATTGGTTCGGGATCTCAATCTATCAATTAACCGCTGCTTGATTAGCTGTACACGAGTTATCAAGCACAATGCAACACTACTTGCAAATTTATTCCATTGTGTATCGGTTATCAAGGCCCATTTAAGAAATAATTGCAACTTTATTTCCTTGCATGTGGTTATGTAGCACAATATAACAATTTACTGCCTATCCTCTTTCCTGCATGTTCGTCATCGTGTCCACTTTAACACTTAACTGTAAATTTATTCCGAATTTTATTGCTTGTCAAGCCAAATTTAGCAATTACCTATCGTGTTGTACTCATGTTCAGTCATTATTTCGATCCGTATAAGAATTAACACCTTTCATTCGTGTATAACAATTGAACAATTAACCATGAAATGGTGCACCAGCTTATTCACCTTCCTTTGATCATAATCCAATATAACAATTCACTGTAGTTGTTTGACCCTTGCATAATTTATCATATCAAATATAAATAATGTATTTTCCCCGTGTATTGTTTAAGATGTTCAATTTTCTAATTAACTGTAACTCTGTTAAGCCGTTTATTAGCTATTGTGTCCAAATTAACAGGTGACTATAGCCTTATACCCCATACAAGGGTTATTATGAACAACTGAACAATTAACTAATGGCATTTGCCCCAGTGTATTTGTTATTTTCAATTGAAAAAAGGGACAGTAACTTTATACCTCTACATACAGTCTATCTGGCCAAATGTACTTATTAACTGTACTTTTTATACCCTGTACCAGTTATCAGGTCCAATTTAACAATTGGTGACAACGCTATTCCTTGTGAATTACTTCTCAGGTCAAATTAAATAATTAATTCTGACTTTGTTCCCCTGTGTATTGATTATTATGTCTGATTAAACAACTGACAATAACCCTATTCCCCTGTGTATGAGTTACCATGTGTAATTCTACTGCGACAAAATTCTGCATTGGTTACCATACCCAATTGAATATTTCATTTGCCAATCAATTTCCTGTATATTGTTATCAAACCCAATACATCAATGACGTTAAATTTAGGCACCAGTATAACAATTGCCATATCAGATTTAAATTGCGATATTTTTTTCCCTTAGGTGCTGTTAAATAAATATAATAACTGTAATATCCTTAAATGGTTCATTAGCTTCCATGTCCAATTTGGAATTGCAGTGATGTTTTTAACCCATATATTCTAATCCCGACCAATTAAATGAATGATTTTATTATCTCGTGCATTTGTTACATTGCGGCACAGTGGCGCAGTGGTTAGCACCGCAGCCTCACAGCTCCAGAGACCCGGGTTCGATTCCAGGTACTGCCTGTGTGGAGTTTGCAAGTTCTCCCTGTGTCTGCGTGGGTTTTCTTCGGGTGCTCCGGTTTCCTCCCACAAGCCAAAAGACTTGCAGGTTGATAGGTAAATTGGCCATTATAAATTGTCACTCGTATAGGTAGGTGGTCGGGAAATATAGGGACAGGTGGGGATATGGGATTAGTGTAGGATTAGTATAAATGGGTGGTTGATGTTCGGCACAGACTCGGTGGGCCGAAGGGCCTGTTTCAGTGCTGTATCTCCAATCTAATTAACGGCAACTATATATCCTGTGTACCAGAGATCTGGTCCAATATTACAATTACTTGTCCCTTTCTTCCCTTGTACATTTGTTATCATGTACACTTAAACAATTAATTGTAAATTACTCACCTGTGAATTATTATCAAACACAGTATAATAATTAACTGCAACTAGATAGCCTGTATATGAGTTATCAAGCCCAATTTAGCAAGAACTGGAACTTTATTTCACTGTGTATCAGTGATCAAGCCTAATTTGTCATTTGCCTGTAATTTTATTTCTTTGTGTATGAATTATCATGACCAATCTAACCATTAAACATAATTCAATTTTATCACAACAAACCTATGCCTGCTTTGTTATTTCCAAATTAACAAACAGCTGTAGTTTTTAACCCATACACCGGTTATCAAGAACCATTTAACAATTAACTAATTCTATTAGCTAATGTATTAGTTATAAGCATTTGAATAATTTACTTCCACTTTATTCTGCTGTGAATTGCCATAAAACCCAAATGAACTTCCAATGCAAATTTCTTCCCCTGTGTATTTTCTCAATTTCAATTTCATAACTAAATATAGTCTTTACACCATGATGTTTTTTAAAAATCAAGCCCAACACAGCAAGTGTGCTATCTATCATGTTCAATGTGATGAATAACTGCAACTTCATTTGAAATTGTTCACTTTGGCAGGAAGAATAAAGACAAAGCAGAGTATTACTTAAACGGAGAATGACTGCAGAAATCCAAGGTGCAGAGGGACCTCGGTGTTCTAGTGCAGGAGTCACAGAAAGGTAGTATGCAGGTAAAGCAAGCAATAAAGAAGGCTAATGGAATGCTATCCTTTATTACTGGGGGCAATTTATAATGGCCAATTTGCCTATTAACCTGCAAGTCTTTTTTAGCTGTGGGAGGAAACCGGAGCACCCGGAGGAAACCCACGCAGACACAGGGAGAACTTGCAAACTCCACACAGGCAGTACCCAGAATTGAACCCGAGTCACTGGAGCTGTGAGGCTGCGGCGCTAACCACTGTGCCACTGTGCCGCCATGGTGAACCTGATCAAATGCCTTACTGAAGTCCATGTGTATGACATCTACAGCCCTTCCCTCATCAATCAACTTTGTCACTTCCTCAAAGAATTCTATTAAGTTGGTAAGACATGGCCTTCCCTGCACAAAACCATGTTGCCTATCACTGATAAGCCCATTTTCTTCCAAATGGGAATAGATCCTATTCCTCAGTAACTTCTCCAGCAGCTTCCCTACCACTGACGTCAGGCTCACCTGGATTATCCCTGCTACCCTTCTTAAAGAAGGGGACAGAATTTGCAGTTCTCCAGTCCTCCAGGACCTCACCCGTGTTTAAGGATGCTGCAAAGATATCTGTTAAGGCCCCAGCTATTTCCTCTCTCGCTTCCCTCAGTAACCTGGGATAGATCCCATCCGGACCTGGGGACTTGTCCACCTTAATGCCTTTTAGAATACTCAACACTTCCTCCCTCCTTATGCCGACTTGACCGAGAGTAATCAAACATCTGTTCCTAACCTCAACATCCGTCATGTCCCTCTCCTCGGTGAATACCGATGCAAAGTACTCGTTTAGAATCTCACCCATTTTCTCTGACTCTACGCAAATCTTTCCTCCTTTGTCCTTGAGTGGGCCAATCCTTTCTCTAGTTACCCTCTTGCTCCTTATATATGAATAAAAGGCTTTGGGATTTTCCTTAACCCTGTTTGCTAAAGATATTTCATGCCCCCTTTTAGCCTTCTTAATTCCTCGTTTCAGATTGGTCCTACATTCCCGATATTCTTTCAAAGCTTCGTTTTTCTTCAGCCACCTAGACCTTATGTATCAAAAACAAGAAATGCTGGATTCACTCAGCAGGTCTGGCAGCATCTGTGGAAAGAGAAGCAGAGTTAACGTCAGTTCCGAAGAAGGGTCACTGACCCGAAACGTTAACTCTGCTTCTCTTTCCACAGATGCTGCAAGACCTGCTGAGTAAATCCAGCATTTCTTGTTTTTGTTTCAGATTTCCAGCATCCGCAGTATTTTGCTTTTATTTTAGACCTTATGTATGCTTCCTTTTTCCTCTTGGATCGTCTCACAATTTCACCTATCATCCATGGTTCCCTAATCTTGCCATTTCTATCCCTCATTTTCACAGGAACATGTCTCTCCTGCACGCTAATCAACCTCTCTTTAAAAGCCTCCCACATATCACATGTGGATTTACCTTCAAGCAGCTGCTCCCAATCTACATTCCCCAGCTCCTGCCGACTTTTGGTATAGTTGGCCTTCCCCCAATTTAGCACTCTTCCTTTGGTACCAGTCACGTCTTTGTCCATGAATATTTTAAAGCTTACAGAATTGTGATCACTATTCCCAAAGTAGTCACATAAGATTCCATCAACCACGTTCTTGCCCACTCACTAAGTCTGTCCAAATCCCCTTGAAGCCGCATTGCATCTTCTTTACAACACATTTTCCCACCTAGTTTTGTCTCAGGCATGAACATTTGGACCCCACATCCAAATCATTGATAAATATTAAAAAAGCACCGAAACCGGGTGACCCACAGACGCCCAGTGGGAGGGGAGCATATTTAAAAAAGCATGATGTTCGACAAAGAGTCAAGCTCCCTCTGCACTTTCCCCATCAAACACTCCCAGGGCAGGAACAGCACGGGGTTGGCTCCTCTGTGATTGGGAATACTGAGTGCCTCAACGAGGTGTAGCTAACATTGCTGCAGTCAATTGCTGGAGGTGCTGCTGGAGAGGGAGAGCTGAGGAGGGAACTGCAAAAACCTTTCAACAACTTTTGCTGCAGTGGAAAGAATTTGGAATAAGGCTGTATTTCGAGGTGTGTGTTGAGCACCAGACTCTTACTTCATTTGGACTGTTGTGGGAGGTGGAAGAGGCCAGAAGAACAAGGGGTGGGGGCTGTACAATTCTGCAGGGAGCTGTGCAGTTGCACTAATGTTGCAGGAAAGCTCCCTCCCCTCCCCAATTGCACAGTCTGAGTCAGCTGAAGCTGCCTGGCTACAGAGACACAAGGATCGAACTGGAGCCTGGGCAGCTTTCGGCTGACCCAGGTGAAGAACCCTCCCACAACCAGAAGACCACAAGTCTTTACAGTGCTCTGAGTACCACCCTTTAAGGAAAAAGAAGCAAAGTCATCGCTTGCAGCCTGTCTTTCCCCTTTCCTGTATACCCTCAGCCTCTCTCCAAACCTCCTAGTTGGTTCCTTTGTTTGTTTGTTTGTTTGCTTGCCTGCAATTTGGGGGTGGGTTTGGCTCTTGAGCCACGGCAAGCCCATCATCACCGGTGGCGGGGCCTTCTCATACCTATTCGGCTGCTGCCTCTGTGGCCGCCCGTGTAACCCCGTCACCTTTTAAATTAATTGCTTCGTGCCATGGGGTAAAGAGCTATCTCCACCCCAATATGTCTATAGAGGCCTGTGGAAAGGCAATGGCCAAGGTTGTCGGCCGTCGGCCATTGTGGCATCTTCAAAAATGTGCGGGAAGGCTGTGTTCTTCCTGAAGACCGAGCGGGCCGTGTCCCAGGCCCTGAATAAAGGGTTCACTGTGGGTGGGACTTTCCTGCAGGTGGACTCACTGGGGGCCACTGCGCAGCGGATATTGTTATCAAACGTCCCGCCCTTTATTCCCAGTGAACTCCTCCTTCTCCACCTGCACCTTCTGGGGGAGGTGAGGTCGGGGATAACCCCAGTCCGGCTTAGTCTTCGGGAGCACAGCCTCCAACATGTCTAGTCCTTCCGCCGCCAGGTATTTATGCAGCGGCGTGGGAGGAGGACACGGCAGGCCAATTTCAAGTGGAGTTCCAGGGGACGGCCTACCGCGTCTTTTGGACCTCGGAAGGGGCGCGGTGCCATGTCTGCAAGGGGATGGGGCATGTTCGTAAATACTGCCCCAACCTCCCGGCCGCCAGCTCCACCTCGGCGGCCCAGGGTCCTCCCACTCCCCCCACACATCCAACAGACACTCAGTCGGTTCCAGAGGCTGTGGTTTTCACAGCCTCCAGTGGGGAGTAGAATGCCCGTCCGAGTGGAAGGAAGATGCGGAGGCAAAAGAAACATCAAGAGGCGCGTCCCCTGGACACAATGAAACAACCCGTGCCTGATCTCAGCCCAAAGCCCGTTCTCACGGAATCCACCTGTCCCAGGGCTGGGCTCAGGTCCAGGGTGATTAAAATGAGGGAGGGTGCGGAGGCGGAGGACTCTGATGACATGGAGGTCTCTGAGCCTCTGCGCCCCAGTGGGAAAAAGAGGAGAAGGCAACCCTCCACAGAGGCAACCCTCCACAGGCTCCAGTTTCACAGTAGAACCCAGAGAGGACTCCTCCACCATCGATCCTGGGGGTGGGATCGTGACGGAGGCAGGACCAGCTGGCGCGGCCGGGACGTCCGCCCCACAGTGTGTGGTGGATGTGTCGGCCGCTGGCGGTGACGACCCGGAGGAGGATGGGAATTCGGTGTGGGGCACGAAGGATGACCTTGATTCCATCGCCAGTGAGGTGGTGGAGTCCCTCGTGCCTCCCACCGAGTTTCCTTTCATCCCCACATCGGAACTCCGGGATTACCTCGCAGTTTGCAGGCGTTGTCGTAATGAAGTTCAGCTGGCCCTCAGCCGTGGGTCGAATCTGGCGCTGATCATCCAGTCCATCCATGCCGCCCTTAAGAAAGTGGGCAAGCACGCGGGCATGAAACTGTTTGAGAGGTGCCGTTTTAATGTATTCCTCAATGGGTTGCTGGGGGAGTGGAGGGCCAAGTGCACTATCACTCCCTCCTCACTGTGAGCTGTTGGTGACGTGTTTTAATTACCTTTGACATGACGATAACCATAGCCAGCCTCAACATCAACGGCAGCAGGGTGTCTCACCGCAGATTTCACAATCTCTCAGTCCTCAGGGAAGGGAGGTACGCGGTGAGCTTTCTGCAGGAAACCCACAGCATTCCAGGAGACGAAGCCACCTGGCTCCTGGAGTGGCAGGGTGGGGTCTACATGTGTCACCTCACCCCTATTTCTAGTGGGGTGGCTATCTTGTTGGCCCCGACTTTTCAGCCAGAGATCTTGGGGGTCAAGGAGCTAGTGCCGGGCCGCTTGCTCCATATCGCTGTTCGCCTGGGTAGTGTGCCACTCCACTTTGTGATCGTGTACGCACCCAGGCCCGGCGCGTTGCAAGCGTGCTTCTTTGAAGAAGTGTCCGATCTCTTGAGCTCCAGCGATAGCGGCGAGTGCATCATCCTCGGGGGGAATTTTAACTGCACCCACGAGGTGGGGGATCGTTCTGGTCCCCAGCGCGGCCAATCGTCTGTGGAGAGGTTTAGGGGACTGATCAGCTCCCTTAAATTGATGGACGGCTGGCGGAATCTCCATCCCGACTCCAGCGCCTTCACGTGGAGGTCTGGAGGAGGAGGGTCCCGAATCGACCGCCTGTACTTTTCGCAGGCGTACGTCTCCCGCGTCTCGGCGGCCTCCATGCGGCTGGTGCCGTGCTCGGACCACCGCCTGGTGTGGGCGGAGTTCACTCCGCTCCGCACGCGGGCGGGGTCCGCGTATTGGCACTTTAGAATAGGCTGCTGGAGGACGAGGGATTTCGGGAATCATTCTGTCGATTCTGGGCCGACTGGAGACGGAAGCAGGGGGGCTTCCCCTCCTTAAGGCTATAGTGGGATGTGGGCAAGACTACTATCAGGAGTACGCTAAGGGGTCGACCAAGAGGCGGGAGGCCGAGATCGGGCGCCTTGAGAGGGAGGTGCTCGACTTGGAGTCCCGCCTCAGTCATGCCGTCGTGGACCCGGCCCTGTGGCTGGTGTAGAAAGAGAAGAAGGGCGCGCTGAGGGAGCTGCAGCTCAATGGGTCCCGAGGCACGTACGTGAGGTCACGGATCCAGATCCTGGAAGATTTGGACCGCGCCTCACCCTTCTTCGACTCGCTGGAAAAATGGCGGGGGGTCCGTAAGAAGCTCGTCGAGCTGCTGGCCGACGACGGATCCACCATCACGGATCCAGAGGGAATGGGCCTCCTGGTCCATATATCTTACAGTGTGTTGTTCTCTCCAGATCCGTCCAGCGAAGATGCGCTCAGAGTTTTGTGGGAGAATCTACCGCAGGTCAGCCCTGAGAGCACCAAAGGATTGGAGGCTCCGCTCACATTGGCGGAGCTGACTGGCACCCTCCACCAGCTTACAAGGGGCAAATCCCCAGGGCTGGATGGGTTGACCGTTGAGTTCCTCAGGGCGTTCTGGGACGTCCTGGGGGACGAATTACACGCGGGTTCTGTGGGAAAGCCTGGCGACCGGGGAGATGCCCCTCTCGTGGCGCAGGGTGGTCATCGTACTGCTGCCAAAGAGGGGCGATCTCCGCCTGCTTAAAAACTGGCGTCCGGTCTTCCTCCTCAGCATGGATTATAAGATCTTTGCCCGGGCTATGTCTGCCTGCCTGGGCTCCGTGCTGGCCCACATGATCCACCCCGACCAATCCTACACGGTCCCGGGCCAGTCCATCCAGGAGACCCTATCTGGTCCGGGACCTGATCCATATTTCCCAGAGGAATGGTCAGTCGGTCGTCTTTCTCTCACTCGATCAGGAGAAGGCGTTCGACAGGGTGGATCACAAATACCTTTTTGGGACTCTGTGCGCTTTCAGTCTCGGGCCGCATTTCGTGTCCCGGGTCCGACTTTTATACGCCGCCACAGAGTGTCTAGTCAGGGTTAACGGGTCATTGATGGCACCCCTTCGCTTTGGGAGAGGAGTGCGTCAGGGATGCCCCATGTCTGGCCAATTGTACGCCATCTGCATGGAGCCCTTCCTGTGCCTGCTTCACAGTAGGTTGACGGGATTGGCTCTGCACGAGCCGGCCATGCGGGTCATCCTCTTGGCTTACGCCGACGACGTGCTCCTCGTCACAGATCCCGTTTACTTGGGGAGGATGCGCGACTGCCAGCAGACCTTTTCTGCTGCGTCCTCCGCGAGGATCAATTGGGAGTACAGTTCCGGACTCCTGGTCGGTCGGTGGTGGGTGGACTCCCTGCCGGAGGAGTTGACATCTTTTGCGTGGAGCACCACGCACCTCCTCTATCTGGGAGTCCACCTTAGCCCCGCTGAGGAAGCCTGGCCGGCAAACTGGCAGGAGTTGGAGACGAAAGTCACCACTTGGCTGGGGCGCTGGACAGGACTACTGTGATTTCTTTCCTACAGGGGCCGAGCGCTGTTCATCAACCAACTGGTGGCCTCCATGTTGTGATACCTGTTGGCCACTTTGGCCCGGCCCCTGCATTTGCCAACAAGATCCAGAAGAAACTCGTCGATTGCTTCTGGGGCAAGAGGAAACACTGGGTCTCTGCCGCGGTCCTGAGTCTCCCGATAGAGGAGGGCAGCCAGTCGCTGGTGTGCATCCGCACCCAAGCTGTGACTCTCTGCCTTCGGACCCTGCAGAGATACCTGTACATCGAGCGTCCTCCTAGATGGTGTGCGCTGGCGATGTATTTTATCTGCCAGTGTCACTGCCTTCAAGACGACACGCAGCTCCCGGTGGAGTCAATTAGCTGCACCTCTCTGAGGGAGTTGCCTGTCTTTTACCGGGATCTATTCCGAGTCTGGAACATGGTCGCCTCCAGTCAGAGTGCTGCCCCGCCGGCAGAGGAGAGCGCCTCGACTGTCCGGGCGGCCGACTCCGGGGACAGTCCGGCGGGCAGCGGAGTTGCCGAAACCCCCGGGACGCCCCTCACTGCGGGTGGCGAGTGGACTCGGGAGTGCGGAGCGATCCCGGCCGAGCCGACCCCCGCTCGGCCGGAACTGCTCATCGGACCCAGGCCCCGAAACCCTCCTCGGGAGCCGGTCCCGCACAACCCGAGCCGCCTCTCACAAATGCCCTCCATGCCATTCCAATCGGCGCAGAGGGGTTTCCTGTTCGGGATGCTCCTGCACACTCTCCACTTCCTCGCCCACGTCAGCCGGCCGGACATGCCCTGGCGGTCTGCGTTGCCATCTGGCGGCGAGGGCAAACCCCGATGGAGGTCTCTCTATGCGGGAGTCTTCCCCCTTTATATCGGGGACCTGGGGTGGAGGGTGTTGCATAGGGCAGTCCCGTGCAATAGGCTTTTAAGTAGGTTCACGAACTCCCAGGCCGCCTGTACTTTCTGCGGCCTGGACGAGTCCGTGTTCCACATATATATGGAGTGTGCGAGGTTGCAGCCCATCTTGAGTATCTGAAGGGGCTGCTCCTCAGGTTCTCGCTGCACTTCAGTCCCACGCTCCTGATCTTTGAGCACCCGGTGCGGAGGGGTGTGGGCCGGGAGGAGGATCTCCTCGTTGGTCTGCTCCTGGGCCTGGCCAAGGTAGCAATTCACAGGTCCAGGCTGCGGGCCGTCGGGGGTTCCGTCGTCCCCGATTGCCTGCCCCTCTTCCGCGGTTAAGATCGCGCCCAGGTGTCCCTGCAGAAGGAGCATGCGGTGTCCGCCGGTACGCTTGAGGCCTTCCGCGACCAGTGGGCACCGCAGGGACTGGAGTGCACCATTGACGCCGGGAATGGCATTTTAATTTGAGTCTTTTGATTATTTATCTTGTGTTAATAAAGTTATTTTTCAAATGTAAATATGTACATAAAGGGGGCCTGAGGATAAAGGCCCCCTCGACAATAAAAAAAAACGGGGTTGACTGCTGCCTAATTGGATTACTATGTGCTGATGGCAGCAACGAGGTTCAGCTGACTGCTGCAGTCAGTCAGTTGCCGGAGTTGCTGCTGGGGAGCGTAGCTGCCACAGGAGAAGCAAGTGCTCCAGTTTTCAACAACTTTGATTGCAAGAGACTTTAATCAGGCTGTGTTTGGAGGTAGGTGAGAAGAACCTGAAACTTTCGTTGTGTTGGATTATTTCAGGAGGCTGCAGAGGCAGGAAAACAAAGGGTGGGACTGCCATTTCCTAAAACAGCTGTGCATTTTCACTAAACACACAGTCATGCTCATTTCACAACCCAATTGCCCAGCTTGGGTTGGCAGGAGCTGCCTGACTAAGGAAAGAACAGAGGGAGGATAGTGCCTGGACAGCTTTCAGTTGACCCGGGTGAAGATGCCTCCTCTAACTGGAAAAAAAGAAGACTAGAAAACAAGGAAACATTTCAGAGACGGTTTTCTGTGCTCACCGCGACACCATAGCCATGCCATCGCTCCCAGCCTGTCTCTTTATTGCACTCCAACAGCCTCTCCCCTAATTTATTTATTTTGTAATCATTGATTTGTTTTGTTTCTTTTCTTTTTGCAAAACTTCGCAATTTGTGGGCGTACTATTGGGGTTGGCGTGTCTGTTTACCCGTGGCCAGCTGTCCTTCACCGTGGAACGGTCCTCGAACACCTCTGTGACCGCCAACGTGATCCCGTCACCCTCTAAATTAATAACGTATAGCCAAGGGGTAAAGATTTGTGACCACCCCAACATGTTTACAGAGACTGCATAAAGCCAATGGCCGACGTTGTCGCCCCTCGGTCATTGTTCCAGCCTCGAAGATGTGCGGGAAGGCTATGTTCCTCCTGAAGACCGAGCCGGCGATGTTCCTGGCCCAGAGTAAGGGGCTCACAGTGAGTAGGACTTTCCTGCCAGTGGATCCTCTGGGAGCCACTGCACAGGAAGTCATGCTATCCAATGTCCCGCACTTCATTTTTGGTGAGCTCCTCCACCCCCACATGCAACAGCTGGGGGACGTGAGGTCGGGGAGCACCCCAGTCCCGCTCGGTCTTCGGGAGGACAGCCTCTGGCATGTGGACTCCTTCCACCACCAGTTATATATGCAGCTAGTGAGGGAGGAGGTCACAGAGGGCCAATTAAGTGTCGAGTTCCAGGGAGCGGCCGACTGTTTTCTGGACCTTGGATGGGGCGCGGTTCCATGCCTGTAATGGGGTGGGGCATGTTCAGGCGAGCTGCCCCATCCCACAGACTGCCATCGCCCACTCCGGGACTTCTTTACAATATGCAGGGGTTTCTGCTATAAAATTCATGTGGTCCTCGGCCTATGGTCGAATCTGGTGCATCAGTGCCTCCCTCAAGAAGGTGGGGAAGGGCATGGGCATGAAACCTGTTGAGAGGCGTCGGTATAAACCATTTCTCAATGGGTTGCTGTTGAAGTGGAAGGCTAGGTGCACTTCCACTTCCTGCTGCCAGTGACGTGTTGGTGACGATTTTCCATGTACATTTGACATGAAGATAACTATAGCCAGCCTAATGGCAGCAGGGAGTCACTCCGCTGATTTCAAAAGTTTAGGGGGGATCTGCGTGGAACGTTCTTTACGCAGACGGTGGTGGGTGCCTGGAACGTGTTGCCAGCGTGGTAGACGCGGGCATGATAGCGTCTTTTAAGATGTATCTAGACAGATACATGAATGGGCAGGAAGCAAAGAGATACAGACCGTTAGAAAATAGGCGACATGTTTAGATAGAGGATCTGGATCGGCGCAGGCTTGGAGGGCCAAAGGCCCTGTTCCTGTGCTGTAATTTTCTTTGTTCTTGTTACCACATTTTTTCAGCCCTGATGTTGAGCTAGCACCGTTCCACCAAAAGGACAGTATTTTAAATCCAGCATAGCGGATCTGATACCAACAGTTAAACTTCACTGTGTGAGATTAACGTCTCTTAGTTTTGTACCGAGTGTTTATCAGAAAATGATTTGAATTAAATTTTCTCTGATGTGAGCAAATCCAGACCTGTAAAATCTTTCAAATATATTCCATTAATTAGCAGTGGAAAGAATACTGCGTCAATCTACTTTGTTCATTGAATTGGAACCAGCAAAAACCAGAGACAAGAATTTCCCATGGAGACTGGTATTAAATACAGGCAGTAAACGACTGAAATTAACTCATTTCACTCAGGCACTTTACATATATAGTAAGCATTTTATGTGTATATTTGTGCAATCTAATGTAACATTTCACAGAGATTTCACATCACTAAAGTGCATTTGCCAAAGTATTGGGAAGGCGAGATAATATGAGAGCAGAAGTCTGATGGCACTGGTAGGAAATGGGAGCAGATACCTTGTTGCCGAGTTCAGGTAATTTCAGCGGTAAATTGCCATGTCAGTGAATCTCTATGCAATATACACTGGTCAGTTTACACTCAGATAGTGCCCCTGAACCATGGAGTCGTTCCGCTGTCAATGACACATGGATACTGTTGCGGGGGACGACTTACCATTGGTAAGCAATGGGGTGCAGGTCTCTGGCACAGAGTCTGTCCCTGTTGCTCAGAAGGGAAAGGGGAAGAGGAGCAGAGCATTAGTCATTGGGGACTCCATAGTTAGGGGAACAGATAGGAGGTTCTGTGGGAATGAGAGAGACACACGGTTGGTGTGTTGCCTCCCAGGTGCCAGGGTACGTGATGTCTCGTATCGTGTTTTTGGGAACCTTAAAGGGGAGGGGGAGCACCCCCAAGTCGTGGTCCACATAGGCACCAACGACATAGGTAGGAAGAGAGATGGGGATTTAAGGCAGAAATTCGGGGAGCTAGGGTGGAAGCTTAGAGCGAGAACAACCAGAGTTGTTATCTCTGGGTTGTTGCCCGTGCCACGTGCCAGCGAAGCGAGGAATAGGGAGAGAGAGGAGTTGAACACGTGGCTGCAGGGATGGTGTAGGAGGAAGGGTTTTGGTTTCCTGGATAATTGGGGCTCTTTCTGGGGTAGGTGGGTCCTCTACAAACAGGATGGTCTTCACCTGAACCAGAGGGGTACTGATATCCTGGGGGGGGGGGGAGATTTGTTTGTGCTTTTCGGGGGGGTTTAAACTAAATCAGCAGGGGAATGGGAACCTAAATTGTAGATCCAGTGCACAGGCTGTTGAGAGTAGTGAGGTAGGGGATAAGGCGACAGGGACGAAAGAGGGCACTGGCAAGCAAGAACTTGGTTTAAAGTGTGTCTACTTCAACGCCAGGAGCATCCAGAATAAGGTGGGTGAGCTGGCAGCATGGGTTGGTACCTGGGATCCTGATGTTGTGGCCATTTCGGAGACATGGGTAGAGCAGGGGCAGGAATGGATGTTGCAGGTTCCGGGATTTAGATGTTTCAGTAAGAACAGAGAAGAGGGTAAAAGAGGGGGGGGGGGTGGCATTGTTAATCAAGGAAAGTATTACAGCGGCAGAAAGGATGTTTGAGGACTCGTCTACTGAGGTAGTATGGGCCGAGGTTAGAAACAGGAGAAGAGAGGTCACCCTGTTGGCAGTTTTCTATAGACCTCCGAATAGTTCCAGAGATGTAGAGAAAAGGATAGCGAAGATGATTCTCGACAGGAGCGAGAGTAACAGAATAGTGGTTATGGGGACTTTAACTTTCCAAATATTGACTGGAAATACTATAGTTCGAGTACTTTAGATGGGTCTGTTTTTGTCCAGTGTGTGCAGGAGGGTTTTCTGACACTGTATGTCGACAGGCCAACCAGGGCCGATGCCACATTGGATTTCGTACTGGGTAATGAACACGGCCAGGTGTTAGATTTAGATGTAGGTGAGCACTTTGGTAATAGTGATCACAATTCGGTTAGGTTTACCTTAGCGATGGGCAGGGACAGGTATATACAGCAGGGCAAGAATTATAGCTGGGGGAAAGGAAATTATGACGCGATTAGGCAAGATTTAGGATGTGTAGGATGGGGAAGGAAACTGCAGGGGATGGGCACAAACGAAATGCGGAGCTTATTCAAGGAGCAGCTAATGCGTGTCCTTGATAAGTATGTACCTGTCAGGCAGGGAGGAAGTTGTCGAGCGAGGGAGCCGTGGTTTACTCAAGTAGTTGAAGTGGTTGTCAAGAGGAAGAAGGCGGCTTGTGTTACGATGAGACGTGAAGGCTCAGTTAGGGCGCTTGAGAGTTACATGCTAGCCAGGAAGGATCGAAAGGGAGGGCTAAGAAGAGCAAGGAGAGGACACGAGAAGTCATTGGCGGATAGGATCAAAGAAAACCCTAAGGCTTTCTTTAGGTATATCAGGAATAAAAGAATGACTAGAGTTAGAATAGGGTCAATCAAGGATAGTAGTGGGAAGTTGTGTGTGGAATCAGAGGAGATAGGGGAAGCGTTAAATGAATATTTTTCGTCAGTATTTGCAGTAGAGAAAGAAAATGTTGTCGAGCAGATTACTGAGATACAGCCTACTAGGCTAGATGGGATTGAGATTCACAAGGAGGAGGGGTTAGCAATTTTGGAAAGTGTGAAAATAGATAAGTCTCCTGGGCCAGATGGGATTTATCCTAGGATTCTCTGGGAAGCCAGGGAGGAGATTGCAGAGCCGTTGTTGTTGATCTTTATGTCGTCATTGTCGACAGGAGTAGTGCCGGAAGACTGGAGGATAGCAAATGTTGTCCCCTTGTTCAAGAAGGGGAGTAGAGACAGCCCTGGTAATTATAGACCTTTGAGCCTTACTTCGGTTGTGGGTAAAATGCTGGAAAAGGTTATAAGGGATAGGATTTATAATCATCTTGAAAAGAATAAGTTCATTTGCGATAGTCAGGTTTTGTGAAAGGTAGGTCGTGCCTCATAAACCTTATTGAGTTTTTCGAGAAGGTGACCAAACAGGTGGATGAGGGTAAAGCCGTGGATGTGGTGTATATGGATTTCAGTAAGGCGTTTGATAAGGTTCCCCACGGTAGGCTGTTGCAGAAAATACGGAAGTATGGGGTTGAAGGTGATTTAGAGCTTTGGGTCAGAAATTGGCTAGCTGAAAGAAGACAGAGGGTGGTGGTTGATGGCAAATGATCATCCTGGAGTTTAGTTACTAGTGGTGTACCGCAAGGTTCTGTTTTGGGGCCACTGCTGTTTGTCATTTTTACAAATGACCTGGATGAGGGCGTAGAAGGGTGGGTTAGTAAATTTGCGGATGACACGAAGGTCGGTGGAGTTGTGGATAGTGTCGAAGGGTGTTGTAGGGTACAGAGGGACATAGATAGGCTGCAGAGCTGGGCTGAGAGATGGCAAATGGAGTTTAATGCGGAAAAGTGTGAGGTGATTCACTTTGGAAGGAGTAACATGAATGCAGAGTACTGGGCTAATGGGAAGATTCTTGGTAGTGTAGATGAGCAGAGAGATCTTGGTGTCCAGGTGTTAAATCCCTGAAAGTTGCTACCCAGGTTAATAGGGCTGTTAAGAAGGCATGTGGTGTGTTAGCTTTTATTAGTAGGGGGGTCGAGTTTCGGAGCCACGAGGTCTTGATGCAGCTGTATAAAACTCTGGTGAGGCCGCACCTTGAGTATTGCATGCAGTTCTGGTCACCGCATTATCGGAAGGATGTGGAAGCTTTGGAAAGGGTGCAGAGGAGAATTACTGGGATGTTGCCTGGTATGGAGGGAAGGTCTTACGAGGAAAGGCTGAGGGACTTGGGGTTGTTTTCGTTAGAGAGAAGGAGGAGGAGAGGTGACTTAATAGAGACATACAAGATAATCAGAGGGTTAGATAGGGTGGATAGTGAGAGTCTTTTTCCTCGGATGATGATGGCAAACACGAGGGGACATAGCTTTAAGTTGAGGGGTGAAAGATATAGGACAGATGTCAGAGGTAGTTTCTTTACGCAGAGAGTAGTAGGGGCGTGGAACGCCCTGCCTGCAACAGTAGTAGACTCGCCAACTTTAAGGACTTTTAAGTGGTCATTGGATGGACATATGGATGAAAATGGAATAGTGTAGGTCAGATGGTTTCACAGGTCGGCGCAACATCGAGGGCCGAAGGGCCTGTACTGCCCTGTAATGTTCTAATTCTAATTCTAATTCTAATTCTAATTCTCTAGTACAGTATGATGCAATCATCAATTTGTCTTGGCAAAAGTGGATGGGCCAGGAAATGATCTTTACGGGAATTCATTTGCCCTCCTTAATATAATTACATAAATACATTCAACGCTGCAATAAACTTGAGCTGGGATTATATCTGCTGCTCCTCTGACCAACTGACTGCTACTGCCAGTAAAATTGAAGCTGAGCGACTCAGTGGAAGTTTCAGCTGAAGGAACAGAAATCATCGTTTCTCATACTAATGGTGGGAAGATTTGGAAGTTATCAGGAAATGTCACTGAACTCACACCCACACATTTAATGTTTTTATTCCTCCTGGCTCAATACTTTCCTTTCTGTGACCGTCACGACACATCCATACATATTACTGCCCACACATTTATTGTACATAACCATGAAGATACATTGCTTTTATCAGTTTTACTCTCACTGCCCATCCAGATATATGATTGATCCCAATTATACTGTTATTGCTCATCCTGATGCAACACAGACCTCGTATAATTGCCACTATCCTTCCAGATATGTGTTTGATCCCTATTTTACTGTTGCTGCTCATCCACATACAACACAGACCTAACTTTTACTGCTACCACGGATCCAGATATATGGTTGATCCCTACGTACTGTTCATGCTCATCCGGATACAACACTGAATTCACTTTTCCGGTTAATGCCCACCCAGATATATGATTTCTCCCTATTATACTGTTACTGTTCATCCAGATACAACACAGACCTCACGTTTCCTGTTACTACCCATCTTAATATATGATAGATCCTTTATTTACTGTTGCTGCTTATCCAGTACAACACCGACCTCACTTTGACTGTTACTATCCATCCAGGTATATGATTGGTCCCTATTATACAGTTAAAGCTCATCCATATACAAACCGAAGTCACTTTAATTGTTACTACCATTCTAGACATATAATTGCTCCTCATTATACTATTAGGTCTCATCCAGACACCACACTGACCTCACTTTAACTGTTATGAACCGTTCAGAGATATGATTGATCCCTATTATACTGTTACTGTTCATCCAGATACAACACAGACCTCACGTTTCCTGTTACTGCCCAACCCAATATACGATAGATCCTTATTTTACGGTTACTGCTTATCCAGACACAACACTGACCTCACTTTTATTGTGACTACCCATCCAGATATGTAATTGATTCCTATTATGCTCCTCCCGTTCATACAGATCCAACACTTATCTGACTTGTGCTGTCATTACCCATCCAGATATATGACTGCTCCCCCTTATACTGTCATGGCTCATCCAGACACGACACTGATCTCTCTTTTATATTTACTACCCATGCAGATATATGACTGATCCCTATTGTTAGCGGGAATGAATCTAGAAGAATCACTCGACACTCAGGTCTGCTCCAATGTCAAACAGTTTATTTAGTTACGCCAGCGGAGAGCAGGTCACTGGTCTGTCCAGATGCCTCTCCACTGATCAAAGGAAAATCCACAACAGATATACAGTTACCCAAACCATCCCGGCTGGACATAATCCAATCATAACGGTTATTGATTACATATATTACATTCATTGCCAATAAAATTATTAATTATGAATCATGTGGTCGTGGGGATAGCTCATGGTACTCCCCTGACCATCTCAGCTTGTTTACCAAACACTCCTTATCAATTATCCTTGAGTCTTCACAATGAATCCTTCTACTTCTATCAGACCTGCATTCCTAGTTGCTTTGTGTAGTCCACAATTAGACAGAGCAGCTGTCTTATGCACTGATTTGGGGGGCCCTCCTTGGTCAGGCTAATTACCTGTGCTAAGCAATACCATGCTCAAGGCTGCAAGCTAACAAACTTGTCCCACAATGCCTTGGGTACATACCCCATTTTGTAACAATATGTGGCGACACTTACATCATATACATGTATATATGTATTTATTTAGCTGCATCGGCCACAATCTTTCCCTCTACACTATTATATAGTTACGGCTCATCCAACACCACATTGACCTCACCTTTACTGATTCTATACATGCAGTTAAGTGATTGATCCATATTGTATTGTTACAGTTCACCCGGACACCACACTGCCCTCGCTTTTACTATTACTAAATCTACACATAAATAATTGATCCCTGTTTTGCTGTTACTGCTCAGCAGACACAACACTGACTGCACTTCCATTGTTTCTACCCATCCAGAAGTATGACTGATCATTATTATTCCGCTACTATTGATCCAGATACCACACTGACCTCACTTTTACATTTACCACTCATCCAGATATATGACTGATCCCTACTATGGAGCTGCAGTTCATTCAACGCCACACTCACCTCACATTTACTGTTAATATGCATGCAACTAACTGATTGATCCCCATTATACTGTTACAGCTCATCCAGACACCACTCTGACGTCGCTTTTACGATTACTAAATCTGTACATATATAATTGATTCCTATTATACTGTTAATGCTCACCAGTCACAACACTGACCGCACTTTTACTGTCACTACCCATCTTCTGGTTACCTCCCACAGACAAAAGACTTGCAGGTTGATAGGTGAATTGTACATTATAAATTGCCACCAGTATAGGTAGGTGGAAGGGGAATATAGGGACAGAGGATGTGGGAGGAATATGGGATCAGTGTAGGATTAGTATAAATGGGTGGTTAATGGTCGGCACAGACTCGGTGGGCCGAAGGGCCTGTTTCAGTGCTGTATCTCCAAATCTTAAAAAAAAGCTTTATATATGACTGATCCCTATTATACTGTTCCGGCTCATGCAGACATCACACTGACCTCGTTATTGCTATTACTTCCCCTCCATATCTATGATTGACCCCTATTATACTCTTGCTGCTCATCCGGACACCACACTGAACTCACCTTTACTGTTACTATGCTTCCAAATATGTAATTGTTCCTGATGATACTGTTATGGCTCATCCAGATACCATACTGACCTCACTTTTGCTGTTACTACCCTTACAGATATAAGACTTTTCTCTATTATGCTGTTACTGCTAATCCAGGCACCAGACTGAACTCACTTTTACTGTTACTACCCGTTCAGATATGTGATTAATCCACATTATACTGTTCCTGCTCATCCTGATTCATCAGTGACCTCACGTTTGTGTGATCGGAATTCCTCCCCGACCCCCCCACACCGCCACGCCCCCCACCTGCCCAACTGGACTTTAAAGCTGGACTTTGTGAAGTATGGGGAAGCAACCCCAATCCCCACGGACATCAGCACTGTGAATAAAAGCTAAATCACAACCCAAAGCACACTGAGGTAGGCTGCATTCCGATGAGTCAATTTTCAAACATCCCGACATCACAACAGAACTGATACCATTAAAGGACTGGAATTTGGGACATTATAATAACAGCGACACAGCATAACTGCCATCATGTTAAGTGACTGGGGAGGCCATTTTTTACAACTAACTGGCTCCAGAGCACAGCATGCACTCCTGTCAAGACAGAAGAGAAACACTTTCATGGATATTAGCTTTGGCGCCTGGGTTACCTCACCTTGGTGGAGTTCATTGTTCTCGGTCAGGGAAATCACATCAGCACTAAATGGATCTCTCTGGACCAGGCAGGTAACAGAGGAAAAGGATTAAAAGGTGCTAGGTACTGGCCATCCAGCAGGATGCCTTTAGGAGATGTAAGGAGGGAGGTCCCCCTCTATGTATAAAATGGAAGGAGCTCCCCCTCTGCATATCAAATGGAGGGTGCTCCCCATCTACATATAAAATGGAGGGAGCTCCCCCTCTACGGATAAAATGGAGAGAGCTCCCCCTCTACGGATAAAATGCAGGGTGCTCCCTCTCTGCGTATAAAATGGAGGGAGCTCCCCCTCTCCGTATAAAATGGAGGGAGCTCCCCCTCTGCATATAAAATGGAGGGAGAAAACCCTCGATGTATTAAATGGAGGGAGATATCCTTTTATGTATAAAATGGAGGGAGATCCCTGTCTTTATAACTCATGGAAGGAGATCTCCCTCTACATACAAAATGGAGGGAGTTTCATCTGCACGTATTAAATGAAGTGGGATCCCACAGACACCTCACTCACTTTAAAACACTTTATAACTATTTTTATACCAGCTACAGGGCCGAATACAATGTAAGCAGAGGCATAGTCAAATTCTTTCTTAACTGGTGCATTGGAGTGAGGGAGAGAGAAAGAGAGCGCCAGATGGGGCGAAGCAGAGAGATGCAAAATTAGGTGGGCATTAAGTTGTCAGGAGGACACCAAGAGGCTGCAAAGGAAGATGGACGGGTTATGAGCAGGCATGAAAGTGGCAGCTGGAATATTAGGTGGAGAAATGTGAGGTTCTTCACTTTGGCAGGAAGAATAGAAACATAGAACATTTTGTCAAATGGTGAGAAACCATTAAATGGTGGTGTTCAGAGGGATTTGGGTGTCCTTGTTCACAAATCACAGAAAGTTAAACTGCAGGTACAGGCTTCAATTGGGATGGCAAATGGACTGTTGTACTTTATTGCAAGGTAGTTAGAGTACAGGAGTGAGGAAGTCTTGCTGCAATGATACAGGGTTTGGCGAGCCCATACCTGGAGTACTGTGTACAGTCCTGGTCTCAGTGATGAAGGAAGGATATGCTTGTCTTAGAGGTGATGTAACAAAGGTTCATCAGATAATGACAGAGCAAGCTTGAGGGGCCGTATGGGCTAGTCCTGTTCCTATTTCTTATGTTCTTATGACAGGAAGGGAGAAAAGGACAAAGTGGTGATGAAAGAGGGAAAGACACAGCAAATGATGGGGAGAGGCAGAGGGCAAGATGGGGAGGTAGTGAGAGAAAGGTGGGTTGGATCACACAGCTGAATAGCTCGCTACATGCCCCCACAGAATTCAGAGGCAGATCTGTAGTGTGCAATCACTGAGATAGATTTGAACTCTGTATCCACTGATTCACTGCTGTAAATTTGAATTCAATTAATAAATCTGGAATTAAAAAGCTAGTCTAATGATATCCGTGAAACCAATGTCGATTGTTGTAAAAACCCATCTGGTTCACTAATGTCCTTTAGGGAAGGAAATCTGCTGTCCTTACCTGGTCTGGCCTACATGTGACTCCAGACCCACAGCAATGTGGTTGACTCTTACATGCCCTCTGAAATGGCCCAGCAAGCCACTCAGTTCAAGGGTAATTATGGATGGGCAATAAATGCTGGCCTGGCCAGCGGCGCCCACATCCCATGAATGAATAAAATTTAAAAAAAAATGTTACCACGAGAGGAAGCCTCCTTGCAGGGCACTGGTGCGAATACACTGATGGATATCTGTTTGAAATAAAGCTGACCAGGTCGGGGTTCATTCTGGACTCCCCTGAACCCTCCCGCCAGCCTTTGGAATGACTCATGGATTCACGTCTAAGGGAACTTGTTAATGGTTCACGTAGAATTGCCCTCTTTACTGATGTGTTAATAATGCAGATGGGATCCTGAGTTTCATGAACAGGTCTGGAGTGTGAAAGTCAGGAAGTGAAGCTAAACCTTTATAAAACAATAGTATGGCAGCAGCTGGAGTATTGTAACCAATTCTGGGAATACACTTTAGGAAGGACATGGAGGCTTTGGTGAATGGACAGAAGAGATTTATGAGAACGGCTCCAGGGATGAGATTATTACAATTCTGCTGATCGACTGGAGAAGCCGGGCTGTCCTCCATAGAGCAGAGGAGCATAAATAGAGTTTTGATCCAGGTGTTTAAAATCATGAAAGATGGATTAAAATAGAGCGAAACAGATGGAATTGGCGACAAGACAGTAAGAAAGGAACAGGAAACACGGATTGCAGGAGAGAAAGATTTCACCTGATGTTCCTGGCGGTGTACCCTCTGTCATGGGGCAGGGGGCGGGCGGGGGGGATTGCTGGGGGGTGAACAAAGAACAAAGAACAGTACAGCACAGGAACAGGCCATTCAGCCCTCCAAGCCTGCGCCGATCTTGATGCCTGCCGAAACTAATACCTTCTGCACTTCCGGAGCCCATATCCCACTATTCCTTTCCTATTCATATATTTGTCAAGAAGTCTCTTAAACGTCGCTATCGTATCTGCTTCCACCACCTCCCCTGGCAGCAAGTTCCAGGCACTCACCACCCTCTGTGTAAAAAAACTTGCCTCGCAAATCCCCTCTAAACTTTGCCCCTCGCACCTTAAACCTAAGCCCCCTAGTAACTGACTCTTCCACCCTGAGAAAAAGCTTCTGACTATCCACTATGTCCATGCCACTCATAACTTTGCAAACCTCTATCATGTTGCCCCTCCACCTCCGTCGTTCCAGCGAAAAAAATCCGAGGTTTTCCAACGTCTCCTCATGGCTAATGCCCTCCAGACCAGGCAACATCCTGGTAAACCTCCTCTGTACCCTCTCCAAAGCCTCCACGTCCTGCTGGTAGTGTGGCGACCAGAATTGCATGCAATATTCTAAGTGTGGCCGAACTAAGGTTCTGTAAAGCAGCAACATGACTTCCAATTTTTATACTCTATGCCCGGAACGATGAAGGCAAGCATGCCATATGCCTTCTTGACTACCTTATCTACCTGCGTTGCCACTTTCAGAGACCTGTGGACCTGTACGCCCGGATCTCTCTGCCTGTCAATACTCCTAAGGGTTCTGCCATTTACTGTATACCTCCCACGTGCATTGGACCTTCCAAAATGCATTACCTCACTTTTGTCCGGATTAAACTCCATCTGCCATTTCTCCGCCCAAGTCTCCAACCGATCTATATCCTGCTGTATCCTCTGACAATCCTCATCATTATCCGCAACTCCAGCAACCTTTGTGTCATCCACAGACTTACTAATCAGACCAGCTACATTTCCCTCCAAATCATTTATATATGCTACAAACAGCAAAGGTCCCAGCACTGATCCCTGCAGAACACCACTAGTCACATCGCTCCATTCAGAAAAACACCTATCCACTGTTACCCTCTGTCTTCTGTGACTGAGCCAGTTCCGTATCCATCTTGCCAGCTCACCTCTGATCCAGGGTGACTTCACCTATTGCACCAGCCTGCCATGCGGGACCTTGTCAAAGGCTTTACTAAAGTCCACATAGACAACATCCACCGCCCTTCCCTCATTAATCATCTTCGTCAATTCCTCAAAAAACTCAATCAAATTCGTAAGACACGACCTCCCCTTTACAAAACCATGCTGTCTCTCGCTAATGAGTTCGTTTGTTTCCAAATGGGAGTAAATCCTGTCCCGAAGAATCCTCTCTAATGGTTTCCTAACACTGACGTAAGGCTCACCGGCCTATAATTTCCTGGATTATCCTTACCACCCTTCTTAAACAAAGGAACAACATTGGCTATTCTCCAGTCCTATGGGATATCACCTGTAGCCAATGAGGATGCAAAGATTTCTGTCAAGGTCCTAGCAATTTCTTCCCTTGCCTCCCTCAGTATTCTGGGGTAGATCCCATCAGGCCCTGGGGACTTATCTACCTTAATGCTTTGCAAGACAACCGACACCTCCTCCTTTTTGATAATGTGATGACTGAGACTATCTGCATTCCCTTCCCTAGGCTCATCATCCACCAAGTCCTTCTCCTTGGTGAATACTGATGCAAAGTACTCATTTAGCACCTCGCCCATTTCCTCTGGCTCCACGCATAGATTCCCATCTCTGTCTTTGAGTGGGCCAACCCTTTCCCTGGTTACCCTCTTGCTCTTTATATATGTATAAAAAGCCTTGGGAGTTTCCTTTTTTCTGTTTGCCAATGACTTTTCACGACCCATTTTAGCCCTCCTAACTCTTTGCTTAAGTTCCTTCCTACTGTCTTGATATTCCTCAAGTGCTTTATCTGGTCCTAGCCTTCCAGCCCTTACAAATGCTTCCTTTTTCTTTTTGACTCGGCTCACAATATCCCGTGTTATCCAAGCTCCCCGAAACTTGCCAAACTTGTCTTTCTTCCTCACAGGAACATGCTGGTCCTGGATTCTAATCAGCTGACGTTTGAAAGACTCCCACAGGTCAGATGTTGGTTTACCCTCAAACAGCTGCCCCCAGTCTAAATTCTTCAGTTCCTGCCTAATATTGTTATAATTAGCCTTCCCCCAATTTAGCTCCTTCACCCGAGGACTACTCTTATCCTTATCCACAAGTACCTTAAAACTTATGGAATTATGGTCACTGCTCCTGAAATGCTCCCCCACTGAAACTTCGACCAACTGGCCGGGCTCATTCCCCAATACCAGGTCCAAAATGGCCCCATTCCTAGTTGGACTATCTACATACTGTTTCAAGAAGCCCTCCTGGATGCTCCTCACATATTCTGCCCTACCTTTGCATCTTTCCAAAATCTGCTACATATCTGCTCCTCTACCTCCCGCCGGCTGTTGGGAGGTCTGCAGTAAACCCCCAACATCGTAACTGCACCCTTCCTATTCCTGAACTCCACCATATTGCCTCGCTGCATGACCTCTCTGAGGTGTCCTCCCACAGTACAGCTGTGATATTCTCCTTAACCAGTAATGCAGCTCTCCCACCCCATTTACACCCCCCTCTACCCCGCCTGAAGCTTCTAAAACCTGGAACATTTAGCTGCCAATCCTGCCCTTCCATCAACCAAGTCTCTATAATAGCAACAATATCATATTTCCAAGTACTAATCCAAGCTCTAAGGTGATCTGCCTTACCTATCATACTTCTTGCATTGAAACAAATGCACTTCAGACCACCAGTCGCGCTGTGCTCAGCAAATTCTCCCTGCCTGCTCTTCCTCTTAGTCCTACTGGCCTTATTTACTATGTCCTCCTCATGTACTTCACTAGCTGTCGTACTGCTCTGGTTCCCACCCCCCTGCCACGCTAGTTTAAACCCTCCTGAGTGACGCGAGCAAACCTTGCAGCCAGGATATTAGTGCCCTTCCAGTTTAGATGCAACTCGTCCTTCTTGTACAGGTCCCATCTGTCCCTGAAGAGAGCCCAATGGTCCTGATATCTGAAACCCTCCCTCTACACCAGCTGCTCAGCCACGTTTTTAGCTATCTTCCAATTTCTCGCCTCACTGGCACGTGGCACAGGGAGTAATCCAGAGATTACAACCCTAGAGGTCCTGTTTTTTTAACTTACTACCGAAGTCTCTAAACTCCCCCTGCAGGACCTCATCACTCTTCCTGCCTATGTCATTGGTACCGATGTGTACCACAACCTCTGGGTGTTCACCCTACCCCTTCAGAATGCCCTCTGTCCATTCAGAGACAGCCTTGACCCTGGCACCAGGGAGGCAACATACCTTCCCGGAATCTCTTGCACGTCCACAGAAGCGCCTATCTGTGGCCCTGACTATAGAGTCCCCTATAACTATTGCTCTTCTGCGCTTTGTCCATTCCTGCTGAAGAACAGTGCCAGCCGTAGAGCCACATCTCTGGCTGCTGTTGTTTTCCCCTGATAGGCCATTCCCCCCAAGAGTATCCAAAACAATATCCTTGTTAGAGAGGGAGTTAGCCACAGGGCAATCCTGCATTGACTGCCTGCCCCTTCTCGCGGTCACCCATCTATCTGCCAGCACCTTGGGTGTAACCAATTCTCTAAAACTCCTGTCTATGACGCTTTCTGCCACCTGCATGCTCTAAGTGCATCCAGTTGCCGCTCCAACCGATCCATGCGGTCTGTGCGGAGCTGCAACTGGGTACAGTTCCTGCAGATGTTGTCGCCCAGGAACGCTGGAAGCGTCACGGACTTCCCACATCTCACAGGTGAAGCACTTCACCCCTCTAACTGAAATTTGTATCATTAATTAGTTAATTGATGCAAAATAAATAAATACTTATTAAATCTTTTTGTCTTTGATCTTTATGTCGTCATTGTCGACAGGAATAGTGCCGGAATACTGGAGGATAGCAAATGTTGTCCCCTTGTTCAAGAAGGGGAGTAGAGACAGCCCTGGTAATTATAGACCTGTGAGCCTTACTTCAGTTGTGGGTAAAATGTTGGAAAAGGTTATAAGAGACAGGATTTATCAACATCCTGAAAAGAATAAGTTCATTAGCGATAGTCAGCACGGTTTTGTGACGGGTAGGTCGTGCCTCACAAACCTTATAGAGTTTTTGCGAAGGTGACCAAACAGTGGATGAGGGTAAAGCAGTGGAAATGGTGTATATGGATTTCAGTAAGGCGTTTGATAAGGTTCCCCATGGTAGGCTATGGCAGAAAATACGGAAGTATGGGGTTGAAGGTGATTTAGAGCTTTGGATCAGAAATTGGCTAGCTGAAAGAAGACAGAGGGTGGTGGTTGATGGCAAATGTTCATCCTGGAGTTTAGTTACTAGTGGTGTACCGCAAGGATCTGTTTTGGGGCCACTGCTGTTTGTCATTTTTATAAATGACCTGGATGAGGGTGTAGAAGGGTGGGTTAGTAAATTTGCGGATGGCACTAAGGTCGGTGGAGTTGTGGATAGTGCCGAGGGATGTTGTAGGGTACAGAGGGACATCGATAGGCTGCAGAGCTGGGCTGAGAGATGGCAAATGGAGTTTAATGCGGAAAAGTGCGAGGTGACTCACTTTGGAAGGAGTAACAGGAATGCAGAGTACTGGGCTAATGGGAAGATTCTTGGTAGTGTCGATGAGCAGAGAGATCTTGGTGTCCAGGTACATAAATCCCTGAAAGTTGCCACCCAGGTTAATAGTTCTGTTAAGAAGGCATATGGTGTGTTCGCTTTTATTAGTCGGGGGATCGAGTTTCGGAGCCACGAGGTCATGCTGCAGCTGTACAAAACTCTGGTGAGACTGCACCTGGAGCATTGCGTGCAGTTCTGGTCAACGCATTAGAGGAAGGATGTGGAAGCTATGGAAAGGGTGCAGAGGAGATTTACTGGGATGTTGCCTCGTATGGAGGGAAGGTCTTACGAGGAAAGGCTGAGGGACTTGAGGTTGTTTTCATTGGAGAGAAGGAGGAGGAGAGGTGACTTAATAGAGACATATAAGATAATCAGAGGGTTAGATAGGGTGGATAGTGAGAGTCTTTTTCCCGGATGGTGATGGCAAACATGAGGGGACATCGCTTTCAGTTGAGGGGTGATAGATATAGGACAGATGTCAGAGGTAGTTTCTTTACTCAGAGACTAGTAGGGGCGTGGAACGCCCTGCCTGCAACAGTAGTAGACTCGCCAACTTTAAGGGCATTGAAGTGGTCATAGGATAGACATATGGATGAAAATGGAATAGTGTAGGTCAGATGGTTTCACAGGTCGGAGCAACATCGAGGGCCGAAGGGCCTGTACTGCGCTGTAATGTTCTAATTCTAATTCTAAATTATGATGCACTTCACTATGTGGTCCCTAGTGCTAGATTTCTACAGTTTCTATTAAATGCTTTTTAAATCCAGTCATCTCCTCCCTCTGGTTTAGTTAATCTACTTATTAATTAGTTAATTAGTGTTTTAATCAATTTTTATCAGTTTTATTTTCAAATTCGGTTCAGATTGCCTACCAGCCAATCAGGTCACAGCTATCCTGTGACGTCACCTCTTCAGTTTTTTTTCCCACCCAAGGTAACTTACTCTGTCTACTCACTGCTCCGGAACTCCACCCTCCGTATCTGCTCCGACAATCCCCGAGGCAAGTTTTTTTTTCTCACCGCTCCGGAGCTCCGCCCTCCGAGTCAGCTCCGAGAATCCCCGAGGTAAGTTTTTTTATCTACTCACCGCTCCGGAAACCGCTCTCCGAGTCTGCACCGAGAATCCCTGAGGTTAGTCTTTTATACTTACTGCTCTGGAACTCCACCCTCCGAGTCTGCTCCGAGAATCCCCGAGGTAAGTTTTTTTTGACACTCACCACTCTGGAACTCCGCCCTCCGAGCCTGCTCCGAGAATCCCCGAGGTAAGTTTTTTTTTATACTCACCGCTCTGGAACTCCGCCCTCCGAGTCTGCTCCGAGAATCCCCGAGGTAAGTTTTATTTGATACTCACCGCTCTGGAACTCCGCCCTCCGAGTCTGCGCCGAGAATCCCTGAGGTAAGCTTTTTGTACTTACTGCAGCGGAACGCCGCCCTCCGAGTCTGCTCCGAGAATCCCCGAGGTAATTTTTTTTTTATACTCACCGCTCTGGAACTCCGCCCTCCGAGTCTGCTCCGAGAATCCCCGAGGTAAGTTTTTTTTCAAACTGACCGCTCTGGAACTCCGCCCTCCAAGCCTGCTCCGAGAATCCCCGAGGTAAGTATTTTTACATACTCACCGCTCTGGAACTCCGCCATCCGAGTCTGCTCCGAGAATCTCCGAGGTACGTTTTTTATACTTACCGCTCTGGAACTCCACCCACCGAGTCTGCTCCGAGAATCTCCGAGGTAAGTTTTTTATACTTACCGCTCTCTAACTCCGCCCTCTGAGTCTGCTCCAAGAATCACCGTGGTAGGTTTTTTATACTTGCCGCTCAGGAACTCTGCCTTCTGAGTCTGCTCCGACAATCCCCGAGGTAAGTTTTTTTTTTCTCACCGCAGTGGAACGCCGCCCTCCGAGTCTGCTCCGAGAATCCCCGAGGTAATTTGTTTTTATACTGACCGCTCTGGAACTCCGCCCTCCGAGTCTGCCAAGTTCCCTGGCATTACTGGGATGACATTTGTTTCCTCCTCACGAAGACAGAACCAAAGTATGCAATTAGTTGGTCAGCCGTTTCTTTATTCCCCCATTATCAATTCCCCTGTTTCTGACTCTAAGGGCCCGACATTTGTCTTCACTAATCTTTTTCTCTGCAGAGACCTATAGAGACTTTTACAGGCAGTTTTTATGTACCCCACAATCTCGGTCTCGTACTCTATTTCCCTTCTTAATCACTCCTTTGGGCCTCCTTTGCCGAAGTTTAAACTGCTGCCAGTCCTCAGGTCTGTTGTTTTTATCTGGCGAATTTATTTGCCTCTTCCTTGGATCTAATGCTATCTCTAATTTCCCTTGCAAGCCATGGTTTCGCTGCCTTTCCCATTTTATTTTTGTGCCAGACAGGAATAAACAGTTGTTCAATTTCATCAATGCGCTCTTTGAATGTTTGCCATTGCCTTTCCACCGTCGTCCCTTTAAGTAACGTTTCCTAATCCATCATAGCCACCTTGCGCCTCATACCTTCATAGTTTCCTTTACTAAGATTCAGGACCCTCGTCTCAGAATCAACTACGTCACTTTCCATCTTGATGAAGAATTCTATCATACTATGGTCGCTCATCCCCAAGGGGTCTCGCACAACCAGATTGTCACTTATTCCTCTCTCATTACACAATACCCAATCTAGGACGGCCTGTTCTCTGGTTGGTTCCTCAATGTATTGGTCCTGAAAACCATCCCGTATACACTCCAAGAATTCCTCCTTTACAGTATTGTGACTAATTAGATTTTCCCAATCTATATGCAAATTAAAGTCACCTGTGATTAGAGATGCTCCTTTATCGCATGCGTCTGTAATTCCCTGTTCAATGCCATTCCCAACGCCCCCACTGCAGTTGGGTGGTCTATATACAACCCCCAATATTTTTTTATGCTCCTGTGTGTTTCTCAGCTCTACCCATATAGATTCCACATTGCCAGAGCTAGAATTAGAATTAGAATTAGAACATTAGAGCGCAGTACAGGCCCTTCGGCCCTCGATGTTGCGCCGACCATCTGAGCTACACTATTCCATTTTCATCCATATGTCTATCCAATGACCACTTAAATGCCCTTAAAGTTGGCGAGTCTACTACTGTTGCAGGCAGGGCGTTCCACGCCCCTACTACTCTCTGCGTAAAGAAACTACCTCTGACATCTGTCCTATATCTTTCACCCCTCAACTTAAAGCTATGTCCCCTCGTGTTTGCCATCATCATCCGAGGAAAAAGACACTCACTATCCACCCTATCTAACCCTCTGATTATCTTGTATGTCTCCATTAAGTCACCTCTCCTCCTGCTTCTCTCCAAGGAAAACAACCTCAAGTCCCTCAGCCTTTCCTCGTAAGACCTTCCCTCCATACCAGGCAACATCCTAGTAAATCTCCTCTGCACCCTTTCCAAAGCCTCCACATCCTTCCTATAATGCGGTGACCAGATCTTTCTTTCTTTCTTTCTTTTGGGCCTCCTTATCTCGAGAGACAATGGATACGCGCCTGGAGGTGGTCAGTGGTTTGTGAAGCAGCGCCTGGAGTGGCTATAAAGGCCAATTCTGGAGTGACAGGCTCTTCCACAGGTGCTGCAGAGAAATTTGTTTGTTGGGGCTGTTGCACAGTTGGCTCTCCCCTTGCGCCTCTGTCTTTTTTCCTGCCAACTACTAAGTCTCTTCGACTCGCCACAATTTAGCCCTGTCTTTATGGCTGCCCGCCAGCTCTGGCGAATGCTGGCAACTGACTCCCACGACTTGTGATCAATGTCACACGATTTCATGTCGCGTTTGCAGACGTCTTTATAACGGAGACATGGACGGCCGGTGGGTCTGATACCAGTGGCGAGCTCGCTGTACAATGTGTCTTTGGGGATCCTGCCATCTTCCATGCGGCTCACATGGCCAAGCCATCTCAAGCGCCGCTGACTCAGTAGTGTGTATAAGCTGGGGATGTTGGCCGCTTCAAGGACTTCTGTGTTGGAGATATAGTCCTGCCACCTGATGCCAAGTATTCTCCGAAGGCAGCGAAGATGGAATGAATTGAGACGTCGCTCTTGGCTGGCATACGTTGTCCAGGCCTCGCTGCCGTAGAGCAAGGTACTGAGGACACAGGCCTGATACACTCGGACTTTTGTGTTCCGTGTCAGTGCGCCATTTTCCCACACTCTCTTGGCCAGTCTGAACATAGCAGTGGAAGCCTTACCCATGCGCTTGTTGATTTCTGCATCTAGAGACAGGTTACTGGTGATAGTTGAGCCTAGGTAGGTGAACTCTTGAACCACTTCCAGAGCGTGGTCGCCAATATTGATGGATGGAGCATTTCTGACATCCTGCCCCATGATGTTCGTTTTCTTGAGGCTGATGGTTAGGCCAAATTCATTGCAGGCAGACGCAAACCTGTCGATGAGACTCTGCAGGCATTCTTCAGTGTGAGATGTTAAAGCAGCATCGTCAGCAAAGAGGAGTTCTCTGATGAGGACTTTCTGTACTTTGGACTTCGCTCTTAGACGGGCAAGGTTGAACAACCTGCCCCCTGATCTTGTGTGGAGGAAAATTCCTTCTTCAGAGGATTTGAACGCATGTGAAAGCAGCAGGGAGAAGAAAATCCCAAAAAGTGTGGGTGCGAGAACACAGCCCTGTTTCACACCACTCAGGATAGGAAAGGGCTCTGATGAGGAGCCACCATGTTGAATTGTGCCTTTCATATTGTCATGGAATGAGGTGATGATACTTAGTAGCTTTGGTGGACATCCGATCTTTTCTAGTAGTCTGAAGAGACCACGTCTGCTGACGAGGTCAAAGGCTTTGGTGAGATCAATGAAAGCAATGTAGAGGGGCATCTGTTGTTCACGGCATTTCTCCTGTATCTGACGAAGGGAGAACAGCATGTCAATAGTCGATCTCTCTGCACGAAAGCCACACTGTGCCTCAGGGTAGACGCGCTCGGCCAGCTTCTGGAGCCTGTTCAGAGCGACTCGAGCAAAGACTTTCCCCACTATGCTGAGCAGGGAGATTCCACGGTAGTTGTTGCAGTCACCGCGGTCACCTTTGTTTTTATAGAGGGTGATGATGTTGGCATCGCGCATGTCCTGGGGTACTGCTCCCTCGTCCCAGCACAGGCATAGCAGTTCATGTAGTGCTGAGAGTATAGCAGGCTTGGCACTCTTGATTATTTCAGGGGTAATGCTGTCCTTCCCAGGGGCTTTTCCGCTGGCTAGGGAATCAATGGCATCACTGAGTTCCGATTTGGTTGGCTGTATGTCCAGCTCATCCATGACTGGTAGAGGCTGGGCTGCATTGAGGGCAGTCTCAGTGACAGCATTCTCCCTGGAGTACAGTTCTAGGTAGTGCTCAACCCAGCGGTCCATCTGTTTGCGTTGGTCAGTGATTATGTCCCCCGATTTAGATTTGAGGGGGGTGATCTTCTGGGTGACCAGAACTGCACGCAATACTCAAGGTGCGGACTCACCAGAGTTTTGTACAGCTGCATCATGACCTCGTGGCTCCGAAACTCGATCCCCCTACTAATAAAAGCTAACACACCATATGCCTTCTTAACAGCCCTATTAACCTGGGTAGCAACTTTCAGGGATTTAACACCTGGACACCAAGATCTCTCTGCTCATCTACACTACCAAGAATCTTCCCATTAGCCCAGTACTCTGCATTGCTGTTACTCCTTCCAAAGTGAATCACCTCACACTTCTCCGCATTAAACTCCATTTGCCATCTCTCAGCCCAGCTCTGCAGCCTATCGATGTCCCTCTGTACCCTACAACATCCCTCGGCACTATCCACAACTCCACCGACCTTAGTGCCATCCGCAAATTTACTAACCCACCCTTCTACACCCTCATCCAGGTCATTTATAAAAATGACAAACAGCAGTGGCCCCAAAACAGATCCTTGCGGTACACCACTAGTAACTAAACTCCAGGATGAACATTTGCCATCAACCACCACCCTCTGTCTTCTTTCAGCTAGCCAATTTCTGATCCAAAGCTCTAAATCACCTTCAACCCCATACTTCCGTATTTTCTGCAATAGCCTACCGTGGGGAACCTTATCAAACGCCTTACTGAAATCCATATACACCACATCCACTGCTTTACCCTCATCCACCTGTTTGGTCACCTTCTCGAAAAACTCAATAAGGTTTGTGAGGCACGACCTACCTTTCACAAAACCGTGCTGACTATCGCAAATGAACTTATTCTTTTCAAGATGATTATAAATGCTATCTCTTATAACCTTTTCCAACATTTTACCCACAACCGAAGTAAGGCTCACAGGTCTATAATTACCAGGGCTGTCTCTACTCCCCTTCTTGAACAAGGGGACAACATTTGCTATCCTCCAGTCTTCTGGCACTACTCCTGTCGACAATGACGACATAAAGATCAACAACAACGGCTCTGCAATCTCCTCCCTGGCTTCCCAGAGAATCCTAGGATAAATCCCATCTGGCCCAGGGGACTTACCTATTTTCACTCTTTCCAAAATTGCTAACACCTCCTCCTTGTGAATCTCAATCCCATCTAGCCTAGTAGGCTGTCTCTCAGTAATCTCCTCGGCAACATTTTCTTTCTCTACTGTAAATACTGACGAAAAATATTCATTTAACGCTTCCCCTATCTCCTCTGATTCCGCACACAACTTCCCACTACTATCCTTGATTGGCCCTGTTCTAACTCTTATCATTATTTCATTCCTGATATACCTATAGAAAGCCTCAGGGTTTTCTTTGATCCTATCCGCCAATGACTTCTCGTGTCCTCTCCTTGCTCTTCTTAGCCCTCCCTTTAGATCCTTCCTGGCTAGCTTGTAACACTCAAGCGCCCTAACTGAGCGTTCACGTCTCATCCTAACATAAGCCGCCCTCTTCCTCTTGACAACCACTTCAACTACTTGGGTAAACCACGGCTCCCTCGCTCGACAACTTCCTCCCTGCCTGACAGGTACATACTTATCAAGGACACGCATTAGCTGCTCCTTGAATAAGCTCCACATTTCGTTTGTGCCCATCCCCTGCAGTTTCCTTCCCCATCCTACACATCCTAAATGTTGCCTAATCGCGTCATAATTTCCTTTCCCCCAGCTATAATTCTTGCCCTACGGTATATACCTGTCCCTGCCCATCGCTAAGGTAAACCTAACCGAATTGTGATCACTATCGCCAAAGTGCTCACCTACATCTAAATCTAACACCTGGCCGGGTTCATTACCCAGTACCAAATCCAATGTGGCATCGCCCCTGGTTGGTCTGTCCACATACTGTGTCAGAAAACCCTCCTGCACACACTGGACAAAAACAGACCCATCTAAAGTACTCGAACTATCGTATTTCCAGTCAATATTTGGAAAGTTAAAGTCCCCCATAACCAGTCCCCTGTTACTCTCGCTCCTGTCGAGAATCATCTTCGCTATCCTTTCCTCTACATCTCTGGAACTATTCGGAGGTCGATAGAAAACTCCCAACAGGGTGACCTCTCCTCTCATGTTTCTAACCTCGGCCCATACTACCTCAGTAGACGAGTCCTCAAACGTCCTTTCTGCCACTGTAATACTTTCCTTGATTAACAATGCCACAACACCCCTCTTTTACCCTCTTCTCTGTTCTTACTGAAACATCTAAATCCCGGAACCTGCAGCATCCATTCCTGCCCCTGCTCTACCCATGTCTCTGAAATGGCCACAACATCAGGATCCCAGGTACCAACCCATGCTGCAAGCTCACCCACCTTATTCCGGATGCTCCTGGCGTTGAAGTAGACACACTTTAAACCAAGTTCTTACTTGCCAGTGCCCTCTTGCGTCCCTGTAACCTTATCCCCTACCTCACTACTCTCAACAGCCTGTACACTGGAACTACAATTTAGGTTCCCATTCCCCTGCTGATTTAGTTTAAACCCCCCCGAAGAGCACTAACAAATCTCCCCCCCCCAGGATATTGGTACCCCTCTGGTTCAGGTGAAGACCATCCTGTTTGTAATGGTCCCACCTCCCCCAGAAAGAGCCCCAATTATCCAGGAAACCAAAGCCCTCCCTCCTACACCATCCCTGCAGCCACATGTTCAACTCCTCTCTCTCCCTATTCCTCGCTTCGCTATCACGTGGCACGGGCAACAACCCAGAGATAACAACTCTGTTTGTTCTCGCTCTAAGCTTCCACCCTAGCTCCCTGAATTTCTGTCTTAAATCCCCATCTCTCTTCCTACCTATGTCGTTGGTACCTATGTGGACCACGACTTGGGGGTGCTCCCCCTCCCCCTTAAGGATCCCAAAAACACGATCAGAGACATCACATACCCTGGCACCTGGGAGGCAACACACCAACCGTGAGTCTCTCTCGTTCCGACAGAACCTCCTATCTGTTACCCTAACTATGGAGTCCCCAATGACTAATTCTCTGCTCCTCTTCCCCTTTCCCTTCTGAGCAACAGGGACAGACTCTGTGCCAGAGACCTGTACCCCATTGCTTACCCCTGGTAAGTCGTCCCCCCCCAACAGTATCCAAAACGGTATACCTGTTGTTGAGGGAAACGGCCACAGGGGATCCCTGCACTGCCTGCTGGTTCCCTTTCCTTCCCCTGCCGGTAACCCATCTACCTACTTCTTGTACCTGAGGTGTGACTGCCTCCCTATAACTCCTGTCAATAATCCCCTCCGCCTCCCGAATGATCCGAAGTTCATCCAGCTCCAGCTCCAGTTCCCTGACGCGGTCTGCGAGGAGCTGGAGTTGGGTGCACTTCCCGCAGATGCAGTCAGCATGCACTCTTGGCGACCCCTACCTCCCACATTCTGCAGGAGGAACATACAACTGACTTTACCTCCATTCCCACTATTCTAGATTCCCAACAAATCTACTGAAAAACCAAACGAAAAAAAAAAAGTCAAAACTTGTTCGCTTAGCAATCCGACGGACTGAACTTTTTAAATAAAAAGCTTACCTTATCAACACACCAGAGTCCTTTTTTTTGGTTAGAGGATGAGGGTGGGTGGGAGACACTACACGTGTAGTGTCTCGGGCACTGCCACTGCCCAAATAAATAGTTTTCCCTTACCCAGCAGTCCCCTGGTCCTCCGAAACAAAAGGGGATTAACTTGTAATCTGCACTGAAATTGACCGCTCAGCTGTAAGTTCGCTCCGCACCTCGTTCTGTCAAAGCTGCTCCTCGCAAAAATAAAAAGATTTTAAAACTGCCCAAATAAATAGTTTTCCCTTCCCCAGCAGTCCCCTGGTCCTCCGAAACAAAAGGGGATTAACTTGTAACTTACACTGAAATTGACCGCTCAGCTGTAAGTTCGCTCCGCACCTCGTTCTGTCAAAGCTGCTCCTCGCAAAAAGAAACTTATCAACTTACTTCCTAACTCCCTATATTCTATTTTAGGACCGAATCTTTTGTTTTTTTTACCCTCGTTGTTTGCACCAATGTGTTCCACAGCCATTAGCTGTTCACTCTCCCCCTTAAGGATGTCGTGCAACCGCTAATAACGTTCCTCACTGTTGCGTTAATTTTCTCTTTAACCAGCAATGCAACTCCACCGCCTTTTGCTTTTTGTCTGTTCTTCCTAAATACTGAATACCCCTGGATGTTCAATTACCATCCCTGGACACCTCGCAGCCAAATCTCCATAATCCCGACTATATCATACCCATTTACATCTATTTGCGCAATTAATTCATCCAGTTTATTGTGAATGCTCCACGCTTTTAGGCACAACGCCTTAAGACTTGCCTTTTTAACATTACTTGGCCTCTTCCCATTACTTTTCACGATGGCCCTGTTTGATTCTCGCCCGTTATTTCTCTGCCTATCACTTTTCTTATTCCCCCTTCTTTCTTTTGTTCTTGTCGTTTATCCCCCCTCCTCTGACTCCTTGCAAAGGTTCCCATCCCCCCTGCTATTTGAATCTAAACTCTCAATAACCATGCTGGCAAATACTCCCCCAGGACATCAGTCCCGGTCCTGCCCTTCCAGTCTGCACTCGTCCCACCACCCCCCAGAACCGGTCTCAATGTCCCAGGAATATAAAGCCCTCCCCCTCACAGCATCTCTTCAGCCCCGTATTCATCCGATATATCCTGCTAATTCTTCTCTGACCAGCACGTGGCACTGGTAGTAATCCTGAGATCACTGCCTCTGAGGTCCGACTTATCAACTTACTTCCTAACTTCCTATATTCTATTTTAGGAACGAATCTTTTGTTTTTTTTACCCACGTTGTTTGCACCAATGTGTTCCACAGCCATTAGCTGTTCACTCTCCCCCTTAAGGATGTCGTGCAACCGCTCAGAGACATCCTTGACCCTAGCATCAGGGAGGCAACATACCATCCTGGAATCTTTGTGGCCCCAAAACGCCGATCTATTCCCTTTACAATTGAATCCTCTATGACTATTGCATTCCCACACTTTTTACTCCTCCACTATGCTACAGAGCCAACCGTGGTGCAACAAATTGGGCAGTTGCTGCTTTCCCCTGAAGGCCATACCCCACAACATTATCCAAAGCAGAATATCTGTTTTGCAGAGGGATAGTCACAGGAGATTCTTGCACTGCCAGCCTAGGCCTCTTGCTCTGCTTGGTGGTCACCCATTCCCTTCCTGCGTGTGGGGTCTGAGCCTACGTTGTGACCACCTCTTTATACGTGCTATCGACGATACTCTCAGCCTCGTTCAAGCTCCAAGTGTCCCCATCCACCGCTCCAGGTCCAAAACCTGGGCTTCCAGGAGCTGCAGCTGGAGACACTTACTGCACACATCCTGGTCCCGGGCACTGGAATTGTTCCCAGCTTCCCACACACAGTACAAGGAGCACACCACGGCTTTGAGCTCTCCGGCCATGACTTAACCCTTTAAATTAAACCTTTTGGAAGATCTTAATACCAAGTAATATCAATTACTCTAGGGCCCTTCTTCCCTGGTTCCCGTTACGACAGAACTCCCTAAAAACACGACATCCTATATTTGAAAATGAACTGTAAACAGTTCTTACCTCAGATACATACCAGGCTATTGAGAGCGATTCCATAACAGCAGTGACTCACCAAATGATCACCTTGCAGCTTTCCTGTGACGTCACTGCTGGCTTTTTTCCAAAACTCCTGCAAGCCTGAAGAGGTCCGACTACTCTCACACAGGTCCGAGTGCTGTCACACAGGTCCGACTGCACTCCACTCCTGAAGGTAAGTGAAGGCTGCGAGCCTCTCGCTGGATTTATCTGCTCCCGGTTGTTTCCACACAGGTCCGACTGCTCTCCGCTCCTGAAGAGAACAGTGCTACTTTAAGAGATCTCTTCAGAAGCTCAGAGAACCAAGGTGCATTCTGGTTTCTACGTTATAGCCACACAGAGGCAGAGAACATACATTCACCGTATTTATTTTGTCTTTGAAACTGGCTGGCAAAAACTAGTTTTGCAGGGACAGACAGTTAACAGACCGACACAGGCTGTTCTAGCAGGTGAAGGAAATAGTAGAGCTCTCTCTACGTCAATTTGTGCAGTTTCATGCCTTCAACAAATGACAAATTATTGATGTGCTGTGTTCATCGCTGGAAAAAAAGATTAACTTAATACTTCAATTGCTGAACTGAACTGCTGAATCCCTATCTCATAAAGGACTTTTTTCTCATCCGACTTTGGTAGACTGCAAGGGATCTCGTACCGTGTTGTGTTTTTTTTATTCACTCATGGGATGTGGGCATCGCTGGCCAGGCCAGCATTTATTGCCCATCGCTAATTACACTTTAGAAGGTGGTTCTGAGCTGCCTTCTTGAACTGCTGCAGTCCATGTGGGGTAGGTACAACCACAGTGCTGTTAGGAAGGGTGTTCCACGATTTTCCCCCAGCAACAATGAGGAAATATGATATAGTTCCAAGTCAGGATGGTGTGTGACTTGGAGGGGAACTTGCAGGTGGTGGTGTACCCATGCATTTGCTGCCCTTGTCCTTCTAGTTGTCAGAAGTCGCGGTTTTGGAAGTTGCTGTCTAGGGAGCCTTGGTGCATTGCTGCAGTGCATCTTGTAGATGGTACACACTGTTGACACTGTGCGTCGGTGGTGGAGGGAGTGAATGTTTGTGGATGGGGTGACAATCAAGCAGACAGCTTTGTCCTGGATGGTGTCGAGCTTCTTGTGTGTTGATGAAGCTGCACATATCCAGGCAAGTGGAGAATATTCCATCACACTCCTGACTTGTGCCTTGTAGATGGTGGACAGGCTTTGGGGTTCAGGAGGTGAGTTGCACGCCGCAGGATTCCTAGCGTCTGACCTTCTCTTGTAGCCACGTTATTTATATGGCTACTCCTGGTTCAGTTTCTGGTCAATGGTAGCCCCCAGGATGTTGATGGTGTGGAATTCAGCGACGTTAATGTCATTGAATGTCAAGGGGAGGTGGTTGGATTCTCTCTTGTTGGAGATGGTCATTGCCGGGCACTTGTGTGGTGCGACTGTTACTTGCCACTTATCAGCCCAAGCCTGGATATTTTCCAAGTCGTGCTGCATTTCTACACGGACTGCTTCAGTATCTGAGGATTCGTGAATGGTGCTGAACATTGGGCAATCATCTGTGAACATCCCCACTTCTGACCTTATGATTGAAGGAAGGTCATTGATGAAGCAGCTGAAGATGGTTGGGCCTAGGACACTATCCTGAGGAACTCCTGCAGTGATTTCCTGTAGATGAGATGATTGACATCCATTGGCCACAACTATCGCCCTTTGCGCGAGGTATGACTCTATCCAGTGGAGAATTTCCCCCCTGATACACATTGACTTCAATTTTGCAAGGGCTCCTTGATGCCATACTCGTTCAAATGCTGCCTTGATATCAAGGGCAGTCATTCTCACCTCAGCTCTTGAGTTCAGCTCTTTTGTCTATGTTTGAACCAAGGCTGTAATGAGGTCAGGAGCTGAATGGGTCTGGCGGAACCGATACTGAGCGTCACTGAGCAGGTATTGCTAAGCAAGACAACTTCCATCACTTTACTGATGATTGATTGTAGCTAGATGGTGTGGTAATTGGCCGGGTTGTAGTTGTCCTGCTTTTTGTGTACAGGACATACCTGGGCAATTTTCCACATTGCTGGGTAGATGTCAATGTTGTAGCTGTCCTGGAACAGCTTGGCTCGGGGTGCAGAAATTTCTGGAGCACAGGTCTATTGCCCGAATAGTGTCAGGGCCCATAGCATTCGCAGTATCCAGTGCCTTCGTTTGTTTCCTGATATCAGGCAGAGTGAATCGAATTGGCTGAAGTCTGGCGTCTGTGGTGCTGGGGACTTCAGGAAAGGTCTGAGATGGATCATCAACTCGGCAGTTCTGGCTGAAGATTGGTGCAAATGCTTCAGCCTTATATTTCTTAGTGATTTGCTGGGCACCCCCATCATTGAGGATGGGGATATTTCCTCCAGTTAGTTGTTTAATTGTCCACCACCATTCACTGCTGGATCTGTCAGGACTGCAGAGCTTAGATCTGATCCATTGGTTATGGGATCGCTTTGCTCTATCTATCGCATGCTGCTTACGCAGTTTGGCACGCAAATAGTCCTGTGTTTTAGCTTCACCAGGTTTGCACCTCATTTTGAGGTGTGCCTGGTGCTGCTCCTGGCATGCCCTCCTGCACTCTTCATTGAACCAGGGTTGGTCTTCTGGCTTATTGGTAATGGTAGAGTGGGGGATATGTCGGACCCTGTGGTTGCAGATTGTAGTTGAGTATAATTCTGCTCCTGCTGATGGCCCACAGCGCCTCATGGATGCCCAGTTTGAACGGTATCCTCAATGTGAAGGCGGTACTTAGTCTCCACAGGGACTTTGCGGTGGTCACGCCTGCCAATGCTATCATGGACAGATGCATCTGTGGCAAGCAAATTAGTGAGGACGAGGTGAAGTATGTTTTTTCCTCTTGTTGGTTCCCTCATCACCTGCCGCATACTCAGTCTATCAGCTATGTCCTTTAGGACTCGGCCAACTCGGTCAGTAGTGGTGCTTCCGAGCCACTCTTGATGATGAACATTGAAGTCCTCCACCCAGAGTACATGTTCTGCCCTTGCCACCCTCTGTGCTTCCTCAAAGTTCTGTCAACATGCAGGAGTACTGACTCATCAGCTGGGTGAATGCGGTAGGTGGTAATCAGCAGGACGTTTCCTTTTCCTTGTATCAGATGACCTTTCGTCAGAAGTATAATCTGCAAAGGCTTTATTATTATTTCTATTTTTTTCTGGCAGCCACTTAAAAACCAAACTGTTATTTTAAATAAATGTATGCAATGTAGGAGTTAGATTTTTTAAACAAGAAATTATAAAGTCTTTAGATATTGGTTTATCTTAGCGGTGTTTTGATTTTAGTTTTTGTTGGCATATTTCTCGATATCTAAGGATAGCCGGTTTGGTTTGGTTCGCCTAATTTGGTGGTTACTAGATTGATTCAATTCGGCTGCTGCTTTCCTCGTTTTGTAAATATTAAAGATATACAATGTGACCTGTGAAGCAACGGGACTGAATTGACAGTGTGTTGCTCCCACTGCAATCAGAATGATATATATTAATTGAGGGCTCCTTCACGATCGAATCATATTTTAATTTGACAGCTCACGTTTGAGATCAGGATCAGGACCGGGGCATTGTCTGTCTGGAACTCCATAATTTTGCAAAGTCCAGCTTCCCTGGTAATTGCCATGTCACTACGTTCCTCTCTTCCTTCCACCTCCTGATTTACAGCCATTACTGGAATGTTTTCTTCGATCCTCTATAGTGACGACAGAAGCAAAATATTTGTTTATTTCATCCATCATTTCCTTACCACCTACTATTTACTCTTCATTCTCACTCTCTAGAGGAACAACACTCACTTTACTTACTCCTTTTTTTTACATTTCTAGCTAGCTTCCTCTCATATTCGACTTCCTTTCTCCTGATAAAACTGTTAATCATTCCCTGTCGTTCTTAATATTCTGACCAATCATCTGAACTGCCACTAATCTTTGCACAATTATATGCGTTTTCCATAAGTGTGATGCTTTCCTTAACTTCATTAGTTAACCGCAGATGTCAATTCCTCCCCTTAGAATGTTTTCTTTATAGCAGGAATATACTTATTCTGAGTATGCTGAAATATCCCTTTAAATTCCGGCCACCAATTCTCTATTGATCTGTCTCCAAGCCTCGTAACGCAGTTCACTGGAGCTAGCTCAGCTTTCATGCCCCCTTATTTACCCTTATTTAAGCATAAAATACTAGTCTTCGACGCACTCCTCTCTGTTCCAAACTGGATGTAAAATTCACGCATATTGCAGTTGCTGCTACCTGGAGGTGCCTTTACTCTGAGGTCATTAATTAATCACTTTGCTGTCATGGTCGCTGTCTGACAATGTACTGATTCAGAGTGTGCGAGTTTTCCTGCATCAGTTGCTGCCCCGGTCACTGTCTGGAATTGTTCTGTCATGAATGGATGAGACCACGATTTTAATTGTGCTTGGTGCATTTTTGGAACAGTTTAAGCTTTTACTTCTATGTTCTAATTGTTAAAATGGAGGAGAGATATTATGTGATACAACTTGTCCATGAGCCACACTATTCACCCTGCCTTAAATTTGAAACTGCATCAATTTGAGAGTGCAGCCTTTCTGTTTCACAACTGCCTGCTGCCTGCACACACGTCAGTCTGAAACTTGCCTTCTAGCTGCCGTAACTTGAATTTAAGGCCTTTTGAGCAAGAACAATTAAAAATGACCACACTCTGGAAAATCCAGCAAGAAACAGAACTGTCGTCAAGCCTGTCTGTACCTAAACATCTCAAGAGCAAGAAAGTCTGAATTCTACCAGTTTCCTCTCCGTCTACAAGCAGATGACTCCAAAAATGTAGCTGTCTCCATTTATATCCGATAGTGCCAGCAGACGTAGTGGTGGAACAGTGGCGCGGTGGTTAGCACCGCAACCTCACAGCTCCAGCGACCTAGATTCAGTTCTGTGTACTGCCTGTGTGGATTTTTCAAGCTCTCTCTGTGACCGTGAGGGCTTCTTCAGGTTCCTCCGGTTTCCTCCCACAACCAAAGTCTTGCAGGTTGATCGAGAAATTGGCCATTGTAACTTGCCCCTAGTGTAGGTAGTTGGCAGAGGAATGGTAGAGATGTGGTAGGTAATATGGGATTAATGTAGGATTGGGATAAATGGGTGGTTGTTGGTCGGCAAATACTCGGTGGGCCAAAGGGCCTATTTCAGTGCTGAATCTCTAAACTAAACTAGAAATTTGCACGAGAAGAGATATTTCCAACAGCTCCTCCCCTATTTGGCATTTCGAATTGGTGATCTCCAATTTTCGGACCCTTTTTGCTCATTCGAACAGACACTAGTTTTAACTGAAATCCATATATCCATGTTAGCTTGTAGTTACGATAATTATCTATTTAGTAAATGTCTTTGTCTTTTTGTGCCTTTAATCTGTCCAGACATGTTGGTATGCGTGCATTGTGAAGTTATTCCCTTTCCCCAGTTAAGAATGTGCATTAATAAACCCTACATCTTTTGTTCATACTTAAAGAACTGTATTGATGCTGTCATGTATTATTAGGGATTAAGGGAAGGGAATAAATTCAATCAATAATCTAATTACAGAACGAGGCTGAAAAAAACAGAGAAATTTGTTCAGAGTAAGAAAATAGATTAACTATCTGTTCGTAACACAGAAATTGGGGGCTGAAATCCACAATAAACTCATGAAAGAGCAAACGACATGACCTGGTTTAAACTGTTCCTTTCCCAGGGTGTGTGAGAGGGACTCAGTACCACTCCAGCTGGGATTAAAACAGGCCTGGTTTGAATTGACCCTTTCCTGGTGTGTCAGTGGGAAACAGTGCTACTCTAGATGGGATTAACACAGGCCTGGTTTTATTTGGCCCTTTCCTATTGTGATTGGGACTCAGTATAACACCAGCTGGGATTAACGCAGGTCTGGTTTGAATTGGCCCTTTCCCTTTTGTCATTTAACCTCTCCCCGCCCCTGCTCCGCTCCACCACAATCTTTCCTTCTTGTTCTACTCCCCTCCCCTGCCCCCCGCCCCCCCGCCCCCCCCACCACCGCAACCCAACGTGCTCAAAGACTGTTTCATTTCTAACTTTTTTCCAGGTATGATGAAGAGTGGCAAACCTGAAATGTTAAATCTGTTTCATTCTGCGCAGATGCTGCCAGACCTGCTGAGTGTGTCCGCCACATTTTGTCCTCATTTCACCAGGCAGGAGCCGGTGTTCAGACAGGGAATTAGACAGGAGGGGGTGTTCACAAAGGGAATTAGAGAGGGCGGGGTGTTCGCAGAGGAAATTATATGGAAAGGGGCATTCACAAAGGGAATGAGACAGTAGGGGAGTGTTCGCCAGGACAGAATTAAACAGGAGGTTGTTGTTCACGGGGGGGTGGGGCGGGGAATTTTACAGGAGGGGGGTCTTCATAGGGGTTAATAGACGGGAGGACAGTGTGTTCACCAGTGCTGAATTAGACCGGAGGGGCTTTGAAAGGAAGGGTCTCTTCAAAGATGGGTCTGAACAATGGAGGCATTGTAAGAAAGATGTGAGGGCATTGAAGGGAGTTCAGAAAACATCAGGAGAATCGTTGTAGCGATGAGGAACTTCAGTTTTGACGATAGATTGCACAGGTTACGACAAGTATAATGAGAGAGGAAGTACTGGAGTGTCTGACATCCTTGAAAGTAGATAAATTACCAGGGCTGGAAGGATTGTATCCAGGTTATTCAGGGATATCAGGGAGACAGTGACGGATGCTCTAAGTATCATATTCAAATCCTCACGAGATAAAGCCGAGATACCAGAGGATTGGAGGTCTGCAAACGTTGTGCCATTGTTTCAAAAGGGTGTGAGGAATAGACCAAATAACTGTGGGCCAGTCAGTCTGACCTCGTTGGTCGGCAGATTATTAGAATCAATTATGAGTGTTCGGATAAACTGTCACTTGGAAAGGAACGGATTAATCAGGAATAGTCAGCATGGATTTGTTAACAGAAGGTCGTGTCTTACTAACTTAATTGATATTTTTGAGGAAGTAACAAGGAGGTTCGATGAGGGTAGTGTAATTGATGTTGTCTGAATGGATTTAAATAAAGCATTTGACAAGTTCCCACATGGAAGACTGGTCAGCCCATGGGATACAGATGAATGTGGCGAATTGGATCCAAAATTGGCTCAGTGACGGGAAATAAGGAGTAGTGGTCGTCAGATGTTTTTGCAAATGGAAAGCGGTTTCCAGTGGCGATCCAGAGGGCTCGGTGTTGGGTCACTTGCTGTTTGTAATATATATTAATGAGTTGAAATTTAATGTGGGAGGCATGAATGGGAAATTTGCAGATGACACAAACATTGGCCGTGTATTGACAGTGAAGAGGATAGTTGTAGACTGCAGAATTATATAAATGCTTGGTTGAGTGGGCGGAAAAGAGGTAAATGGAATTCAATCCGGAGAAGTATGAGATCAGCATTTGAGGATGGAAAACTAAGCAAGGGAATACACAATAAATAGGAAGATATTGAGAGGGGTAGAAGAAGTGAGAGACCGTGGATTGCATGTCCAGGTCCCTGAACGTGGCAGGACAGGTAGATAAAGTGGTGAAGAAGGCATATGGAATGCTTTCCTTTATTGGCCGAGGTATAGAATACAAAAGCAGGGATGAAATGCTGGAACTGTATAAAAAGCTGGTTAGGCCACAGCAGGAGCATTGCGTACAGTTCTGGTCAGAACGTTACAGAAAATACATATTTGTTCTGGAGAGAGTATGCTGCCAATAATGCTGCCAGGGCTTGGAAACTTCAGCGATGAGGGCAGATTGGATAAGCTAGGATTGTTTTCCTTTGAACAGGGAAGGCTGAGGGGTGAATTAATTGAGATGTACAAAATTATGAGGGGCCTAGATAGTGTAGGCAGGAAAGACCTGTTGCCCCTCATGGAGAGGTCAATTACCAGAGGGCACAGATTTAAGGTGATTGATAAAACGATTAGAGAGGACATGAGGAAAACCTTGTTTTCACCCAGAGAGTGGTGGATGTCTGGAATTCACTGTCTAGATCGCTGGTGGAGGCCGAAACCCTCAACTGATTGAAAAGGTTCCTGGACCTGCATCTGAATTGCTGTAACCTACAAGGATACAGACCAGGGGTGGGAAGTTGGTATTTGAATGGATGGCTAGTTTTTTCAGCTGGCACAGAAGCGATGGGCTGAATGGCCTCCTTCTGTTCTGTCATAACTGTTCGATGGTTTTACCTTATGTATTTGAATCTGAATGTCTGGACAGGGAACGAATAGTCGAAAGGTAAAGTTGAGCAGAAATCTAGCTGAGTGAACAATCAGTCAGCTGCCAGTCTCATACTCTTTCTGTAGGTCTATTATTTGCCCTTTTCACCCCGTCTGACCCTTCTCTATTCAGCCTGGTTCTCCGTTCTATTACCCACTTGACATCTCCTTGACGTTACTCTCCATCTATTTCTGCATCTGGTAGCTCAGGGTCTGGTTGCCATGCATTTTCCCTGGTGGAAATGTATCGCAACGGCAACCAAACTACCTCTTCTTTGGAGACAGACCATTGTTCAGTTGCACGTTTTTCTGCCAATCTTAAGTTGCAATTTACTTGTCCAGATCTGCTCTCAACCTATTCAAGATGTTCCTTCCCAAGTAATTATCTTTAATCTGGATTGTTCCTTGTCCTTTTCCATAGCTAACATAAAATGCCTGATAGATACCGTGGCCAGTACCCCGCAAATGCTCCCCTACTGACACCTGGTCCACTTGACCAACCTCATTCCCCAGAACCAGATCCAACAATGCCTCCTTCCTCATTGGACTGGAAACATAGTTACGCAGGCATTTCTCCTGAACACCTATTAGAAACTCTTGCCCCTCTCTGCCCGTTACACTATTACTCTCCCTGTCTATGGTGGGATAATTTAGGTTCCCATTGTAAGGACTCAAATTCTAACACTTCTCTTCAGCTTCCTTGCAAATTTATTCCTCTGCATCTTTCCCATTAATCAATAGTCTTCAGACGAACTGCAGGAAATTAATAGTACCTCAATTATTTCTTGGTTCGAACCAGACAGATTATGCTTATGATCCCTCTAAGCAATACTCTCTCTAGCACTGTAATATTCTCATTAATTAATACAGCTGTCCTTCCTCTTGTCCGTCAATCCCTATTATTCCTGAACACCTCACATCCAGGATTATTTAGTACACAGTTCAGATCTTTTAGACCCAGTTCTCAAATATCATCGTGAGAGAGAGAGAAACAGAAGGACAGAGGTGGGAAGAGAGAGAGAGTGAGAGAGACAGAGAGTAAGAGAGAGAAAGAGACACACACACAGGGACAGACAGTGAGATCTGGGGTCCGATTGGGCTCTGGAGGGTTCCAGTGCATCGCCTATCTGTCTGTCTCTGTCACCCTCTCTCCATTGATGCCCAGACCTCACATTCTATTCAGGCCCACAGCAGCAACTGTGATTTGCAGCTTTGTCCATTTTGCTGTGGGTCCAGGGAGGGTTTAGTTGAAGCCCTGCTTTGCTGCTCGTTGACACCTTTTTGAGAAACAATTCATGAATCGTCTGCAGAGCCAGTTCCACCTCAATAAATCAGATTATCAATAAAATAAAATCTCAGAATCAAATTTACAATCATTTCAGTTCTCAGTGTTGTGAATATGAAACGTACGTTCTGTCCTTCGGGGAGTGTAGTGAATGGAATATGAAAAGGGATTTAGTTCCACTGTCTGAAATTCTTCAGCTCTTTCTGTTAATTCACTAATTTAACAATGAGATTGAGAGGGTATTTCACCGCTTTCTTCAGCTCCTCTCTGAATTTACTCTGGGTCACAGCGTAAATACACGTGTTGGTGCAGGAACTGAGAAGCTGCAGCATTAGTGATGTGCGTTCTGTGATAAAGTGAGGGTCAGTGACGGAGTCATTATATTGAATATCTGCAATACGCCTGTAAATGTTGCATACAACTAGTGTTACCCATAACAGTATAAAACTGCCGGATATACTTAAGAGTAAAATAATCGATTTCCTCCGATTCGCCATCTCTGGGTCTTTGTGATTCTTTCCATTGCTGTGGTCTTGGAATCCCCTGCGGACTTTACTGGCGAATAATATACGTCTGACCGTCATAACATTGAACAACAAAATTAGAATGAACGGGATACAAGGGGTTAAAATGAGGTGAAGCAATTCAAATGCTGCCCAAGCGCAGGAAGTATAGAAGCTCGGTTTAAAGACACAACCCATAGGAACATTATCAATAAAGTACCTTGGCTTATACAGAAAGTTACTTGGGACAGTCTCCAAACAGCCCAGCATACTCACTGTTCCTACAACCACAGCCGCCAGTTTCTGGGTGCAATATTTTGCTTTTAGCTTCTCACAACAAATGGCCACAAATCGATCAAAGGTGAAAGTGACTGTGAGCCAGGCAGAAATATTTGTGGCTGCATAAAGCAGAACGGCAATGAGACAACACACAGGAGTAATTCTCAGGAATGAATCTGGGAAATAAATTACAACAATCCAACTCAATATGGGATCAGTGATAACGACCAGGAGATCAGCCACTGCCATTCCCACCAGGTAGACAGTGATACATTTGGAGAGACCGCACTTTCCTCGGCACAGGATCACAATCGCCACCAAGTTAACTGGAAGAGAGAGAAAAGGAAGCAGAGAAATTACTGATCAGACCTGGAGACAAAGCAGCTGTTTAACAGGATCTAAGCTGTTATTTCCAGCTTTGTTGCTGCATCGAACAGTAAAAACTGATTCATTGACCTGGGCTGTGTTTTGCCACAGTGAAATGTTTGAAACATAATTATTAATAATGAATTGGGAAATGGATACAGAAAGTGAATGAAGTCAGCACTGGATCTACTGGAAATACTGGGGGAGGATGCAGTACCGGTGGGGAAATGAGAAGAGCTTTTACAGAGATGGAATCCAATGAGTTAAATGGGGATTTGTCTCCAGATTGTTGGGCGGGAAGGCTTTGAGACAGCGGAAGGTGCTGCTGGTTTGTTGCTCTGGATTCGGGGAGCCGACAGGGATTGTTACCAAATGGGAAAAGGCTGAAAATTGCAGCACTGTATTTGAGTGTTTGCATCAGCCATGATTCAGAATGGCGGAGCAGGCTCGAAGGGCTGAAAGGACCACTCTTGCCCCTATGTTCCTATGTTCCTATCAGGTTGGACGAGGCAACTGGAGAATGATGCAATGAGTGAAATTGGGAGAGACAGCAGGAAAAGGACATGTTGTTGCTGGATGGGAGACAGGAGCAGATGGTTGGGAAAGCGAATAAACTGAAGCAATGGATGAGGAATCAGAGGATCAAATACAGTGAGAGGAGAGGCTGAGATTCATAGGGAGAGACTGCAGCAGAGTGTTAGAGTAAATCTGATCTATAGATCCCAGTAATACAGTTCAATTAATACATTCAAACAATAATACCTGTTGTTATTGGTGTTGGAGAACAGTTCATTGGTTACACAGTATAGTCAATACATTTAGTTTGTGCAGGCAATTAAATATAAGCTTAATTTTTTCTGATACCAGCCTCGCTCTTTATTTAATTCAGCAGTCATTCAAAATTCATGTACAGTATTTGAAGAATGAATTACCAAGGTGAAGAACGGATTCTGTTATGTTTATTCAGTCAGTAAGTAAGGACTAGCAAATTGCTGCAAAACAAAATGAGGACCTGACAGAAATAAACAGAGACGATCAAGTCAAACAGCAAAATTAATGCAATCTGACAACAGACAACTTCAACTCATAGCTTCTCTCGCTAATCTTTCTGGACATTCCAGCACTTTATGATAGTGAATCATTTACACTGCTGTTTCTTTCTCTTTCTTTCTGGTTATCCTTTTCCCTCACTTTTGTTTTCCCTGCTCTGTTTCTCCTTCCGTCTCTCTGTCGCCCTCCCTATCTCTCTGGAGTACTCACACGCTGCAAACTGTTGCTTCATGTCCCTTTTCACATACGGTTTATTCCGAACATTCTGCACCTGTGATCTGTTAACCAGCCGCATGTTCAATGATTCTATTCTCAGTGTCAGTTCAATGGCGAATCCTCTGTGAATAATTTACTGCGTCGACAGAGTACCGAAGTCTCCACCTTTTCACCTACACTGTTCACTTCATCTGCAATGCATGGAATAAAAAGAATCGAACGCTTCTTCCAGACAAACCTCACAATCATTAAAAATCCTTCTCCTGGATTTATAAAGTACAACATTAGAATGTGGGATTGTTTAATTAATGAAACACAAACATCAGCGCTGCATCTGATAATCTACAGAGAAATGGAAAGACTCACAGTTCCAGCTGATAGATTGCAAACCAGTAAAACATCGTATCAATACTTTCTATTTTATAATGTAGTCCAGTGAAAGTGAAGGCTCCAAAGTGCAGCAGAGAAGGACACGTGAAAGAGTCAACAACACAGTACAATAGCCAGAACTCCGAAGCAACGTCAGACACACACAGAATGAAATAATATTTTATAACCGTGATAACCAATCGATACATTGAAATCCCAGTTAAATTAAACTATGTTATTGGGGAGGGAGGACATTGATGTCCCCTTGTAACACTGAGAACGTGAGATATCTCATTATCAAGCAGCTAAAAACATTCATAAAAATATTCCACGACTAGTTGGTTCCACAACATGAAACTATTAAAAGCTCTTGATGGTCTGATTCTTGATCCTAACCAAGACACTTGATTCAAATATATTCAATACTCAAAATAATACAGCAACAATGCCAGGGTTACTTAAACCAATACTATCAAAGATAATGCAGCTCCTGTAAGACTGAAAGCATAGAAAACGAGGATATTTCATCAGTAAATGGCTGGACAAAAACAGGTGGCTGTGTAACACTCACCGAGATAAATAATACTGAGTGGAGCACCACAGTGAACATCGATTAACACAATTAACAGCTGAGATACAGGCTTACCAGGAACTCCAATTGTTGCAAGTACAGGGTAATAAATGCTTTCTATTTGATACATTAATGGATATCCCATGTCTGTGAGAAGCAGATATTTCTGTTAGCCCAGAACCCACAGCTCTAGCAGGCATTCCGAACTGATTCATTTCAATGGGCCCTAATTTATGCAGGGAATAAGTCTCCACTGATATGATTGTACCCCTGATCATTGCTATCAGTTACACTCACCTGAACAAACACATTACATCAGCAACTTTGACTCTATGAAATTAATATGATGGACGATAACGCAATTATTTCAGTGTCAATGACCTTAGTAAGACTTCTCGGAAAAAACAAAGATCTGTAGTGGCGTCATTTACATTTCCATATTGTTGTATTGACCATCTTAACTCTTTGCGTATCTATTAAAATGTACGTGATCTACCTGCAGTGTACACTGAATCCATGGAGAAAAACAATCCCATTTCACTCTGTTACTGCCATTTCCCGTTAAAATGTGAACTTTGAGTCTCTGAGTTGGGACCAAGTTCAGGTTTTCAGCCCAGATGATATTGTGGATGATATTAGGGGGCAGACACTGTACACACCCATTGGTGAGGCAATCGCATAGCAATAATATCACTGGGCTAGTAAGCCAGAGGCCCAACATAATGGCCTGGGGACAGGGGTTCAAATCCCACCATAGCAGCTGCTGACATTTAAGTTCAATTAATTAACAAAAGTCTGCAATTGAAAGACAGTTTCTGTAATGGTGCATGAAACTATCATCGATTGCTGTAACGACCCTTTTGGTTCACTAATTCCTTTTACGGAAGGACATCTGCCATCCATTCTGAAGAAGGGTCACTGACCCGAAACGTTAACTCTGCTTCTCTGTTCACAGATGCTGCCAGACCTGCTGAGTGGTTCCAGCATTTATTGTTTTTATTGCAGATTTCCAGCATCTGCAGTATTTTGCTTTTATCATCTACCATCCATACCTGCTCTGCTTTACATGTGGCTACAGACCCAGAGCAATGTGGCTGACTCTTAACTGCCCTCTGAAACGGCCCAGCGGGCTGTCATGGACACTGAATGCTGATCTTGTCAGCAGAGCTCACATCACGTGAAAGAATAAAATAACATTTTCTCTGTGCTATTTCACTACAGATATTTCCCTGATTATTCTACATAGGTTAATGGCTCTGATAAAATTTGAACTGTGCCAACTCCTGACTCTTTTCCTCCAATTCACTGCTGACTGGACACCCAAATTCCACCTTCCCTCACTATCAACTGCCCAAAATCCCTGTTTCCATGTCAACCCTCGCCACATGCATTTCATCCAACACCTTCAGCCGAACCGATCTGTTTTGTCTCTCAGTTCTCTAAGTACATAGATTTATAATTCTTATCATTGGATTAAAATCTTCCATGTCCTCACCACGCCTGATCTCCAGCCACTCCTCAAAATCTACAGCAAACCCATCCGTTACCTCCCCATATCTCTAACATTGGTATCTTTCAGTGGGACTGCCCGCATATGGTTCCACTATTAATTTGATTGTAACCAGAGCATCGCCAGCAATGGCCGCTCTTCCCACACACGCACTATTACCTCTGGAGTCCCGGAACTTTCCATTCTTGTGCCCCCTTTTGCCTCATCTACACACTGCCCGCTGGTGACATCATCTACAGATGTGGGGTGAGCTTCCACATGTGTGCTAACAACACCCAGCTCCAGCTCTCCATCATCTCCTTCGACTCTTCACTGCCTCTGTATTATCAAACTCCGACAGCCTGTTTTCCATGAGCTGCAATTTCCTACAATTAAGCATAGGGCAGAGTGAAGCCTCCACCTTCGGCTCCACCACACACTCCACAATCTTGTCATTGATTCCATCGCCATTCCTAGATGTTGTATCAGGCTGAATGTGATGTTGTGTAAAATATGCCCACAATTCAACTCTGACCTGAGTTTCGAACCTCATGTTGTCTCCATGAGAAATGACACCTCCTTCCACCTCCATAACATCGCCAGCCTCTGCCCCTGCCTCAGCCCATCAGGCATTGAAAACGCTCAATCACTCATCTGTGTAAGGTTATTCGGTGACTCAAAGCTACTAACCAGATTAATAATTGTTAAAATCCAGAGATTATGAATTAACAATTGAATTATTATTCTAAACTAACATTTAGCTTTATTAATACCCTTCTTTGTAGTGTGGTACAGTGGGAGAATTTCGGAAATCAGGAACAGCATAGACAAACTGTCAACCTGGAAGGATTGTCGGATATAGTGCCAAGTTTTAAAATACTTACTTGCAGGAAAAGGATGAGACCTTGAGAGCAGAAGCTGAAAGCTGCTTCTGTGTAGATTTGACTCGGAGTGAGATAAGGAAACTCGAAATGCAAAAGCCTTGAGACAAAGTAGTCAACACAAAGGGATGCAAATTGTACATATTCGAATGGTTAGCAACCATCACAAAAAGATCCTTGATTCGTTAAGAAAGGCATAATTTCACAAATAAATGAATCACTGATTGGGATGATTGGCAGAGGTGTTGGTTAACTGGAAAGTTGCCAGGATAAAATAAGTCCTGTCTTTGATACTGATGGCAGAGAAGTTATGAACAACAACAAGAGATAAGAGAGAGAGACTAACCAAAAACCTGAAGGCCAAAAGCTGCACGAGAAAGAGACGTGCGCTCTGCTGTACAGTCTCTAATACAGGTAGAATCTGGGTTAGACTGTTACTTACTGACTGAGCTTGTGACGAGGGTTTATCTGAAATTTTAACAAACTTGTCTTAAGCTTTATCTCAGTTAGTCGATTCACAACAAGCTTTGTGCTGCCATGTCTGTTCCCACAATGGAAGGGGGAATAAAGTACCTCTATCTTCTCAAATCTTACATTCTGGAACCCCAGTTTGGACTTGGCTCAATCTGAATGTTTTTTTGGGAAAGAAAAGGATCTCGAGATCGCGAGACTGACTACTTCGCGTCTTGGAAGGGGAAAAGAAAAACTTTTGGGGGTGTGGAGACCTTCATCGACCCATTCGTGTTCAAAGGCACACAGACAAGAATATATAACTTGAATGAATAAACGCATGTTGTCTAAAGATGTTAAATGGGTCTTCAGGGAGAAATGCAAGGAAGTTGCAGAGTTTATTCAAGGTAAGTCCGAAGAAGTTCAAGATACAGAAGACAAAAACAAAAATCCTTCTGGCTTACAGGACTTACAGCTGCTTAGGGAGGTGGTCGCATAGAGGTAATCTCTGTCCTAGTAATCTGGAGCCCATACTAATGCTCTAGAGGGCATGGGTTCGAATTCCACCACAGCAGATGGTGAAATTTGAATTCAACTAATAGACATGGAATTAAAAAGCTAGTCTCAGGGTCATCATTAAACCACTGCTGAAAACAAATCTGGTGCGTGAATGTCCTTTTAGGGAAGGAAATCTGCTGTCCTCACCTGGTATGGCCTACATTTATTTATTCATTTGTGAGACGTGGGCATCACTGGCACGTCCAACATTTACTGCCCATCCCGAATTGCATTTGAATTGAGTGGCTTGCTCGGCCACTTTAGACAACAATTACGTGTCAACCATATTGCAGTGGATCTGGAATCACATGTAGGTCAGACTTGATAAGCACAGCAGATTTTTTTTACAACAATCGTCAATGGTTTCATGATCACCGTTAAACTAGCTTTTATTTCCAGATTTCGTGATTGAATTCAAATTTCACGATCTGCTCTGGTGGCATTCAACCCCATATCCCTAGCACTTTAGTCTGGGCCTTGCATTGCTAGTCCAGTGATATTACCATTGCACCACCGCCTCTCTCTAGACTCCAGGACGACAGCAATGTGACTGACTTTTAAATGCCCTCCTAAATGGCCTCACACGCCACTCAGTTCAAGGGCAATTAGGGCTGGGCCCCTTTTGCGACGCCCACAGTCACAAACGAATAAAAAAAACTCACTGAATCCAAGAGACCGCTACTCAGAAAGATAAAGAGGTTGAACGACGGAAACAGCGGGTTCGAGATTTGAAGTTGTGCCACAAACATTGGACTGCTGTGTTATCGCAGTAGCACGTCACTTACCTGAACGCTGGCACAGCCGTGATAGCCGTTCAGGAAAATAAAAGTCAGTTGATACATTTTTCAGCAGCAGCGGGAGAGTTGTCAGCGAGGACCAGGGGGCTGACGGGAAGGTAAGTTTCCCACTTAAAGAAGTTGCCTCGAGCGTCAGCGGCCTTCATTTTTCAGCAGCAGCGGGAGAGGCGGCAGCGAGGACCAGGGGGCTGACGGGAATATATTTGGGCAGCGGCTGAGGATCCTGAGTCTGAGCTTCAAAAATTGTGGCACATCCGGGAGGGGGAGAGGTACCTGGACGTTTCGTTTCAGGAGGCATTCATACCTGGTAGATTAAGTAATTCAAATTCAGTTAGTGTTCAGGGACAACAGGGTATGATTGCAAGTGAGGCAGGTAGGGGGATCCTGAGTTCAGGAGTGGAGGAGCCTCAGCCTTTGACCTTATCCAACACGGACGAGATACTTGCTCCCTGTGTGGATGAGGAAAAGGGCTGCGGGGAGGATGAGCCAACAGACCACGGCACCATGGTTCAGAAGGCCATTCAAGGGATTCTATAATTAGGGGGATAGATAATATCCTTTGCAAGCCAGATCGGGAGTCCTGCATGATGTGTTGCCCGCCCGGTGCCAGGGTGCAGGACATCTCTGACCGGCTTGAAAGGATATTGGAGTGGGAGGGGGAGGATCCAGTTGTTGTGGTCCACGTTGGGACTAACAACATAGGCAAGGCTAGGATGGAGGACGTGTTTGGGGATTATAAAGCACTGGGAACGAAATTAAGGAACTGGTCCTCGAGGGTCATAATCTCCGGATTACTGCCCGAGCCACGTGCAAATTGGCTTAGAGATAAGAATATTAGGGAAGTAAACACGTGGCTAAAGGAGTGGTGTGGGAAAGAGGGGTTCCATTTCATGGGGCATTGGCATCAGTTTTGGAAGCGGGGGGATCTGTACCGATGGAACAGTCTCCACCTGAACCGATGTGGGACCAGTGTTCTGGCGAAACGGATGAATAGGGTGGTCTCTAGGACTTTAAACGAGTGAGTCGGGGGGAAGGGAAAGGGAAAACGACACGGAGTATGATGGTAAATAAAAAAGTAAGCAGCAGGTTAACATGCATGCAGGAGGGTTTAAGTTCAAGGCAGACTATGAAAGAAGCAGAAAGGAAGAATAACTCAGCAGTTATTATTAGAGATGTTGGAAATCATGAGGGTAAGAAAGCTAGCATAAAGGAACTTTACCTGAATGCTCATAGCATTTGTAACAAGGTTGATGAGTTAACAAAACAAATCATCGCGAATGAATATGAGTTGGTAGCCATTCCGGAGACATGGTTCCAGGTTGGTCACGATTGGGAGTTAAATATCCAGGGGTACCAGATTATTCGGAAGGACAGACAGGAAGGTAAGGGAGGTGGTGCAGCTCTGATATTCAAGGACGATGCTGAGAGATGATATAGGTTCTATGGAGAATGAGGTCGAATCCATTTGGGTGGAAATCAGAAACTCTAAGAAGAAAAAGCCATTGATAGGCGTATTCTATAGGCCACCAAATAATAACATCACATTGGGGCGGGCAATAAACAAAGAAATAACTAATGCCTGTAAAAATGGTATGGCAATTATCATGGGCGATTTTAATCTACATGTAGATTGGTCGAACCACTCAGTCAGGATAGCCTTGAGGAGGAGTTCGTTGAGTGTATCCGTGATAGTTTTCTCGAACAGGATGTAATGGAACTGACGAGGAAGCAAGCTATCCTAGATCTAGTCCTGTGTAATGAGACAGGAATAATTAATGACCTCATAGTTAGGGATCCTCTTGGAAGGAGTGATCACAGTATGGTTGAATTTAGATTACAGATGGAGAGTGTGAAGATAAAGTCCAATACCATGGTCCTGCGCTTGAACAAGGGGGACTACAATAGAATGAGGGAGGACTTGGCTAAAGTAGACTGGAAACAAAGATTTTATGGTGGGGCAGTTGACGAGCAGTGGAGGACTTTCAAAGCAATTTTTCAAAGTGCTCAGCAAAAGTATATTCCAGTGAAAAGGAAGGACTGGAAGAAAAGGGGTAATCTGCCATGGTTGTCCAAGGAAATAAGGGAGGCTATCAAATTGAAAGAGAAGGCATACAAAGTGGCCAAAAACAGCATGAAACTAGAAGATCAGGAAAACTTTATAGGTTAACAGAAAGCCACAGAATGAGATATAAAGAAAAGTAAGGTAGAACATGAGAAAAAAAAACTAGCACAGAATATAATGACAGATAGCAAAAGTTTCTATTAACATATACAACGAAAAAGAGTAGCTAAAGGAAACGTTGGTCCTTTAGAGGATGGGAAGGGGAATTTAGTTATGGTATATGATGAAATGGCCGAGGCATTGAACAGGTATTTTGTATCGGTCTTCACAGTGGAGGACACTAATAACATGCCAGTAATTGACAAAGGGACGAACTTAGGTGAGGACCTGGAAACAATCATTATTACGGAAGAGGTAGTGTTGGGCAATAGCAGGTGCACTGGTGGTAATTTTCCAAAATTCTCTGGACTCTGGGGTAGTCCCAGCAGATTGGAAAATAGCAGATGTGACGCCACTGTTTGAAAAGGGAGGTTCACAAAAGATGCGGAATTATAGACCGGTTAGCTTAACCTCTGTAGTGGGGAAGTTGCTTGAGTCTATTATCAAGGAAGAAATAGCAGGGCATCTCAATATAAATTGTCCCGTTGTGCAGATGCAGCATGTGTTCTTGAAGGGCAAGTCATGCTTGACACATCTTTTGGAATTCTGTGATGACATTACGAGCAAGGTGGACAATGGGGACCCAGTGGATGTGGTGTACCTAGATTTCCAAAAGGCCTTCGACAAGTTGCCGCACAAGAGGCTGCTGCATAGGATAAGGATGCATGGCGTTTGGGGTAAAGTATTAGCATGGATAGAGGATTGGGTGACTAACAGGAAGCAGAGAGTGTGGATAAATGAGTGCTATTCTGGCTGGCAATCAGTCACTAGTGGTGTGCCTCAGGGATCGGTGTTGGGACCGCAATTATTTACAATTTGTATAGATGATTTGGAGTTGGGGAGCACGTGTAGGGTGTCAAAGTTTGCAGATGACAGTAAGATGAGTGGCAGAGCAAAGTGTGCAGATGACTGTGAAACTTTGCAGAGGAACATAGATACATTGGGTGAGTGGGAAAATGTCTGGCAGATGGAATACAATGTTAATAAATGTGAAGTCATTCATTTCGGTAGGAGTAACAGTAAAAAGGATTATTACTTGAAAGGTAAAAAGTTGCAGCATGCTGCTATGCTGAGGGACCTGGGTGTCCTTGTGCATGAATCGCAGAAGGTTGGTCTGCAGCAAGTAATTAGGGAGGCAAATGGGATTTTGCCCTTCGTTGCTAAAGGAATTCAGTTGAAAAGCAGAGAGGTTATGTTGCAGCTGTATAAGGTACTGTTGAGGCCGCACCTGGAGTACTGTGTGCAGTTTTGGTCTCCTTACATGAGAAAGGATGTACTGGCACTGGAGGGGGTGCAGAGGAGGTTCACTAGGTTGATTCCGGAGTTGAGGGGGTTGGTTTATGAGGACAGACTGAGTAGATTGGGAATATATTCTTTGGAATTCAGAAGAATGAGGGGGGATCTTATGGAAACATATAAAATTATGAAGGGAATAGATAAGATACAAGTAGAGAGGATGTTTCCACTGGTAGGTGAAGCTAGGACAAGAGGGAATAGCCTCAAGATTAGAGGGAGCAGATTTAGGACTGGATTGAGAAGGAACCTCTTCACCCAGAGGGTTGTTAATCTATGGAATTCCTTGCCCAGTGAAGTAGTTGACACTACTTCAGTAAACGTTTTTAAAGCTAAGGTAGATATCTTTTTGAACAATAAAGGAATTAAGGGATATGGTGAGAGCGCGGGTAAGTGGATCTGAGTCCACGCAGCGATCAGGCATGATCTTATTGAATGGTGGAGCAGGCTCGAGGGGCTGGACGGCCTAATCCTGCTCCTACTTCTTCTGATCTTATGATCTTATGATCTTATGAACAACAAGAGTAGGAGAATACGTGTTTTAAAAAAAAGTCTTGGAACTGCTTGGAATTCTGTGGCGAGAGAGAGAGAATCAGAACAGATCAGTGAGAATCAAACAAAAAAGGAAACTTGTGTTGTATTTGTGTGAGACATAGCAGAACAGTGAGAGAAGACAGGGAACAGAGACAGGGAATGTAGGAGAAACTGATAAAGAGGGAGAGAGAAAGAGAAGAAACAGAAAGGGAGAGGTGGGAGAGCTCGCACAGCTGAATAGCTCGCTTGATGTTTACGCAGAATTCTGAGGCAGATCTCCAGTGTCAGTCACTGGGATGCTGTGAAGATGGATTTCAACACTTTATCCAGTGATTCACAGCTGAAAATGTTACCACGATACAAAGTTCTCCTTCCAGGCCGTGGGTGCCAATGCATTGATGGTTTTCTGTTTGGAGAAAAATGACCAGGTCTGGATTCTCTTTCGTCCCCAGTCTCCCAGACCGTCCCACCAGCCTTGCAAAGACTCATGTCTAAAGGAACTGGTCGATGGTTCTGGCAGAATTCCTCTGCCTGCTGACGGGCTTTTAAGCAGATTGCATTCTGGGCTTTATAAACAGAGGTCGAGGGCATAAATGTCAGGACGTGATGCCAAATCTTGATACAATAATAGTTTATCCCCAGATGGAGTATTGTGTCCAACACTGGGACCATTCTTCAGGAAGGGCAGAGGCGGCACAGTGGCGCAGTAGATAGCACCGCAGCCTCACAGCTCCAGCGACCCGTGTTCAGTTTTGGGTACTGCTTGTGTGGAGTTTGCAAGTTCTCCCTGTGTCTGCGTGGGTTTTCGCCAGGTGCTCCGCAATCCTCCCACAGCCAAAAACTTGCAGGTTGATAGGTAAATTGGCAATTGTAAATTGCCCCTCGTGTAGGTAGGTGGTAGGAGAATGGTGGGGTTGTGACAGAGAATATGGGGTTAATGTCGGATTAGTCTAAATGGGTGGATGTTGGTCGGCACAGACTCGGTGGGCCGAAGGGCCTCTTTCAGTGCTGTATATGTAAATAAAAATATACTTCTGTGAATGTTTCGAACCGATTTGCTCGAACGGTTCCAGGGATGAGATTGTTACAGTTACGCTGATGCACTGCAGAAGCTGGGATATTTCTCCTTCGAGCAGAGTAGTTCAAAAGGAGATTTTTATGGAGGGGTTTAAAATGATGAAAGGCATAAATAGAGTTTGAAAAAATGCAAAACAGTTCTTAATGGCTGTCGGATAGATATGCAAATAGTACAGAATTAATGTGATTGGGAAAAGAACATCATGTGACATGAGGACCAAAATATTTGAAGTGGAACAAATGTTGTAATGCACTGCCTAATAGGGCGGTGGATAAAGATTCAACAGTAGCTTTCTAAATGGAATTAAATAAATATTTGAATGCGGAAAATTGCAGGGATTGGGGAAGAAGTGAGAGAGTGGGACGAGCTGCATTGTTCTTCAAAAGAGCAAGCGGAGACTTGATGGGCCCAATAGCCTCCAACAGTGCTGTAATATTCTATGATGCCATGGCCCTCTTCTGTTCATTATTATTTACATCAGCACACACTTGCTGCTGTACAGTTATTGATATTTTAAAAAACCTTCTTCCGCACAAATCCCCTTGGACTTTTCACTCTGCTCACTCCAGATGGAATTGGATACGAGACAACAAGAAGCAATCAAGAGAGAAAGATTTCAACTAATATTCTTTATGGTCGTTTCTCTGTCATGGGAGAGGTCATCGCAGGTCCTACAGAAAGAAACAGCTTCATACCAGTCAAAGAATTTTAGTAAATAGAGAAAAGACAGATGTAAGTTTCTGTATGTAATAAAAAGTGAAATGGTCAAACAATTTTGTCCTTATTAATGTACTCATGGTAGAGGCCTGGCCTACATTTGACTCCATTCATATATATATATATAGAAATTAGAACATAGAACAGTACAGCACAGTACAGGCCCTTCGGCCCAAGATGTTGTGCCGAACCTTTAATCTACTCTCGGATCAAAGTACCTACATAACCTTCATACTACTATCATACATGTACCTATCCAAGAGTCGCTTAAATGTCCCTAATGTATCTGCTTCTACTACCACCGCCGGCAGTGCATTCCACGCACCTGCCACTCTCTGTTTAAAGAACCTACCTCTGACATCTCCCCGAAACCTCCTCCAATCACCTTAAAATTATGCCCCCTGGTGATAGCCCTTTCCGCCCTGGGAAAAAGTCTCTGGCTATCCAGTCTATCTATGCCTCTCATCATCTTTTACCCCTCTATCAAGTCACCTCTCATCCTTCTTCGCTCCAATGAGAACAGCCCTAGCTCCCTCAACCTTTCTTCATAAGACATGCCCTCCAGTCCAGGCAGCATCCTGGTAAATCCCCTCTGCACCCTCTCGACAGCTTCCACATCCTTCCTATAATGAGGCGACCAGAACTGAACACAATATTCCAAGTGTGGTTTAACCAGGGCTTTATAGAATTGCAGCACAACCTCGTGGCTCTTAAACTCAATCCCCCTGTTAATGAAAGCCAACACACCATCCGCTTTCTTAACAACACTATCAACATAGGTGGCAACTTTGAGCAATCTATGGACATGGACCCCAAGATCCCTCTTTTCTTCCACTCTACCAAGAGTCCTGTCTTTAAGCCTGTATTCTGCATTCAAATTCGACCTTCCAAAATGAATCACTTCACACTTTTCCAGGTTAACCTCCATCTGCCACTTCTCAGCCGAGCTCTGCATCCTGTCAGTGTCCCGTTGCAACCTAAAACAGCCTTCCACACTATACACAACTCCAGCAACCTTCGTACCATCGGCAAACTTGCTAACCCAGCCTTCCACTTCCTCATGCAAGGCATTTATAAAAGTCCAAAGAGCAGAGGTCAGAGAACAGATCCCTGTGGAACACCACTGGTCACTGAGCTCCAGGCTGAATACTTTCCATCAACTACCACCCTCTGTCTTCTATGGGCCAGGCAATTCTGTACCCAGACAGCCATATTTCCCTGTATCCCATGCCTCCTTACTTTCTGAATGAGCCTACCATGGGGAAGCTTATCAAACACCTTGCTAAGATCCATATACACCACATCCACTGCTCTTACTTCATCAACGTGTTTTGTCACATCCTCAAAGAATTCAATAAGGCTTGTGAGGCATGACCTGCCCCTCACAAAGCCATGCTGACTGTCTCTAATCAAACTATGCATTTCCAAATAATCATAAATCCTGTCTCTCAGAATCCTCTCTAATAATTTGCCCACTGCCGATGTAAGACTGACTGGTCGATAATTCCCAGGGTTATCCCTATTCCCTTTCTTGAACAAGGGAATAAAGTTTTCCACCCTCCAATCCTCTGGTACTACTCAAGTCGACAGTGAGGACGCATAGATCATCGCCAAAGGTGCGGCAATCTCTTCCCTCGCTTCCCGTAATATCCTTGGGTATATCCCGTCTGGCCCCGGGGACTAATCTGTCCTCATGTCTTTCAAACTTTCCAGCACATCCTCCTTCTTAACATCAACCTGTTCGAGCATATCAGCCTTTTTACGCTCTCCTCACAAACGACCAGGTCCCTCTCACCAGTGAACACTGAAGCAAGGTATTCATTATGGACCTCCCCTACCTCCATTGACTACAGGCACAAGTTCCCTCCACTATTCCTAATCAGCCCTACCCTCACTCTGGCCATCCTCTTGTTCCTCACATAAGTGTAGAACGCCTTGGGATTTTCCTTAATCCTACCCGCCAAGACTTTTTCATGTCCCCTTCCAGCTCTCCTAAGTCCATTATTCAGTTCCTTCCTGGCTACCTGGTAACCCTCTAGAGCCCTGTCTGATCCTTGCCTCCTCAACCTTAAGTAAGCTTCCTTCTTCCTCTTGACTGGCTGTTCCACATCACTTGTCATCCAAGGTTCATTCACCCTACCATCCCTTCCTTGCCTCGTCGGGTCAAACCTATAGATAGAACATTCGAACATTGTAACATTACAGCGCAGTACAGGCCCTTCGGCCCTCGATGTTGCGCCGACCTGTGAAACCATCTGACCTACACTATTCCATTTTTATCCATATGTCTATCCAATGACCACTTAAATGCCCTTAAAGTTGGCGAGTCTACTAATGTTGCAGGCAGGGCGTTCCACGCCCCTACTACTATCTGAGTAAAGAAACTACCTGTAACATCTGTCCTATATTTATCGCCCCACAACTTAAAGCTATGTCACCTCGTGTTTGCCATCACCATCCGAGTAAAAAGACTCTCACTATCCACCCTATCTAACACTCTGATTATCTTATATGTCTCTATTAAGTCACCTCTCCTCCTCCTTCTCTCCAACGATAGCAACCTCAAGTCCCTCAGCCTTTCCTCGTAAGACTTTCCCTCCATACCAGGCAACATCCTAGTAAATCTCCTCTGCACCCTTTCCAAAGCTTCCACATCCTTCATCTAATGCGGTGACCAGAACTGCACGCAATACTCCAGGTGCGGCCGCACCAGAGTTTTGTACAGCTGCAGCATGACCTCGTGGCTCCGAAACTCGATCCCCCTACTAATAAAAGCTAACACACCATATGCCTTCTTAACAGCCCTATTAACCTGGGTAGCAACTTTCAGGGATTTATGTACCTGGACACCAAGATCTCTCTGCTCATCTACACGACCAAGAATCTTCCCATTAGCCCAGTACTCTGCATTCATGTTACTCCTTCCAAAGTGAATCACCTCACACTTTTCAGCATTAAACTCCATTTGCCATCTCTCAGCCCAGCTCTGCAGCCTATCAATGTACCTCTGTACCCTACAACAACCGTCGGCACTATCCACAACTCCACCGACCTTCGTGTCATCCGCACATTTCCTAACCCACCCTTTTACACCCTCATCCAGGTAATTTATAAAAATGAAAAACAGCAGTGGCCCCAAAACAGATCCTTGCGGTACACCACTAGTAACTAAACTCCAGGATGAACATTTGCCATCAACCTGCACCCTCTGTCTTCTTTCAGCTAGCCAATTTCTGATCCAAAGCTCGAAATCACCTTCAACCCCATACTTCCGTATTTTCTGCAATAGCCTACCATGGGGAACCTTATCAAACGCCTTACTGAAATCCATATACACCACATCCACTGCTTTACCCTCATCCACCTGTTTGGTCACCTTCTCGAAAAACTCAATAAGGTTTGTGAGGCACGACCTACCCATCACAAAACCTTGCTGACTATCGCTAATGAACTTATTCTTTTCAAGATGATTATAAATCCTATCTCTTATAACCTTTTCCAACATTTTACCCACAACCGAAGTAAGGCTCACAGGTCTATAATTACCAGGGCTGTCTCTACTCCCCTTCTTGAACAAGGGGACAACATTTGATATCCTCCAGTCTTCCAGCACTATTCCTGTCGACAATGACGACATAAAGATCAAGGACAAAGGCTCTGCAATCTCCTCCCTGGCTTCCCAGAGAATCCTAGGATAAATCCCATCTGGCCCAGGGGACTTATCTATTTTCACACTTTCCAAAATTGCTAACACCTCCTCCTTGTGAATCTCAATCCCATCTAGCCTAGTAATCTGAATCTCAGTAATCTCCTCGACAACATTTTCTTTCTCTACTGTAAATACTGACGAAAAATATTCATTTAACGCTTCCCCTATCTTCTCTGATGCCACACACAACTTCCCACTACTATCCTTGATTGGCCCTAATCTAACTCTAGTCATTCTTTCATTCCTGATATACCTATAGAAAGCCTTCGGGTTTTCCTTGATCCTATCCGCCAATGACTTCTCGTGTCCTCTCCTCGCTCTTCTGAGCTCTCCCTTTAGATCCTTCCTGGCTAGCTTGTAACTCTCAAGCGCCCAAACTGAGCCTTCAGGTCTCATCCTAACATAAGCCGCCTTCTTCCTCTTGACAAGCGCTTCAACTTCTTTAGTAAACCACGGCTCCCTCGCTCGACAACTTCCTCCCTGCCTGACAGGTACATACTTATCAAGGACACGCAGTAGCTGCTCCTTGAATAAGCTCCACATTTCGATTGTGCCCATCCCCTGCAGTTTCCTTCCCCATCCTACGCATCCTAAATCTTGCCTAATCGCATTATAATTTCCTTTCCCCCAGCATTAATTCTTGCCCTGCTGTATATACCTGTCCCTGCCTATCACTAAGGTCAACCTCACCGAATTGTGATCACTATCACCAAAGTGCTCACCTACATCTAAATCTCACACCTGGCCGGGTTAATTACCCAGTACCAAATCCAATGTGGCATCGCCCCTGGTTGGCCTGTCTACATACTGTGTCAGAAAACCCTCCTGCACACACTGGACAAAAACTGACCCATCTAAAGTACTCGAACTATAGTATTTCCAGTCAATATTTGGAAAGTTAAAGTCCCCCATAACAACTACCCTGTTACTCTCGCTCCTGTCGAGTATCATCTTCGCTATCCTTTCCTCTACATCTCTGGAACTATTCGGAGGTCTATAGAAAACTCCCAACAGGGTGACCTCTCCTCTCCTGTTTCTAACCTCGGCCCATACTACCTCAGTGGACGAGTGCTCAAACGTCCTTTCTGCCGCCGTAATACTCTCCTTGATTAACAATGCCACAACCTCCCCTCTTTTACCATCTTCTCTGTTCTTACTGAAACATCTAAATCCCGGAACCTGCAATATCCATTCCTGCCCCTGCTCTACCCATGTCTCCGAAATGGCCACTACATCGAGATCCCAGGTACCAACCCCTGCTGCAAGCTCACCCACCTTATTCCAGATGCTCCTGGCGTTGAAGTAGACACACTTTAAACCAAGTTCTTGCTTGCCAGTGCCCTCTTGCGTCCTTGTAACCTTATCCTTGACCTGACTACTCTCAACATCCTGTACACTGGACCTACAATTTAGGTTCCCATTCCCCTGCTGAATTAGGTTTAAATTCCCCCCCCCACCCCCCGGCCCCCGAAGAGTACTCGCAAATCTCCCCCCCCCCAGGATATTGGTACCCCTCTGGTTCAGGTGAAGACCATCCTGTTTGTAGAGGTCCCACCTACCCCAGAAAGAGTCCCAATTATTCAGAAAACCAAAACCCTCCCTCCTACACCATCCCTGCAGCCACGTGGTAAAACTGCTCTCTCTCCCTATTCCTCGCTTTGCTAGCACGTGGCACGGGCAACAACCCAGAGATAAAAGCTCTGTTTGTTCTCGCTCTAAGCTTCCACCCGAGCTCCCTAAATTTCTGCCTTAAATCCCCATCTCTCTTCCTACCTATGTCGTTGGTGCCTATGTGGACCACGACTTGGGGCTGCTTCCCCTCCACCTTACGGATCCCAAAAACAAGATCCGAGACATCACGAACCCTGGCACCTGGGAGGCAACACACCAACCGTGAGTCTCTGTCGTTCCCACAGAACCTCCTATCTGTTCCCCTAACTATGGAGTCCCCAATGACTAATGCTCTGCTCCTCTTCCCCTTCCCTTCTGAGCAACAGGGACAGACTCTGTGCCAGAGACCTGTACCCCATTGCTTACCCCTGGTAAATCATCCCCCGCAACAGTATCCAAAATGGTATACCTGTTGTTGAGGGAAACGGCCACAGGGGATCCCTGCACTGCCTGCTGGTTCCCTCTCCTTCCCCTGACGGTAACCCATCTACCTACTTCTTTTACCTGAGGTGTGACTACCTCCCCATAACTCCTCTCAATAACCCCCTCCGGATCCCGAATGATCCGAAGTTCATCCAGCTCCAGCTCCAGTTCCCTAACGTGGTTCTCAAGGAGCTGGACTTGGATGCACTTCCCGCAGATGCAGTCAGCAGGGACACTCTTGGCGACCCTTTCCTCCCACATTCTGCAGGAGGAACATTCAACTGCCTTAACCTCCATTCCCACTGTTCTAAATTCCCAACAAATCTACTGTGAAACCAAAAAAAAAGTCAAAACGTGTTAGCTTAGCAATCCGACGGACAGAACTTTTTAAATAAAAAGCTTACCTTATCAACACACCAGAGTCCTTTTTTTTTTGGTTAGAGGAGGAGGTTGGGTGGGAGACACTACACGTGTATTGACTCGGGTACAGCCACCGCCCAAATATATAGTTTTTACTTACCCAGCAGTCCCCTGGTCCTCCGAAAACAAAAGGGAATTAACTTTAACTTACACTGAAACTGACCTCCCAGCTGCAAGTTCACTCCGCATCTCCACTTCTGTCAAAGCTGCTGCATCCAAAAGAAATTGATTTTAAACCGCCCAAATATATAATTTTTACTTACCCAGCAGTCCCCTGGTCCTCCGAAAACAAAAGGGAATTAACTTTAACTTCCACTGAAATTGACCGCTCAGCTGTAAGTTCGCTCCGCATCTCCACTTCTGTCAAAGCTGCTGCATCCAAAAAAAAAATAGATAGATCGATATATCGATAGATAGATGGATAGATAGATAGATAGATAGATAGATAGATAGATAGATGGATAGATAGATAGATGGATAGATGGATAGATGGATAGATGGATAGATGGATAGATAGATAGATAGATAGATAGATAGATAGATAGATAGATAGATAGATAGATAGATAGATAGATAGATAGATAGATAGATTAGTAGATAGATAGATAGATTAGTAGATAGATAGATAGATAGATAGATAGATAGATAGATAGATAGATAGATAGATAGATAGATAGATAGATGGATGGATGGATAGATAGATAGATAGATAGATAGATAGATAGATAGATAGATTGATAGATAGATAGATAGATAGATAGATAGATAGATAGATAGATAGATAGATAGATAGATAGATAGATAGATAGATAGATAGATAGATAGATAGATAGATTGATGGATGGATGGCTAGATTGACAGATATCCATATAAATAAAGATATATATTTACCTGGGTTGGTGGATCCAATCATTTTTGGTCTGAAAAATACCTGTGTACAATTTCTAACTGCTCTGGTTTGATGTTGGTAATATTTATGTTTGAAAGGATGGGGTGAATCTTACAACAATCTCCCAGAGATGAAGTGAGATTGAGGGATTGAAGTAAAGGTCAGCAATAATGCAATGCTCTTTACACGACTTAGTGACCAGCTGTGTTGTGTTAAATTTTACTGATTCGCACTTGTGTTGTACTGACAACTGCTGACAGTTTGTTAACGTTAAGGATTGTTTTTCTAGCAGTATTTTCTGTTGCACCTTCCTTTATTGGCCAATGTATAGAATATTAGAGCAGGGAGATTATGCTAGACATATATAAATCTCTAGTTAGACCGCAGCTAGGGCACTGTGTACAGTTCCAGTCACCATATTACAGGAAGTATGTGATTGCACAAGAGAGGGTACAGAGGAGATTTACAGAGGATGTTGATAGCAATGGACAATTTTAGTTGTGAGGAATGATTGGACAGGCTGGGGTTGCTTTCATTGGAGCAGAGGAAGCTGAGGGGGAGATTTAATTGAGCTGTATAAAATTATGATGGCTACAGATTGATTTCCCTTAGCAGAGGGGTCAATAAGCAGGAAAGCTGTTTCATCTTAAACTTGGAAAACCTATGTAAAGGATGGAAGATTTTTATTTTTTGAAAAAATATTCTGAATGCTTTACCCTGGCTGGAACGGTAGAGACTTATGCATTTAATTCTACTTTTTCTACATAAAATAGTGTTCCCTTTCTCTAATGTAACCGATGATGACAGCCTTTAAGGTCAGAGCTTGGGTTCCTTCTCTTTCTTTACAAATACCCTGGTTCGAGAATCGCACATCAGGAGTAATACGAAATTGGAGCAGGTGTAGGCCATACAATCCCTTGATCCTATTCCAAGTTTCATGTCCGCCAATTATTCTGGGTGCTCTTTGGTACAAGAGCCCGAGAGTGCTGGTTTCTTGGCTGTGATTCAGCAAGTGAATGAGCTATGATTTTTGCCTTGTCTTCAAGAGAAAGGGAGGCTGGAGAGAGAGGCAAAGAATTGCAATAGGCGCTTCCACACAGCCACTACCAGTCATTGGGAGAGGGGCAGTCGAGGTCCCAGTCACTGGGAGAGGGCAGAAGAGGCACCAGCTACAGAGAAGGGTAGTCGGGGTGCCAGGCACTGGGAGAGGGAGAGAAGGAGCACCAACCACTGGGAGAGGGGCAGTCAGATCACCAACGACTGGGAGAGGGAAAGGAGGGATGCAGTGTGAATATTAGAAATAATTACAGCACAGAAACAGGCCATTCGTTCCAGCTGGTCCATGCTGGTGTTTATGCTCCAGACGAGCCTCATCCGACCCCATTTCATATCACCCTAGCAACATATATTCTGTCTCCATCATGTATTTATCTAGCTTCTGATAAATGAATCTGTGCTATTCTGCTCAACTACTCCTTGTGTTGGTGAGTTCACGTTCTCACAATTCCACTGCAAGGGCTCTGTCAACTGAAAGGGTGCACACCCATGTGAAAAGTCAAGTACCTGCTGTGGATTTATTGGTAAATGAAATGGTGCGGGGTAGTGGGGATGGCAGAATGTGGAGAAATGTTGCACACAGTGAGTTGTTGGGATCTGGAATGTGCTGCCTGAACGGACAGTAGAAGCAGATTCAATAATAACTTTCAAAAAGAAACTGGATAAATACATGAATGGGAAAAACAAAAACACAAGGCTGTGGGGAAAGAGCAGGGGAGCTGGGATTAATTGGATAGTTATACCAAAGAACTGGCACAGATATGATGGGCTGAGTGGCCTCCTTCTGTGGCGTTTCATTCTATGATTATTCTGTGGTTAAGTCAGATGAATATGCGCAAATATGCTCCACAAAATATCAACCTTTTGCATCTTCATACTTGTGAGGACAAAAGTGCTTCACTCAAACACCGCCTGTGTTGTGCTTATATGGGCTGATGATACGAAGTTGGGTGGGACAGTAAGCTGTGAGGAGGACTCAAAGAGGCTGCAAAGGAAGATGTACCAGTTAAGTGAGCGGGAAAGAATTTGGCAGCTGGAATATCACGTGGAGAAATGTGAGGTTATTCACTTTAGTAGGAAGAACAGAAACACAGAACGTTTTTATAAATGGTGAACACCTATTAAATGTTGGTGTGCAGAGGGATTTGGGTCTTCTTGTACACAAAACACAGAGAACTAACATGCAGGTACAGCCATCAATTAGGAAGGCAAATGGAGTATTGGCCTTTATTGCAAAGGGGTTAGAGTACAAGAGTGAGGATCTGTTGCTGCAATTGTCCAGGGCTTTGGTGAGCCCACACCTGGAGTATTGTGTACAGTCCTGGACTCCGTACTGAAGAAAGGATATACTTGTCTTGGAGGTGATGCAACAAACATTCACCAGATAATGGCAGAGCAGGCTTGAGGGTATAGATGGCCTAGACCTGTTCCAATTTCTTATGTGCTTATGACAGGAAGGGAGAGAACGACAAAGTGGGCCTGAAAGAAGGAAAGGCACAGCAAGTGAGGGGTAGAGGCAGTGGAGAGGCAGCGAGGCAGTGAGGGATATGTGGCATGGTTCACACAGCTGAATAGCTCCCTATTCAGAATTCAGAGGATGATCTCCAGTGTGCAGTCACTGGGATGATGTGCAGATGGATGTGAACACTGTATCCACTGATTTACAGCTGCAAATGTCACCACTATACAAAAAGTCTCCTCCCAGTTTCCAATGCATTGATGGTTTTATGCTTGAACAAAAGTCATGGTTCTCTCTGGAATCCTATCTCCCAAAACCTTCTACCAGCCTTGTAACGACTCCTGGATTCATGTCCAAAGGAACTGGCCAATGGTTCCGGTAGAATTTCCCTCTTTGCTGACGGGTTAATATAACAGATGGGATCCTGGGCTTTATAAACAGAGGTCTAGAGTATAAAAGTCAGGAAGTGATGCTAAATTTCTACAAAATAATAGATGGTCCCCAGCAGGAGCATTGTGTCCAATTCTGGGACCACACTTTAGGAAGGATATGGAGGCTTTGGAGAATACTCAGAAGAAATTTATTGAAAGGATTCCAGGATGAGATTATTTTAGTTATGCTATTTGACTGGGGAATCTGGGGGCTTTTCTCCTTAGAACAGAGAAGCTTAAAAGGATATTTGTTAGAGGTGTTTAAAATCATGAAAGGTTTCAATAGAGTAAATAACAGAAACTGTTTCCAATGGCTGAAGGATAGATAACCAGGGAGTACAGATTGAAGGTGATTGGCAAAATAACAGCCTGATGTAACTCGAGGAAAAAAAACGTTTTACATGAAGGTTTCGGATCTGAAAAGAAATGTCTGATGGTGTGTTGGAGACGGATTTGATGGTCGCTTTCAAAAAGAAAATTGGATCAGAAATTGAAAGAGCCAAAACATCACAGACACTTGGAGAAGTTTGAGTCGGGACAGCCAGCATGGTTTTGTAAAAGGCAGAAAGTAGTTGACTAATCTAATTGAATTGTTTGATGAAGTAACAGAGAAGATTTGATGAAGGGAATGCAATGGATTTCATATGGATTTGAAGAAAGCGTTTGACAAACTAGTACATAAAGTCATGCTTAACAAATCTGACTCTCATGGAAGAGGACGGCAAGGGGCAGTTTGGATAAACAATTGGCAAAAGGACAGAAATTCGTGGCAAATGGTTGTATTTCAGACTGGAGGATGGTAGAGAGCGGTGTTCCCCAACAGTCACTGCTAGCGCCACTGTTTTTTTGGATATATGTAAATAACTTGAATTTTGGAACACAGAGTAAAATTTCAATATTTGCCGATGATACCAAACTTGGAGACGATGCAAACAGTGAGGATGATACCAATCCATTACAGCAGGACATAGATAGGCGAGCAGAGTGGGCAGACAAGTGGCAGATGGAATTTCATACAGGGAAATATGCGGTGATGTATTTTGGCAGAAGGGATAGAGAGAGGCAATATAGACTTAATGGCATATTTCTAGGGAGGGCGCATGGACAGAGAGACCTGAAGGCACATATTCATGCATCTTTGAAGATGGAAGGTCATATTGAGAGAGCAGTAAGCAAAGCATATGCGATCTTGGGCTCTGGTTAGGCCACAATTAGAGTATAGCATACATTTCTGGTCACCACACTTTAGGAAGAATGCGAGGATCCATCAGAAGGAGCAAAGGAGATGGTAGTTCCAGGGATGATGCATTTTAGCAAAGTGGGGTGGAGACAGCTACTTGAAGGTCAATCAGTGTCAGAGCAATGAGAGTTCGTGAGAGTTGAGAACAAATATGTTTGCACAAAGACAAAAAATGTGGGACTCCCAAATCTAGAGCCCCTTGGATGTCAAGGATCAAACCACGTAGGATAAAGCACAACAGGGAGGCTTATGTCAGATACTGAGAGCTCAATACCACAGAAAACCGAGACAAATGAAGAAAGTGCAGGGGTGAAATTTAAAACCAAATTAGGAAAGCAAAGATAAAGCAAAGGCCAGAAACGTATTATCAAGCAGAACCAAGAAAAATGCGAAATGTTTCAGAAATACATTAAGAGCAAGAAGATAACCAAGGATAGAGTATTAGTGACCAAAAAGGGAACGTGTGTACGGAGGTGGGAGCAGTGGGCAAGGTTCTCAATGAACACTTTGTGTCTGTTTTCATAAAAGAAGGAGGAGGACAATGCAAACATTGTAGTTAAAGAGGAGTGTGAAATATTGAACGGGATAAACAGAGTGAGATGGAAATATTAAGGTGTTTGGCATCTTTGAAAGTGGATAAATGGTCAGGCCTGGATGCATTGGAATCAGTTCAAAGAAGGTTTACGAGGCTCATTCCTGGGATGAAGGGGTTGTGATGGAATATCGGTATAATAGGCTTAAATAGGTAGAATTTATATATCGTGAATATATTATATCTTTTAGAATTAAAGAGTGAATAAAGGGTCAGATTTTAATACTCACTGACATTCCCCTTTAAGAAGGTAGTGTGAGAAATGTCAAGGTCTTTCAAAGTACCTGTTACATTAGAATGTGAACCAGAAACAAGTTGGAAAATCCATTTCAGTGTTTCTGTTGCCAGGGAATTGGAGGATGAACACACATTGAAACATTCTGTGTGACATCAGTAAAGGTCGCCATAAATTTAATTAATGCAAGGCGTTGGTAAATGTAGACAGATTTACCCACAAAGACGCTTCACGTTGCCATAAAACACAATTATAGATAATAAAATGATAATTGAGAAAAGTTATTACAAAAACAGATGTCAAGTAAAGGCAATTATAAACATTTTGACCAGAGAAATGCGCACAACTTCAAAAAGAGGAGAATTCCAGAAAAACATTTAGTGAAAATGCTAGTTAATGATACTACCAAGTATGGATCTTAAAAGCAGGAAAATCACACACATCAAGGTGACACCTATACGCTAAAAGATCACATGATACCTTAGAAAGAGTACAAACATGAGGGGTTCTGAAGAAAAAATTTGAAATGTTGAATTCCTCAGCAATACTTCCCACCCTATGGCTTACGTGGGGAATTTAAGGTAACATTGCGCTTTAAATTTTGATGGATATTCTAAGATATTTTGCAATAACATCAGCAGGGTTAAACCATTGGATTCTATTTTGGGAATAGGATTGTGTTCCAGATCTTCGTAATATTTGATATTGTGATATACTTATCTAGTTATAAGTGTATTGCATGTTAAATTCTTAAATAAATATATAAAAGTTAATAAGTCGTCTTATGTAGTATTCTGTATACAACTACAACAACCCCCGCTGTGCCTCTTTAAGTGGAGAGATACGTGTTCAAAAGAGTTTTCCAGACTCTTATAATATCTGGGATATTTATGACTTAGCTATAATTATTAAAATAGGCTATCCGAAAGCTGGTCATATAGTCTGTTAGTTTTCTTTTTCTGAGGGAATCTAGTTCAATTATTTAGACCTAGGTAAGTGTCTATCAGGATTTGTTTGGTTTACACTTAATTAAAGGAGTTTCATAGGGATGTATGCCTTATTTGGTTTAGTCCCTATAAGGGGTTAAAGTCATAAATCACTTCAGAATCAGTTCAGAGAAGGTTCAGTAGGCTGATTCCTGGGATGAAGGGGTGGTCTTATGAAGAGTGGTTAAATAGGTTGGGCCTATGCTCATTGGAGTTTTGAAGAATGAGAGCTGATCTTATTGAACCATACAAGATCCTGAGGGGACATGATAGGGTGGTGCTGGGAGGATGTTTCTTTTTGGGGGAATCCAGAACGAGGGGGCACAGTTTAAAAATAAAGGGTTTCCCATTTCGGAGGGAGACGAGGAGGATGTTCTTTTTCTCTCACCGGATGGTTAGACTCTGGAATTCTGTTGGCCAGAGAGCAATGGAGGCTGGGTCATTGAATATATTCAAGGCTGAGTTGGATAGATTTGAGATTGACTAGAGAGTCGAGGATTATGGGGGGCAGGCAGGAGACGGGAGTTAAGGCCACTATCAAACCAGCCATGATCTTATTGAATGGCTCGAGAGGCTGAATAGCCTGCTCTTGCTCTTATTTCTTATAACCCAGTGCATAAAATAGAGGGTGTTCTGTTTATATGCGTAAAATGGAGGACGGACACAGAGACGCCTCGCCCATTTTATACCACTTTTTACCGCAGAAACAGGGGCATGTGTAATATAAAGAGAAGCGGGGTCTAGTACAGTCCTAACTACAGCATTGATAATTGAGACTAGTGGAAAAAGTATCGAGGATACATAATTCTTAAAATACATTCAGGGGAACTTTCTCAGGCCAGTACGTAGCAAGCTCAACAAGAGATGGGTCAGTTTTACATTTAGCTTTAGGGAATGTATCTGGGCCAGTGGAAGGCGGTTTAGATAAAGAGGACTGGAAAACACAAATTGAAGGTAAATCCGTGTCATAGCAGTGAGAGTGAATAATTTCATCTTGAAGGATTTATTATTCTGGATTTTTTAATTATTATTTTCTGAGCGATTCAAGTTCACATGAGCCCAATGTAGGATTTGAACTCCTGCTTTTTCAATCATGAGCTCAGGTCTTCAGATTAAAAATTGCAAAGGCATTCACCTTCCTATTGTTCTTGCCTGACTGTCTCAGCTTTTGTATATTGTCCCAACTCTTGTTATTTCCTGTGTCTATCGACGTTGCTGTTAATCAGACACTGGTAAACCACCTCTTTCTCTCAGCACATCTGCTGTAAAGACATTCAAATGTGTATATCTGCAACGGATTCATTCCACAATCTAATTCACACCCTGTTCAATCAACCAAAATCTTCAACTCCATTCAAACACTCCTATATCCTGTCTCTGCACAGATAACTGACAGTTCCACAATGCAAGAATGCCTGAACGGAAAGAAAGTACCATGAGCTGTTATTTTAAACATTTAGACTGAAATATTTCAGGGTACTATTCAAACAAGAAGGATGCAGAGAAAAGTCACGATAGGTATTGAAAGCAAAAGACAGAGAGTGAAATGAGAGAGAGAAAGACAGAGACAGAGTCAGCACTTGTATGTGTAAGGTACACTGTGGTTGAAACTTAAGATTTCTCTGTTCAGGCACCCGTTTTACCATTGTACCATTTCGTTTATCTTGCCTCTCTCACAGTTCTTCTTCCAAAATCCACAACTTCATATTTCTCAGCATTGAATTTAGCCTTCCATGTGTTTGTCCAATTCAGCAGACTGCCAATAGCTTCCTGAAGTCTGCTGCCATTTGCCTCCGTATTTATTACATTTCCAAAGAGTTGTGTCATCTACAAGCTTTGAAGTTCTGCCCTGTATACCCAACTCAGGTCATTAATATCTATCAAAAAGAGCAGTGGTCCCAATACGAACCTCTGGGGGACACAACTCTATACCTCGCTTGAGTCTGAAACAGCCATTCAGTACTACACTCTGTGTTCTGTTCCTTAACTAATTTTGTAACCCTCTGTCACTGCCCCTTTAATCATAGGAGTAGCAATATTGCTAAATGGTCATAAAAGAGGGGGACAATGCAAGCATTGTGTTTAAGGAGGAGGGCTGTGAAATATTGGACAGCATGAACAGAGTAGAATGATACCTGGACTCCAAGGGGTAAGCTGAGAGGAATAATTACAAACAAGAGGGAACAGTTCTTAAATGAGATCGAGGAGTGTTCACTGTGAACTCATAAAATCACAGAATATTCAAGCAGAGAAAGATATCAGTCGCCCAGCGTGCCCGTGTGGGCTCGATGCAGTTCTCCCTGGTGTTCTGGTCAATATTTAACACACAAACAAAATCACTAAAACAAGATACTGCTCATTATCACATTGCTGTTTTTGGGAGGTTGCTGTGCACAATTGGATGTACCACTGTACATCTTCACCGAGTGTAAGAAACAACCATTCACATATATTCTCTGCTTTCTGTCTCTTGACCAAGGTTAGGTACAAAGTAAAGCTTCCTCTACACTGTCCCCATTAAATACCCCAGGGAAAGCACAGCACATGGTTAAATGCAGAGTAAAGCTCCATCTACACTGTACACATCAAACACTCCCAAGACATGTCCAGCACGGGGTAGGTACAGAGTAAATCTCCATCTATACGATTTACTAGTGGTGTACCGCAAGGATCTGTTTTGGGGCCACTGCTGTTTGTCATTTTTCTAAATGACCTGGATGAGGGTGTAAAAGGGTGGGTTAGGATATTTGCGGATGACACGAAGGTCGGTGGAGTTGTGGATAGTGCCGAAGGATGTTGTAGGTTACAGAGGGACATAGATAGGCTGCAGAGCTGGGCTGAGAGATTGCAAATGGAGTTTAATGCGGAAAAGTGTGAGATGATTCACTTTGGAAGGAGTAACAGGAATGCAGAGTACTGGGCTAACGGTAAGATTCTTTGTAGTGTAGATGAGCAGAGAAATCTTGGTGTCCAGGTACATAAATCCCTGAAAGTTGCTACCCAGGTTAATAGGGCTGTTAAGAAGGCATATGGTGTGTTAGCTTTTATTAGTAGGGGGATCGAGTTTCGGAGCCACGAGGTCAAGCTGCAGCTGTACAAAACTCTGGTGCGGCCGCACCTGGAGTATTGCGTGCAGTTCTGGTCACCGCATTATAGGAAGGATGTGGAAGCTTTGGAAAGGGTGCAGAGGAGATTTACTAGGATGTTGCCTGGTATGGAGGGAAGGTCTTCCGAGGAAAGGCTGAGGGACTTGAGGTTGTTTTCGTTAGAGCGAAGGAGGAGGAGAGGTGACTTAATAGAGACATATAAGATAATCAGAAGGTTAGATAGGGTGGATAGTGAGAGTCTATTTCCCTGGATGGTGATGGCAAACACGAGGGGACATAGCTTTAAGTTGAGGGGTGATAGATATAGGACAGATGTCAGAGGTAGTTTCTTTACTCAGAGAGTAGTAGGGGCGTGGAATGTCCTGCCTGTAACAGTAGTGGACTCGCCAACTTTAAGGGCATTTAAGTGGTCATTAGATAGACATATGGATGAAAATGGAATAGTGTAGGTCAGATGGTTTCACAGGTCGGCGCAACATCGAGGGCCGAAGGGCCTGTACTGCGCTGTAATGTTCTATGTTCTGTATACTGTCCCCATCAAAGGCTCCCAAGGCAGCTGGTGCACAGGAATGGAAGCAGAGAGAAAGGGAGAAAGAGAAATAGAGAGGGGAGAGCGCGACAGAGACCGAAGCAGAGAGATAGAGCATGCCAGAAGACCCTGAGATGCTATAGAAACAGGGGGAACGGGAGATAGTCTGTGTGGGGATCTGAAACTCAATGCCTGAAAGGGTGGCAGAGGCAGAAACCCTCACTGCATTTTGAAAGTACTCGGATATGAACTTGATGTACTGTTATCTTAAATGGAGGAATAAGTCGGGCCGATTAGAGACAAGAAAGTTAACCTGTCGAGCCAGGATCGGTTTTCTGCAAGAGCAATTAGGTTATATTGCCTCTTCTCCTTCCTGCCCATGGAGGCGAAAAATGTGGGCTTGGTTCTTCATGAATGCATTGCATCTGTCTTCAAATAGAAGAGATGATGCAGACATTGTAGTAAAGGACAAGGAGTTTGAAACATTCTATGGGATAGACATAGTGATAGAGAAGATATTAAGGGGTTTAGCATCTTTGAAAGCTGATAATTCACCAGGCTCAGACAGTTAAGAAGAGCAAGGGAGGGAACAGCGGAGGCTCTGACCATCATTTTCCAATCCACTCTGCTGACAGTCGTGGTGCCAGAGGACTGGAGGACTGCGAATGTTGTACCGTTGATCTAAAAGAGAGAAAGGGATAGACTGAGTAATTACAGGCCACTCAGCCTAACATCAGTAGAGGGAAAATCATTGGGAAAAATCCTAATAAATAATATGAATCGTTATTTCGAAAGGTGCAGATTAATCCAACACAGTCAGCATGGATTTGTTAAGTCAAGGTTGTGTCAGGCTAACTTGATTGAATTTTACGTGAGGGTAACAAGGAGGCTCAATGAGGGTAGCAGCTCATCACCGTCTTCTGAGGGAAATTAGGCAATAAATGCTGGTCTTGGCAGTGATGCCCAGATCCCGTGAAGAAATTTAACACAGTGTCAACCCCTGTACATACACTGTAAACAATGGGTACAAGAGAATGATTCACTCCTGTCTCGTACTGTGTTCCTTAGTGTCCCCATGTCTCTGTCTCTGACACGTTGAAAACACTAACGGTACAGTAGTAAGGAGTCAGCCTCTGAAATAAATGTCCCAGTGCTGTGGTAACATAAAATGACCAGCGGGAAAGAAATCAAATGACTGTCTTATGTTTATGGATTTCCACAGATTAGATTAGAGATACAGCACTGAAACAGGCCCTTCGGCCCACCGAGTCTGTGCCGAACATCAACCACCCATTTATACTAACCCTACGCTAATCCCATATTCCTACCAAACATCCCCACCTGTCCCAATATTTCCCTACCACCTACCTACACTAGTGACAATTTATAATGGCCAATTTACCGATCAACCTGCAAGTCTTTTGGCTTGTGGGAGGAAACCGGAGCACCCGGAGAAAACCCACGCAGACACAGGGAGAACTTGCAAACTCCACACAGGCAGTACCTGGAATCGAACCCGGGTCCCTGGAGCTGTGAGGCTGCGGTGCTAACCACTGCGCCACTGTGCCGCCCTTCTAAGAGAGAGACAGTTGACAGACAGAAAGCGAGACAAAGAACGAGGCACGGACCGTTAGGGTCAGCGAGACACAGAGAGTGTTAGCAGAAGTTTTGTCTTTGGACATAGGTGCAGGAGGAGGCCATTTAGTCCTTCAATCCTGTTCCGTTATTCAAAGAGCTCATGGCTGATCTGTGAGCTCATTCCATGCACCCGCCTTGGCCCCATATCTTTACACACCTTTGTTTAACAAACATCTCTGAAACTCAGATTTAAAAATTAACATGTGGCTCAGCAGCAATTGCAGGTTCTGGAAGAGATGCTGATACCACACCTGGTGTTGAGGTGTTTCTTCTTTTCACTCCAGAAAGATTTTTCAACTCTCTTTCGATTTTTTGACTATGCCCCCAGGTTCTAGACTCCGCAGCCAGTGGGAATACCAGTTTCCCTTATTGTATTGAAAACGTTGGTCAAATCACCCCTGAACCTTCTAAATTCCAGAGATACAGAGAACAGCTCCATCTACACTGTCCCGTTAAACACTCTCAAGACAAGCACAGTGTTGGGTTCAGCACAGAGTAAGTTGCCCTCTGCACTGTCCCATCAAACACATCCAGGGAAGGTGCAGCATGGTGTTAGATAAAGAGTAAAGACTGGGACTATTGAACTGTAAACAGAGAAATGGTCTTGTGCAGTGCAAACTGAGACCGGGTGAAACAAAGCAGAACCAGAGACATGGCCGATTGTAACAATCCGAGACGTTGTCTAGTGCAGTAATAATGGAGGCAGGGTCTCGTGCTTTACGAGCAGGGGCAGGAGCTGGTGCAGTAATAGCTGAAATAGATTGTTGGTCTGAAACAGATGAAGACAAGGTCGCTAATCGTGTGACTGTTTGATTGGGGGATGAAAGGATGGAGTGTAATGTATCCAGTCAGCTTATAACACAAATTGAGGTGAGACAGTAAGCTGTGAGGAGGACACAGGGAGGGTATGGATTATGGAGTATAGACTTCTTCAGTGAGTGAGCAAGAAAGTGTCTGATGGAATATACTGTGGTGAAAAGTCAGGTATTCAGATTGGCTGAAAGAAAAAGTCATTGACATTGAAATGATTGTGTTTTATTCAACACATTAATTGCATCAGAGTCAAATCTGCTGATGTAATATATTTGTTCAGGTGAGTGTAACTAATAGCAATAATCAGGGGTATAACCTTGACAGTAGAGACGTATCCCCTGTATAAATCAGCACCCATTGGAATGGATCAGCTCATAGTGCTGGAGCTGTGGGTTCCAGGCTAACAGATGTCTCTGCTTCTCACAGAAATGGGATATTCATTAATTTTTCAGCTCGCATTCATTTATTATCCTGTACTTGCTGCAATTGGAGTTCCTGGTAAGACTGTACATCAGTTGATAATGCTGTAACTCGATGTTTACTGCACTGCTGTACTCGGTATATTTATCACTGTGTGTTTTGCACAGCCACCTGTTCTTTACCAGCAATTTACTAATGGAATCTCCTCATTGTCTGCTCTTTCAGTCTTGCAGGAGCTGCATTATATTTAATGGTATTGGTTTTAGTAACCCCGGAATATTTACTGGATTATTCCGTTTATTTAATATATTTGAATCAGATGTCTCGGTTAAGATCAAGACAAAGAGCATCAGGAGTTTTTCACACTTTCGTGAAGTGCCACTAACCAATGGTGCAATGTTTTCAGGATTTTTTTTTCGCTCTTTGATAACAAGACCTCCCACTGTATCAATGCGACAAGGAGGCAGCACAATATTCTCCCAACCCAATAACATGGTTCAGTTTAACAAGGATTTCAATGTATCTATTGGTTATCAGTGTTATAAAATATACTATGTATGACTGACGCTGCTTCAGAGGTCTGGCTACTGAACTGAGTTTGCTGCTGCCTCTTTCACATCTCCTTCTCTGCTTCACTGTGGAGCCTTCACTGTCACTAAACTACATTGTAAAACAGAAAGTACTGATGTGATGTTTTATTGGTTTACACTGTATCAGTTGGAATCAAGAGTCTTTCCATTTATCTGCAGATTATCAGCTGCACCGCTGGTGTTGGTGTTTTATTAATTTAACAACCCCACATTCTAACGGTGTACTTTATAATTCCAGGAGAATGAATTTCAATGATTGTGAGGTTTGTCTGGAAGAAGCTTTCGATTCTGTTTATTCCATGTATTGTAGATGAAGTGAAGAGTGTAGGTGAACAGGTGGAGATTTGAGTGCTATGTTGAGACATTAAATTATTCACAGTGGTTTCGCCATTGAGCAAACTGACTCTGAGAATAGAATCATTGAACATGGGGCTGGTGAACAGAATACAGGCACAGAATGTGAGGAACAAATCACATGAGAAAAGTGGCATTAAGTAACAGTTTGCAAGGTGTGTGGAGTCCAGAGAGCCAGGGTGAGCAACTTAGAAAAGGAGCAGGGAGAATGAAACAGAGGGAAAAAATTAACCAGAAGGAAAGTGAAAGAGGAATAAGCAGAGGAGTGAATAAATCACTAACATAAAGTGCTGGAATATCCAGAGTAATTAGTGAGAGAAACTGAGAGTTGAAGTTGTCAGTTGTCAGATTGTGTGAAATTTACTGTTGGACTTGGTCCCTCATTGTTTATTTCTGTCAGGTCCTCATTTTGTTTTGTAGAAAGTTCCTCTTGCTTACTTGCTGGCTGAATAAACATAATAAAGTCAGTTCTTCACTGATGGTAGTTCATTATTTAAATACTGCACTGCAAAATCTCTGTGACCATTGAATTCAATAAAGAGCGAGGCTGATGTCAGAAATATATTTAAATTGACATTTAACTGACTGTGCAAATTTAAATGTGTTGACTAAATTGTATAACCAATGAAGTCTTCTCCAGCACCAATAACTATATGTATTATTGTTTGAATGTATTAATTGAGTAGTGTTACTGGGATCTATAAATTATCTTTGTACTAACATTTTGCTGCAGTCTCTCCCTGTGAATCTCAGCCTGTCATGTCACTGTATTGAATCCTCTGTTCATTGCTTCTTTTTCTCCACTTTCCCAGACCATCTGCTCCAGTTTCCTCTCCAGCTCGAAAATGTCCTTTGCCTTCTTTGCCTCACAATCACACTCACTTGTTCCACCTCCAGCTGCCTCTTCCAAATAAATTCCAACCTTCAAACTCACCGCTGCTGCTCTCAAACATTTCCCACCTTGTACTGGCCCCTATCAGCTCTCTGAACTCACAGAAACGAACCAGCTGCACATCCCACTGTTCTTAAAACTTCCCAACGGACAGTCTGGGCATAAATCCCCATTTAACCCATTGGATCCCATCTCTGTAAAACCCCTTCTCATTTCCCCAGAAGTACTGCATCCTCACTCAGTGCTTTCAGCAGCTCCAGTGCTGACTTTATTCGCTTTCTTGATCAATTTCCCAAAATTAATAATAATTGTGTTTCAAACATTTCACTCTGGCAAAGAACTGCCCAGGTCAATGAATCAGTTTTCACTCCTCAATGCAGCAATAAAGCTGGAATTTCAGCCCAGATCCTGTCAAACTGCTGCTTCGTCTCCAGGTCAGATCAGGAATTTCTCTGTTTATTTTTCTCTCTCTTCCAGTTAACTTGGTGGCGATTGTGATCCTGTCCCGAGAAAAGTGCGGTCTCTCCAAATGTATCACTTTCTACCTGGTGGGAATGGCAGTGTCTGATCTCCTGGTCGTTATCTCTGGTCCCATATTGTTGTGGAGTGTTTTAATTTATTTCCCAGATTCATTCCTGACAATTACTCCCATGTGTTCTCTCATGTCCGTTCTGTTTTCTGCAGCCACATTTATTTCTGTCTGGCTCACAGTCTCTTTCACCTTTGATCGATTTGTGGCAATTTGTTGTGAGAAGCTAAAAACAAAATATTGCACCAAGAAAACGGCGGCTGTGGTTGTTGGAACTGTGTGTGTGCTGGGCTGTTTAGAGTCTCTCCCAATTTCCTTTGTATATAAACCAAGGTACTTTATTGATAATGTTCCCATGGATTGTGTTTATAAACCGAGCTTCTACACTTCCCCCACATGGGCCGCATTTGAATTGCTTGACCTCATTTTAATCCCTTGTGTCCCGGTATTTCTAATTTTGCTGTTCAATATTCTGACGGTCAGACGTATTTTATTCTCCAGTAAAGTCCGCAGGGGATTCCGGGGCCAGAGCAATGGAGAGAATCACAACGACCCAGAGATGGAGAATCGGAGAAAATCAATTATTTTACTCTTCACTATATCTGGCAGTTTTATATTGTTATGGCTGACCCGGGTTGTGTATGTCATTTATAAGCGAATTGCAGATATTCGGGATAAATTCACCGACACCGAGCCTCACGATATCGCAAATTACACATCAATGATGCTGCAGAATCTCAGTTCCTGCACCAAGACGTGTATTTACGTTGTGACCCAGACTATATTCAGGCAGGAGCTGAAGTACGCGGTGAAATACCCTCTCAATCTCATTGTTAAATTAGTGAAATCATAGAAAAATCTGAAAGATTTCAAACACTGAAACTAAATCCCATTTCATATTCAATTTCATAGACTCCCCACAGGACAGAAAGTACATTTTATATTCACAGCACTGAGCCCTGCAATGAAGTTAAATCTGACTCTGAGAAATACATTTTACTGATAATCTGATCGATTGAGGTGGGATTTCCTCTGCAGATGATTCATGAATTGTTTTGAAAATGTGTCACTGGAATGCGCAGCTGAATTCAACTAAAGCACCCCTGGACCCACAGCAAAATGGACAAAGTTGCAAATCACAGCGATTGTGAGATGGTGAGAGGGGCAGAAACTGCAGTGAGACAGAGACACCAGCAGAAGGAGATGGTTAGAGGGGGCAGCAACTGCAGTGAATCAGGGACACCAGCAGATGGAGATGGTGAGAGGGGCAGCAACTGCAGTGAATCAGGGACAAAGAACAAAGAACAAAAAACAAAGAAAATTACAGCACAGTAACAGGCCCTTCGGCTCTCCAAGCCTACGCTGATCCAAATCCTCTGTCTAAACCTGTCGCCTATTTTCTAAGGGTCTGTATCTCTTTACTTCCTGCCCATTTATGTATCTGTCTGGATACATCTTAAAAGACGCTATCGTGCCTGCGTCTACCACCTCCGCTGGCAACGCGTTCCAGGCAGCCACCACCCTCTGCGTAAAGAACTTTCCACGCATATCCGCCCCAAACTTTTCCCCTTTCACTTTGAACTCATGTCCCCTTGTAATTGAAACCCCCACTCTGGGCGAAAGCTTCTTGCTATCCACCCTGTCTATACCTCTCATGATTTTGTACACCTCAATCAGGTCCCCCCTCAACCTCCGTCTTTCTAATGAAAATAATCCTAATCTACTCAACCTCTCTTCATAGCTAGCGCCCTCCATACCAGGCAACATCCTGGTGAACCTCCTCTGCACCCTCTCCAAAGCATCTACATCCTTTTGGTAATGTGGCGACCAGAACTGCATGTAGTATTCAAAATGTGGCCGAACCAAAGTCCTATACAACTGTAACATGACGTGACAACTTTTGCACTCAATACCCCGTCCGATGAAGGAAAGCATGCCGTCTGCCTTCTTGACCACTCTATTGACCTGCTTTGCCACCTTCAGGGAACAGTGGACCTGAACACCCAAATCTCTCTGCACATCAATTTTCCCCAGGACTTTTCCATTTACTGTAGAGTTCATTCTTGAATTGGATCTTCAAAAATGCATCACCTCGCATTTGCCCTGATTGAACTCCATCTGCCATTTCTCTGCCCAACTCTCCAGTCTATCTATATTCTGCTATATTCTCTGACAGTCCCCTTCACTATCCGCTACTCCACCAATCTTAGTGTCATCTGCAAACTTGCTAATCAGACCTCCTATACTTTCCTCCAAATCATTTATGTATATCACAAACAACAGTGGTCCCAGCACGGATCCCTGTGGAACACCACTGGTCACACGTCTCCAGCGGACACCAGCAGATGGAGATGGTGAGAGGGGCCGTAACTGCAGTGAGACAGGGACACCTGTAGATGGAGATGGTGAGAGGGGCCGTAACTGCAGTGAGTCAGGGACAACAGCAGATGGACATGGTGAGAGGGGGCAGTAACTGCAGTGAGTCAGGGACACCATCAGATGGACTTGCTGAGAAGGGGAACGTAACTGCAGTGAGTCAGGGGCACCAACGGTTGGAGATGGTGTGAGGGACAGTAACTGCAGTGAGTCAGAGACACCAGCAGATGGAGATGTTGAAAGGGGTCGTAACTGCAGTGAGATGGGGGCACAAGCATATGCATATGGTGAGCAGGGCAGAAACGTCAGTGAGACATGAACACCAGGAGATGGAGATGGTGAGAGGGGGCAGTGCCTGCATTGAGGCAGAGACACCAGCTGTTGGAGGGGGTCAGAGGGAGGAGGTAACTGCAGTGAGACAGGGAAGCTATCAGATTGAGGTGGTGAGAGGGGTCAGTAACTGCAGTAAGACTGAGACACCAGCAGATGGGGATACTGAGAGGGGGACCGTAACTGCAGTGAGCCATTGACACCAGCAGATGGAGTTTGTGAGAAGTGCAGTAACTTCATTGAGAAACGGACACGTACTGTTGGAGATGCTGAGAGGGGATAGTAAATGCTGTAAGACAGGGACACCAGCAGTTGGAGATGGTGAGAGGGGACAGCAACTGCAGTCAGACAGGGACATCAGCAGATTGAGTGATGAGAGGGGGCAGTAACTGCAGTGAAACAAGGCCACCAGCAGATGGAGATGATGACAGGCAGCATTAACTGCAGTCAGATTAGGGTGAGGAAGAAAGAGCTCGAGAGAGAGACAGGGTGACACAGAAAGTGAGAGATAGAGAGAGGTGTAGACTGAGGAGGCGAGAAGGTGGTATATGTAAACAGAGCTTCACTCCAGCTAACCCGTGTTGTACTTGCACTGGGAGTTTTAGGGAAAGGGTAGACAGAGCTTTGCACTGTATTTATTGTGTACTGCCGCTGCCCTATGCATGTTTGACTGAACATAGTAGAGGAAGCTTTACTCTGTGCCATTGATTGTGCTTTACCTGCCCCGGGAAATATGAAGAGACGTGTAAATGTAGAGGTCTTGTACCAACTGGCTCATGAGGAAATCATAGTGTTGCCTCATAATCGACTGGTTTGCAAAATGAAATCTCATAGAATGAATGAGACATTCACAGAGTGGATACGACATTGGCTAACGTACAGTACACAGAGAGTAGTTTTGAATGGCTGTTTCAGAATGGAGGGCGGTATCTTTATCCAACATAATCTTGTACACGTAATCTTGTACATGTCTATTGAATCATCGCTCAATCGCCTTTGTTCTGAGGAGAATACATTCAGCTATGCCAACCTAACCTTGTAGCTAAAATACCTCATCCCTGGAACCATTCTGGTAAAACACCTCTTCACCCTTTCACAAGGATCCTCACCTCCTTTCTAAAGTTTGGGAAACAGAACTGGACACAATACTCCAGTTGAGGCCTAACAAGAGCTTTATAAACGTTCAACATAACCTCCCTGCTTTTGTAATCACTGTATACAGTGCACACTGTGGTACAGTGGTATTCCCAGGGGTTTGGATTAGGACGAATGATCTTTTTGATAATATATTAATAACTTGGACTTGGGTTCACGGGGCATAACTTCAATATTGTGCTATCTGCAATGTATTAAACAAGATAGGTAAGAGTTGCAGACTTCAGGAAGATAAAGGCAGTCTGGTGAAATGGATAGTCACATGGCAGGATAACTTCAATGCTGAGAAATGTGAAATGAAGCATTTTTGAAGGAAGGCTGAGGAGAAGTTATATAACCTAAATGATACAATGTTAAAATTGGTGCAGGGACAGGCTTCTATCTGTCTTAAAGATTTAATTTTGGGCTTGGAATTCTCAGCTGAATCCAGTGTCAGCAAACGTGTTAGCTAATGTGTCATAAGTTTGTTCCATTCAGACATTCCTGCATTGAGGTAGTCATAGAGAGATACAGCATTGAAACAGGCTCTTATGCCCAACGACTCTGTGCTGAGTAATAACCAGCCAATTATACTCATCCTATATTAATCCCATTTTCTCTACCACATCCTCACCATTCTCCTACCTATACTAGGGGCAATTTACAATGGCCAATTTACTTATCAACCTGCAAGTCTTTGGCTGCGGGAGGAAACCAGAGTACCCGGTGGAAAGCCACGTGGACACAGGGAGAACTTGCAAACGCCACACATGTAGTACCTAGAACCTAACCTGGGTTGCTGGAGCTGTGGTGCTAACCACTGCATCACCTGAGCGATTTTTGTAGAACCAGGGAATAGGGGTGTTTTAATGGACTTGCATGTATTTGTTCATGGGTTAATGTGAGAATTTGATTTGTGTCCCTTGCAAATGCACAGAATTGAAGGTATTTATGGTGCACCACATGAAGGAAATAATATACAAAACCAGAGACAGTCAGACAATAGCAGTAGGAAAGTCAGTCTCTTTTTAATGGTTTCAATTTGAAAGCCTCAGCTGATGATTGAAAAAGCCGCAGTTCAAATCCCACTGGGCTGTTGTGAATTTGAATTCCCTTTTTTTTTCTAAAACTATAACATAAATCAGGAGTCAAGGAAAACTCCAAGATGGAGTCACTCAGCTGTCTCCCAATCTCTGGTAATCCAGCTGTGATCACTCAGCTCCCTCCCAGTCTCAGGTAATCCAGCTGTGATCATCTCCCTCGCAGACACAGGTAATCCAGCTGTGATCGCTCAGCACCCTCCCAGACTCAGGTAATCCAGCTGTGAACACTCATCTCCCTCGCAGTCACAGGTAATCCAGATGTGATCGCTCAGCTCCCTCCCAGACTCAGGTAATCAGGCTGTGATCACTCAGCTGACTCCCAGACTCCAGTAATCCAGCTGTGAACACTCAGCACCCTACCAGCCTCAGGCAATCCAACTGTGATCACTCAGCTCCCTCCCAGTCTCATGTAATCCAGCTGTTATCACTCATCTCAGTCCCAGTCTCAGGTAATCCAACTGTGAACACGCTGCTGCCTCGCAGTCCTAGGTAATCCAGCTGTGATCACTCAGCTCCCTCCCAGTCTTAGATAATCCATCTGTGAACAGTCAGCTCCCTCATTGTGTGAGGTAATACAGCCGTGATCACTAAGCTGCCTCCCAGAATCAGGAAATCCAGCTGTAATCACTCAGATGCCTCCCAATCTCAGGTAATGCAGCTGTAAACAGTTAGCTGCTTCTCTGTCTCAGGTAATCCAGCTGTGATCACTCAGCTCCCTCCCAGTCTCAGGTAATCCAACTGTGAACACGCTGCTGCCTCGCAGTCTTAGGTAATCCAGCTGTGATCACTCAGCTCCCCTCCCAGTCTTAGATAATCCATCTGTGATCAGTCAGCTCCCTCATTGTGTGAGGTAATCCAGCCGTGACCACTGAGCTGCCTCCCAGACTCAGGAAATACAGCTGTAATCACTCAGATGCCTCCCAATCTCAGGTAATCAAGCTGCGAACTCTCAGCTGCATCCCAGTTTCAAGTAATCCAGCTGTGATCACTCAGCTGCCTCCGTGTCTAACGTAATCCAGCTGTGATCACTCAGCTGCCTTCCAGTCTCAGGTAATCCAGATGTGATCACACAGTTGCCTCGCAGTCTCAGGTAATCCAGTTGTGAACACACAGCTGCCTCCCAGTCTCAGGTAATCCAGCTGTGAACAGTCAGCTGCTTCCCTGTCTCAGGGAATGCAGCTGTGATTACACAGTTCCCTCCCAGTCTCAGGTAATCCAGCTGTGATAACTCATCCCGCTCCCAGTCTCAGGTAATCCAGCTGTAAACAGTCAGCTGCTTCCCTGTCTCAGCTAATCCAGCTGTGATCACTCAGCTGCCTCCCAGTCTCAGGTAATCCAGCTGTGATCACTCAGCTTCCTCCCAGTCTCATGTAATCCAGCTGTGAACATTCAGATCCCTGCCAGGCTCAGGTAATCCAGCTGTGATCAATCAGCTCCCTCCCAGACTCACGTAATCCAGCTGTGAACACTCAGCTCCCTCCCAATCTCATATAATCCAGCTGTGATCACTTAGCGTCTTCCCAGTCTCAGGTAATCCAGCTGTGATCACTCAGCGACATCCCAGTCTCACGTAATCCAGCTGTGAACACTCAGCAGCTTCCCAGTCTCAGGTAATCCCAGCTGTGAACACTCTGCTCCCTCTCAGACTCAGATAATCCAGCTGTGATCACTCAGCTCCCTCCCACTCATGTAATCTAGCTGTGATCACTCAGCTTCCTCCCAGTCTCAGGTAATCCAGCTGTGATCACTCATCTCACTCCCATTCTCAGGTAATCCAGCTGTGATCACTCAGCTTCCTCCCAGTCTTAGATAATTCATCTGTGATCACTCAGCTCCCTCCCAGTCTCAGGTAATCCAGCTGTGATCACTCATCTCACTCCCATTCTCAGGTAATCCAGCTGTGATCACTCAGCTCCCTCCCAGTCTCAGGTAATCCAGCTGCGAACAGCCAGCTGCCTCCCAAGCCCATCCTCTAGAAGCTGGGAAAAGTCTGGTCTTTGTGCTGAAATGCCTCATCTGATCTCCCGTGTACCCACTGTTCTAATGAAGCAATTTGTATTAAAAGTTAGAATTGGGTGCGGCCCTTAGTGAATAAATATTGCCCTGTTCGGATAGCGTCAGTTGTGAGAAGATTGGATTGGAATCGTTCCCCTTTGAGGAGGCAACTGCGAGCCAGAGGCGGCCACATCATGGAGGAGATGGGAGGGAAGTTGTGGAAAATGAGAGACGGGAAAAGATGGAAGGAGACAGGGGAGAGAGCCTGGATGTTGCAGAAGGAAACAGGGGCGAGGAACAAGAAGAAACAGAAGTGATTTGGAGGAAAGTATAGGTGGGCTGATTAGCAAATTTGCAGACGACACTAAGATTGGTGGAGTAGCAGATAGTGAAGGGGACTGTCAGAGAATACAGCAGAATATAGATAGATTGGAAAGTTGGGCAGAGAAATGGCAGATGGAGTTTAATCAGGGCAAATGCGAGGTGATGCATTTTGGAAGATCCAATTCAAGAGTGAACTATACAGTAAATGGAAAAGTCCTGGGTAAAATTGATGTCCAGAGAGATTTGGGTGTTCAGGTCCATTGTTCCCTGAAGGTGGCAACGCAGGTCAATAGAGTGGTCAAGAAGGCAGACGGCATGCTTTCCTTCATCGGACGGGGTATTGAGTACAAGAGTTGGCAGGTCATGTTACAGTTGTATAGGAGTTTGGTTCGGCCACATTTGGAATACTGCGTGCAGTTCTGGTCGCCACATTACCAAAAGGATGTGGATGCTTTGGAGAGGGTGCAGAGGAGGTTCACCAGGATGTTGCCTGGTATGGAGGGCGCTAGCTGTGAAGAGAGGTTGAGTAGATTAGGATTATTTTCATTAAAAAAGATGGAGGTTGAGGGAGGACCTGATTGAGGTGTGCAAAATCATGAGAGGTATAGACAGGTTGGATAGGAAGAAGCTTTTTCCCAGAGTGGGGGATTCAATTGCAAGGGGACAAGAGTTCAACGTGAAAGGGGAAAAGTTTAGGGGGGATATGCGTGGAAAGTTCTTTATGCAGAGGGTGGTGGGTGCCTGGAACGCATTGCCAGCGGAGGTGGTGGACGCGGGCACGATAGCGTCTTTTAAGATGTATCCAGACAGATACATAAATGGGCAGGAAGTAAAGAGATACAGACCCTTAGAAAATAGGCGACAGGTTTAGACAGAGGATTTGGATCGGCGTCGGCCTGGAGGGCCGAAGGGCCTGTTCCTGTGCTGTAATTTTCTTTGTCCTTTGTTCTTTGTTCTTTGATTGATAGTATGAATCCCCAGCCCAATGGGCCAGAAGGTGAGAGTATTTTCCACCACCCCTTCCTCTTCCCTCCCTCTATCTCTCCCCCACTTCTCTCCTCATTTCTCCTCCCCTCGTCTGTCTCCCCTTCTCCCTTGTCCGTATCTCCTCCCTCTCTCCTCTCCTCCATCACCTCCCTGCTCTCTCATACCCCTCTCCCCTCTTCCACTCCTTTTTAACCAGCTCTCCTTCCCCTTTTTGTAAATCGCTCTTTACGCTTTTCCACTTTCCCATTTTCCCTCTGCCCTTCCCTCTCTCCTGCCTTCATTTCTACTTTCATTCTCTAACATTCCTCCTTCTACCCGTCCCCCCGCCCCTTCTCCCCATCTCCCTTATCCATTCTGCTTTCCATTGCTCAGCCTTCTCCTTTCCAATTGTCCCTTCCCCTTCTCTCCAGTCCCTACAATTCGCATTCTCCCCTCTCCTCCTCTTCTTTTCCATTCAGGATCCTGGGCTTTCTTAACACAGACAGGGAGTTCAAATCAAGGATGCGATTATTCAGCTTTTATGTGAAAAAAAAATCGTTTCCAGTGGCTGGAGGGTCGGTAACCAGAGGGACACAATTTGAAGATAATCGGCAGGGGGAACCAGAGGGGAAATGAGGGAAAGAGAAATGTTTTTTTACAAAGTGATTTGTTGTGATCTGGAATGAGCTGTCTGAAAGGGCAGTGGAAGCAGATTCAATAGTAACTAACTACCCCCTGGGAGCAATCCCCCTTCTAAATACCTCCCCGAGAACAGACTCCCATCTAAATACTCACCCGGGAACAGAACCCTATCTCAATATTTCCCCCCCCCCGGAACAAAACCCCATGTAAATACCCCCCCCCCCCCCAGGAACAGACTTCCATCTAAATACCCCCCACGCGGACAGACTTCCATCTAAATACATCCCCGGGGACAGACTCCCATCTAAATACCCCCCCAGGAACAGACTCCCATCTAAATACCCGCCCCCCCGGGGACAGACTCCATTCTAAATAGCCCCCCGGTGACAGACTCCCAGCTAAATATCCCCCTGGGAACAATCCCCCAAGGCGAACTGGCATTTTGAGCATTTAACGCACAGGTGGATCCCAGCCCCAGACACATCCCTCGCTACAGAAAGGTGTTTCACCTGTTCTCGCCATCGGCTTCAGGGAATCAAACAGAGGGAGACACACACACAAACACACACGCGCTGACTGGCACAGGGATGGGAGGAGGCCATTCAGCCCTTTGATCCTGTCCCACCCCCAGACAGAGGGACAGAGACACAGAAAACAGATCCCGGGATTAGGACATAACAGGGAGAGAGAGAAATAAATGGAAAGGGAGATGGAGAATGACATGCTTGGTGTCAGAAACCAGCGAGAGAGAAACTGAGAACAGAGGGTCAGAAATACCAAGAAGGGCAGAGTGAGAAATGGAGACATACAGAAAGAGAGAGAGCTGGAGGTGCAGAGAGATAATGCAGCAGCGATGTAGATATTGGGAAGGATTCCAGACAAAGAGAGAGATGCAGAGACAAAAAGAAGAGCAGTGGCAGAGATACAAAGTAAGATGTGTTTACAGAATAGAGAGCGGTGTCCCGGGACAGTGGGGAGGGAAATGCAGAGATAATCTTGCAGGAAAGGAGGAACAGAGATGGAAAGATTCAGGGATTTGGAACTAAGTGAGAGAAGAAATAGACTGAGAGAGAGACAGATAAAGATGCAGAGAGTCGCAGAAAGAGAGTGACAATGGAAACTTGTGAGACTCTGGAGAGGGGCAGAGATAGAGAGGATGTTGAGAGATACAGCGATAGGGATTTAAAGACGTGAATAAACAGAGCTGGGAACAAGGAGGAAGGTGCAGGGAACAAGTTGCAGCAAGAGATGGGGAGAGGGAAATCTACAGGATTACATTGACAGTTCTGGAGCAGCGCTTCCCAAACTATTCCATTCGGAGCACCCTCCAGCCCCCTCCCTTGTGGTAAGAAATCCACAGACCCCCGAAAACACAAAATCAAAATACTGCGGATGCTGGAAATCTGAAATACTGAGCATTTCCAGCCTTTTGTTTCTCTATCAGCCTCAAAAACACACAGTATTCTTTTCTGCATCTAGAAATGAATTTGACAATGACAAATATATATTTATTATTATTTTCCCTCTCTGGTTAAAGCTCTCATCTGAGAATTCCACGTGGCCAAAATATGTTCCCTCTGCATCATCACAGCTGCAGCTTCTGAAAAGATTCTCCTTGGGAATAAGAGAAATAAAATTGATTGAAACAAAGCAAAGCATTTTTGCACAGAAATAAAACACAGGAAGAGCCCAGGGCTCTTTCTCTCACTCACTCACATAAAACAATCTCTCAGTGACTCCCCGTCTAACAAACCGATCCCCTGCCTCAGAGCCAAAGACTGGGAAGTGTGGATGTGTTTACCCTGTCATTTCCTGCTGTCTCTCTCTCTGTCTCTCTCTATTTCTCTGTGTATCTCTCTACATCTCTTGCTGCCTCACTGTAAAAACACACAAACACTGCTGACCCCCATCCCCTCTCTCCATAGGGAGAGAAATCCACATTCCCATCCCTGAAAATCTGAATTCAAATGGACCCCAGGTGTTTCAGTTCACTGTCAAATTCAGCCCACAGCCTAAAACACCAGCATTATTCCGGAATGAGAACAAGCCTTGACAAACCTTCACATTTCACCCATTTCATTGCTGATTCACAGAAGTATTTGACACTCAATGAATTAATTTTTAAAGTGCTCATCAATGTTGCAATGTTGGAAATGCTGTAGGCCATTGGTGCACAGCAAGATCCCACAAGCAGCAATGTGATCACAGTCGGCTACCCCTCCTCTCCCCCTCTGATTCCCTCCCTGTTTCCCTCAATCTCCTGCATCTCTCTCCCTCCTGTTACTCGCATTCAGAGAGACAGATGGAGAGAGACAGAGAAATTCACGGCACTGCCCAAAACACCAGCATTATTCGGGAATCATACCGGCTTCAAGCTCCGGACATAAATTCCAGGCCTTCAGGAGAGCTTTACACACAAAGACTTCACTTCTGAAATGCAGTCACTGTGACAATGCAGGGATTTCTGCAGGCAAGCTGTGCACAGCAAGATCCCAGAAATGGTGACACTTCAAAATTCAGTTTACCAAGATTTTGAGTGTGGATTTCTCTCTCTCTCTCTGTGTCTTTCTCCATCTTTCTCTGCCTTCTATCCCTCACCCACACTCCACCTCTCTCTCTCTCTCTGCATTTAAACTGCCACCTCCAGCATCTCTCACTCTCTTTTTCTCTCCATCTGTTTCTGCCTCAATGTTGTAATGTAAGTATTGTTGCAGGGTATGTATGCACAGCAGGATTCCACCATGTGATAATAGCCAGATATCCCATCACAGTCCTCAGAAAATGCTAAACTCCATCTTTAAACTTATAACAAGTCTTTATCCAGCTTCACGTTCAGCTCTTGTAATTATCGTAACATTCTTGTAAAAACACAGCGAAATCCACACTCAGACCCTCAGGATGCTGAATTTTAAAGTGTCCTCATTGTTGTCATGTAGGAAATGCTGCAAGCCACTAGATGCACAGCAAGATCCCACAAGCAGTAAGCTGATAATAGCCAAATTTCAGGCCCCAGGAAGGGCAAAGTGCCCTTTTTAAACTGGGAACAAGCTGCTGATTCTGTCACACCAAATGCATAGCATGATCCCACAAGCAGCAGTGTGATAACAGCTGGCTACCCCTCTGATTCCCTGTATGTTTCCCTCACTTTCCTATGTCTCCCTCCTGTTGCTCTCATTCAGAGAGTCAGATGGAGAGACGGAGGCAGAGAAATCCACTCTCAGACCCTCACTCTCAATTCAAATGGATGCTGCACATTTCATTTCACTCTCAAATTCACGGCACTGCCCAAAACACTAGCATTATTCGGGACTTATACCGGCTTCAAGCTCAGGACTTTAATTCCAGGCCTTCAGGAGAACTTTACGCACAAATAATTAACTTCGAAAATGCAGTCACAGTTACAATGCAGGGAATTCTGCAGGCAAGCTGTGCACAGCAAGGTCCCAGCAATGGTGACACTTCAGCATGCAGAATACCAAGGTTTTGAGCATGGATATTTCTCCCTCTCTCTCTGCTTTTCCCCATCTTTCTCTGCCTTCCCTCCCTCACTCACACTCCGCCTGTCTCTCTCTCTCTCTCTCTCTCTCTCTCTCTCTCTGTTTAACCTGACAACTCCAGCACAGCAAGAGCCCAGGAATTGCCCTCAGTTACACAGACACTCTCTCAGCAACACCCACATACCGACAAACGACAGTGAATAAACCGAAGGATAAAAGGGTTCAGACAGCAACCTCCAACTCTGTGTGTGTGTCTGCCTCTGTATCTCTCTCCCCTGTCTCTGTCTCGTTCTCCCCTGTCTCTGTATCTCTCTTCCCTGTCTCTGTATCTCTCTCTCCCATAAGAACATAAGAACTAGGATAAGAAATAGGGCGTCCAGCCCCTCGAGCCTGCTCCGCCATTCAATAAGATCATGGCTGATCTTTTCGTGGACTCAGATCCACTTACCCGCATTCTCACCGTATCCCTTAATTCCTTTATTGTTCAAAAAGATATCTAGCTTAGCATTAAAAACGTTTACTGAAGAAGTGTCAACTACTTCACTGGGCAAGGAATTCCATGGATTAACAACCCTCTGAGTGAAGAAGTTCCTTCTTAATTCAGTCCAAAATCTGCTCCCTCTAATCTTGAGGCTATGCCATCTTGTCCTAGCTTCACCTGCCAGTGGAAACATTCTCTCCACTTGTATCTTATCTATTCCCTTCATAATTTTATATGTTTCTATAAGATCCCCCCTCATTCTTCTGAATTCCAATGAAAATAATCCCAATCTACTCAGTCTCTCCTCATAAGCCAACCCCCTCAACTCCGGAATCAACCTAGTGAACCTCCTCTGCACCCTTTCCAGTGCCAGTACATCCTTTCTCAAGTAAGGAGACCAAACATGCACACAGTACTCCAGGTGCGGCCTCGCCAGTACCTTATACAGCTGCAACATAACCTCTCTGCTTTTAAACGGAATCCCTATAGCAATGAAGGACAAAATTCCATTTGCCTTCCTAATTACTTGCTGTACCTGCAGACCAACCTTCTGCGATTCATGCACGTGGACACCCAGGTCCGTCCGCATAGCAGCATGCTGCCACTTTTTACCTTTCAAGTAATAATCCTTTTTCCTGTTACTCCTACCGAAATGAATGACTTCACATTTATTAACATTGTATTCCATCTGCCAGACCTTTGCCCACTCACTCAATGTATCTATGTTCCTCTGCAAAGTTTCACAGTCATCTGCACACTTTGCTCTGCCACTCATCTTTGTGTCATCTGCAAACTTTGACACCCTACACGTGGTCCCCAACTCCAAATCATCTATATAAATTGTAAATAATTGCGGTCCCAACACTGATCCCTGAGGCACACCACGAGTGACAGATTGCTAACCAGAATAGCACTCCTTTATCCCCACTCTCTGCTTCCTGTTAGTGAACCAATCCTCTATCAATGCTAATACTTTACCCCTGACGCCATGCATCCTTATCTTATGCAGCAGCCTCTTGTGCGGCAGCTTGTCGAAGGCCTTTTGGAAATCTAGGTACACCACATCCACTGGGACCCCATTGTCCACCTTGCTCGTAATGTCATCATAGAATTACAAAAGATTTGTCAAGCATGACCTGCCCTTCATGAACCCATGCTGCGTCTGCCCAATGGGACAATTTCTATCGAGATGCCCTGCTATTTCTTCCTTGATAATAGACCCAAGCATCTTCCCCACTACAGAGGCTAAGCTAACCGGTCTATAATTCCCCATCTTTTGTCGAACTCCCTTTTTAAACAGTGGCGTCACATCTGATGTTTTCCAATCTGTTGGGACTACCCCAGAGACCAGCCAATTTTGGAAAATTTCCGCCAGTGCACCTGCTATTTCTCCCTCCATCTCTTTTAGTACCCTAGGATGCATTCCATCAGGGCCAGGAGACTTATCAATCCTTAGCTCCATTAGCTTGCCCAACACTACCTCTTGCGGAATAATAAGGAGAAAGGAGTGGCCCACTAAACGACAAAGGAGGAATGTTATGCGTGGAGTCAGAGAAAATGGGTGAGATTCTAAACGAGTACTTTGCATCGGTATTCACCGAGGAGAGGGACATGACGGATGTTGAGGTTAGGAACAGATGTTTGATTACTCCAGGTCAAGTCGGCATAAGGAGGGAGGAAGTGTTGGGTATTCTAAAGGGCATTAAGGTGGACAAGTCCCCAGGTCCGGATGGGATCTATCCCAGGTTTCTGAGGGAAGCGAGAGAGGAAATAGCTGGGGCCTTAACAGATATCTTTGCAGCATCCTTAAACACGGGTGAGGTCCCGGAGGACTGGAGAATTGCTAATGTTGTCCCCTTGTTTAAGAAGGGTAGCAGGGATAATCCAGGTAATTATAGACCGGTGAGCCTGACGTCAGAGGTAGGGAAGCTGCTGGAGAAGTTACTGAGGGACAGGATCTATTCCCATTTGGAAGAAAATGGGCTTATCAGTGATAGGCAACATGGTTTTGTGCAGGGAAGGTCATGTCTTACCAACTTAATAGAATTATTTGAGGAAGTGACAAAGTTGATTGATGAGGGAAGGGCTGTCGATGTCATATACATGGACTTCAGTAAGGCGTTTGATAAGGTTCCCCATGGCAGGCTGATGGAGAAGGTGAAGGCGCATGGGGTCCAAGGTGTACTAGCTAGATGGATAAAGAACTGGCTGGGCAACAGGAGACAGAGAGTAGCAGTAGAAGGGAGTTTCTCAAAATGGAGACGTGTGACCAGTGGTGTTCCACAGGGATCCGTGCTGGGGCCACTGTTGTCTGTGATATACATTAATGATTTGGAGGAAAGTATAGGTGGACTGATTAGCAAGTTTGAAGACGACACTAAGATTGGTGGAGTAGCAGATAGTGAAGGGGACTGTCAGAGAATACAGCAGAATATAGATAGATTGGAGAGTTGGGCAGAGAAATGGCAGATGGAGTTCAATCAGGGCAAATGCGAGGTGATGCATTTTGGAAGATCCAATTCAAGAGTGAACTATACAGTAAATGGAAAAGTCCTGGGGAAAATTGATGTCCAGAGAGATTTGAGTGTTCAGGTCCACTGTTCCCTGAAGGTGGCAACGCAGGTCAATAGAGTGGTCAAGAAGGCAGACGGCATGCTTTCCTTCATCGGACGGGGTATTGAGTACAAGAGTTGGCAGGTCATGTTACAGTTGTATAGGACTTTGGTTCGGCCACATTTGGAATACTGCGTGCAGTTCTGGTCGCCACATTACCAAAAGGATGTGGATGCTTTGGAGAGGGTGCAGAGGAGGTTCACCAGGATGTTGCCTGGTATGGAGGGCGCTAGCTATGAAGAGAGGTTGAGTAGATTAGGATTATTTTCATTAGAAAGACGGAGGTTGAGGGGGGACCTGATTGAGGTGTACAAAATCATGAGAGGTATAGACAGGGTGGATAGCAAGAGGCTTTTTCCCAGCGTGGGGGATTCAATTACGAGAGGACACGAGTTCAAAGTGAAAGGGGAAAGTTTAGGGGGGATATGCGTGGAAAGTTCTTTACGCAGAGGGTGGTGGGTGCCTGGAACGCGTTGCCAGCGGAGGTGGTAGATGCGGGCACGATGGAGTCTTTTAAGATGTATCTAGACAGATACATGAATGGGCAGGAAGAAAAGAGATACTGACCCATAGAAAATAGGCGACATGTTTAGATAGAGGATCTGGATCGGCGCAGGCTTGGAGGGCCGAAGGGCCTGTTCCTGTGCTGTAATTTTCTTTGTTCTTTGTTCTAATAATTGTTTCCAGGTCCTCACCGACGTTCGTCTCTTTGTCATTTACTGGCATGTTATTAATGTCCTCCACTGTGAAGACCGATACAAAATACCTGTTCAATGCCTCGGCCATTTCATCATATCCCATAACTAAATTCCCCTTCTCATCCTCTAAAGGATCAACGTTTACTTTAGCCACTCTTTTTCGTTTTATACATTAATAGAAACTTTTGCTATCTGTCTTCATATTCTGTGCTACTTTTTTCTCATGTTCTATCTTACTTTTCTTTATAGCTCTTTTTGTGGCTTTCTGTTGACCTTTAAAGTTTTCCCAATCTTCTAGTTTCATGCTGTTTTTGGCCACTTTGTATGCCTTCTCTTTCAATTTGATAGCCTCCCTTATTTCCTTGGACAACCATGGCAGATTACCCCTCTTCTTCCAGTCCTTCCTTTTCACTGGAATATACTTTTGCTGAGCACTTTGAAAAATTGCTTTGGAAGTCCTCCACTGCTCGTCAACTGTCCCACCACAAAATCTTTGTTTCCAGTCTACTTTAACCAAGTCCTCCCTCATTCTATTGTAGTCCCCCTTGTTCAAGCGCAGGACCCTAGTATTGGATTTTATCTTCAAACTCTCCATCTGTATTCTAAATTCAACCATACTGTGATCACTCCTTCCAAGAGGATCCCTAACTATGAGGTCATTAATTATTCCTGTCTCATTACACAGGGCTAGATCTAGGATAGCTTGCTCCCTCGTCAGTTCCATTACATACTGTTCAAGAAAACTATCACGGATACACTCAACGAACTCCTCCTCAAGGCTCCCCTGACTGAGCTGGTTCGACCAATCTACATGTAGATTAAAACCTCCCATGATAATTGCCGTACCATTTTTACAGGCATTTGTTATTTCTTTGTTTATTGCCCGCCCCAATGTGATGTTATTATTTGGTGGCCTATAGAATACGCCTATCAATGACTTTTTCTTCTTAGTGTTTCTAATTTCCACCCAAATGGATTCAACCTCATTCTCCATAGAACCTATATCATCTCTCAGCATTGTCCTTGAATATCAGAGCTACACCACCTCCCTTACCTTCCTGTCTGTCCTTCCGAATAGTCTGGTACCCCTGGATATTTAACTCCCAATCGTGACCAACCTGTAACCATGTCTCCGTAATGGCTACCAAATCATATTCATTCGCAATGATTTGTGCCGTTAACTCATCAACATTGTTATAAATGCTACGAGCATTCAGGTAAAGTGCCTTTATGCTAGCTTTCTTACCCTCATGATTTGCAACATCTCTAATAATAACTCCTGAGTTGTCCTTCCTTTCTGCTTCTTTCATAGTCTGCCTTGAACTTAAACCCTCCTGCACATGTTAACCTGCTGCTTACCTTTTTATTTACCATCATACTCCGTGTCGTTTTCCCTTTCCCTTCCCCACGACTCACTCGTTTAAAGTCCTAGAGACCACACTATTCATCCGTTTCGCCAGAACACTGGTCCCACATCGGTTCAGGTGCAGACTGTTCCATCGGTACAGATCCCCCCGCTTCCAAAACTGATGCCAATGCCCCATGAAATGGAACACCTCTTTCCCACACCACTCCCTTAGCCACGTGTTTACTTCCCTAATATTCTTATCCCTAAGCCAATTTGCACCTGGCTCGGGCAATAATCTGGAGATTATGACCCTCGAGGACCTGTTCCTTAATTTCGTTCCAGGTGCGTTATAATCCCCAAACAGGTCCTCCATCCTAGCCTTGCCGATGTTGTTAGTTCCAACGTGGACCAGAACAACTGGATCCTCCCCCTCCCGCTCCAATATCCTTTCAAGCCGGTCAGAGATGTCCTGCACCCTGGCACCGGGCAGGCACCACACCATGCGGGACTCCTGATCCCGCTTGCAAAGGATACTATCTATCCCCCTAATTATAGAATCCCCTATAACTGCCACTTGTGTTTTTGCTCCCCCCTCTTGAATGGCCTTTTGCACCATGGTGCCATGGTCAGTTGGCTCATCCTCCCCGCAGCCCTTTTCCTCATCCATGCAGGGAGCAAGTATCTCATACCTGTTGGATAAGGTCAAAGGCTGAGGCTCCTCCACTCCTGAACTCAGGATCCCCCTACCTGCCTCACTTGCAATCACACCCTGTTGTCCCTGATCACTAACTGAATTTGAATTACTTAATCTACCAGGTGTGACTGCCTCCTGAAACAAAACGTCCAGGTAACTCTCCCCCTCCCGGATGTGCCACAGTGTTTGAAGCTCAGATTCCAGATCATCAACTCTGAGCTGGTTTTCTTCCAGCAATCAACAGTTGCTGCAGATGTGGTCCTTGCCGTTCACAATGGGGTCAGCCAGCTCCCACATCATACAGCTTCAGCACATCACCTGCCCAGCCATCTCTACTTAGTTAATTACTTTATTATTTTATATAAATTTATGAGTTAAATACTTTATGATACTTCTCTGCTATGGACTTTTTCAAATAACCAATTCATAGATAAATCAAAAAAAGAAAGTAAAAAAAAGAAAGTACAGTTTTCCCCAATCACACAATTCAGAAGAAATAAAAATTTTTACCTTATCAACACACCGGAGTCCTTTTTTTGGTTAGAGGAGGATGGTGGGTGGGAGACACTGCATGTGTAGTGTCTCGGGTTCAGCCATTGCCCAAATATATAGGTTTTTACTTACCCAACAGTCCCCATGGTCCGCCGAAACAAAAGATAATTTACTTTAAGCTGTAACTGACCTTCCCAGCTGATAACCCGCTCTCCCTGTCTCTGTATCTCTCTCCCCCTGTCTCTGTATCTATCTCTCCCTGTCTCTGTATCTCTCTCCCCCTGTCTCTGTATCTCTCTCTCCCTCTCTCTATATCTCCCTCTGTCCACAACTCATTTGTCCCCTGTCTCTCTCTGTCTCTCCATATCTATTACTGTTTCTCCTCTATTTCATATGTAATTTTGACTGAAAATAGCTCTGAAATATTTCTGTCTCACCATTTAAAACAACAACAAATCACACTGCTGTGTGTGTTTTTAACTATTAAAGGTTTAAATGGAAAGACAGAGGGAAAGAAAGCTGGAGAGAGACAGAGAGAGAAATCGAAACTCAGAACTCCAGTAAAATGAATTGAAATGAATCGGGAACATTTGACACTCAATGACTTAACTTTCAAAGTGGTCGTCATTGTTGCAATGTTGGAAAATCTGCAGGCTATTGGTGCACGCAAGATCCCATAAGCAACGGTGTGATAACAGCAGGCTACCCCTCCTCTACCCCCTCTGATTCCCTCCATGTTTCCCTCACTCTCCTGCGTCTCTCTCCCTCCTGTTACTGTCATTCAGAGAGGCAGATGGAGAGAGAATCACAGAATAATACTGTGCAGAAGAGGCCCTTCGGCCCATCGAAACTGCACCGATGCATTAAAGACACCTGTTCCGAAGAAGGGTCACTGACACGAAACGTTAACTCTGCTTCTCTTTCCACAGATGCTGCCATTCCAGACCGTCACCACCCTCGGGGTAAAACAGTTCTTCCTCAAATCCCGCAGTAACCTCCTGCCCCTCACTTTAAACTTGTGTCCCCGAGTAACTGACCCGTCAACTAAGGGGAACAGCTGCTCCCTATCCACCCTGTCCATGCCCCTCATAATCTTGTGCACATCGATCAGGTCACCCCTCAGTCTTCTCTGCTCCAGTGAAAACAACCCAAGCCTATCCAACCTCTCTTCATAGCTTAAATGTTCCATCCCAGGCAACATCCTTGTGAATCCACACAGCACCCTCTCCAGTGCAATCACATCCTTCCTATTATGTGGTGACCAGAATTACACACAGTACTCCAGCTGTGGCCTTAACAAAGTTCTGTACAACTCCAACATGGCCTCGCTGCTTTTGTAATCTATGCCTCGATTGACAAAAGCAAGTGTCCCATAAGCCTTTTTCACCACCCTATTAACCTGCCCTTCTGCCTTCAGAGATCTATGGACAAACACGTCAAGGTCCCTTTGTTCCTCGGAACTTCCCAGTCTCAGGCCATTCATTGAATACTTCTGTGTCACATTACTCCTTTCAAAGTGTATCAACTCACACTTTTCAGCGTTAAATTCCATCTGCCACTTTCCTGATCATTTAACCATCCCATCTATATCTTCCTGTAACCTAAGACAGTCACCCTCACTGTCAACCACTCGGCCAATCTTTGTGTCATCCGCGAACTTACTGATCCTACCCCATAGTCATATGGGGTAGACATAGTCATCTATGTCGTTTATATCAATGTCCTCATTGTTGTCATGTAGGAAATGCTGCAGGGAACTAGATGCAAAGCAAGATCCCACAAGCTGCAGTATGTGATATGCAGATTTCAGTCCCCAGAAAGGGTGAAACTCCCTCTTTAAACTGGGAACAAGTTGCTGACTCTGTCTCACCATTTCAAATAACGACAAACCACATTGCTGTGTGTGGTATGTTTTTTATTTATTAAAGGTTTAATTGGAGAAGGAGAGTGTGAAACAGAGCCAGAGAAGAGAAAGCATGGAGGGGAAAGATAGAGACACAGGGAAAGAATGTGGAGACAGAGAGAAAGCTAACCTCAGAACTACAGTAAAATGAATTAAAATGAGGACTGTGCATCTTATTTAACTGTTAGCTTCCTAGCATTGCCCAAAACACCAGCAAACCTCACAGACAGGGCTGGAAGAAGCAAATGGCAAATGGGACTCCCTCCTGGGGCTGCTCCTTTAACCCCAGGCTTTCAATCTGTTTAAAACTCCAGGGTCCCAATCCAACATGAAATGGTTACCCCAGGGCCCCAGAGATGAAATTAAACCTCGGGCTAATAAACAGACACAACTCACGTGGGCCCTTTGGGTGCAGCCTGTGGGCAAGGCCTCAGTCCGTCCCCTCTGGAGGAAGCTCCTGTCCAAGGATTCCTCGTCCCAGACTTTCCCTCTTTTCATCTTCACCATGCAGTTTTCTGAATGAAAATTCCTGAAGGCAAGAGGGAAAGAGGGAAAATTGATGAAAATGCATTGTTAAACAAAATAGTACAGCAAGAGCCCAGGAATTCCCCTCGGTTACACAGACACTCTCGCAGCAACACCCAAATACAGACAAATCACAGTTATAAACACGAGGATAAAGGGGTTTGAGACAGCAATCTCCACCACTATGTGTGTGTGTCTGTCTGTCTCAGGATCTCTATCCCTGTCTCCGTATCTCTCTCTGTCCCTATCTCATTTGACCCGCAATCTCTCTCTCTCTCTCTCTGTCCAGATCTGTTTTTGCTCCTCTATCTCAAATGTAATCTTGACTGAAAATAGCTGTGAAATATTTCTGTCTCACCATTTAAACAAACAACAAATCACGCAGCTGTGTGTGTTTTTAACTATTAAAGGTTTAAATAGAGAGACAGAGGAAAAGAATGCTGGAGAGAGACAGAGAGAGAAATCGAAACACAGAACTTCAGTAAAATGAATTGTTTGAATAAGGAACATTTGACACTCAGTGAACAGTGAATAGTGCTCGTCCCGACTGCAATGTTGGAAACACTGCATGCCATTTGTGCACAGCAAGATCCCACAATTTCATTTAGCCCTCAAATTCACGGCACTGCCCAAAACACCAGCATTTTTGGGGAATTCTACTGGCTCCAAGCTCAGGACTTTAATTTCAGGCCTTCAGTAGAGCTTCACACACAATGAATTCACTTCTAAAATGCAGTCACTGTTACAATGCAGGGAATTCTGCAGGCAAGCTGTGCACAGCACGATCCCAGTAATGGTGACAGTTCAAAATGCAGTTAACCAAGGATTTTATTGTGGATTCCTTTCTCTCTCTCTCTCTCTCTCTCTGTTTAACCTGCCACCTCCAGTTGTTTCTCACTCTCCCTCTTTTTCTCTCCATCTGTTTGTGCCTCAGTGTTGTACTGTCGGAATTAGTGCATGGAATGTATGCACAGCAGGATCCCACAATGTTATAATAGCCAGATATCCCATCACAGTCCTCCGAAAATGCTAAACTCCATCTTTAAACTTCCAACAAGCCTTTATCCAGCTTAGCTTTCAGCTCTTGTAATTGTTGTAAAATCTTTCTAAAAACACAGAGAAATCCACACTCAGACCCTCAGGAAGCTGAATTTTAAAGTGTCCTCATTGTTGTTATGTAGGAAATGCTGCAGGGCACTAGATGCACAGCAAGAGCCCACAAGCAACAATTTGATAATAGCCAGATTTCAGTTCCCAGAAAGGGTGAAAATCCCTCTTTAAACTGGGAACAAGTTGCTCATTCAGTCTCACCATTTCAAATAGCAATAAATCACATTGCTGTGTGTGGCATGTTTTTTTTATTTATCAAAGGTTTAATTGGAGAAGGAGAGTGTGAAACCGAGACAGAGAAGAGAAAGCATGGGAGGGAGATAGAGACACAGGGAAAGAATGTGGAGACAGAGAGGCAGCTCAGACCAACAGTAAAATGAATTAAAATGGGCACCGTGCATCTTATTTCACTCAGTTCATGAAGCATTGCCCAAAACATCAGCAAACCTCACAGACTGAGGGTTGGATGGAGCAAGTGGCAAATGGGACTCCCTCCTGGGGCTGCTCCTTTAACCCCAGGCTTTCAATCTGTTTAAAACTCCAGGGCCCCAATCCGACATAAAATGGTTAACGCAGGGCCCCAGAGAGGAAATTAAACCTCAGGCTAATAAACAGACACAACTCACGTGGGCCCTTTGGGTGCAGCCTGTGGACAAGGCCTCAGTCCGTCCCCTCTGGAGGAAGCTCCTGTCCAAGGATTCCTCGTCCCAAACTTTCCCTCTTTTCATCTTCACCATGCAGTTTTCTGAATGAAAATTCCTGAAGGCAAGAGGGAAAGAGAGAACATTGATTAAAAGGCATTGTTAAACAAAAAAGCTCCGTACATCTTATTTAACAGTAAAGATTCAGAACATTGCCCAAAGGATATGGATTACTCTAGAATAATAACAAGCCTTTAGAAACTGTCACATTTGTGACGGAATTCCAAGCTTTTGACCCTCAATGAGTTAACTTTTAAAGTGGTCGTCACTGTTGCAATGTTGGAAATACTGCAGGCCATTGGTGCACAGCAAGATCCTACAAACAGCAATCGGATAACAGCCGGCTACCCCCACCTCTCCCCCTCTGATTCCCTCCATGTTTCCCTCACTCTCCTGCATCTCTCTCCCCCCTGCTACTCTGATTCAGAGAGGCAGATGAAGAGAGAGAGAGAGTCTTGCGAGGTGGGCCCCAGAGAGGAAATTGAACCTCGGGCTAATAAGCAGACACAGCGCACGTGGGCCCTTTGGGTGCAGCCTGCGGACAAGGCCTCAGTCCGCCCCCTCGGGAGGAAGCTGCTGTCCAAGGATTCCTCATCCCAAACTTTCCCTCTTTTCACCTTCACGATGCAGTTTTCAGAATGAAAATTCCTCAGGGGAAAGAATGAGAAAAAAATTGGATTAAAATACAAAGCGAGGACATTTTTAAACAAAATAGCATAGCAAGAGCCCAGGATTTCCTTTTTCAGTTACACAGACAATCAGCAATATTCAAATACAATCACATAACAGTTATAAACAAGATTGAGACGGAGGGAGCACACATACACACACAGACACACACAATGAGCCAGACTGGGGAATGTGTCCACTCTCTCTAGAGAGAGAGTGAAAGGTGGGTTTTGTGATTGGAACTGGAATCTTCAAACCCAGTTATATCCTGAGTGAGCTGTTTGCAAACACCACCCCTTGAGCCTCTGACATGTTGGGCTGTCTCTCAATCTCCTGTTCGGGGGCGGGGGCGGGGGCCTGTCCATTGATATGTTAATCCCAGGACAGGACCTTCCTGACTCTTCCAGTCCATTGATATGTTAATCCCAGGACAGGACCTTCCTGACTCTTCCAGTCTATTGATATGTTAATCCCAGCACAGGGCGTTCCTGATTCTTCCAGTCCACTGATATGTTTATCCAAGCACAGCAATGCTTTCAGCCATCTCTTCGTTAAATTTAAACATTTAATTCTTTCCCTGCAGTTTGAAAATATCAAACACCGATCCAACACTCACCCCTGAAACCTTCAAACTCAACCCACAATACAGGAGTGGGCAGATAATGGGGATTGTTGATGAGGTTGTGTTTGGGGATTTTTACTGACATCAGAGTGGATTTTAAAGTGTCTCCCTTTCCCTTACTTCTAAAGTCTTTCAGGGTTGTTGTTGTGTGCTGACAGGTTTATCAGTGTCCAGTCCCTTTCAACTTTTAATAAAATCTGTGGAACACAAATAAATGTAAAGTTTCTCCTACAAGCTGTTTTGTCCTCCCTCTTTCACTGTCTCTCTCTGTCAATCCCTATCTCTCTATTTGTCTCTCTCAGGACTGGGCAGACACTGGGTATTGTTGCTGAGGTTCTGTTGGCCATTTTTACTGACATCAGCGTGGATTGTAAAATCTGTCTGTGTGAGTGTCTGTGTGTGTCTATGTGTGTGTGTTTGTCTGTGTGTGTGTGTCTGTGGGTGTGTCTGTGTCTGTGTGTGTGTGGGTATGTGTGCGTCTATGTGTCTGTGTGTGTGTGTGTGTGTCTCTCTGTGTCCCTTTACGTGTGTGTATGTGTGTGTCTGCATGTTTGTGTGTGTGAGAGAGAGAATCTCAGGGTCACATCTCTGCATCTATATCTCTGCTTCTCTCCCTGTCACTCCATCACTCTCCTCCTCATTCTGTCTCTCACTCTGTCCCTCCATCTGTCTTCCATCCCTGTCACACCCTCTCTCTCCTTCTCTCTCTGTCTCTCTCTGTCTGTCCCTCCATCTGTCTTTCCCTTCCTGTCACAACTTCTCTCTGCTCTCTCTGTCTCTCTCTGTCCCTCCATCTGTCATTCCCTCCCTGACACCCCCTCTCTCTCCTTCCATCTCTGCCTCTCCCGCTCTGTCCCTTCATCTGTTTTTCCCTCTGTGTCTCTCCCTCTCTCCTTCTCTCTCTCTGTATCCGCATCTGTCTTCCCCACCCCCGTCACTCCCTCACTCTCCTTTATCTCTGTCTCTGTCTCTCTCTCTCTGTATCTCTCTCTGTCCCTCCATCTGTCTGTCCCTCTCTGTCACTCCCACTCTTTCCTTCTTTCTCAATCTCTATACCTCTATCCTTCCATCCGTCCTTCCCTCCCTGTCACTCACTCTCTCTCCTTCCATCTCTTCCAATCTCTCCCCGTCTCTCCATTGGTCTTTCCCTCTCTGTCTCTCCATCTCTCTCCTCTTTCTGACTCTCTCTCTCTCTTCATCAGTCTTCCCCACTCCCTGTCACTCCCTCACTCTCCTTCTAATTCTGTCTCTGCCTCTTTCTCTGTCTCGCTCTCTGTCCCTCCATCTGTCTTTCCCTATCAGTCACTCCCTCTCTCCCCTTCTTTCTCTGTATCTCTCTCTCTATCCATCCATCTATCCTTCCCTCCCTGTCACTCCATCTCTCTCCTTCTCTCTCTGTCACACACTCTGTCCCTCCATCTGTCTTTCCCTTCCTGACACTCCCTCTCTCTCCTTCCATCTCTGCGTTTCTCTCTCTGACTCTCCATCTGCCTTTCCCTCCCTGACACTCCCTCTCTCTCCTTGCATCTCTGCGTTTCTCTCTCTGACTCTCCATCTGCCTTTCCCTCCCTGACACTCCCTCTCTCTTGCTCTCTCTACTTCTCTCTCTCTCTCTCCATCTGTCTTTCCCTCTCTGTGGCGCCCTCTCTCTCCTTCTATCTCTGTCTCTCTCTCTCTATCCCCCCATCTGTCCTTTCCTCCATGTCACTCCATCTCTCTCCTTCTATCTCTGTCTCTCTCTCTCTCTCTGTCTCTCCACCTGTCTTTCCCTCTCTGTCACACCCTCTCTCTCCTTCTATCTCTGTCTCTCTCTCTATCCCTCCATCTGTCTTTTCCTCTCTGTCTCTCCCTCTCTCTCCTTCTATCTCTGTCTCACTCTCTCTGTCTTTCCATCCCTGTCACTCCCTCTCTCTCCTTCTATCTCTGTCTATCTCTCTGCCTTTCCAACTGCCTTTCCCTCTCTGTCTCTCCCTCTCTCTCCATCAATGTCTGTCTCTCTCTCTCCATCCCTCCATCTGTCCTTCCCTCCCTGTCACTCCATCTCTCTCCCTCTCTCTCTGTCTCTCACTCTGTCCCTCCATCTGTATTTCCCTCCCTATCACTCGCTCTCTCTCCTTCTCTCTGTCTCTCTCTCTGTCTCTCCCTCTCTGTCCCTCATCTGCCTTTCTCTCCCTGACACTCCGTCTCACTCCTTCTATCTCTGTCTCTCTCTGTCTGTCCCTCCAACTGTCTCTCTCTCTCTATTTCTCTCCATCTGTCTTCCCCTCTCGACACTCCTCTCTCTCCTTCTATCTCTGTCTCTCTATCTCTGTGCCTACATCAGTCCTTCCCTCCGTGTCACTCCATCTCTCTCCTTCTCTCTCTGTCTCTCAATCTGTCCCTCCATCTGTCTTTCCTTCCCTGTCACTCCCTCTCTCTCCTTCTCTCTCTCTGTCTCTCTCTCTGTCCCTCCATCTGTCTTTCCCTCCCTGACAATCCATCTCTCTCCTTGTCTCGCTGTCTCTCTCTGTCTGTCCCTCCATCTGTCTTTCCCTCCCTGACACTCCCTCTCTCTCCTTCCATCTCTGCCTCTCCCTCTCTGTCTCTCCATCAGTCTTTCCCCCCCTCTTTCTCCCTCTCTCTCCGTCTGTCTCTCTCTCTGTCTCTCCATCTGTCTTCCCCACTCCCTGTCACTCCCTCTCTCCTTCTATCTCTGTCTCTCTCTCTGTCCCTCCATCTGTCTGTCCCTCTCTGTCACTGCCACTCTTTCCGTCTATCTCTGTCTCTCTCTCTATCCTCCATCCGTCCTTCCCTCCCTGTCACTCACTCGCTCTCCTTCCATCTCTGCTACTCTCTCTGACTCTCTCTCTCTTCATCAGTCTTCCCCACCCCCTGTCTTTCCCTCTAACTCCTTCTATTTCTGTCTCTGCCTCCCTCTCTGTCTCTCCATCTCTCTCCTCTCTCTGACTCTCTCTCTCTTCATCAGTCTTCCCCACCCCCTGTCTTTCCCTCTAACACCTTCTATTTCCGTCTCTGCCTCCCTCTCTGTCTCTCTCTCTGTCCCTCCATCTGTCTTTCCCTCTCTGTCACTCCCTCTCTCTCCTTCTATCACTGTATCTCTCTCTATCGCCATCCATCTATCCGACCCTCCCTGTCACTCCATCTCTCTCCTTCTCTCTCTGTTCACACTCTGTCCCTCCATCTGTCTTTCCCTTCCTGACACTCCCTCTCTTTCCTTCTATCTCTGTCTCTGCCTCTCTCTCTGTCTCTCTGTCTCTCTCTATCCCTCCATCTGTCTTTCCCTCTCTGTCTCTCCCGCTCGCTCCTTCTAGTCTGGTGTTTTATGGACAGAGGCAGGATCTAGTGCAGTAATAACTGAAACAAGTTGCTGTTCCTGATCAGGTGAAGGCATGGTTGTTAACCGTGGGGCTATTTGATTGGGCCAGGAAGGGATGCAGCACAATGTATCCAGTGAGCGGATAACACCCATTCAGGTGCGACAGTAAGCTGTGAGGAGGACACAGAGAGGGTGTGGGGAACGGAGTATGGACAGGTTCAGTGAGTGGATAAAAAAGTGGAGTATACCGTGGTGAATAGTCAGGGCATTCACTTTGGCTGGAAGAATATAAACACCAAATATCTTACAATATCATCGAATAGTTACAGCTCAGAAGAATGTTCCTCAAGATTTTGAACACGTCGATCAAAATTCTTTATATATAATAGTAATCGTCATTTAGAAAGGTACAGATTAATCAAGCTCAGTCAGCAAGGATTTGTTAAATGAAGACTGTGTCAGACTAACTTGATTGACATATTCGTGCGGGTAACAAGGAGGGTGGATGAGGGGAACAACTGATTACCGCCTTCTCAAGGGCAATCAGGGATGGGCAACAAATGCTGGCCTTGTCAGCGATGCCCAGATCCCGTGAAAGAATGTAATACAGTGTCAGCTCCTGTGCATGTACAATACATAATGGGTGCAAGGGAATATTTCACTCCTGTCTCGTATTAGGTGTCTCGGTGTCTCCATGCCTGTGTCTCTGTCATGTTTAAAGCTCTAGCCTTACATTACTGAGGAATCAGTCTCTGAAATAAATGTCCCAATGCTGTGGTAACATAATGGCCACTATGAACAAACCTAAAATGACTGTCTGTGTTTGTAAAGAATGTTAAATGAGTGAATGGGTAATATTGTGATTGTGTTTTGTTACTGAGGTTCTGAGCATGAATGTATAAAGACGTTCAGAAATAGATAAATACACAGAGAGTGTCAAAGAGTGGCCGAGGGACTGAGAGAGGCAGTGAGAGTTATTGAGGGTCGGAACAAACATGTTCAGAACAAGTACCTGAGGCTCCAGTACTGACCTTGCGGCACTCCACTCGTCACAGTCTTCCAAGTTGCAAATGCCCTGTTTATCTCTACTCTTTGCTTCCTGCCCATAAATCAATCAACCATCCATACCAATATGTTACTCCGAACTCCATGAGTCCTTTACTTCAGTTTAACCTTTTGCGTAGCACCTTTTCAAAATCCAAGAATACAATATCTACTGGCTCCTCTTTATCTACCCAAATAGTTACATCCACAAGAAACGCAGTTTCTCCTTTGTGAAACCATGTTGACTTTGTTTGATTATTCCATGGCACAGTTCCTAAGAATGTGCATGGACAGAGGAACCTGAAGGTTCACGTGCAGTGATTTTTGAAGACCCCGGAACAGATTGAGAGAGAAATTAGCAAAACATATGGGAACTTTGAATTCAGAGAGACAAGAAGAGAGAGGGAGGGAGAGACAGGCAGAAAGAGGGAGGGCGAGACGAGTAGAAACAGCGACAGAGAGACGGGTCGTAAAAAGGAAGGGAGAGACGGGAGAGACAGGCAGGGTGCAGGAGAAACTTTGCATTGAAACACGTTAAAATAAACATTTAAAATTTAAAAGAACTGTGCACTGAAAAATCTGGCAATGCACAACTGCTAAAGTCACACATCATCCTGACTTGGAACTATATCTCCGTTCCTTCATTGTCACAGGGTCAAAATCCTGGAACTCCCTTTCTAATAGCACTGTGACTGTACCAACACCAATTAGACTCCAGTGGCTCAAGAAATTAGCTCACCTCCACCCTCTCAAAGGGCAATTAGAGATGTGAAATAAATGCTGGCGTTACCAGCGAAACGCACATCACACAAATGAATAAAACAAAAATAACAATTTGGCACCGAGTCACTTCTGGAGATATTAGACTGGACGACCAAAAACTTCGTCAAAGAGGTTGGGCTGAGGGATCGTCTTCAAAGAGGGAAGCGAGGTAATGAGGCGGAGAACTTTAGAAAATGAATTTCAGAGTAAGCACCTTGGCAGCTTGAAGGTACGGCCACCAGAACGATTAAACTTGGGGATGCCCAAGAGGCCAGAATTAAAGGATCACAGGTTTTGGAAGATTGTGGAGTTGTCGGAGATTGCAAAGCTTGGGAGGGGTCATTTGTGGAAGACAGTTCCTAAATTCCACCACCCTTAGTGTGTAGTCATGTTTCTAAATTTCACCTTTGAAAGGGATTTCAACTCATGTTAAATTTTTAGATTATGCCCCTCGTCCAAGACTCCCCCAACCAGTTAGAAGTGTTTTTTCGCTGTCTACCCTGTCAGTTTCTATTACTATCTTGTAAAATTTGACCTGTTCACCTCTTAACCTTCTAAATTCCATGGATACAGACTGATGCTCCAACTATACTGTCATATCAGATGCTGACATGTCTAGTCAGCTACAGAGTAAATCTTCTCTGTTATATAAAGTACAGCATGGGGTTAGATACAGAGTAAAGCTGCCTCTCTATGTGCCTCTCGTTCTCCTCCACCATCCAGATGGAGAGAGTAACATTGGGCAAGACAGGGATAGATACGTAGCGAGAATAACAGAGAGGGGGAAGGATAGCAATGGGGAGAGAGTACCAGAGAGAAAGAGGAAGGGATTGGAATAAAGAGCATCGGTCAATGTTCCAGTAAAGCTGCGTGCAGCAGCCTCGGAGGTACCACGCAGGTCTTGGTCTGTGATAAACAGTACACGTCTTCAAAGGTTCTTAAAAATGTAAAGGGACTGGGCACAGAAAAAGCAAATGTGCCCTTGGAAAGTAACTAAATTTTCTGGGGAGCATTGGAGCTCAGTGGGTAGTAATCTTGCTTCTGAGCCATAAGTTTGTGGGTTCAGGTCAAGCACAAAACCTAGGCTGATGCCACCCAACCGAAAATCAGAACAGATCAGTGAGACTCCGAAAATGAAACTTGTGTTTGAATTTGTGAGCCTCGCTGTCTGGAATGTTTTTGTGTTGGAGAGAATGTTGACCCAGTAAACCATTGCCCCTATGGCATGAGAGTTATCTGAATAGAGATTCTTCATCTTCTTCTTCTCTTCTTTGGCCTCCTTGTTTCGAGAGACAATGGGTAAGCGCCTGGAGGTGGTCAATGATTTGTGAAGTAGCGCCTGGAGTGGGTATAAAGGACAATTTTAGAGCGACAGACTCTTCCACAGGTGCTACAGATAAAATTTGTTGTCGGGACTGTTGAACAGTTGGCCCTCCCCTTGCGCTTCTGTCTTTTTTCCTACCAACTGCTAAGTCTCTTCGACACGCCACGCGTTAGCCCCGCCTTTATGGTTGTCCACCAGCTCTGGCAATCGCTGGTAACTGACTTCCACGACTTGTGATCAATGACTTCATGGCGCGGTTGCAGATGTCTTTAAAGCAGAGACATGGGTGGCCGGTAGGTCTGATACCAGTGACGAGCTCACTGTACAATGTGTCCTTGGGGATCCTGCCAACTTTCATGCGGCTCACATGGCCAAGCCATCCCAAGCGCCGCTGACTCAGTAGGGTGTATATGCTGGGACTGTTGGCCGCCTCGAGGACTTCTGTGTTGGAGATACAGTCCTGCCACCTGATGCCAAGGATTCTCCAGTGGCAGCGAAGATGGAATGAATTGAGACGTCGCTCTTGGCTGACATATGTTGTCCAGGCCTCGTTGCCATAGAGCAAGGTACTGAGGACACAGGCTTGATACACTCGGACTTTTGTGTTCCGTGTCAGTGCGCCATTTTCCCACACTCTATTGGCCAGTCTGGACATAACAGTGGAAGACTTTCCCATGCACTTGTTGATTACTGCATCGTGAGACAGGTTACTGGTGATAGTTGAGCCGAGGTAGGTGAACTCTGGAACCATTTCCAGAACGTGGTCGCTAATATTGATGGATGGAGCATTTCTGGCGTCTGTCCCATGATATTCGTTTTCTTGAGGCTGATGGTTAGGCCAAACTCGTTGCAGGCAGCCGCAATCCTGTCGATGAGTCTCTGCAGACACTCTTCAGTGTGAGATGTTAATGCAGCATCGTCAGCAAAGAGGAGTTCCCTGATGAGGACTTTCCATACTTTGGTCTTCACTCTTGGACGGGCAAGGTTGAACAACCTGCCACCTGATCTTCTGTGGAGGAAAATTCCTTCTTCTGAAAACTTGAACGCATGTGAGAGCAGCAGGGACAAGAAGAACCCCAACAGGTGCGAGAACACAGCCCTGTTTCACGACACTCAGGATAGGAAAGGGGTCTGATGAGACGCCACCATGCTGAATTGTGCCTTTCATATTGTCATGGAATGAGGTAATGATACTTAGTAGCTTTGGTGGACATCCGATCTTTTCTAACAGTCTGAAGAGACCACGTCTGCTGACGAGGTCAAAGGCTTTGGTGAGATCAATGAAAGCAACGCAGAGGGGCATCTGTTCTTCGCGGTATTTCTCCTGTCGCTGGCAAAGGGAGAACAGCATGTCAATGGTGGATCTCTTTCTGCTCGAAAGTCACACTGTGTCTCAGGGTAAACTAATAGAGCTTATAACATCTTCTTGCAACATGAAGGTACTCTGCGCACTGAGTGTAACAATATTTGCAGTGTACCACCATATAACATAGTTTTCTAGGTGTGGGAACAGGGTTTGGAATTTTCAAAACACTGAGGCAAACTCGCACTCCCCTCATCACTAATGTCAGTGTTTTTAATTAGCCCCGGGAGGAAGGTAATCCTTGAGACCGTCAATCAGTAATCAATGTCAGATTTGATCAATTATGAGGGATGAACCAATTTCATTGTTTAGAGAATATGCCATTAAATAGGGGTATGCTGGTTTCTTACAAGCCTGCATAAGGAAGTGCACCCTCTGACGTTGTGGTGTCACCAGAAGCAACCAACTTAACATGGCAAACTGATGCATCTGTAGTTTTACTGAGGTTCTGAGAGAGGACAGAGAAACAGGCATCGGCACACTCACGCGCACACTCACACACAGAACCACACACACGAACAAGCAGAAGTACACACACGCAGAAGCAAGCCCACCCACACACGCACACACACACAAACACACACACAAGCAAACACACACACACAGAAGCACACCCACCCACCCCACTTACACAAACAAACACACACACACACACAGAAGCACACCCACCCACCCCACATGCACAAACAAACACACACACATACAGAAGCACACCCACACACCCCACATACACAAACAGACACACACACACACACACAGAAGCACACCCACCCACCCCACATACACAAACAAGCACACACACACACACACACACAGAAGCACATGCACACACACGCGCACACACACACGAGTTAACATCAATCTGCGTCTGCAGAAGAGAGTTCCAAACTAATATCGCCTTTTGCGTGTCGAAGTGTTGCCCAACTTAACTCCTGAAATGTCTGGCTCTTTTGTTTTCAACTATGCTTACTGGACCCAGACTTCCCAACCTGCTGACATAGTTTCTCCAAAATTACCCCATCAGTTCCCCTTAATATTGTAACAACTTCGATCAAATCACCCCGATCTTCCTAAATTCCAGGGAATACATCCACAGTTTGTGTAATATCATCTCGGATTTTAACCCTTGCAGTCCCGTTATTATTCTGGTAAATCTACGCTGCACTCAAATGGACATGGACATTCCCCCCACCCCCCTCCCACCCCCAAGTCTCTTTGGACCTTCACTGTTTCTAGTTTTTCACCATTTACAAAGTATTCTTCTGTTCTTTTTTGCTGACATTGAAATCCATCCATCACAGTTTTTCCCATTCACTTAAGATATTAATATGTCTTTGCAATTTGATGCTGACAATGCTGTGTAATTTTGTGCCATTGACAAGCTTGGGTATGTGGAATTCCACCCCATCATCTTAAATCGTTAATAAATACAGTAAAATTGAGACACACAGGGCCTTTGCACGAGCAGACGGGGGTGAATCATTGTGTCTTAGATTTGTTTTCAATTCCAAATTTATGTTTTACTTTTTAGTCGGGACAGAATTCAAATTAACAACAGCCCAGTGTGAGATTTGAACTCTTTCTATTTCAATCATCAGCTCAGGCCTTCTGATTAAAACCCATAAAAAGAGATTCACTTTCCTACTGCTATTGTCTGACTCTCTCAGGTTTTGTATATTGTACCGTTCATGTGGTGTTCTGTAAATACCTTCAATTCTCCCTATCTGCAAGGGACACAAATCAAATTGTCACCTTATTCCATCAACCAAAACCTGCAAGTCCATTCAAACACATCTATTTACTATCTCGACAAATACTTCCACAATGCAGGAATGTCTGAATGGAAACAGCTTTTAACACATTTCCCAACCCATTTGCTCTCAATTTTCAAGCAGGAGATTCAGAACCTCAATGGATTCTTCAACAGATAAAAAGTAACACAGATATGAAATCCCAGGTCTCTCTGTCCCTTTAGTAATTTAAGCATCGTACCATTTAGTTGATATTGCTTCTTGTCAGCTTTCCTTCCAAAATGAATCACTTTACATCTCTCAGCTATGAAGTTAACCTGCCTTGAGACTGTCCATTTCACGAGACTGCCTCTATGCTCCTGAAGTCATAGAAACATTGAAACATAGAAAATAGGAGCAGGAGTAGGCCATTCGGCCCTTCGAGCCTGCTCCGCCATTCATTATGATCATGGCTGCTCATCCAACTCAGCAACCTTTCGCGCTTTTGCCCCATACCCTTTGATCCCTTTCGCTCCAACAGCTTTATCTAACTCCTTCTTGAAAACATGCAACGTTTTGGCCTCAACTGCTTTCTCTGGTAGTGAATTCCACAGTCTTACCACTCTCTGGGTGAAGAAATTTCTCCTCATCTCAGTCCAGAAAGGTTTGCCCCGTATCCTTAGACTACGAACTTTGGTTCTGGACTCCCCCACCATCGGGAGCATCCTTCCTGCATCTACCCTGTCAAGTCCTGTCAGAATTTCACAGGTTTCTATGAGATCCCCATCATTCTTCTGAACTCCAGTGAATATAATCTTAACCGACTCAATCGCTCCTCATACGTCAGTCCCACCATCCCAGGAATCAGTCTAGTAAACCTTTGCTGCACTCCCTCGAGAGCAAGAACATCCTTCCTCAGAGAAGGAGACCAAAACTTCACACCATATTTCAGGTGTGGCCACACCAAGGCCCTGCATAATTGCAGCAAGACATCCCTGCTCCAGTACTCAAATCCTCTCGCTATGTAAGCCAACATACCATTTGCCCTTTTTCCCGCCTGCATGCTTACCTTCAGCGACTGGTGTACGAGAACACCCAGGTCTCGTTGCATATTGCCCTCTCAGTTTATAGCCGTTCAGATAATAATCTGCCTTCCTGTTTTTGCTACCAAAGCGAATAACCTCACATTTATCCACATGATACTGCATCTGCCATGCATTTGCCCACTCTGTCAACATGTCCAAGTCACCCTGAAGCCTCTCTTCATTCTCCTCACAACACACCCTCTCACCCAGTGTTGTATCAACTGCAAATTTGAAGATTTTACGTTTAGTTCCCTCATCCAAATCATTAGTATACATTGTAAATTGCTGGTGTCCTAGCATAGGTCCCTGCAGTACCTCACTATTCACTGCCTGCCATTCAGAAAAAGACCCATTTATTCCTAATCTTTGTTTCCTGTCTGCCACCCAATTTTCTATCCATCACAATACTCTATCCCCAATCCTATGCGTTTTAATTTTACATGCTAATCTCTTAAATTGGACTTTGTCGAAAGCCTTCTGAAAGTCCAAATAAACCACATCCACTGGCTGCCTCTCATCAACTCTACTAATTGCATCCTCGAAGAATTATAGTGGATTTGTCAAGCATGATTTCCCTTTTCTAAATCCATGCTGACTCTGTCCGATTCTATGACTGTTCTATTAGTGCTCTGCTATAAAATCTTTTGATAATGGACTCTAGCATTTTCCCCACTACCGACGTCAGGCTAACTAGTCTATAATTCCCTGTTTTCTCTCTACCTCCCTTTTTAAACATTAGCTACCCTTCAATCAGTAGGAACTGTTCCAGAGCCTATAGAATATTGAAGGATGACCACCAATGCATCCACTGTTTCTAGGGCCACTTCCTTAACTACTCTGAGATGTAGATTACCTGGGCCTGGGGATTTATCGGCCTTTAATCCCATCAATTTACCCAACACCATTGTTCAACTAATACTAATTTCCTTCAGTTCCTCCATCTCACTAAACCCTGTGTTCCCCAACATTTCTGGTATGTTATTTGTCCACCTTTGTGGACAGAAGCAAAGTATGCATTTAGTTGGTCAGCCATTTATTTGTTCCCCTTATTAAATTCCCTTATTTCTGACTGCAGGGGACCTACATTTGTCTTCACCAGTCTTTTTCTCTTCACATACCTATAGTAGTAGTGAGGTTATGTCGAACCTTTATAGAGCCCTGGTTATGCCCCAACTTGAGAATTGCGTCCAGTTCTGTTCACCACACTTTAGGAAGGAGGTGAGTGTCTTTGAAAATGTCCACATAAGATTTAACAGAATGATTCCAGACATGGGGGAATTTAGCAGCAATGTTTGTTGGAAAAGCTGGCTTTGTTCTCCTTAGAACAAGTGACATTAAGAAGAGATGCAAAGGAAGTGTACGATGTGTCAAGCGTAGATACCGTCCTTCAGTCTGAAAGAACCATTCAGCACTACTCTCCGTGTTCTGTCCCAAGGCCAATGTCACATCCACTCTGTCACTGTTCCTTTCGTTCCATGATCATTCAGTTTGCTAACTAGTTAATTATGAGGCACCGTTATGACCTCCCCATCAGGAAATTGGTCCGAGGTGAGACGGAGACAGAGAGAGAGAGACTGGGAAATCCACTCTGAGAACCTCACTCTCAATTCAAATGGCGGCAGCAAATTTCATTTAACCCTCAAATTCATGGTACTGCCGAAAACACCGGCTTATTGGGGAATTATACATGCTTCAAGCTCAGGACTTTAATTCCAGGCTTTCAGGAGAGATTTGGACACAATAAATTCACTTCCAAAATGCAGTCACTGTGACAATGCTAGGAATTCTGCAGGCAAGCTGCGCACAGCAAGATCCCACAGGCAGCTATGATATTCTGCAGATAATCTTTTTTTAGTGATGTTATTAATATATAACAGTGCTGACCCCACTCACAGACTCTGCATCAAAACTCAGCGTCAAGACCAGGTCCCAGTCAAACTGATTACAAGGCAAGAGCATGTTTAAACAAAATAGCACTGCAAGAGCCCAGGAATTTCCCTCAGTTATACAGACAATCTTTCAGCATCACCCAAATACAGACAAATCACAGTTCTAAACCAGAGACTAAAAAGATTGAGACAGCAACCTTCACCTTTGTGTGCTTGAGTGTCTGTCTGTCTGTCTCTGTATCTCTCTTCCTGTCTCTGTATCTCTCTCCTTGTCTCTGTATCTCTCTCAGTTCCTAACTTATTCTCCCCTGTGTCTCTCTCCCTGTCCATATCTCTGTCTATTCCCTCCATCTCATATGAACAAAGAACAAAGAACAAAGATAATTACAGCACAGGAACAGGCCCTTCGGCCCTCCAAGCCTGCGCCGTTCCAGATCCTCTCTCTAAACATGTCGCCTATTTTCTAAGGTTCTGCATCTCTTTTCTTCCTGCCCATTCATGTATCTGTCTAGATACATCTTAAAAGACTCCATCGTGCTCGCATCTACCACCTCCGCTGGCAACGCGTTCCAGGCACCCACCACCCTCTGCGTAAAGAACTTTCCACGCATATCCCCCCTAAACATTTCCCCTTTCACTTTGAACTCGTGTCCTCTAGTAATTGAATCCCCCACTCTGGGAAAAAGCCTCTTGCTATCCACCCTGTCTATACCTCTCATGATTTTGTACACCTCAATCAGGTCCCCCCTCAACCTCCGTCTTTCTAATGAAAATAATCCTAATCTACTCAACCTCTCTTCATAGCTAGCGCCCTCCATACCAGGCAACATCCTGGTGAACCTCCTCTGCACCCTCTCCAAAGCATCCACATCCTTTTGATAATGTGGCGACCAGAACTGGATGCAGTATTCCAAATGTGGCCGAACCAAAGTCCTATACAACTGTAACATGACCTGCCAACTCTTGTATTCAATACCCCGTCCGATGAAGGAAAGCATGCCGTGTGCCTTCTTGACCACTCTATTGACCTGCGTTGCCACCTTCAGGGAACAGTGGACCTGAACACCCAAATCTCTCTGGACATCAATTTTCCCCAGGACTTTTCCATTTTCTGTATAGTTCACTCTTGAATTGGATCTTCCAAAATGCATCACCTCGCATTTGCCCTGATTGAACTCCATCTGCCATTTCTCTGCCAAACTCTCCAATCTATCTATATTCTGCTTTATTCTCTGACAGTCCCCTTCACTATCTGCTACTCCACCAATCTTAGTGTCGTCTGCAAACTTGCTAATCAGTCACCCTATACTTTCCTCCAAATCATTACTGTATATCACAAACAACAGTGGTCCCAGCACGGATCCTTGTGGAACACCACTGGTCACACGTCTCCATTTTGAGAAACTCCCTTCTACTGCTACTCTCTGTTTCCTGTTGCCCAGCCAGTTCTTTATCCATCTAGCTAGTACACCTTGGACCCCAAGCGCCTTCACCTTCTCCATCAGCCTGCCATGGGGAACCTTGTCAAACGCCTTACTGAACTCCATGTATATGACATCGACAGCCCTTCCCTCATCAATCAACTTTGTCACTTCCTCAAAGAATTCTATTAAGTTGGTAAGACATGACCTTCCCTGCACAAAACCATGTTGCCTATCACTGATAAGCCCATTTTCTTCCAAATGGGAATAGATCCTATCCCTCAGTATCTTCTCCAGCAGCTTCCCTACCACTGACGTCAGGCTCACCGGTCTATAATTACCTGGATTATCCCTGCTACCCTTCTTAAACAAGGGGACAACATGAGCAATTCTCCAGTCCTCCGGGACCTCACCCGTGTTTAAGGATGCTGCAAAGATATCTGTTAAGGCCCCAGCTATTTCCTCTCTCGCTTCCCTCAGTAACCTGGGATAGATCCCATCCGGACCTGGGGACTTGTCCACCTGAATGCCCTTTAGAATACCCAACACTTTCTCCCTCCTTATGCCGACTTGACCTAGAGTAATCAAACAACTGTTCCGAACCTCAACATCCGTCATGTCCCTCTCCTCGGTGAATACCGATGCAAAGTACTCGTTTAGAATCTCACCCATTTTCTCTGAGTCCAAGCATAACATTCCTCCTTTGTCCTTTAGTGGGCCAATCCTTTCTCTAGTTACCCTCTTTCTCCTTATATATGAATAAAAGGCTTTGGGATTTTCTTTAACCCTGTTTGCTAAAGATATTTCATGACCCCTTTTAGCCCTCTTAATTCCTCGTTTCAGATAGGCTCTACATTCCCGATATTCTTTCAAAGCTTCGTCTTTCATCAGCCGCCTAGACCTTATGTATGCTTCATTTTTCCTCTTAGCTAGCCTCACAATTTCACCTGTCATCCATGGTTCCCTAATCTTGCCATTTCTATCCCTCATTTTCACAGGAACATGTCTCTCCTGCACGCTAATCAACCTCTCTTTAAAAGCCTCCCACATATCACATGTGGATTTACCTTCAAACAGCTGCTCCCAATCTACATTCCCCAGCTCCTGCCGAATTTTGGTATAGTTGGCCTTCCCCCAATTTAGCACTCTTCCTTTAGGACCACTCTCGTCTTTGTCCATGAGTATTTTAAAGCTTATGGAATTGTGATCACTATTCCCAAAGTAGTCCCCTACTGAAACTTCAAACACCTGGCCGGGCTCATTCCCCAACACCAGGTCCAGTATGACCCCTTCACGAGTTGGACTATTTACTTACTGCTCTGGAAAACCCTCCTGGATGCTCCTTACAAATTCTGCTCCATTTAGACATCTAACACTAAGTGAATCCCAGTCAATGTTGGGAAAATTAAAATCTCCTATCACCACCACCCTGTTGCTCCTACATCTTTCCATAATCTGTTTACATATTTGTACCTCTATCTCACGCTCGCTGTTGGGAGGCCTGTAGTACAGCCCCAACATTGTTACCGCACCCTACCTATTTCTGAGTTCTGTCCATATTGCCTCACTGCTCGAGTCCTCCATAGTGCCCTCCTTCAGCACAGCTGTGATATCCACTTTGACCAGTAATGCAACTCCTTCACCCCTTTTACCTCCCTCTCTATCCCGCCTGAAGCATCGATATCCTGGGATATTTAGTTGCCAATCATGCCCTTCCCTCAACCAAGTCTCAGTAATAGCAATAATATCATACTCCCAGGTAGTAATCCAAGCCCTAAGTTCATCTGCCTTACCTACTGCACTTCTTGCATTAAAACAAATGCACCTCAGACCACCAGTCCCTTTATATTCATCATCTGCTCCCTGCCTGCTCTTCCCCTTAGTCACACTGACTTCATTATCTAGTTCCTTACAGGCTTTTGTTACTACCTCCTTACTGTCAACTGACCTCAATTTGTTCCCATCCCCCTGCCACATTAGTTTAAACCCTCCCCAACAGCGTTAGCAAAAGCACCCCCAAGGACATTGGTTCCAGTCCGGCCCAGGTGTAGACCGTCCAATTTGTAATAGTCCCACCTCCCCCAGAACCGGTCCCAATGTCCCAAAAATCTGAACCCCTCCTTCCTGCACCATCTCTCAAGCCACGCATTCATCCTGACTATTCTTTCATTTTTACTTTTACTATCACGTGGCACTGGTAGCAATCCTGAGATTACTACCTCTGAGGTCCTGCTTTTTAACTTGGCTCCTAACTCCCTAAACTCTGCTTGTAGGACCTCATCCCGTTTTTTACCTATATCATTGTTGCCTATGTGCACAATGACAACTGGCCGTTCACCCTCCCCCTTCAGAATGTTCTGCAGCCGATCTGAGACATCCCGGACCCGTGCACCTGGGAGGCAACATACCATTCGGGAGCCTCGTTTTCGACAACAGAACCGCCTATCTACTCTCCTTACAATCGAATCCCCTACGACTATAGCCCTTCCACTCTTCTTCCCGCCATTCTGAACAGCAGAGCCAGCCACGGTGCCATGGACCTGGCTACTGCTGCCTTCCCCTGGTCAGCCATCTCCCTCAACAGTATCCAAAACGGTATACTTGTTTTGGAGGGAGATGACAGCAGGGGACTCCTGCGCTGCCTTCCTGCTCTTTCTCTGCCTTTTGGTCACCCATTCCCTTTCTCCCTCAGCAATCCTAATCTGCGGTGTGACCAATTCACTAAACGTGCTATCCACGACCTCCTCAGCATCGCGCATGCTCCAAAATGAGTCCATCCGCAGCTCGAGAGCCGTCATGCGGTCTAACAAGAGCTGCAGTTGAACACACTTCCTGCACGTGAAGGAGTCAGGGACATCAGCCATGTCCCTGAGCTCCCACATTGAGCAAGAGGAGCATGACACGGGTCTGAGATCTCCTGCCATTTTTAATCTTAAGTTTAAACTTAGTTAAATGAAAAAGGAACGAAAAGTTTTTACCAATCACGATAAAACCAGAGAAATAGAAAAAGCCTTACCTTATAAACACCCCACCGAGTCCTTTTTTTTGGTTAGAGGAGGAGGGCGGGTGGGAGACACGACAAGTGTGGTGTCTCGGGTTCAGAAAACGCCCAAATATATAGTGTTTTACTTACCCAGCAGCCCCCTGTCCTCCGCCGAAAAAGAAAAGGTAATTAAGTTTACTTTCAAACTGACCTTCCCAGCTGCTCACTCGCTCACACTCTGCTCCCGAAAAAGCTGCTGCAATGAAACGAAAGTTATTTTAAACCGCCCAAATATATAGTGTTTTACTTACCCAGCAGCCCCCTGGCCTCCGCCGAAAAACAAAAGGAAATTAAGTTTACTTTCAAACTGACCTTCCCAGCTGCTCACTCGCTCACACTCTGCTCCCGAAAAAGCTGCTGCAATGAAACGAAAGTTATTTTAAACCGCCCAAATATATAGTGTTTTACTTACCCAGCAGCCCCCTGGCCTCCGCCGAAAAACAAAAGGAAATTAAGTTTACTTTCAAACTGACCTTCCCAGCTGCTCACTCGCTCACACTCTGCTCCCGAAAAAGCTGCTGCAATGAAAGGAAAGTTATTTTAAACCACCCAAATATATAGTGTTTTACTTACCCAGCAGCCCCCTGGACTCCGCCGAAAAACAAAAGGAAATTAAGTTTACTTTCAAACTGACCTTCCCAGCTGCTCACTCGCTCACACTCTGCTCCCGAAAAAGCTGCTGCAATGTAATCCTGATTGAAATGATCTCGGAAATATTTCTGTCTTACCCTTTAAAACAGCAACAAATCACAGTGCAGTGTTTGTTTATAACTATGAAAGGTTTAAATAAAGTGATAGAGGGAAAGAAAGCTGGAGAGAGACAGAGAGAAAAATGTAAACTGAGAATCTCAGGAAAATGAATTGAAACGAATCGGGAGCATTTGATACTCAATGAATTGATTGTTAAAGTGCTCGAACCTATTGCAATGTTGGAAATGCTGCAGGCCATTTGTGCACAGCAAGATCCCACAGCAGCAATGTGATAACAATCGGCTGCTCCCCTCTCCCCCACTGATTCCCTCCATGTCTCCTGAATCTCCTGCGTCTTTCTTCCTCTCGCCATTTAACCCTGATCTTCACAGAACTGCCCAAAACACGAACATTTTTCGGGAATTATACCGGCTTCAAGCTCAGGACTTTAATTCCATGTCTTCAGGAGAGTTGTACACACAATGAATTCAATCCTAAAATGTAGTCACTGTTATAATGCAGGAAATTCTGCAGGCAAGCTCTGCAGAGCAAGATCCCACAGGCAGCAATGTGATATTATACAGATAATCTGTTTATTGATGGAGTCATAGAGTCGTGCAGCATAGAAACAGGCACTTCGGCCCACCGTGTCCATGCTCAACCATTATGCCATCTATACTAATCGGCGGCACAATGGCGCAGTGGTTAGCACTGCAGCCTCACAGCTCCAGCGACCCGGGTTCAATTCTGGGTACTGCCTGTGTGGAGTTTGCAAGTTCTCCCTGTGTCTGCGTGGGTTTCCTCCGAGTGCTCCTGTTTCCTCCCACATGCCAAAAAATTTCTGGTTGATAGGTTAATTGGCCATTAAAAATTGCCCCTAGTACAGGTAGGTGGTAGGGAAATATAAGGACAGGTGGGGATGTGGTAGGAATGTGGAAATAGTGTAGGATTAGTATACAATGGGTGGCTGATGGTCGGGACAGACTCGGTGTGCCGAAGGGCCTGTTTCAGTGCTGTATCTCTAAACTAAACTAATCCCACCTGTCGGCATTAATTCCATATCCCTCTATGCCTTGCTCATTCAAGTACCTCTCCAGATGCCTCTTAAATGTCGCTACTGTTCCTGCCTCCACCATCTCCTGAGGCAGCTCATTCCAGATACCCACTATTCTTTGTGTGAAAAATGTACCCCTTTGATCCCCTTTAAACCTCCTCTCTCTCACCTTAAATCTATGGCTATTAGTTTTGGTCATCCCAACCATGGGAAACAGACTCTGCCTATCTACCCTATCTATGCCTCTCATAATTTTTTATACCTCTATCATGTCCCCTCTCAGCCTCCTTCGCTCCTGGGAAAACAGACCCAGCCTATCCAATTTCTCTTTATAACTCAAGCCCTCCAAACCAGGCAACATCCTTGTGAATCTTTTCTGCACCCTCTCTAGCTTAATCACATTTTTCCTGTAGTGCAGTGAACAGAACTGCACACAGTAATCCAAGCACGGCCTAACCAATATTATGTACAACTGTAACATGACGTCCCAACTCTTGTACTCAATGCCTCGGCCGATGAAGGCAAGCATGCCATACGCCTTCGTCATGACCCTGTCTACCTGTATTGCCACTTTCAGAGAACTATGTCCTTGTAACCTGTCTGGTTAAAGCTCTAGTCTGAGAATTCCACGTGGCCAAAAGATTCTCCATCTGCATCATCACAGCTTCAGCTTCTGAAAAGATTCTCCTTGGGAATAAGAGAAATAAAATTGATTCAAAGAAAGCAAAGCATTTTTGAACAGAAGTTAAACACAGCAAGAGCCCAGGGCTCTTTCTCTCACTTACTGACATGAAAACATTTCTCAGTGACTCTCCATGTAACCAGCACTTCCGCCAGCACGGAGCCAGAGACTGGGAAGTGTGGATGTGTTTACCCTGTCATTTCCTGCTGGCCCTCTCTCTCCCTCTATTTCTCGGTGTGTCTTTCTACATCTGTTTCTGCCTCACTGTAAAAACACACAAACTTTGGTGACCCCAATCCCCTCTCCCGCAGAAGGATAGAGAAATCCACATTCCCATCCCTGAAAATCTGAGTTCAAATGGTTGCCAGGTGTTTCATTTCACTGTTGATTTCAGCCCACAGCCAAAAACACCAGCATTATTCGGAATGAGAACAAGCCTTCACAAACCTTCACATTTCAGCCGTGTAACTGTTGATTCACAGAAGCATTTGACGCTCACTGAATTAATTTTTAAAGTGATCGTCACTGTTGCAATGTTGGAAATGCTTCAGGCCATTGGTGCACAGCAAGATCCCACAAGCAGCAGCGTGATAACAGCCAGCTGCCCCTCCTCTCCCCCTTTCATTCCCTGCCTGTTTCCCTCATTCTCCTGCCTCTCTCTCCCTCCTGTTACTCTCATTCAGAGAGACAAATGGAGAGAGACATGACTTTCGAGCAGAGAGATCCACCATTGACATGCTAATCTCCCGTCGTCAGCAACAGGAGAAATGCTATGAACAACAGATGCCCCTCAACGTTGCTTTTATAGATCTCACCAAAGTCTTTGACCTCGGCAGCAGACGAGGTCTCTTCAAACTACAAACAAAGATCGGATGCCCACCAAAGCTACTAAGTATCATCACCTCATTCCATGACAATATGAAAGGCACAATTCAGAACAGCGGCATCACATCAGACCCCTTTCCTATTCTGAGTGGCGTGAAACTCGCACCTACACTTTTTGGGATCTTCTTTGCCCTGCTGCTCTCACATGCGTTCAAGTCTTCACAAGAAGGAATTTTCCTCCACACAAGATCAGATGGCAGGTTGTTCAACCTTGCCCGCCTATGAGCAAAGACCAAAGTACGGAATGTCGTCATCAGGGAACTCCTCTTTGCTGGCGATGCTGCATTAACATCTCACACTGAAGAGTGTCTGCAGAGACTCGTCGACAGGATTGTGGCTGCCTGCAACGAATTTGGCCTAACCATCAGCCTCAAGAAAACGAACATCGTGGACCGGGACATCAGAAATGCTCCATCCATCAATATTGGCCACCCTCTGGAAGTGGTTCAAGGGTTCATCCACCTAGGCTCAACTATCACCAGTAACCTGTCTCTCGATGCAGAAATTAACAAGCGGATGGAAAAGACATCTGCTTCTATGTCGAAACTGGCCGAGAGAGTTTGGGAAAATGGCACACTGACAGGGATCATAAATGTCCAAGTGTTTCAAGCCAATGTCCTCAGTACCTTGCACTATGGCAATGAGGCCTGGACAATGTATGTCAGCCTGGAGCGACATCTCAATTCATTCCATCTTCACTGCCTCCGGATGATCCTTGGCATCAGGTGGCAGGACCATATCTCCAACGCAGAAGTCCTCGAGGTGGCCAACATCCCCAGCATATACACCCAACTGAGCCAGCGGCACTTGAGATGGGTTGGCCATGTAAGCCAAATGGAAGATGGCAGGATCCCCGAGGACACATTGTACAGCGAGCTCGTCACTGGTATCATACCTAGCGGCCGTCCATGTCTCCGCTTTAAAGACATCTGCAAATGTGACATGAAGTCCTGTGACATTGATCACAATTCTTGGGAGTCAGTTGCCAGTGATCGCCAGAGCTGGCTGTCAGCCATAAAGGCGGGGCTAAAGATTGCTGAGTCGAAGAGACTTAGCTGTTGGCAGGACAAAAGACTGAAGCGCCAGGGGAGAGCCAACTGTGTAACAGTCCCGACAACCAATTTTATCTGCAGCACCTGTGGAAGAGTCTGTCACTCGAGAATTGGCCTTTATAGCCACTCCATTCGCTGCTTCACAAAGCACTGACCACCTCCAGGCGCTTACCCGTTGTCTCTCGAGACAAGGAGGCCAAAGAAGAAGACTCTGGATTGCTCTTTGTCGTTTCCCAGAGCCAACCTAAACCTTATGATACGATGATCACTGTCCTCTAAATATGCTCCGACTGTCACTTGATCAACTTGTCCCACCTCATTCCCAAGAACCAGGTCCAGCAGAGCTTCCTTTCCGAAACATAATGCTGCAGAATTCTATTTCCTAAACACTGTCTATGAACAGTTCCTCTGTAACCTTTACATTACAAGCATCCCAGTCTATATTCAGATAATTCAAGGTCCCCATTATAACGACTCTATCATTTGAGTTTTTCTGTAAATAGAAGCATTTTGTTGAAGCCTTTCATCTTGCACTCATCTGGACAAATCACATGAATACCGATGCAAGGGAAAGCAACTAAGTTATACCGTATGAAAAGAGAGTGCTGATTCGTTAGGAAGTGCACTCTAACTGGTAGATGCGTTGCCATGGAGAATGCATTACCTTGTTCTGACTGATGTGCTCCATCCTGCACTCAAACTCACCCTTTAAATGGAGCAATTAAATTTCCTCCCTTTTCTTGACGGACCAGTTGAGAAATCTGCTGAGGCATTTTCTTCTGAAAATCCTGCTCCTCTCCCGATGCTCCTCGCTCCGTCAGCAGGAGTTGATACTTTTAAAAAGTGCACCTCTGTTATTCACGAGGATTTGGTGCTTTTTAAATCTGCAATTCCACTCTCCCTCTCTCCAAGTTTCCAGTCATTATTGCTTTTTAAATCCACTCCTCTCTCGCTGCTCCTCTCCAGGTATCCAAAGCAACAAAGCCAAATAATTACAGGCCGGTCAGTCTAACCTCAACAATGGAAAAATTATTAGAATCTCCTCTGAGAGACAGGATAAATTGTCAGTTAGAAAGACATGGGTTAATCAAGGACAGTCAGCATGGATTTGTTCTGGGATGATCTTGTCTGACCAACGTGATCGAATTTTATGAAGGATTAACAGGGAAGGTCGATGAGAGTAGTTCAATTGATGTGGCCTGTATAAATTTTAGCAAGGCTTTTGACAAGATACTATATGGAAGACTGGTTAAAAAAGAAAATCCCGTGATTCCATGGAAATGCAACAAATTGGCTCAGTGACAGGAAACAAAGGGTAATTGTTGACGGCTATTTTTGTGACTGCTTCCCGTGGCGTTCCGCAGGGCTCAGGACTGGGTCGCTTGCTTTTTGTGGTGTATATTAACGAGTTGGTCATAAATGTAGGGGGCATGATCAAGAAATTTGCGGACGACAGAAAGATTGGCCGTGTGGTAGAGAGCGAGGAGGATAGCTGTTGGCTGCAGGAAGATATTGATGGTCTGTTCAAATGGGCAGAAAAGTGGTAAATGGAATTCAATCTGCAGAAGTGTGAGGTGATGCATTTGGGGATGTCAAAAAAGGCAAAGGAGTATTTGATTAATGGGAAAATACTGAGAAGTGTAGAGCAAGTGAGGGACCTTGGACTGAATGCCCACAAATCCCTGAAGGCAACAGAACAGGTCGATAAGGTGGTGAAGGAGGCACATGGAATCCTTTCCTTTATTAACCGAGGTATAGAAGACAAGAGCTGGGAGGTTATGCTGGCGCTTTTTAACTCATTGGTCAGGCCACAAATTGAGTACTGTGTGCAGTTATGGTCACTCATTGCAGAAAGGATGTAATTGCACAAGAGAAGGTACAGAGGAGATTTACGAGGATGTTGCCAGGACTGGACAAATGAGTTGAGATGAAAGATTGGATAGGCTGGGATTGTTATCCGTGGAACAGAGACGGCTGAAGGGAGATCTGATTGAACTGGACAAAAATATGAGCGGCCTGGATATAATGGAGGTGAAGGGTCTATTTACCTTAGCAGAGAGGTCAGTGACGAGGGGGCATAGATTTGAAATGATTTATAGAAGAATTAGAGGGGATATGAGGAAAAACATTTTCACCCAGAGGGTGGTGATGGTCTGGAACTCACTGCCTGAAAGGATATATGAAGCAGAGACCTTCAATTCATTCAAAGTGAGTCTGGATATGCACCTCGAGTTCCACAGTCTGCAGGGCTACGGAGCAAATTCTGGAAGGTGGGATGCGGATAGGTGCATAGTTTTTCAGCCGGCACAGACACGATGGGTCAAATGGTCTTTTTCTCTGTCTTAAACATTCTATGATTCTATGAAATTCCGAAGTTTTCTTTCGGCATGTAAGTAGTAAAAGGGTGGTAAGAGGAGGGGTGGGGCCGATTAGAGGCTAGAAAGGGGATTTACACATAGAGGCAGAGGGCATTGCAGAGGTATTAAATGAATGCTTGGCATCTGTCTTTACCAAGGAAGATGATGCAACTCAGGCAATGTTGAAAGAGGAGGTAAATCAGACACTAGAGGGATTGAAAATTGATAAAGAGCACGTATTAGATAGGCTGTCTGTACGTAAAGTGGATAAAGCACGCAACCAGATGAGATGCAACCAAGGATACTGAAGGAAGTGAAGGTGGAAATAGTAGAGGCGCTGGCCCTAATTTTTCAACCTTCCTTTGAATCAGAGTTGTCCCCAGAGGACTGGAGAGTTGTAAACGTTACACCCTTGTTTGAAAAAGTGTCCAGAGATAAGCTCAGCAGCTAAAGAACATTTTAACTTCGGTGGTGGGAAAACATCTAGAAAAAATAATTCGGGACAAAATCAATAGTCACGTGGACAAATGTGGGTTGATTATGGAAAGCCAGCATGGAGTTCCTATGGAAAATCATGCTGAACCAACTTGCTGGAATTTTGTGAGGAGGCAGCAGAGAGGGTTGATGAAGGCAATGCTGTTGATGTGGTGTATATGGACATTCAAAAGGCGCTTGATACAATGCTACACAACAAACTTGTGAGAAAACTTGTAGCTCATGAAATAAAAGGGATGGTCGCAACATGGATACGGAATTGTCTTGATTGGAAGGAAACAAAGATCCGTGATGGGACTCTTGCTTTTCCTGATACATATTAATAAACTACACCTTGGTGTACAGGGCACAATTGCAACGTTTGCAGATGATACGAAAATTGGAGGCATTGTGAATTGTGAGGAGGAGAGTGTAGAATTTCAAAAGGACATAGACAAGTTGGTGGAATGGGCAGACAGGTCGCAGATGAAGTTCAATGTCAAGAAATGTAACGTAATTCAGTTTGGTAGGGAGAACATAGAAAGAAAATGTAGAATAAAGGGCACAATTCTAAAGGGGTGCAGGAGGAGAGGGACCTGGGTGTATATGTGCATAAGTCATTGAAGGTTGCAGGATGGGCTGAGAGAGCAGTTAATAAAGCATATAGTATCCTGGAATTTATTAATAGGGGCATAGAGAACAAGAGCATGGAAGTTATGTTGAACTTGTACAAGACACTAGTTCGTCCTCAGGTGGAGTATTGGGTCCATTTCAGTGTGCCACACTTTCGGAAAGACATGAGGGTATTGGAGAGAGCAGAAAAGAGATTCGTGAGAATGGTTCCAGAGGTGAAGAATTTCAGTTACGAATATTGATCGGAGAAGTTATGACAGTTTTATTGGAAGAAGAGAAGGCTAAGAGGTGATTTGATAGAGGTATTCGAAATCATGAGGTGTCCGGACAGAGTCGATAGAGAGAAACTATTCCACACGTGATAGGATCAAGAATTAGCGGGCACAGATTTAAAGTATTTGGTAACAGAAGCAAAAGTGACATGAGGAAAAACTTTTTCACGCAGCGAGCGGTTAAGGTCTGGAATGTGCTGCCTGAGAACCTGGTGGAGGCAGCTTCAATTGAAGCATTCACAAGGGAATTAGATAGTTATGTGAAAAGGAAGAATGCGCAGGGTTATGGGAAGAAGGAAGGGGAATGGACCTGAGGGATTGTCTCTTACAGAGAGCCAGTGCAAACATGATGGGCCGAATGGCCACCTTCTGCGCTGTAGCAATTCTGTTATTCTGTGATGTTTTGGTGTTTTTCAAAATCCACTCCTCTCTCGCTGCTCCTCTCTTATTCATGAAGTTTTGGTGCTTTTTTTTAATCTACTCGTCTCCCGCTGCTCCTCTCTTATTGACCAGGTTTTGGTTCTTTTTAAATCAGCACCATTCGTGACTCCTCAGATACTTAAGCAGTCCATGTTGAAATGCAGCAAGACATGGACAATATCCAGGCTTGGGCTGATAAGTGACAAGTATCATTCGGGCCACACAAGTGCCAGGCAATGACCATCTCCATAAAGGGAGAATCTAACAATCTCCCCTTGACATTCAACAGCATTACCATCGCTGAATTCCCGACTATCAACATGCTAGGGGTTACCATTGACCAAAAACTGAACTGGAGTAGCCATATAAATACTGTGGCTACAAGTGCAGGTCAGAGGCTAGGAATCTAGAGGCGAGTAACTCACCTCCTGTCTCCCCAAAGCCTGTCCACCATCTACAAGGCACAAGTCAGGAATGTGATGGAATACTCTCCATGGGTACAGCTCAACAACACACAAGAAGTTCGACACCATCCAGGACAAAGCAGCCCACTTGATTGCCACCCCATCTACAAACATTCACTCCCTCCACCACACACGCACAGTGGCAGCAGTGTGTACCATCTACAAGATACACTGCAGCTATGCACCAAGGCTCCTTAGACAGCACCTTCCAAACCCGCGACCTCTACCAACTAGAAGGACAAGAGCAGCAAATACATGGGAACATCACCACCTGCAAGTTCCCCTCCAAGTCACGCACCATCCTGACTTGGAACTATATCGCCATTCCTTCACTGTCACTGGGTCAAAATCCTGGAACTCCCTTCCTAACAGCACTGTGGGTGTATCTACCCCACATGGACTGCAGCGGTTCAAGAAGGCAGCTCACCACCACCTTCTGAAGGGAAATTAGGGATGGGCAATAAATGCTGGCCTGGCCAGCGACGCCCACATCCCATGAATGAATATAAACTCCTCTCCCACTGCTCCTCTCTTATTCACCAGGTTTTGGTACTTTTTAAATCCACTCCCCTCCCACTGCTCCTCCCTTATTCACCAGGTTTTGCTGCTTTATACGTCCACTCCTGTCCAGCTGTTGTTGGGGCTGTTACACAGTTGGCTCTCCCAATGCACTTCTGTCTTTTGTCCTGCCAACTGCTAAGTCTCTTTGACTCGCCGCTCTTTAGCCCCGCCTTTATGGCTGTCCGCCAGCTCTGGCGATCACTGGTTACTGACTCCCACGACTTGTGATCAATGTCACAGGACTTCATGTTGCATTTGCAGACGTCTTTAAAGCGGAGACATGGACGGCCGGCGGGCCTGATACCAGTGACGAGCTCGCTGCAGAATGCCTCCTTTGGGATTCTGCCATCTTCCATGTGGCTCACATGGCTAAGCCATCTCAAGCGCCGCTGGCTCAGTAGGATGTATATGCTGGGGATGTGGCTGCCTCGAGGACTTCTGAGTTGGAGATATGGTCCTGCCACCTGATGCCAAAGATTCTCCGGAGGCAGCGAAGATGGAATGAATTGAGACATCGCTCTTGGCTCATATACGTTGTCCGGGCCTCGCTGCTGTCGAGCAAGGTACTGAGGATACAGGCTTGAAACATTCAGTCTTTCCCATGCGCTTGTTGATTTCTGCATCGAGAGACAGGTTACTGGTGATAGTTGAGCCTAGGTAGGTGAACTCTTGAACCACTTCCAGAGCGTGGTCGCCAATATTGATGGATGGAGCATAATGAAGCATTGCTTAGTTACTGACTGAATAAACAGAATAAAATCAGTTCTTCACTGATGCTAATGCATTATTTAAATACTGCACTTTAAAATCTCTGTGACTGCTGAATTCAATAACAAGTGAGGCTGTCATCGTAATGTATTTAAATTTATATTTAATTGCCTGTAAATACTAAATACATTGACTATATTGTTTACCAAATGAACAGTTCTCCAGTACCAGTAACCATACATATTTTTGTTTGAATGTATTAATTGAGTTTTTTTACTGGGATCTATAGATTAGATTTCCTCTAACACTCTGCTGCAGTCTCTCCCTGTGAATCTCAGCATCTCCTCTCACTGTATTGAACCCTCTGTCTCCTCAGACATTGCATCAGTTTATCCACTTTCCCAGACCATCTGCTCCAGTCTCCCCTTCTGTACCAACATATCCTTTTCCTTCTTTCCTTCCCAAACTCATTCACTGGTTCCACCTCCAGCTGCGTCTTCCAACTAAATCCCAACCATCAAACTCACCGCAGCAGCTCTCAGACTTTTCCCATTTTGTACCAGCCCCTGTCGGCTTTCTGAACCCACAGCAACAAACCATCTGCACATCCCGCTGCCCTAAACATTCCTGATCAACAGTCTGGAGACAAATTCCCATTTAACCCATGAGATTCCATCTCTGTAAAACCCTTTCTCATTCCCCCACAGGCGCTGCATCATCACTCCGTACTTCCAGTAGATCCAGTGTTGACCATATTCACTTTCTGTCTCAATTTCCCAATTCATTATTAATAATTGTGTTTCAAACATTTCACTGCGACAAAGCACTGCCCAGGTCAATGAATCAGTTTTCACTGTTGGATGCAGCAACAAAGCTGGAAATTTCAGTCTAGATCCTGTCAAACTTTTGCTTTGTCTCCAGGTCTGATCAGTAATGTTCTGCTTCCTTTTCTCTCCCTTCCAGTTAACCTGGTGGCGATTGTGATCCTGTCCCGAGGAAAGTGTGGTCTCTCCAAATGTACCACTGTCTACCTGGTGGGAATGGCAGTGGCTGATTTCCTGGTTTTTATCACTAATCTCATCTTGTTGTGGATTGTTTTATTTTATTTCCCAGATTCATTCCTGAGTACTATGCCCATGTGTGCTCTTATTACAGTTCTGAGTTCTGCAGCCATATATATTTCTGTCTGGCTCACAGTCACTTTCACCTTTGATAGATTTGTGGCCATTTGTTGTGAGAAGCTGAGAGCAAAATATTGCACCAAGAAAATGGCAGCTGTGGTTGTCGGAACAGTGAGTGTGCTGGGATTTTCACTGTCTGTCCCCTGGTACTTTACACTTGAAAACGAGGAAAGTATTGATAGTGTTCCCATGGGATGTGCTTTTAAACCAAGCTTCTTCACTTCCCCCACATGGGAGGCATTTCAATTGTTGTACTACATTTTAACCCCTTGTGTCCCGGTCTTTATGATTTTACTGCTCAATGTTCAGACGGTCAGACGTATTTTATGCTCCAGTAAAGTCCGCAGGGGTTCCCGGTGCCACAGCAATGGAGAGAATCACAAAGACCCAGAGATGGAGAATCGCAGAAAATCTATTATTTTACTCTTCAATATATCTGGCAGCTTTATATTGTTATGGATGACCCGGGTTGTGTTTATCATTTATAAACGAATTGCAGATATTCGGTATTATCCGTCCTAACTGACCCTCACTTAATCACTGAACACACATCACTAATGCTGCAGGCTCTCAGTTCCTGCACCAACATGTGTATTTACACTGTGACCCAGACTGCATTCAGAGAGGAGCTTAAGAAGGCGGTGAAATACCCTTTCAATCTCATTGTTAAATTAGTGAAATCATCGGAAGAGAGAAACACTGGAACTAAATCCCATTTCGTTTTCCAGCCCCTACACTCACCACAGGACAGAAAATGAAGATTACATTCACAGCACTGAGTCCTGAAATGATTTTTAATCTGATTCTGAGTCGACATATTGTTGAGAATCTGACCTGTTGAGGAGGGACTTGCTCTGCCCGCCCTCTCACCATTTCCATCTGCTGGTGTCCCTGTCTCACTGCAGTTACTGTCTCCCTCCCACCATCTCCATCTGCTGATGTCCCTGTCTCACTGCAGTTACTTTCCCCCTCTCAACATCTCCATCTGCTGTTGTCCCTGTCTCACTGCAGATACTGTCCCCTCTCACCATCTCCATCTGCTGGTGTCCCTGTCTCACTGCAGTTACTGTCCCCCTCTCAACATCACCATCTTCTGTTGTCCCTGCCTCACTGTAGTTACTGCCCCCTCTCACCAATTCCATCTGCTGGTGTCACTGTCTCACTGCAGTTACTGTCCTCCTCCCACGATCTCCATCTGCTGGTGTTCCTGTCTTACTGCAGTTACTGCTCCCCTCTCACCCTGTCCATCTGCTGGTGTCACAGTCTCACTGAAGTTACTGTCTCTTCCCACCATCTCCATCTGCTGGTGCCCCTGTCTCAGTGCAGCTAAAGACTGCTCTCACCATCTCCATCTGCTGATGACACTGTATCATTGCAGATACTGTCCCCTCTCACCATCTCCATCTTCTGGTGCCCCTGTCTCATTGCAGTTAGTCTCCACTCTCAACAAATCCATCTGCTGGTGTCCCTGTGTCACTGCATTTGCTGTCCACTCTCACCATCTCCATCTGCTAGTATTCCTCTCTCACGGCAGTTACTGCCTTTAACCATCTCCTTCAACTGGTATCCGTGTCTCACTGCAGTTACTGCCCCCTCTCAACTTCTGCAGTTTTAGTGTCACTGTCACACGACTGTTAATACCCCTTCTCATCATATCCATCTGCTGGTTTCCCTGTCTCACTGCATTTACTTTGCCCGCTCACCATCTCCACCTACTGGTGTCCATCTCTCAATGCAGTTACTGCCCCCCACTCACAATCTCCACCTGCTGGTGTCCCAGTCTCACTGCAGTTACTGTCCCTCTCACCATCTCCATCCGCTTGTGTCCCTGTCCCGCTGCAGTTACAGCCTCCCTCTCACAACCTCCATCTGCTGGCGCCCCCGTCTCACTTCAGTTACTGCTTCCTGTCAATATCTATACCTGCTGGTGTCGCTGGCTCACTGCTGTTACTGTCCCCCTCTCACTATCTCCATCTGCAGGTGTCCCTGTCTTACTGCAGTCACTGCCCCTCTCACCAGCTCCATCTGCTGGTGCCCTGTCTAACTCCAGTTAACGCCCCCTTCTCACCATCTCCAACTGCTGGTATCCCTGTCTCACTGTATTTACATCCCCCTCTCATCATCTACATCTGCTGCAGTCCTTGTATCACTGCAGTTACTGCCCGCCACTCACCATCTCCATCTGCTTGTGTCACAGTCTGACTGCTGTTGCTGCCCGCCTCTCACCATCTCCATCATCTGGTATCCCTGTCTCACTGCAGTTACTGCCCCTCTCACCATCTCCATCTGCTGTTGTCCCTGCCTCACTGCAGTTACCACCCCCCTCTCACAACCTCTATCTGTTGGTGTCCCTGTCTCGCTGCAGTTACTGCCCCCTCTCACAATCTCCATCTACTTGTGTCCCTGTCTTCACTGCAGTCACTGCTCCCCCTCACCATCTCCATCTGCTAGTTTCCCTGTCTGACTCACAATCTCCACCTACTGTTGTCTCTGTCTCACTGCAGTTGTTGCCCCCCCTCACCATCTCCATCTGCTGGTGTCCCTGGCTCACTGCAGTTATTGCCCCCTCATCATCGGCATTTGCTGGTGTCCCTGCCTAACCGCAGTTACTGCCCCTCTCACCATGTACATTTTCTGGTTTCCCTGTCTCACTGCTCTTTCTGCTCCCCTCTCACCTTCTCCATCTGCTGGTGTCCCTGTCTCACTGCAGTTACTGTCTCCCTCTCACAATCTCCATCTGCTGGTGTCCCTGTCTCTCTGCAGTTACTGCCCCCTCTCACCATCTCCATCTGCTGGTGTCCCTGTCTCACTGCAGTTATTGCCCCCTCATCATCGGCATTTGCTGGTGTCCCTGCCTAACTGCAGTTACTGCCCCTCTCACCATGGACATTTTCTGGTTTCCCTGTCTCACTGCTCTTGCTGCTCCCCTCTCACCTTCTCCATCTGCTGGTGTCCCTGTCTCACTGCAGTTACTGTCTCCCTCTCACAATCTCCATCTGCTGGTGTCCCTGTCTCACTGCAGTTACTGCCCCCTCTAACCATCTCCATCTGCTGGTGTCCCTGTCTCACTGCAGTTATTGCCCCCTCATCATCGGCATTTGCTGGTGTCCCTGCCTAACTGCAGTTACTGCCCCTCTCACCATGGACATTTTCTGGTTTCCCTGTCTCACTGCTCTTGCTGCTCCCCTCTCACCTTCTCCATCTGCTGGTGTCCCTGTCTCACTGCAGTTACTGTCTCCCTCTCACAATCTCCATCTGCTGGTGTCCCTGTCTCACTGCAGTTACTGCCCCCTCTAACCATCTCCAGCTGCTGGTGTCCCCGTCTCACTGCAGTTGCTGCCCCATCTCACCATCTCCATCTGTTGGTGTCCCTGTCTCACTGCCGTTACTCCCCACCCCCCTCACCATCTCCATCAGCTGATGTCCCTGACTTAATGCAGTTACTCACCCTCGATTTCCATATGCTAAAACAGGATCTTGTCATAGTGGACTGGGAGTAGCTACTTGAAGGAAAGTCTACATTAGACCAGCAGGAGCCATTCAAAGAGGAAATAGTGGAGGTTCAAAGCCAACATGTACCCGTTACGATGAAGGGTAGGACCAACAAGTCCAGACAACCCTGGATGTCAAGGGATATAGAGGATTGGTTCAGGCAAAAAACGGAAGCTTATTGCACATTCCAAGCCCTGAAAACAGCCGAGGCACTGGAGGTGTATAGAAAGTGTATTGGGTACTTTATAAACTGTAATTAGGAGAGCGAAGAAGGGAGATGGAAACACACTGGTGGGCAAGATAAAACAAAATTGTAAGGCGTGTTATAAGTCTATTAAGGGCAAGAGGAAAACTAGGAAAGAGTAGGGCCCATTAGGGACCAATGTGGCAATCTGTGTGTGGAACCGGAGGACATTGGTGAGGTTTTAAATGATTGCTTTTCATTTGTGGAGAAGGACGATTTATGTGTAGAGATCAGGCAGGGGGATTGTGATATACTTGATCATATTAGCATTGAAAGGTAGTAAGTATTAGCTGTTTTAGCGGGAGTAAAAGTGGATAAACCCCCAGGCCCAGATGAGATGTATCCCAGGCTGTAAGGTGAGGCAAGGGAGGAGTTAGCAGGGGCTCTGACACAAATTTTCAAATCCTCTCTGGCCACAGGAGAGATACAAGAGGATTGGAGGACAGCCAAAGTGGTACCATTATTTAAGAAGGGAAGCAGGGATAAACCCAGTAAATACAGGCCGGTGAGTCCAACATCAATGATTGGGAAAGTATTGGAAAATTCTGAGGGACAAGATTAACCTCCACTTGGAGAGGCAGGGATTAATCAGGGATAGTCAGCATGGCTTTATCAGGGGGAGATCGTGCCTAACTAAATTGATTAAATTTTTCCAAGTGGTGACTCAATGTGCATATGAGGGTAAAGCAGTTTTTTTGGGCGGAGGGGCGGGGTGGGTAGGGGAGGTGGTGGTGGTTATTCAATCATGGGATGTGGGCGTCGCCAGCCAGACTCACACGTTCACACAAAGATAAACACACAAAAGCATACAGAGGCACAGAGACAGACACACACACACACAGACAAAGACACACACAGAGACTCATACACAGAAACACACACACACACACACACATACACAGAGCGAGAGAGACAGACCGAGAGGGAAACGTAGAGAGAAATAAAGAGACAGAGAGATTGAGAGAGAAGGAGCGACAGAGTGAGAGAGACTCAGAGAGAGGGGGAGAGTCAGAGAGAGAGGGAGGGACAAAGGGGAAACATAAGAAGACGAGAAATAGGAGTAGGTGTAGACCATATGGCCCATCGAGCCTGCTTCGCCATTCAATACCATCATGGCAGTTCTTAGGATTCAACGCCACTTTCCCGCCCGCTCTCCGTGTGCCTTGATTCCCTGAAAAAACAAACATCTGTCTATCTCAGCCTTAAATGTATTGAAAGATGGAGTATTCACAATCCTCTGGAGTAGAGTATTCCAAAGATTAACAACCCTCTGAGTGAAGTAATTTCTATTCCTCTCAGTCCTAAATGACAATCCCCCTCCCATTTTAAACCTGGAGAAAATCCCCTCCCATTTTAAACCTGGAGAGGCAATCCTCCCATTTTAACCCTGGAGAATCCCCCTCCCATTTTAAACCTGGAGAGGCATTCCTCTCATTTTAAACCTGGAGAACCCCCTCCCATTTTAAATCTGAAGAGTCCACCTCCCATTTGAAACACTGGAGAACCCCCTCCCATCTTAATTCTGAATAATCCCCCTCCCATTTTAAAACTGGAGAACCCCCTCCCATTTTAACCTGAAGAATCCCCATCCCATTTTAAACCTGAAGAATCCCCCACATTTTATGCATGGCCTAATTTCTTCCGTGAATAGCACCCTCCAATCCTCCTCTGCCCCCACTGTAAACACCCCTTCCTTTCTAAATAATATCTTTCCCTGTAAAATCCCCCCTCTACTAATTATCACTCTGTATCATCTCCCCTGTGATCAGCCTCCTGTGTAATTCCAACCTCCATTCCTTTCCTGCGTGTGGCTCCATCTCCCAACAGTCTTTAATTCATTTTAATTCCAGTACGGATAAACCACTGGAATTCTATCAAATGGCTCTCAGACCCCCGTCACCTTTAAATCGTGTCCACCCAAACACAGGGCCGGGCAGACAGCAAGTACCCACAGAGGCTAACAGGCATTCTGAGCATTTAATGCACAGCAAGATCCCAGTCCCAGACACATCCCCACTGCAGAAATGTGTTTCACATGTTCTCTCCATCACCCTCCTCAGCATCAGGGAATAGGACTGAGGCACACACACACACACACACACTGTTTGGAACAGGGGCAAGAGGAGGCCATTCAGCCCTTCGAGCCTGCCCCATCAATGTTTCATCCTGGCTGATCTGTCCCTTCCCCCATGGAGCCAAAAGAAGACAGGCAGAGACAGTTGAGGAGCAGATACACAGAGAGGCAAATAAACACTGGGCTGGACTTGGACTTGGTGCCAATAGTGAAAACCGGGGTAGGGGTGGCGATAGTTGTGAATTGGCCGCCTGTTCAGCATTTATCCCCTGTTTTACCTCAATTGGGAGCAAAACCCGAGAGAGATGGAAAACAGGATTCTGGTTCACACTCACACTGTACAACACTATGGCAGCGAGTTCCAATCCATCCCCAGAAAGAGCAAGAGAGACACAGAAAGCAGAGATCCAGGGATTAAGACAGAACTGAGTGAGGGAGACAGAGAAACAAATGGAGAGGGAGAGGGAGAATGAAAGAGAGGCAGCAAGTCAGAAACCAGTGAGAGAAACTAAGAGCAGAGGGCAGAAATACCAAGAATGGAATGATAGGCAGATAACGATGCAGAGAATCGCAGAAAGAGAATGAAAAGAGAAAATAGAGAGATGCAGAGATAGAAAGTATGTTGACCGCTACAGAGACAGGGATTTAAAGATATGAGGAAATAGAGTTATGAACATGGAGGGTAGGGGCAGGGAACAAGTTGCAGCAAGAGATGGAGAGAGGGAAATCTATGGTATTACATTGACAGTTATGGAGCGGCGCTTCCCAAAGGATTTGCTACAGAGGCCCCGCCAGCCCCTCCCTTGTGGTAAAAGTTACTCCTCCTCCTAAAAAACACAATCAAAATACTGCAGATTCTGGAAATCTGAAATTTAAAAAAAGCTGGAAATACTGAGCATTTCCAGCTCTTTGTTTTTCAATCAGCCCCGAAAACACAAGGTCTTCTTTATTCTGTATCTAAAAATGAATTAGACAATAACACATTTGTATTTATTCTTATTTTCCTCTCTGGTTAAAGCTCTTTTCTGAGAATTGTACGTTTCAAAATATTCTCTCTTTGCATCATCAAAGCTGCAGCTTCCAAAAAGATTCTCCTTGGGAATAAGAGAAATAAAATTGATTCAAACAAAGCAAAGCACTTTTGAACATAAAACAAACACAGCAAGAGCCCAGGGCTCTTTCCCTCACTGATTGACAGAAAACAATCTCTCAGTGACTCGCCATCTGACAGACACATCCCCCGACACAGAGCCAGAGAATGGGAAGTGATTGGAAATGTGAGACAGGGTTTTAGGAGCTGAATTCCTGCCCATTGTCCTGTTAATCCGGGTAACAGAGCCAGCTCTGAGCAGAGACATGACAAGGAGCTGCTTCCTGATGACCTGCAGTCTTTTCACTCCAAACCCCACTGTCGACAACATCGCTGCAATTTACAGACAGACAATTGCAGCAATCAGCTCCATTCTGTTCCCAGACATTGTGAAATTATCTCTTTAAACTGAGATGAATGTGCCAACAGTTTATCACTGGGCCAACATTTAATTTCGCTGAAAATCAAGACACACTCGACGGTTGGAGATGGTGTTGTGGGAGGGTGGGGGGGGAGCTTCTCTCCAGGGGCTGGTACCTGGGCAGTGACTAAACACTGCAGCCACCCCCTTGGCCTGTGTGTCTGCCTCTGTGTTTACCCTGTTATTTCCAGCTGTCTCTCTCTCTCTCCCTCTGGTTCTCTGTGTGTCTCTCTACATCTGTTTCTGCCTCATTGTAAAAACACACAAACACTGGTGACCCCACTCCCCTCTCCCGTAGAGGGATAGAGAGAGAAATCCACATTCCCATCCCTGAAAATCTGAGTTCAAATGGTCCCCAGATGTTTCATTTCACTGTCAAATTCAGCCCACAGCCAAAAACACCAGCATCATTCGGGAATGAGAACAAGCCTTTACAAACCATCGCATTTCGGGCATGTAACCGCTGATTCACTGAAGCATTTGATACTCAATGAATTAATTTTTAAAGTGGTCGTCACTGTTGCAACGTTGGAAATGCTGTAGGCCATTTGTGCACAGCAAGATCCCACAAGCAGCAGTGTGATAACAGCCGGCTGTCCCTCCTCTCCCCTTGGCATTCCCTCCCTGTTTCCCTCATACTCCTGCATCTCTCCCTCCTGTTACACTCATTCAGAGAGACAGATGGAGAGAGAGAGACAGACAGAGAAATCCACAGTGGCGCAGTGGTTAGCACCGCAGCCTCACAGCTCCAATGACCCGGGTTCGATTCTGGGTACTGCCTGTGAGGAGTTTGCAAGTTCTCCCTGTGTCTGCATGGGTTTCCTCCGGGTGCTCCGGTTTCCTCCCACATGCCAAAGACTTGCAGGTTGATAGGTTAATTGGCCATTATAAATTGCCCCTAGTATAGGTAGGTGGTAGGGAAATATATAGGGACAGGTGGGGATGTGATAGGAATATGGGATTAGTGTAGGATTAGTATAAATGGGTGGTTGATGGTAGGCACAGACTCGGTGGGCCGAAGGGCCTGTTTCAGTGCTGTATCTCTAAACTAAACTAAACTAAACCTCACTCTCAATTTAAATGGCTGCTGCATTTTTCATTTAACACTCAAATTCACGGCACTGCCCAAAATACCAGCATTATTCGGGAATTATAACAAGCCTTTCGACAGCTACACCTGCCGGTTGTTTAATTTAGTCTTGTGAGGTGGAGAGGTGGTGCAGCCTGTTTGTCAGGCATCGGGGATTAACTTCTTTGTGTCAAATTGCAAAGCTGGGCTGCTCCTTTAACCCCAGGCTCTCAACCTGTTTAAAACTCCAGGGCCCCAATCTGACAGGAACTCGTTAACCCAGGGCCTCAGTGAGGATATTAAACCTCGGGCTAATGAACAGACGCAACTGACGTACGCCCTATGGGTAAGGCCTCAGTCCGTCTCCTCTGGAGGAAACTCCTGTCCAAGGATTCCTCGTCCCAGACTTTCCCTCTTTTCATCTTCAAAATGCAGTTTTCAAAATAAAAAAAAATCCTCAGGGGAAAGAAAGAGAAAAAATTGCATCAAAGTTCAAAGCAAGGATATTTTTAAACAATAGAGCACAGCAAGAGCCCAGGGTTTCCTCTCACAGTTACACAGACAATTAGCAATATTCAAATACAATCAAATCACAGTTATAAACCAGATTTGGACAGAGGGAGCAAACACACACACACACACACACACACACACACACACACACACACACACACACACACACACACACACACACACACACACACACACACACACACACACACACACACACAATCTCTCTCTCTCTCAACCAGAGTGGGGAATGTGTCATTTTGTCCCCCAAAAATATACTTTATTCATAACAATCCGTAAAAAAATTACATGACAGCACAGTTCAAAACAGCACTAAGTTGATATTCTAAAACCTGCAAAGGAAATCAATTTTCTTCAATACAGGAGGGAGTTCCCTCACAACCCTTCCATTCCTTTACACATGCCAAGTACATTTTAAAACAAACCCATATTTGATGTATACAGCCCGATGGGTTTCACATGGATCCAGCCCCTTGGTTCACCTTGGTGGGAGGACTATACAATAGTCATTCCCCATTGAGCCTTTGCCGTGGCTGCCCCAAGCTTTAGTGTGTCACTCAGCACGTAGACCTGGGCATTGGAATGTGCCAGTCTGCAACACTCGGTCGTGGGCAACTCTTTGTGCTGGAAGACCAGCCAGTTTCAGGCAGACCAAAGAGAGTCATGGAGTCATAGAGAGTCGGACAGTATAAAAGCAGGCCCTTCGGCCCACTGCGTCCATGCCGACCATCATGCCTATCTATACAAATCCCACCTGCCTGCATTAATTCCATATCCCTCTATGCCTTGCTCATGCATGTACCTGTCCAGATGCCTCTTAAATGTTGCTACTATTCCTGCCTCCACCACATCCTCAGGCAGCTCATTCCAGATGTCCACTATTCTTTGTGTGAAAAATTTACCCCTTTGATTGCCTTTAAACCTTCTCCCTCTCACCTTAAATCTATGCCCTCTAGTTTTAGTAACCCCTACCATGGGAAACAGACTCTGGCTGTCTACCCTATCTATGCCTCTCATAATTTTATATACCTCTATCATGTCCCCTCTCAGCTTCCTTCATTCCAGGGAAAACAGACGCAACCTATCCAATCTCTCTTTATAACCCAAGCCCTCCAAACCAGGCAACATACTTGTGAATCTTTTCTGTACCCTCCATAGGTTAATCACTTCTTTCCTGTGGTGCGCCGACCAGAACTGCACACAGTGCACTCCAAATGCGGCCTAACCAACGTTACGTACAACTGTAACATGACGTCCCAACTCTTGTATTCAATGCTTAGACCGATGAAGGCAAAAATGCCGTACACCTTCTTCACCACCCTGTCTGCCTCTGTTGCCACTTTCAAGGGAATTTGTACTTGCACCCCGAGGTCTCTCTGCTCAACAACGATCCCCAGGACCCAGCCATTCATTGCATATGTCCTGCTCTGGCTTAACTTCCCAAAATGCATCACTTCGCACTTGTCTGCGTTAAATTCCATTTGCCAATCACTTGCCCACTTTCCCAGTTGATCTATATCCTGTTGTAACCTGACAAAACGTTCTTCGCAGTCCACTATACCACCAATTTTGGTGTCGTCTGCAAACTTACTAATCATGCCCCCTACATTCTCATCCAAGTCATTAATATATATGACAAACAACAGAGGGCCCAGCACCGATCACTGCAGCACACCACTGGTCACCGGCCACCAATCTGAAAAAGAACCTTCCACCACCACCCTCTGTCTCCTATCATCATGAATATTGTGTATCCAATTTGCTAGCTCACCCTGGATCCCATCTGTTAGAACCTTCCGGACCAACCTACCATGCGGGACCTTGTCAAAGGCCTCGCTAAAGTCCATGTAGGCAACGTCCACCTCCCTGCCCTCGTCAATCCTCTTGGTTGCCTCCTCAAAAACTCAAGGAAATTTGTGAGACATGATTTCCCACGCACAAAGCCTTGCTGACTATCCCTAATCAGACCATGGCTTTCCAAATTTATGTAAATCCTGTCACTAAGAATCCCTTCCAATAACTTTCCACCACGGATATAAGGCTCACCGGCCTGTAATTCCCTGGCTTATCCCTGCTGCCCTTCTTAAATAAAGGCACAACATTAGCTATCCTCCAGTCTTCCAGTACCTCACCCGTGGGTAACGATGATACAAACAGCTCTGCCAGGGCCCCATCAATCTCCTCCCTTGCTTCCCATAGCATCCTGGGATACACCTGATCAGGCCCTGGAGATTTATACATTAATGTGCTTCAAACCTCCAACACATCCTCCTTTGTAATGTTGATATGCTCCAGGATATCGGTGTTCCCGCCCTTGAACTCACTAGCTTCCATGACCTTCTCCACGGTAAACACGGATGGGAAATATTCATTTAAGACCTCGCTCATTTCATATGGCTCCAAACATAGATTACCACACTGATCCTTAAGGGGACCTACTCTCTCCCTGGCTACCCTTTCGCTCTTCATATACTTATAACATCTTTAAGATTCTCCTTTATCTTATCTGCCAGGGAAATCTCATGGCCCCTTTTCGCCATCCAAATTTCCTTGTGAAGTGTACTCCCACATCCCTTATACTCCTCGAGGGACTCACTTGATCCCAGCTGCCTTTACCTGACATATACCTCCTTCTTTGTCTGACCAGATTCCCAATATCCTTCGTCAACTAAGGTTCCCTAAACTTGCCATTTTTGCCCTTCCATCTAACAGGAACATGCCGGTCCTGAACTCTTCCTATCTCACTTTTAAAAGCCTCCCACTTGCCAGACGTCCCTTTACCTGTGAACAGCCTCTCCCAATCAACTCTTGAGAGTTCCTGTCTGATGCCATCGAAATTAGCCTTCCCCCAATTTAGAACTTCAACTTGAAGACCAGTCCTATCTTTTTTCATAACTATTTTGAAGCTAATAGAGTTATGGTCACTGGTCCCAAAATGTTCCCCCACTGACACATCTACCACTTAACCGGCTTCATTCCCTTGGATTAGGTCCAGTACTTTGTCACAGAAGATAACAAATAACCAAAGATTTTGAGAAGGCAAAGCCTTTAAACCAAATTGTGAAAATTCAGGCCATTGGGCTGGACCTCTGGATTACTAGCCCAGTGATATTGTCACTCCATGACTGCCTCCCAACGGACATGTATAGTGCCTGCCCCCTAACATCAACTACAGTAGTTTCTAGACTGTTACCCCCAACGTGGTCCCGCATCAGAGACTCAAAGTTCACATTTTAACTGGGAAAAGGCAGGAACAGAATGAAACGGGATTGTTTTTGTGCCTGCATTCAGTGTATAGTGCAGACAGTTAGTTACAGTCGCAATAGAAATTCCAGGAATGAATAAGGTCAATACAATAATATGGAAAATGTAAATGATGTCACTCATAATTGTCACATCTATCCAGTATAAGTACAGAACAAACAATGAACAAAGAACAAAGAAAATTACAGCACAGGAACAGGCCCTTCGGCCCTCCATTCCTACGCCGATCCAAATCCTCTATCTAAACCTGTCGCCTATTTTCTAAGGGTCTATATCTCTTTACTTCCTGCCCATTCATGTATCTGTCTAGATACATCTTAAAAGACGCTATCGTGCCCGCGTTTACCACCTCCGCTGGCAAAGCGTTCCATGCACCCACCACCCTCTGCCTAAAGAAAATTCCACGCATATCCCCCCTAAACTTTTCCCCTTTCACTTTGAACTCGTGTCCCCACGTAATTGAATCCCCCACTCTGGGAAAAAGCTTCTTGCTATCCACTCTGTCTATACCTCTCATGATTTTGTACAGCTCAATCAGGTCCCCCATCAACCTCCGTCTTTCTAATGAAAATAATCCTAATCTGCTCAACCTCTCTTCATAGCTTGCGCACTCCATACCAGGCAACATCCTGGTGAATCTCCTCTGCACCCTCTCCAAAGCATCCACATCCTTTTGGTAATGTGGCGACCAGAACTGCACGCAGTATTCCAAATGTGGCCGAACCAAAGTCCTATACAACTGTAACATGACCTGCCAACCCTTGTACTCAATACCCCGTCCGATGAAGGAAAGCATGCCGCATGCCTTCTTGACCACTCTATTGACCTGCGTTGCCACCTTCAGGGAACAATTGACCTGAACACCCAAATCTCTCTGTACATCAATTTCCCCCAGGACTTTTCCATTCACTGTGCAGATCACTCTTGAATTGGATCTTCCAAAATGCATCACCTCGCATTTGCCCTGATTGAACTCCATCTGCCATTTCTCTGCCCAACTCTCCAATCTATCTATATTCTGCTGTATTCTCTGACAGTCCCCTTCAGTATCTGCTACTCCACCAATCTTAGTGTCGTCTGCAAACTTGCTAATCAGACCACCTATACTTTCCTCCAAATCATTAATGTATATTACAAACAACAGTGGTCCCAGCACGGATCCCTGTGGAACACCACTGGTCACACGTCTCCATTTTGAGAAACTCCCTTCCACTGCTAATCTCTGTCTCCTGTTGCCCAGCCAGTTCTTTATCCACCTTGGACCCCATTCGCCTTCACTTTCTCCATCAGCCTACCATGGGGAACCTTATCAAACGCCTTACTGAAGTCCATGTATATGACATCTGCAGCCCTTCCCTCATCAATCAACTTTGTCACTTCCTCAAAGAATTCTATTAAGTTGGTAAGACATGACCTTCCCTGCTCAAAACCATGTTGCCTATCACTGATAAGCCCATTTTCTTCCAGATGGGAATAGATCCTATCCCTCAGTATCTTCTCCAGCAGCTTCCCTACCACTGACGTCAGGGTCAACGGTCTATAATTACCTGGATTATCCCTGCTACCCTTCTTAAACAAGGGGACAACATTAGCAATTCTCCAGTCCTCCGGGACCTCACCCGTGTTTAAGGATGTTGCAAAGATATCTGTTAGGGCCCCAACTATTTCCTCTCTCGCTTCCCACAGTAACCTGGGATAGATTCCATCCGGACCTGGGGACTTGTCCACCTTAATGCCTTTTAGAATACCCAACGCTTTCTCCCCCCTTATGCCGACTTGACCTAGAGTAATCATACATCTGTCCCTAACCTCAACATCCGTCATGTCCCTCTCCTCGGTGAATACCGATGCAAAGTACTCGTTTAGAATCTCACCCATTTTCTCTGACTCCACGCATAACTTTCCTCCTTTGTCCTTGAGTGGGCCAATCCTTTCTCTAGTTACTCTCTTGCTCCTTATATATGAATAAAAGGCTTTGGGATTTTCCTTAACTCTGTTTGCTAAAGATATTTCATGACCCCTTTTATACCTCTTAATTCCTCGTTTCAGATTGTGCCTACAATCCCGATATTCTTTCAAAGCTTCGTCTTTCATCAGCCGCCTAGACCTTATGTGTGCTTCCTTTTTCCTCTTAGCTAGTCTCACAATTTCACCTGTCATCCATGGTTCCCTAATCTTGCCATTTCTACACCTCATTTTCACAGGAACATGTTTCTCCTGCACGCTAATCAACCTCTCTTTAAAAGCCTCCCACATATCAAATGTGGATTTACCTTCAAACAGCTGCTCCCAATCTACATTCCCCAGCTCCTGCCGAATTTTGGTATAGTTGGCCTTCCCCCAATTTAGCACTCTTCCTTTAGGACCACTCTCATCTTTGTCCATGAGTATTCTAAAACTTACGGAATTGTGATCACTATTCCCCAAAGTAGTCCCTTACTGAAACGTCAACCACCTGGCCCGGCTCATTCCCCAACACCAGGTCCAGTATGGCCCCTTCCCGAGTTGGACTATTTACATACTGCTCTAGAAAACCCTCCTGGATGCTCCTTACAAATTCTGCTCCATCTATACCTCTAACACAAAGTGAATCCCAGTCAATGTTGGGAAAATTAAAATCTCCTATCACCACCACCCTGTTGCTCCCACAGCTTTCCATACTCTGTTTACATATGTGTCACTCTATCTCACGCTCGCTGTTGGGTGGCCTGTAGTACAGCCCCAACATTGTTACCGCACCCTTCCTATTTCTGAGTTCTGCCCATATTGCCTCACAGCTCGAGTCCTCCATAGTGCCATCCTTCAGCACAGCTGTGATATCCTCTTTGACCAGTAATGCAACTCCTCCACCCCTTTTACCTCCCTCTCTATCCCGCCTGAAGCATCGGTATCCTAGGATATTTAGTTGCCAATCATGCCCTTCCCTTAACCAAGTCTCAGTAATAGCAATAACGTCATACTCCCAGGTACTAATCCAAGCCCTAAGTTGATCTGACTTACCTACTACACTTCTTGCATTAAAACAAATACACCTCAGACCACCAGTACCTTTGCTTTCATCATCTGCTCCCTGCCTACTCTTTCCCTTAGTCACGCTGACTTCATTATCTCGTTCCTTACAGGCTTAAGTTACTACATCCTTACTCCCTATTGACCTCTTTTGGTTCCCATCCCCCTGCCACATTAGTTTAAACCCTCCCCAACAGCATTAGCAAAAGCACCCCCAAGGACATTGGTTCCAATCCGGCCCAGGTGTCGACCGTCCAATTTGTAATAGTCCCACCTCCCCAGAACCGGTCCCAATGTCCCAAAAATCTGAACCCCTCCCTCCTGCACCATCTCTCAAGCCACGCATTCATCCTGACTATTCTTTCATTTCTACTCTGACTATCACGTGGCACTGGTAGCAATCCGGAGATTACTACCGCTGAGGTCCTACTTTTTAACTTGGCTCCTAATTCCCGAAATTCTGCTTGTAGGACCTCATCCCGTTTTTTACCAATATCATTGGTGCCTATGTGCACAACGACAACTGGCTGTTCACCCTCCCCCTTTAGAATGTTCTGCAGCCGATCTGAGACATCCCGGACCCGTGCACCTGGGAGGCAACATACCATTCGGGAGTATCGTTTTCGACCACAGAACCGCCTATCTACTCCCCTTACAATCGAATCCCAGGTGTCAGGTTTATTCCCAAGAGAGGTCTTACTGAGAAAATGTCATTGACATTGAAATTATTGTGTTTTATCCACCACATTATTAACATCAGAGTCAAAGCTGCTGATGTAATGTGTTTGTTCAGGTGAGTGTAACTAATAGCAATGATCAGGTCTACAACCGTGTCAGTGGAGATTTATCCCCTGCATGAATCAGGACGATTGGAATGGATCAGCTCAGAGTGGCTGCTGGAGCTGTGGGTTCCAGACTAACAGAAGTCTCTGCTTCTCTCAGAAATGGAATATCCATTACTCTATCAGATTGAAGATATTTATTATTCTGTACTTGCAGCAATTGGAGTTCCTGGTAAGCCAGTTGCTCAGCTGTTACCAGTGTAAATCGATATTAACTGTGCTGCTGTACTGGGTATTATTTCTCACTGTGTGTGCTCTTTCCCTGCAATTTACTGCTGAAATCTCCTCATTCTCTACTCTTGCCGTCTTGCAGAAGATGCTTTCAATTATATTGGATTATGTAACCCTGGTATTGTTGCTAGATTATTCTGTGTATTGAATGTATTTGATTAAGATGCCTCGGTTAGGATCAAGAATCAGATCAGCAGGAAATTGCTATAGTTTCACGATGTGAAACTAACTGGTCCTGGAATATTTTTATGATTGTTATTTTCGATGATTGATAATGAGACATCTCACAGTCTCACTGTTACAAGGGGACAGAACAATGTCCAGCCTCCCCAATAATATGGTGCTGTTTAACTGGGATTTCAATGTATTTATTGGTTATCACTGTTATAAAATATTGTTTAATTCAGCGTGTTACTGGCACTGCTTCAGAGGTCTGGCTACTGAACTGAATTTGCTGCTGTCTCTTTGACATCTCCTTCTCTAATTCACCGTTACTGGAATACCTTGTAAATTAGGAAATATTGATGTGTTGATTTATTGGTTTACACTCTATCAATTGGAATCAAGAGTCTTTCCATTCATCTTTTGCTTATCAGCTGCAGCACTGATGTTGGTGTTTCATTGATTAAACAACCCCACATTCTAACGGTCTACTTTATAATTCCAGGGGAAGGAATTTCAATGATTGTGAGGTTTGTCTGGAAGAAGCTTTCGATTCTGTTTATCCCATGCGTTGTAGATGAAGTGAAGAATGGAGGTAAAAATGTGGAGACTTGGGTGTTCTGTAGGCACATTAAATTATTCAGAGGTTTCACCATTGAACAAACTGACTCTGACAACAGAATCATTGAACACGGGGTTGGTGAACAAAATACAGGCGCAGAATGTCAGGAATAAATCATATGTGAAAAGTGGCATTAAGTCACATTACTTAACATTAGGGTGTGAGTACTCCAGAGAGATGGGGAGGGCGACTGAGAGAAGGATGGAGAAAAGGAGCAGAGAAAACAATGCCGATGGAAAAAGAAAGAGAAAGAAACAGTGGTGTGAATAATTCACTATCATAAAGTGCTGGAATATTCAGAACAATTAGAGAGGGAAACTGTGAGTTGAAGTTGTCTGTTGTCAGATTGTGTTAATTTGACTGTTGGACTTGATTCTTTGTGTTTATTTCTGTCAGATTCACATTTTGTTTTGTAGAAATTTCCCATCCATTACTTACTGACTGAATAAACATCATAGAATCAGTTCATCACTGATGATAATTCATTATTTAAATATTGCACTTTAAAATCTCTGTGACTGCTGAATTCAATAAAGAACGAGACTGATATCAGAAATCTGTTTAAATTTATACTTAATTCCCTGTTCAAACTAAATGTATTGACCATATTGTATAAACAATGAACTGTTCTCCAACATCAAGAACGACAGGTATTATTGTTTGAATGTATTAATTGAGTTGTTTTACTGGAATCTAGAGATTAGATTTCCTCTAATACTCTACTGCAGTCACTCTCTCTCTCTCTGTGAATCTCAGCCTCTCCTCTCATAGCATTGAATCCTCAGCCTCCTCATCCATTGCTTCAGTTTCTCCACTTTCCCAAACCATCTGCTCCTGTCTCTCCTCCAGCTCCAACATGTCGTTTTCCTTCTCTCCCTCCCAATCTCACTCACTGGCTCCACCTCCAGCTGCCTCTTCCAAATAAATCCCAACCCTCAAACTCATCGCAGCAGCTCTCAGCATTTTCCCATTTTGTACCAGCCCCGGTCGGTTCTCTGAACCCGCAGCAACAAACCAAATGTGCATTCTGCAGTTCCTAAACCTTCCCGATCAACAGTCTGGGGACAAATTCCCATTTAACCCATTGGATTCCATCTCTGTAAAACCCCTTCTCATTTCCCCACCGGTACTGAATCTCACCCATTACTTCCAGCAGATCCTGTGTTAACTTTATTCACTTTCTGCATCAATTTCCCAATTCATTGTTAATAATTGTGTTTTCAAACATTTCACTGTGACAAAGCACTTCCCAGGTCAATGAATCTGTTTTCACTGTTCGATGTAGCAACAAAGCTGGAAAGTTCAGCCCAGATCCTGTCAAACTGCTGTTTGTCTCCAGGTCTGATCAGTAATTTCACTGCTTCCTTTTCTCAATCTTCCAGTTAACTTGGTGGCGATTGTGATCCTGTCCCGAGGAAAGTGCGGTCTCTCCAAATGCATCACTGTCTACCTGGTCGGAATGGCAGTGTCGGATCTCCTGGTCATTATCACTGATCCCATATTGAACTGGATTGTATCAATTTATTTCCCATATTCATTCCTGAGCATTACTCCTGTGTGTTCTCTCATTCGGGATCTGAGATTTGCAGCAACAGTAGTTTCTGTCTGGCTCACAGTCACTTTCACCTTTGATCGATTTGTGACCATTTGTTGTGAGAAGCTGAAAACAAGATATTGCACCGAGAAAACAGCGGCTGTGGTTGTAGGAACAGTGAGTGTGCTGGGCTGTTTAGAGAATGTTCCCTGGTACTTTACACTGAAACAATATAATATTATTGATAATGTTCCCATGGGTTGTCTTTATTGACTGAGCTTCATTACTTCCCCCATATGGGTGGCATTTGAATAGTTTCACTATATTTTAACCCCTTGTGTCCCGGTCTTTCTGATTTTGCTGCTCTATGTTCTGTCGGTCAAACGTATTTTATTCTCCAGTAAAGTCCGCAGGGGATTCCGGGGCCACAGGAATGGAGAGAATGACAAAGACCCAGAGATGGAGAATCGCAGGAAATCAATTATTTTACTCTTCAGTATATCCGTCAGTTTTATACTGTTATGGGTGACACTGGTTGTGTTTATCATTTATAGGCGAATAGCAGATATTCAGTATTATTCCTCCAACACTGACCCTCACTATATCATAGAGCACGCATCAAGAATGCTGCAGGTTCTCAGTTCCTGCACCAACACGTGTATTTACACTGTGACCCAGACTAAATTCAGAGAGGAGATGAAGAAGGCGGTGAAATACCCTCTCAAACTCATTGTTAAATTATTGAAATCATAGAAAGAGATAAACACTGGAACTAAATCCCATTTCATATTCCATTCACTACCCTCCCCACAGGACATAAATTGCATTTTATTTTCACAGCAATGAGCCCTGAAATGATTTAAAATCTGATTCTGAGATTATATTTTTTTGAGAATCTGAACAATTGAGGGGAGACTTGCTCTGCCCCTTCTCACCATCTCCATCTGCTGGTATCCCTGTCTCACTGCAGTTATAGTCCCCTTCTAACCATCGCCATCTGCTGGTGTCACTATCTCACTGCAGTTACTGCCTACTCTCACCATCTCCATCTGCTGGTGTCCCTGTCTCACTGCAGTTACTGCCACCTCTCACCATCTCCATCTGCTGGTGTCCCTATCTCACTGCAGTTACTGCCCAATCTCACCATTGACATCTGCTGGTGTCCCTGTCTCACCGCAGTTACTGTCCCCTCTCACCATCTCCATCCACTCGTGTCACTGTCTCACTGCAGTTCCTGTACCCCTTTCACCATCTCCATCTGCTGGTGCCCCTCTCTGGGCAGTTACTGACCCCTCTCACCATCTCCATCTGCTGGTGTCCCTTTCTCACTGCAGTTACTGCCCCCCCTCATCAACTCCATCTGCTGGTGTCCCTGTCTCACTGCAGTCACTGTCCGTCTCTGACCATCTCCATCTGCTGGTGTCCCGGTCTCATTGCAGTTACTGTCCCCCCTCACAATCTCCATCAGTTGGTGTCTCTGTCTCACTGCAGTTACTGCCCCCTCTCACCATCTCCATTTGCTGGTGTCACTGGGAGTGTTTGATGTGAACAGTGTAGAGAGAGCTCTACACTGCGCCACTGGGACATCCGGCACAATAAGAGAGTTGCGCACTGTCGTATGCAATGAGATCCACCACAGCACGGAACTTGGCTCTAACCTGACCTGCCATGGCTTGCCTGACTGTTATTATCTGGAGAATGTGCAGGCCGAACTCAAGGCCCAGGGAATTGGCGATGACTGACAGCAGTAGCTTGAGGGGCAGAGAGAGTGAGAGAGAGACAGAGACGGAGAGAGAGAGTGCTGGCAGTGAGTGTGAATGAGTGACAGTGAGGATGAGGGGGGAAAGGAAGTGGGGGAGGGGGAGTGTGGGCAAGTGGGACGGGGGAATGTGGGAAAGGGAGAGAGGGAGACAGAGTGCAGGGTGGGCAGAGGAAATGTGAGTGAGGATGGGGGAGATGGAGTCAATCCGTGTCAGGCCTCTCTCTGTTCCCCCTTCTCTGTTCTATCGCCTCTCTGTGTTGTCTCCTCACCATCTGTGTCATCTCCCGTTTCGTTTCCCCTGTCTGTCACCTCCCTCTCAGTCCCCCCTCTCCCTCTGCCCATCTATCGCTCTGTCACTCTCTATCACTCTCCCCCCTCTATCTCTTTACTAATTCTTGCTGTTTCCTCCCACTCTCGCTGCCTCTTGCTGTCTGCGTCCCTTCTCTTTCTCTATGTCTGTCTCTCTCCCCCTCCCAATATGTCAACCCTCTCCCGATTCTTCCTTCCCTGTTGTACCCCCTCTCTATGTTGTCCCCTCGCTCTGTGTCATCCCCCATGTCATTCCACTTCTCTGTCACCAAGTCTCTGCCCCCTCTCTCTTGCTGCCCCTCTCTCTGTCCGTCAGTATCACTCTGCCCCCTCTCTCTCTCATTCCTCCTCTCTCTGTCCCTCTCTCTCTATTCCGCTCTCTCCCACTGACACCCCCCTGCCCTTTCTCTCTCCCTCTCTGTCTCCCTCTCTCTCTATTCCCCTCCTCTCTGTCCCTCCATCACTGTCAGCCCCCTCTCTCTCTCTCTCCTCACTCTCTGGCCTCTCTCTCTCTCTCTCCCTCATCACTGTCCCCCATCTCTCTTTGCACCCCCCCCCCTCTCTCTGACTGTTGCTGAGAGTAGGAACAGCAGTTTCTGAACTTCAGACAGATTCATGGTTTTCCAGAGGGCTTTAATAAAAATCAGAACCAGCCGGAAAGCCCCGAATCTGTCCAGGGTTTGGAAGCTGCTGTTCCTGCACTAAGCTGTGAATTTGGAAAGGATTGTTAATGAGCATTAGATAAAGATCTGAACTTAGAAATTCCAATCCAGCTGTAAAACTGACAGGTGCATTCCTTTTTAAAGCTGCTCTGGTGGGAAAACAGAAGCCAATGGGAAATTTCTCATCTCTGAAATTAACAGTCCCAGACCTCAACACTTTTACCACTGACACTGGAGTCCGTGTACGGACACTTTGCCGACCCCTGCTCACATGGGGACCAGTTGGGGAAGTTGGGTGGTCAGCAGTTCAGTGGGAATAGGGGGTGAGAGAGCAGGAGGTGGGCCTACTGTACAAGATGAGCTGAGGAGGTGCACAAGGGGAGAGAAGCTAGAGAAGGATACAAGTTCAGGTCCAGGACGGGATGGAGGAAGGGGTGTCTTAGAGGGAGTTTAGCTCGGTCGGCAAGGGGAAGGGAGGGAAGCAGCAAAGTCAGCTGATCACATGGTCTGAATCTTAGTGAGGAAGTTCATGAGCTCCTCACACTGACTGTTGGAGGTGAGACCTCCAGAGTGGTAATGTCACTGAACTAGTAATCCAGAGTTCCAGGCTGATACCCAGGGGACACGGGTTCAATTCCTATCACGGCAGCTGGTGGAATTTCAATTTAATTAATTAATAAAAATCTGGAATTGAAAGCTATTCTTTGTAATGCTGATATGACACTATCATCGATTGCTGTAAAATCCGATCTGGTTCATTAATGTTCTTTAGGGAAGGAAATCTGCTGTCCTTACCTGGTCTGGCCTACATGTGACTCCAGACCCACAGCAATGTGGTTGATTGTTAAATGCCATTTGAAATGTCCATTCAGTTATCAAGGGTAATTGGGGATGGGTAACAAATGCTGGTCTTGCCAGTGATGCACACCTCCCATGAATAAAAATAATAAATAAGTGAAGGTGGTGTGGATAATGCTCCCAATATCCATCTTCATTCACAACAAAAAATTTAAATTGATGACCCCTTATCACGAACCTGTGAACCGAATCTTTCCCTATTCTCTGAAAAAAGGCCTTGCTGTTTTAAAAAAGATTTTTAAATCACCTCTCAGCTTCCTGTGCTCCTGTGGAAGCAGACACCATTTCTGCCTTCGACTCGGCTCTGGAGGAGTTATTTTCAATATAATTGAACAGACTGCAGCACTGAAACGTGCTCAAACTTAGAAGCAGACTCAGTTTTGTGAGACCAGTCTTGTGAGACAATGTCTCGGGAATGTGCCTGAATTTGCAGGGATTTAATTCTCCTTCTCAGACTCTCACCTGTACCTGGTTATTTAAGATGCTCTGTGGCACTGTAAAAATTTAAAGCCTTACTTGCAAACATTTCCTCTTGTTTGAATTAACAAATATTTCATAAAATAACAGAGAAACTCAAACGGAAACATTGGTGATGACTTTGCAGCATTTGAATTTTATTTGATTGGTTTTGAACTGACAGAGCAAAAGCAAAGTTACAAATCCGACCTGCACCGAGGGACAGTAATGTGGAGCTTCACAGAGTTACACAGATTTTGGAATCATTTTGCGCGGAGCTGTTTCAGTATTTGGTGAAAGATGTTCGGTGCAGACTCTATCTTGCAGACAGTGGCTTTATTAAAGGGGAGGACAGTCTGTCAGAAGTGGGCATGAAGCATTCAGAGCGGATCAGCCTGGGCACCGACCTGCTCAAACTCTTCTCCAGCTGAGTTTTCACACTTTGTGATCACCGTTCTGCAAGAAACTGACACAAGACAGCTTATTATCGCAGCCAAAAATGCTGTAATTAGGCCAGTTTTCACCCTGAAAGAGGAGCTTGAGCGGCCCATTAAAATTCACCACCTGCTAAAGAACCCACAGACCTGCCTTCACCACATGGGATGAGGTCCGAGTATCAAACCCAATAACACTCAGGTCGCTAATGATTTCAGTGATGTGACAGCTGTCACCGTGAATATTGATGTCTTCCTAAAAATCGATTTCTGGGTCCAGTACATTTTCCTTCACCAGGCGCAATGATTTGAATCTTTCTATCCATTTCACCAAGATTTGCATGATCTCCTGCACAATAAACAGGCAACTCTCCTGTGTAGTTTGTGCCGGTGTAAGCGACCCAGTGTTTCCCCTCCACTTTCAGTGAGGAGAAGGAGGCAGAACCAAGGTCAGGTACACTGTCCATAAAATCCTTCCCTTGACCAGAGAATTGTATCTTATCAAACAGGATAATCTTGTTCATCCTGACTGCGATGCTGTAGATGTTCTGAGATTTCAATGTGAACAGCAGCAGTGAAATCATTCGGTGGTTTCCTAGCTCCCGGAGTGAGTTTATATACACACTGAAACATCCTTCCTGATAACTCAGCAAATTATAATCGATGCTGGTCAGCCACGGGGCAAGTGGAAGCTAACTCCGCCCAGAATTGTGCAAACAACGAATGGTGAAAGGCAACACAGCAGGAAAGACACTGACAAAAAATTCACAACTTCGTGGAAACAGCAATTCGGCAATTCTACAGAAGGTGTCACAAAGATGCTGCTTCCTCATGTTCCAGTAATTGTACACGCTGTCCCCCTCACACTCTCACACTCCATGTTCCAGTAATTGCACAAACTGTGCCCCTCACAGTCTCAGTCTCCATGTCCCAGTAATTGTACACACTTTGTCCCTCACATCCTCACTCTCCATGTGCTCTAATTGTGCACAGTGTATCCCTCGCACTCTCAGTCTCTATGTTACAGCATTAGTACACATTGTGTTCCTCACACTGTCACTCTCCATGTTCCAGTAATTGCACAAACTGTGCCCCTCACACTCTCAGTCTCCATGTCCCAGTAATTGTACACACTTTGTCCCTCACATCCTCACTCTCCATGTGCTCTAATTGTGCACAGTGTATCCCTCGCACTCTCAGCCTCTATGTTCCAGCATTAGTACACATTGTGTTCCTCACACTGTCACTCTCCATGTTCCAGTAATTGCACAAACTGTGCCCCTCACACTCTCAGTCTCCATGTCTCAGTAATTGTACACACTTTGTCCCTCACATCCTCACTCTCCATGTGCTCTAATTGTGCACACTGTATCCCTCGCACTCTCAGTCTCTATGTTCCAGCATTAGTACACACTGTGTCCCTCACACTCTCACTCTCCATGTTCCAGTAATTGTACACACTGTGTCCCTCGCACGCTCACTCTCCATGTTCCAGTAATTGTACACACTGTGTCCCTCACACGCTCACTCTCCATGTTCCAGTAATTGTACACACTGTGTCCCTCACACGCTCACTCTCCATGTTCCAGTAATTGTACACACTGTATCCCTCGCACTCTCAGTCTCTATGTTCCAGCATTAGTACACACTGTGTCCCTCACACTCTCACTCTCCATGTTCCAGTAATTGTACACACTGTGTCCCTCACACGCTCACTCTCCATGTTCCAGTAATTGTACACACTGTGTCCCTCACACGCTCACTCTCCATGTTCCAGTACTTGTACACACTGTGTCCCTCACACTCTCACACTCCATGTTCAGATAATTGTGCACACTGTGAGGGCATAGAGTACAAAAACAAGGAAGCCATGTTCAACCTTTAGAAAACACTGGTTCGGCCTCAACTGGAGTATTGTGTCCAGTTGTGAGGGCACCACACTTTGCAAAGGACATGATGACTTTCCGAAGAGTTCAGAGGAGACTAACTAGAATGGTCCCAGGGATGAGGGACTTCAGTTAATGTGGCGAGACAGGAGAAACTGGGATTGTTCTCCTCAGAGCAGAGAAGGTTACGAGGGAGATTTAATCGAGATGTTCACAATGATGATGAGTTTTGACGGAGTAAATAAGGAGAAAATATTTCCAGTGACAGGAGAGTCAGTAACCAAAGGGGCACAGGTTTAAGATAATCAGTAAAAGAACCAGACGGGAGGAATGAGGAGAAATATTGAATTGTTGTGATCTGGAATGCGCTGCCTGAAATGGCAGCAGAGCAGATTGAATAGGATATTTTAAAAGGTGAATTTAGTGGAATGTCACAACTGAGTTTATGTTGTATGTGGTGTTTCTGCATTGTGTTGAGGCATTTCACTCATTCTCTCTCTTTGTCCCTCTCTTTCCCATTCTCTGCTTGACTCCAAGGCTCTATACAATTGCAGCAAGACTTCTTTACTCCTGTACTCAAAACCCCTTGTACCGAAGGCCAACATACGCGACTAGAACAAGGGGACGCAGTTTAAGAATCAGCCGCCGTGGTGCTGAAAGTGGGAACACACAGTTGAGAGGAGCCGGGAGATAAAATAGCCGAGGCCCGATACCAGAAGCAGTGACAGTGGTGAAATCGCTCTGTTCTGTTCAGTGGACCTGCTTGACTAGCAGAAATTAAAGTGTGATGTCACAGGAGAGCTGGTAAGTGATTGGTGGATATTTCTTTGTTCCGTGTCTCTTATTGTGTTTTTTTTTGTTTCAGCCAAGTGATTAAATCTGGAGATGTCATTACAGTTTAAGAGTACACTTAAATAATTCTTTTTTTTAAATACTGAAATCCAAATGAATTATTTAAATCGAATAGAGATGGCTGGGCAGACGATATGTTGTATCTGGAGTATGTGGGAGTTGGTGGACGTCTGTGCGATCCACGGTGACCACATCTACAGCAAGTGTTGGCTGCTCAAGGACCTTCGGCTCAGAGTTGATGAGCTGGAGTCTGAGCTGCGGACACTGCGACACATCAGGGAGGGGGAGAGTTACCTGGACACTGTGTTTCAGGAGGCAGTCACAGTTGTTAGATTAATTACATCAAATTTGGACCGTGGTCAGTGACTGGAGGATGTGACTGCGAGTGAGGCAAGTATGGGATCCAGAATTTAGCTTCGGAAGAGCCTCAGTCAGTGCCCTTGTCCAACAGGTACGAGGTTCTTGCTCCCAGCGTGGACAAGGGCACAGACTACAGGGAGGATGAGCGAACTGACCACAGCACCATGGTTCAGAGCATCATTCAAGTTGGGGGAGAACAGAGAAATGTAGTTGTAATTGGGGAGAGCATAGTTAGGGGAATAGATACTGTTCTCTGGAGCAAAGATAGAGAGTCCAGAAGGCTGTGTTACCTAGCTGGTGCCACGGTTAAGGACATCCCCTCGGGATTAGAGATGAACTTGGAGTGGGTGGGAAATGATCCAGTTGTCGTGGTCCACGTAGGTACCAATGAAATAGGTAGCACTAGGAAATAGGTTCTGCTGAGTGACTATGAGCAGCTCGAGGCTAAACTAAAAAAGCAGAACAACAAAGCTAATAATTTCTGGATTACTACCTGAGCCACGTGCAAATTGGCATAGGGTAGATAAGATTAGAGAGGTACATACGTGGCTCAATGTTTGGTGTGGGAGAAATGAGTTCCGATTCATGGGTACGAGTACTGGGGAAGCAGAGAGCTGTTCCATTGGGATGGGCTTCCTTTGAACTCTGCTGGGACCAGTGTCCTGGTGAATCATATATCTAGGGTTGTGGATAAGACTTTAAACTAAATAGCTGGAGGCGGGAGGGTTTGATTGAAAAGAAGTTTAAAAAATCGAAAGGTAATGAAAAAGCAAAGGTGCAGGGTAGTGAAGGGGCAGACATTAATCAGAGTGGACAGTGATCAGGATCAGGAACACTGGCTGATTTCCTCTTTCTCTCTCTCTAACCCAGAGTTCACTGGACAATGATCAGGAACAAGAACCCTGGCTGATGTCTCCTATCTCTAACCCAGGAGTCACTGGACAGTGATCAGGAGCAGGAACCTTGGCTGACCTCCCCCCACTCTCTCCAAGCCAGGGGTCACTGGACAGTGATCAGGAGCAGGAACCCTGGCTGATTTCCCCTATCTCTAACCCAGGGGTCACTGGGCAGTTATCAGGAGCAGGAACCCTGGCTGATTTCCGCTCTCTCTTTAACCTAGCGGTCACTGGATAGTGATCAGCAGCAGTAATCATGGCAGATTTCCCCTATCTCTAACCTAGCGGTCACTGGACAGTGATCAGGAGCAGGAACCCTGGCTGATTTCCCCTCTCCCTCCAACCCTATATTTGCTCTTGTGTATTACTTCCATCCTGCACAAAGGGGGCTCCCTCCCCACCCCCAACTGAGTGGCTCAGGATATCTGGAGTTGCCCGACTGCAGACGGTCTTTATAGAGCATCAGGAAAAGGAGAGAACCAGGCGGCTCAATCTGACTGGGGTGAAGAACACTCCTGGGAAGACTGGACTGTAGCCTCTTCAGCGAGGTGCTCCAACCACCAATTGCACAGTAACATCCTTGCAGCCCTTCTCTCCCTTCCATCACTCGGCCACACATCCACTCCTGTCCTGGTCCTTTTCAGCCCGATCCTCCTCTACTCCCATTCCTCCATCATATTCCTTAAGTTTTAAAGAAAACTGTTGTGTACTTTGTTTCTTAAGATTGGGCACAGCTCTTCGAACCCAAGGAAGCCCCCCTTTGCTGGTGGTGGGGTCTTCTCACACGTATGCTGCTGCCACTGCTGCAGCTGCACCTGTTGCCCTGTCACCGTTTGCGCTGTGAACATCGAAGCGTGGGGTGCAGAGCTACATCCACCCCACTATGTCAATGGAGATATGTGCGAAGGCAATGGCCAAGGTTGTCGGCCCTTCGGTCTTTGTTGCTGCCTCAAAGATGTCGGGAATGCAGTGTTTTTCCTGAAGACCGAGTGGGCGGTGTCCCTTGCCCTGAGCAACGGGCTCACTGTGGGTGGGACCTTTCTGCCAGTGGACCCCTGGAGGCCACTGCAAAAGGGTCATTCTGTCAAATGTCCAACCCTTCATTCCCGGTGAGCTCCTCCTTCCCCACCTGCACCATCAGGGGGAAGTAAAGACAGGGCTCACCCCAGTCCCGCTCGGTCTTCGGGAGAACAGCCTTTGGCAAGTGTACACCTTCCGCCGCCAGTTATTTATGCAGCTGGCACAGGAGGAGTTCACGGATGGCCATTTCTAAGTGGAGTTCCAGGGGACGGCCTGCACCGACTTCTGAACCTTGGATGGGGCATGGTGCCATGTCTGCAAGGGTGTGGGGCATGTTCGTAAGGACTGCCCTAACCTCCCGGCTGTCAACTGCACCTCAGCGGTCCAGCGAAACACTACTGCACCTTCTCCCACTTCCCTACACCTCCAAAAGCCACTGTTCAATCGGTTCCGGAGTATGTGGTTTTCACGGCCTCCGGTGGGGAGGGGGTGCCCGCCTGAGTGGAAGGAAGCAGCGGAAGAAAATTAAACACTGAGAGGCGTCCCCTGGACACTGTGGTACAACCCGAGCCTGAACACAGCCCAAGGACCGATCCCAGGGAACCCTTCTGCCCCAGGGCTGGGCTAAGGCCCAGGGCAACTGGAAAAAGGAGGGTGCAGAGACGGATGCCTCTATTGACATGGAGGTCTCAGAGCCTCTGCGCCAAGTGTGGAAAAAGAGGAGAAGGCATCCCATCACAGAGGTGACACAGGACCCTGAGGTGCAGGGCCCATCTGTTTTCGGGGAGCTGTCTCCCGTTTCAGATCCCCAGGTACCCCCAGGCACCACCACCATCAAGGCTGCAAAGTCAAAGAAAGATGGCGGCGTGTCCATAAGCAGCTTGTTGAGCTGCTGGCCGACGACGAATCCTCCAACACAGATCTAGAGGGAATGGGCCTCCTGGTCCGTTCTTATTACAGTGCGTTGTTCTCTCTGGATCCGACCAGCAAGGATGCACACAGAGTTTTGTGAAAGGAGCTGCTGAATGTTAGCCCGGAGGGCGCGAAGTATTGGAGGCTCCACTCACATTGGCGGAGCTGACCGGCACCCTCAACCAGGGCAAATCCCCAGAGCTGGACGGGCTGACCATGGAGTTTTCTCAGGGCGTACTGGGACATCCTGGGGGACGATTATGCACCTGTCCTGGCGGAAAGCCTGACGACCGGGCAGATGCCCCTCTCGTGGTGCAGGGTGGTCATCGTCCTGCTGCCTAAGGGGTGATCTGCACCCACCGCGTCCACCGCAAGGCTCAATTGGGAGAAATGATTCGGACTCCTGGTGGTTCAGTGGCGGGTGGACTTGCTACCAGACGGGTTAACACCTTTTGCGTGGAGCACCACGCACCTCCTCTATCTGGGAGTCCACCTTAACCCCACTGAGGAAACCTGACCGGCAAACTGGCAGGAGTTGGAGGCGAAAGTCACCACTCGACTGGGGGGCTGAACAGGACTGCTCCGAGTGCTTTTTTACAGAGGCCGAGCGCTGGTCATAAACCAAATGGTGGCCTCGATGCTGTGGTACTGGTTGGTCACTTTGGCCCCACCCCCTGCATTCACCACCAAGATCCAGAAGAAGCTTGACAATTTCTTCCAGGGCAAGAGGAAACACTGGGTCTCTGCCGTGGTCCTGAGTCTCCCGATTGAGGAGGGCGGCCAGTCGCTGGTGTGCGTCTGCACCCAGGCTGCAACTCCCCGCCTTTGGACCCTGCAGAGATACCTGTATGCCAAGCATCCTCCCAGAAGGTGTGCACTTCCGATGTATTTTTTCCGCCAGTGTCACTGACTTCAAGACGACACGCAGCTCCTGGTGGAGTCCGTTAGCCGTGCCTCTCTGAGGGAGTTGCCTGTCTTTTACCATGATCTATTCAGAGTCTGGAGCGTGGTTGCCTCAAGTCAGGGCGCTCTCCCGTTGAGCGGAGGAGAGCGCCTCGGCTGACTGGATAGGCAGCTCTGTTGATGGACCGGTGGGTGGAGGAGTAGCTGAAGCAATGACGAGCTGACCCCCGCTCACCTATAACTGCTCATCAGACCCAGGCCCCGAAACCCTCCTTGGGAGTCAGTCCCACACAACCTGAATAGCCCCCTGGAAATGCCCTCCATTCCATTCCAAACGGCGCAGAGGGGTTTCCTGTTTGGGCTGCTCCTGCACATCTCCATTTCCTCACCCTCGACAGCTGGCCAGACATGCCCTGGCAGTTCGTGTTGCCATCTGGCGGCGAGGGGATACCCGGGTCGAGGTCTCTCTGTGTGGGAGTCCTCTACCTTTACATCGGAGACCTGGGTTGGAGGGTGGAGGGTGTTGCACAGGGCAGTCCCGTGCAATAGGCTTTTAAGTAGGTTCACGGACTCCCAGGCTGCTTGTAATTTCAGTTGCCTCGATGAGTCCGTGTTCCACGTATATATGGAGTGTGCGAGTTTGCAGCCCCTCTTTGAGTATTTGAAGGGGCTGCTCCTCAAATTCGGGTTGCACTTCTGTCCCACACTCCTGATCTTTGGGTACCCGGTGAGAGGGGGCATGGGCCGGGAGGAGGATCTCCTCATTTGTCTGCTCCTGGTGAAGGTTGCAACTCACAGGTCCAGGCTGCGGGCCGTCGGGGGGTCCGTCCGCCCTGATTGCCTGCCCCTGTTCCGCAGTTACGTTCGTGCCTGGGTGTCCTTGGAGAAGGAGCAGGTGGTGTCAACTTATATGCTTGAGGCCTTCTGCGACTGGTGGGCACTGCAGGGACTGGAGTGCATCGTCGATGCCAAGAATAGCATATTAATTTGATTTTTTGGTTTATTTATTCGATTTTTTAAAAGTTATTTAAAAAATGTATCAAAAGGGGGCCTGAGGAATAAATGCCCCCTCGACATATAAAAAACAGGGGTTGATGCAGAGTAAATCTCCCTCGACACTGCCCCCATCAAACCCTCCCAGGACAGCTACAGCACGGGGCTATTGTGACACGCTCTATCTTCTGTTCAGTTTCAGGTGAAATCTAACGATTAAAAAGGTTCACTGCGGATAGTAATCTGTATGGGATATGTGTGACCATCAATGTGAGCAAGGTTTTATGGACAGGTGGAAAGGCGTGTAGGTTAGTGCTCAGAACATGACACAGACACAGACATGGAGACACTGAGACACACAGTACAAGACAGGAGTGAATCATTCCTTTGTACCCACTGTGTACTGCACAGGTACAGGAGCTGTCACTGTACTAAATTCATTCACGGGATCTGGGAATCAATGACAAGACCAGCATTTATTGCTCATCCCTGATTGCCCTTGAGAAGCCGGTGATGAGTCACGATCCTCATCGTCCCTCCTTCTTACCCCCTCAAAGACATCAACAAACAATTCTGACACGAACTTCACTTAACAAATCCATGCTGACTGTGCTGGATTAATCTGCACCTTTCGAAATGACGATTCATGCTGTTTACCAGAAATTTTCCCAATAATTTGCCCTCCACTGTGATTAGGCTGGTTGGCCTGTAATTACTCAGTCTATTACTTTCTCCCTTGTTCATCAACAGTACAACATTAGCAGTCCTCCAGTCTTCTGGCACCACGCCTGTAACCAGAGAGGATCAGACAATGATGGTCAAAGCCTCTGCTGTTTTCTCACTTGCATCTCTTAACAGTCCGAGCCTGGTGAATTATCAGCGTTCGAAGATGCTAAACCCCTCAATATTTCCTCTCTCACTGTTTATCCCATCCAATATTTCAAACCCTTCCTCCTTGACGACAATGTCAGAATCGTCCCCTCTTTTGTGAAGACAGATGTGATGTAGTCATTAAGAACCATACCCACATCTTCCACGGGTAGGAAGAATAAGGAGAGGTGATATAAACTAAAGGATACAATTCGAAAGTGGGTGCAGAAACAGACAGTTCTGAGGGAAAGAGAGAGATTAAATAAACTAGGCCTGTATTCTATGGAGTTTAGAAGAATGAGAGGAGATCTCCTTGAAACATATAAAATTCTAAAGGATTTGGAAACGGTAGACACTGAGAGATTAATTCCGCAGGTCAGGGAATCTAAAACAAGAGGGCACACTCTCAGAATAAGGGGCTGATCATTTCGGATTGAGATGAATATAAATTGCTTCACTCAAAGGGTTGTGAATCTTTGCAATTCTCTACCCCAGAGGGTAGTGGATGCTCCTTCGTTCAATACATTTAAGGCTGGGATAGACAGAAGTTTAGCCTCTCATGGAATCAAGGGATGTGAGGACTAGGCGGGAAGCTGAGTTGAATCCTAAGATCAGCCATGATTCTATTGAATGGCGGAGCAGGCTTGATGGGAGATATGGTCTACCCCGCTCCTATTTCTTGTCTTCTTGTGTTTTCCCTCTGTCTTTCCCTCTCTCTCTAACTTTCCCTCTCTTTCTGACTCTCACTCTGAATCTCCCCCTCTCTCTGATTCTCTCTCCCCCTCTGTCTATCCCTCTCTCTCTGTCTCTCCCTCTCTCTGTCTCTCCCTCTATCTCTGACTCTCCCTCTCTCTGTTGCTCCCTCTCTCTCAATCTCTCTGTCTGTTTCTTTCACTCTGCCTTGCTCTCTTTCTCTCTGTCTGTCTCTCTCTCCCGCTTCCTTTGTGTGTCTGTATGTGAGTTTGTGTCCCTGTGTGTATGTGTGCCAGGGCCCCCTCACACCCTTTCTCCACTTCCATAGGAACATAGGAGTAGGATTAGGCCATTCAGCCCATCGAGCCTGCCCCACCATTCAGCACGATCATGTCTGATCTTCCATTTCAATGCACTTTTCCCACATTATCCCCGTATCTCTTTATTTAATTTGTATTTAGACATCTGTCAGTTTTTACTTTGAACATACTCAATGACTGAGCTTGCACAGCCCTCTAGGGGAGAGAATTCCAAATATTTACAACGCTCTGAGTAAAGACATTTCTTCTTATATCAATATTGAGTGGCTTGCCCCTTACTTTGAAATTGCATCCCCTGGTTCTAGACTCCACAACCAGGGGAAACATCTTACCTCCATCGATCCTGTCTATCCCTTTATGTATTTGGTAATTTTCATTGACTTCACCTCTCATTCTTCGAAACTCTAGAGAATACAGGGCCAGTTTCCCCATTTTCTGTTCGTAGGACAGTGCCGTCATCCCTGGAAGAAGTCTGGTGAACCTTCGTTGCACTCCCTCTATGGTAATGATATCCTTCTTAAGGTAAGGGGACCAGAAATGCACACAGTATTCCAGGTGCGGTCTAACCAAGGTTCTGTACAACTGAAGCAAGACTCCTCTTCTCCTGCATTCTAATCCTCTTGTGATAAAGGCTAACATACCATTAGCCATCTTAATTACTTGCTGCACTTGCATGTCAGCTTTCAGCACGTATTGATGAGGACACCCAGGTCCCTTTGTACATCTACATCTGTGCCCTGCTGCTAAAGTTACTCAGGGTCTGCCGGCACTTTCCTCACTTCCCACTGACAACATTTCAAGAACGAGAGTTAAACAGAACGTCAATTTCTCATCCATATTAAACATGACAATGGACTTGTCCCCTCCATATAACACAGAGACAAGATTACTACCAATTGAGTCAACAACTGGCTTCAATGTTTCCTTTCAAATGACATTGCTTAGCGCAGCCAGTTTTTTTTCAGTATGGAGTCCCAGGATAAAAAGATATTTAAATTTATTTTCAACATTATCAGCTGAAAATGTTTCTACCAAAACTCTCTGTCTTTGCCTCTCCATCTCCCACTCTGTTTCTCTCTCTGTCTCTCTCCCGCTGTCACTGTCTCTCTCCCTGTCCCTCTGCATCTGTTTCTCTCCCTCTCCCTGTGTCTTTCTCTCCCTCTCGCTCTGTTTCTCTCAATGTCACTATTTATCTCTGTCTTTCTCTGTCCCTGACTCTCTGTTTCTATCCCTCTGACTCAATGGGGATCGGGAGAGGCAACAATAATTGGGGAACTGGGGGAGACAGAGCACCAGCAGATGGAGACGGTGACAGGGAGGCAGTCATTGCAGTGAGATAGAGAGACCAGCAGATGGAGATGGTGAGAGGGGACAATAAATGCAGGGAGACAGGGACACGAGCAAATGGAGATGGTGAGGGGTGGGGGTGGAGTAACTGCAGTGAGACAGGGACTCCAGAAGATGGAGATTGTGAGAGGGAGACAGTAACTGTAGTGAGACAGGGACACCAGCAGATGGAGATGGTGACAGGGAGCAGCAACTGCAGTGAGACAGGGAGACCAGCAGATGGAGATGGTGAGAGGGGGGCAGTAACTGCAGCGAGACAGGGACACCAGCAGATGGAGATTGTGAGAGGGAGACAGTAACTGCAGTGAGACAGGGGCGCCAGCAGATGGAGAAGGTGAGAGGGGGCAGTAACTGCAGTGAGACAGGGACACCAGCAGATGGAGATGGTGAGAGGGGGCAGTAACTGCAGTGAGGCAGGGACACCAGTAGATGGAGATGGTGAGACGGGGAAGTAACTGCAGAGAGACAGGGACTCCAGCAGATGGAGATGGTGAGAGGGGGCCGTAACTGCAGTGAGACAGCGACACCAGCAGATGGAGATGGTGAGAGGGGGCAGTAACTGCAGTGAGACAGGGATAATAATGTTTTTTTCATGTTGTTTTTATTCAGGTTTGCACTTGCTGCTGTTCAATATTCAGTGTATTCACACCTAATCTGTACTAATGCTTTGTCTTTCAACACACTATTAACATATTGTTTGCCTGTTCTCCGTGACCTTTTGGTCAGCTATGTGGCCTGGTCCAATCTGCACCTTCTCCTTTGTTATCTCTTGCCCCACCCCCACCCCACTTGTTTATAATCTGTGACTTTTCTAATAATTGTCAGTTCCGAAGAAGGGTCACTGACCCGAAACGTTAACTCTGCTTCTCTTTCCACAGATGCTGCCAGACCTGCTGAGTGATTCCAGCATTTCTTGTTTTTGTTTGTGAGACAGGGACTCCAGCAGATGGAGATGGTGAGAGGGGACAGTAACTGCAGTGAGACAGAGACACCAGCAGATGGAGATGGTGCCAGGGGGCAGTAACTGCAGTGAGACAGGGACACCAGCAGATGGAGATAGTGCGAGGGGGCAGTAACTGCAGTGAGACAGGGACACCAGCAGATGGAGAAGGTGAGAGGGGGCAGTAACTGCAGTGACACAGGGACTCCAGCAGATGGAGATGGTGAGAGGGGACAGTAACTGCGGTGAGACAAGGCCATCAGCAGATGGAGATGGTGCCAGGGGGCAGTAACTGCAGTGAGACAGGGACACCAGCAGATGGAGATAGTGAGAGGAGGCAGTAACTGCAGTGAGACAGGGACACCAGCAGATGGAGAAGGTGAGAGGGGGCACTAACTGCAGCGAGGCAGGGACACCAGCAGATGGGGATAGTGAGAGGGGGCAGTAACTGCAGTGAGACAGGGACACTAGCAGATGGTGATGGTGAGAGGGGGACGTAACTGCAGTGAGACAGGGACAACAGGAGATGGAGATGGTGAGACGGGACAGTAACTGCAGTGAGACAGGGACTCCAGCAGATGGAGATGGTGAGAGGGGGCTGTAACTGCAGTGAGACCCGGACACCAGCAGATGGAGATGGTGAGAGGGAGGCAGAGCAAGTCCCAACTCAATAGCTCAGATTCTCAATAATATAATCTCAGAATCAAATTTAAAATAATTATAGGGCTCAGTGCTGTGAATATAAAATGTACATTTCTGTCCTGTGGGGAGGGTAGTGAATGGAATATGAAATGGGTTTTAGTTGCAGTGTTTATCTCTTTCTATGATTTCACTAATTTAACAATGAGATTGAGAGGGTGTTTCACCGCCTTCTTCAGCTCCTCTCTGAATTTAGTCTGGGTCACAGTGTAAATACATGTGTTGGTGCAGGAACTGAGAATCTGCAGCATTAGTGATGTGTGATCTGTGATATAGACAGGGTCAGTGTAGGAGGAATAATCCTGAATATCTGCAATTCGCCTATAAATTCTAAACACAACCCGGGTCACCCATCACAATATAAAACTGCTGGATATGCTGAAGAGTAAAATAATTGATTTTCTCCGATTCTCCATCTCTGGGTCTTTGTGATTCTCTCCATTGCTGTGGCGCCGGAATCCCCTGCGGACTTTACTGGAGAATAAAATACGTCTGACTGTGAGAACATTGAGCAGAAAAATCAGAAAGAACGGACACAAGGGGTTAAAATGTAAATTAACAATTCAAATGTGACCCATACGGGGGAGGTGAAGAAGCTCGGTTTCAGGACACAACCCATGGGAACATTATCAATGAAGTAATCTTGTTCCACTGTAAAGTACCAGGGCACAGACTGTAAACAGCCCAGCACACTCACTGTTCCTAAAATCACAGCCGCTGTTTTCTTGGTGCAATATTTTGTTTTTAGCTTCTCACAGCAAATGGCCACAAATCGATCAAAGGTGAAAGAGACTGTGAGCCAGACAGAAATACATGTGGCTGCAGAAAACAGAGAGATGCTGAGAGAACACACAGGAGTAATTCTCAGGAATGAATATGGGAAATAAATTGAAGCAATCTGCAACAATATGGGACCAGTGATAACGACCAGGAGATCAGACACTGCCATTCCCACCAGGTAGACAGTAATACATTTGGAGAGACCGCACTTTCCTCGGGACAGGATCACAATCGCCACCAAGTTAACTGGAAGAGAGAGAAAAGGAAGCAGAGAAATTACTGATCAGACCTGGAGACAAAGCAGCAGTTTGAGAGGATCTGGGCTGAAATTTCCAGCTTTGTTGCTGCATCGAACAGTGAAAACTGATCCACTGACCTGGGCAGTGCTTTGTCACCGTGAAATGTTTGAAACACAATTATTGATAATGTATTGGGAAATTGATGCAGAAAGTGAATAAAGTCAGCACCACATCTACTGGAAGTACTGAGTGAGGATGCAGTACCGGTGTGGAAATGAGAAAGGGTTTTACAAAGATGGAATCCAATGGGTCAAATGGGAATTTGTCGCCAGACTGCTGGTCAGGAAGGTTTGAAGACAGCGGAAGGTGCAGCTGATTTGTGGCTGTGGGTTCAGAGAGCCGACAGGGGCTGGTACAGAATGAGAAAAGGCTGAGAGATGCTGCAGTGAGTTTCCTGGTTCGGACTTATTTGGAAGAGGCGGCTGGAGGTGGAGCCAGTTAGTGAGATTGGGAGGGAGAGAAGGAAATGGTCAAAGAACAAAGACCAAAGAACATTACAGCACAGGAACAGGCCCTTCGGCCCTCCAAGCCTGCGCCGATCCAGAGCCTCTATCTAAGCATGTCGCCTATTTTCTAATGGTCTAGATCTCTTTGCTTCCTGCCCATTCATGTATCTGTCGACATACATCTTGAAAGATGCTCTGTGCCCGCGTCTACCACCTCCGCTGGCAATGCGTTCCAGGCTCCCATCACCCTCTGCATAAAGAATTTTCCACGCATATCCCCCCTAAACATTTCCCCTCTCACTTTGAACTCGTGACCCCTAGTAATTGAATCCCCCACTCTTTGAAAAAAGCTTGTTGCTATCCACCCTGTCTGTACCTCTCATGATTCTGTACACCTCAATCAGCTCCCCCCTCAACCTCCGCCTTTCGAATGAAAATAATCCTAATCCACTCAACCTCTCTTCATAGCTAGCGCCCTCCATACCAGGCAACATCCTGGTGAACCTCCTCTGCACCCTCTCCAAAGCATCTACATCCTTTTGGTAATGTGGTGACCAGAACTGCACGCAGTATTCCAAATGTGGCTAAACCAAAGTCTTATACAACTGTAACATGACCTGCCAACTCTTGTACTTAATACCCCGTCCGATGAAGGAAAGCATGCCGTATGCCTTCTTGGCCACTCTATTGACCTGCGTTGCCACCTTCAGGGAACAATGGACCTGAACACCCAAATCTCTCTGTACATCAACTTTCCCCAGGACTTTTCCATTTACTGTATAATTCACTCTTGAATTGGATCTTCCAAAATGCATCACCTCACATTTGCCCTGATTGAACTCCATCTGCCATTTCTCTGCCCAACTCTCCAATCTATTTATATTCTGCTGCATTCTCTGACAGTCCCCTTCAGTCTCTGCTGCTCCACCAATCTTAGTGTCGTCTGCACACTTGCTAATCAGCCCACCTATACTTTCCTCCAAATCATTTATGTATATCACAAACAAGTGGTCCCAGCACGGATCCCTCTGGAATACCACTGGTCACACGTCTCCATTTTGAGAAACTCCCTTCCTCTGCTACTCTGTTTCCTGTTGCCCAGCCAGTTCTTCATCCATCTAGCCAGTACACCTTGGACCCCATGCGCCTTCACTTTCTCCATCAGCCTACCATGGGGAACCTTATCAAACGCCTTACTGAAGTCCATGTATATGACATCTACAGCCCTTCCCTCATCAATCAACTTTGTCACTTCCTCAAAGAATTCTATTAAGTTGGTAAGACATGACCTTCCCTGCACAAAACCATGTTGCCTATCACTGATAAGCCCATTTTCTTCCAAATGGGAATAGATCCTATCCCTCAGTATCTTCTACAGCAGCTTCCCTACCACTGACGTCAGGCTCACTGGTCTATAATTACCTGGATTATCCCTGCTCCCCTTATTAAACAAGGGGACAACATTAGCAATTCTCCAGTCCTCCGGGACCTCACCAGTGTTTAAGGATGCTGCAAAGATATCTGTAAATGCCCCAGCTATTTCCTCTCTTGCTTCCCTCAGTAACCTGGGATAGATCCCATCCGGACCTGGGGACCTGTCCACCTTAATGCCTTTTAGAATACCCAACACTTCCTCCCATCTTATGCCGACTTGACCTAGAGTAATCAAACATCTGTCCCTAACCTCAACATGCGTCATGTCCCTCTCCTTGGTGAATACCGATGCAAAGTACTCGTTTAGAATCTCACCCATTTTCTCTGACTCCACGCATAACTTTCCTCCTTTGTCCTTGAGTGGGCCAATCCTTTCTCTCCATACCCTCTTGCTCCTTATGTATGAATAAAAGGCGATGGGATTTTCCTTAACCCTGTTTGCTAAGGATATTTCATGACCGCTTTTAGCCCTCTTAATTCCTCGTTTCAGATTGGTCCTACATTCCCGATATTCTTTCAAAGCTTCATCTGTCTTCAGCCACCGAGACCTAATGTATGCTTCCTTTTTCCTCTTAGCTAGTCTCACAATTTCACCTGTCATCCATGGTTCCCTAATCTTGCCATTTCTATCCCTCATTTTCACAGGAACATGTCTCTCCTGCACGCTAATCAACCTCTCTTTAAAAGCCTCCCACATGTCAAATGTGGATTTACCTTCAAATAGCTGCTCCCAATTTGCATTCCCCAGCTCCTGCCGAATTTTGGCATAGTTGGCCTTCCCCATATTTAGCACTCTTCCTTTGGGACCACTCTCGTCATGTTAGAGCAGGAGAGGAGACAAGATCACATGGTTTGGGAAAGTGGATAAACTGAAGCAATGGATGAGGAGACTAAGGATTCAATACAGTGAGAGATAAGGCTGAGATTCAGCGGGAGTGACTGCAGCAAAGCGTTCGTGCAAAACTAATATAGAAATCCCAATAACACAACTCAATGAATACATTCAAACAATAATACCTGTAGTTATTGGTGCTGGAGAACATTTCATTGATTATACAATATAGTCAATACACTAAGTAAGGAATAGGAACCTTCTGCAAAACAAAATTTGGACCTGACAGAAATAAACACTGAGGGATCGAGTCCTTCAGTAAAATTAACTCAATCTGACAACTGATAACTTCAACTGGCAGTTTCTCTCACTAACTTCTCCGGATGTTTCAGCACTTTATGTTAGTGATTTATTCACACCTCTGATTCTTCCTCCATCACTTTCCTTCTCGTTATCTTTTTCCCTCTGTTTCATTCTCCCTGCTCCTTTTCAAAGATACCCTCCCTCACTGTCTGGACTCCTCACACCCTGCAAACTGTTACTTCATGCCACTTTTCACATGCGATTTATTCCTCACATTCTGCGCCTGTTAACCAGCCCCATGTTCAATGATTCTATTCTCAGAGTTGGTTTGTTGAATGGTGAAATCTCATTGAATAATTTAATGTGTCTACAGAGCACACAAATCTCCACCTGTTCACCTACACTCTTCATTTCATCTACAATGCATGGAATAAACAGAATCGAAAGCTTCTTCCAAAGAAACCTCACAATCATTGAAATTCCTTCTCCTGCAATTATGAAGTACACCGTTAGAATGTGGGGTTGTTTAATTAATAAAACACCAACACCAGCGGTGCAGCTCATAATCTGCAGATAAATGGAAAGACTCTTGAGTCCAACTGATAGAGTGTAAACCAATAAAACATCACATCAATACTTTCTATTTTACAATGAATTCCAGTGACAGTGAAGACTCCACAGTGAAGCAGAGAAGGAGATGTGAAAGAGGCAGCAGCAAACTCAACTCAGCAGCCAGACCTCTGAAGCAGCGTCAGACATACACACTATATTTTATAACAGTGATAACCAATAAATACATTGAAATCCCTGTTAAACTGTACCATGTTATTGGGTTGGGAGAATATTGTGCTGCCTCCTTGTCGCATTGACATCGTGGGAGGTCTTGTTATCAAACAGCGAAAAAAATCATCAAAATATTGCAGGACCGGTTAGTTGCACATCACGAAACTGTGCAAATATCCTGATGCTCTTATTCTTGATCCGAACCGAGACATCTGATCCAAATACATTAGATAAACACAATAATCCAGTAACTATTCCAGGGTTACTAAAACCAATACCATTAAATATAATGCAGCTCCTGCAAGACTGAAAGAGTAGACAATGAGGAGATTCCATTAGTAAATTGCTGGTAAAGAACAGGTGGCTGTGTAAAACACACAGTGAGAAAAAATACCGAGTACAGCAGCACAGTTAACATCGAGTTACACCATTATCAACTGATATACAGGCTTACCAGGAACTCCAATAGCATCAAGTACAGGATAATAAATCAATACGATCTGAAGCATTACTAAATATCCCATTTCTGTGAGAAGCAGAGACTTCTGTAAGCCTGGAACCCACAGCTCCAGCAGACACTCTGAGCTGATCCATTCCAATGGGTGCTGATTTATACAGGGGATAAGTCTCCACTGACACGGTTATACCCTGATCATTGCTATTAGTTACACTCACCTGAACAAACACATTGCATCAGCAGCTTTGACTCTTAAGTTTTTTTTAATTCATTCATGGGATGTGGGCGTCGCTGGCCAGGCCAGCATTTATTGCCCATCCCTAATTGCCCTTGAGGAGGTGGTGGTGAGCTGCCTTCTTGAACCACTGCAGACCATGTTAGGTAGATACACCCACAGTGCTGTTAAGAAGGGAGTTCCAGGATTTTGACCCAGCGACAGTGAAGGAATGGCTATTTAGTTCCAAGTCAGATGGTGTGTGAATTGGAGGGGAACTTGCAGGTGGTGGTGTTCCCATGTATCTGCTGCCCTTGCCATTCTAGTTGGTAGAGGTGGCGGGTTTGGAAGTTTCTGTCTCAGGAACATTAGAGCATTGCTGCAGTGCATCTTGTAGATGGTACACACTGCTGCCACTGTGCGTCAGTGGTGGAGGGAGTGAATGTTTGTCGATGGTGTGCCACTCAAGCAGGCTGCTTTGTCCTGGATGGTGTCGAGATTCTTGCGTGTTGTTGGAGCTGCACCCGTCCAGGCAAGTGGAGAGTATTCCATCACACTCCTGACTTGTGCCTTGTAGATGGGGGACAGTCTTTGTGGAGTCAACTCATTTTGAGATATGCCTGGTGCTGCTCCTGGCATGCCCTCATGCACTATTCATTGAACCAGGGTTGGTCTCCTGGCTTGATGGTAATGGTAGAGTGGGGGATATGCCGGGCCATGAGGTTACAGATTGTGGATGAGTACAATTCTGCTGCTGCTGATGGCCCACAGTGCCTCATGGATGCCCAGTTTTGCATTCCTAGATCTGTTCGGAATCTATCCCATTTAGCACGGTGATGGTGCCACACAACATGATGGATGGTATCCTCAATGTGAAGGCGGAACTTCGTCTCCACAAGTAATGTGCAGTGGTCACTCCTACCAATACTGTCATGGACTGAAGCATCTGCCGCTGGCAGATTGGAGAAGATGTGGTCAAGTATGTTTTTCCCTTGTGTTGGTGCCCCCAACACCTGCCACAGACCCAGTCTAGCAGCTATGTCCTTTCGGGCTCGGTCAGTAGCGGTGCTACCGAGCCACTCTTGGTGAAGGACATTGAAGTCCCCTACCCATTTTGTGCCCTTGCCACCCTCAGTGCTTTCTCCAAGTGGTGTTTAACATGGAGGAGTACTGAGTCATCAGCAGAGGGAGGGCGGTAGGTGGTAATCAGTTGGAGGTTTCCTTGCCCATGTTTGACCTGATGCCCTGAGACTTCATGGGGTCCGGAGTCGATGTTGAGGACTCCCAGGGCAACTCCCTCCCTACTGTATACCACTGTGCCACCACCTCTGGTGGGTCTGTCCTGCCGGTGGGACAGGACATACCCGGGGATGGTGATGGCAGTGTCTGGGACATTGTCTTTAAGGTATGATTCCGTGAGTATGACTATGTCAGGCTGTTGCTTGACTAGTCTGTGGGACAGCTCTCCCAACTTTGGCACAGGCTCCCAGATGTTAGTAAGGAGGACTTTGCAGGGTCGACAGGGCTGGGTTTGCCATTGTCATTTCCGGTGCCTAGGTCGATGCCTGTTGGTCCATCCGGTTTCATTCCTTTCGACTGACTTTGTAGCGGTTAGGTACAACTGAGTAGATTGCTAGGCCATTACAGAGGGCATGTAAGAGTTAACCACATTGCTGTGGTTTTGGAGACACATGTAGGCCAGACCAGGTAAGGACAGCAGACTACCTTCCCTGAAGGACATTAGTGAACCAGATGGGTTTTTACAACAATCGACAATGGTTTCATGACCATAATTAGACTAGCTTTTAATTCCAGATATATTACTTAAATTGAAATTGCACCTCTGATGTTGTGGGATTCGAACTCATGTCCCCAGTGAAATACCCTGGGTCTCTGGGTTACAAGGCCAGTGATAATACTACTGCTCGACCGCCTACCCATTGCACAGGAGGGTGATCACAGGGGGAATTATACAGGAGGGAGATCACAGGCCGAATTAGACAGGAGGGTGTTCACAGGGTGAATTAGACAGGATGGTGTTCACAGGTGGAATTTGACAGGAGGTTGTTCACAGCAAGAAATAGACAGGAGGGTATTCACATGGAGAATTAGGCAGGAGGGTGCTCACTGGGGGAATTAGACAGGATGGTGTTCACAGAGGGAATTTGACTAGAGGATGTTCACTGGGCGAATTAGGCAGGAGGGTGATCTCAGCGAGAATTAGACAGTAGAGTGTTCACAGGTTGGAAATGGACAGGAGAGTGTGCATAGGGGGAATTACACAGGAGGGTTTTCACTGGGGGAATTAGACAGGCGGGTGTTCACAGGGTGAATTAGACAGGAGGGTGTTCACAGCGAGAATTAGACAGTAGAGTGTTCACAGGTTGGAAATGGACAGGAGAGTGTGCATAGGGGGGATTATACAGGAGGGTGTTCACAGGGGGGAATTAGACAGGAGAGTGCACACAGGTGGAATTAGACAGGAGTGTGCCCACTCGGAGAATTACACAGGAGGGTGTTCACAGGGGGAATTGGACATGAGGGTGTTCACAGGGAGAATTAGACAGGAGGGTGTTCACAGGGAGAATTAGACAGGAGGATGTTGACAGGGGGAATTAGACAGGAGGATGTTAACAGGGGGAATTAGACATGAGGGTGATCACAGGGGGAAGTAGTCAGAAGTTGTTCACAGGGAGAATTAGATAGGAGGGTGTTCACAGGGGGGATTAGACAGGCGGGTTTTCACAGGGTGAATTAGACAGGCGGGTGTTCACAGGGAGAATTAGACAGTCGAGTGTTCACAGTTTGGAAATGGACAGGAGAGTGTGCATAGGGGGATTTATACAGGAGGTTGTTTACAGTGGGGAATTAGGAAGGAGGGTGCTCACAGGGGGAATTATACAGGAGTGTGTCCACTCGGAGAATTGCACAGGAGGGTGTTCACAGGGGGAATTAGACAGGAGGGTGTTCAGAGCGCGAATTAGACGGGAGGGGGTTCACAGGGGGAAGTAGACATGAGGGTGATCACAGGGAGAATTAGATAGGAGGGTGTTCACAGGGGGGATTAGACAGGAGGGTGTACACAGAGGGAATTAAACAGGAGGGTGTTCACAGGGTGAATTAGACAGGAGCGTTTTCACAGTGGGAATTAGACAGGAGAGTCTTCACAGAGGGAATGAGACAGGAGGGTGTTCACAGGGGGGATTAGACAGGATGGTGTTCACAGAGGGAATTAGACAGGAGGGTGTTCACAGAGGGAATGAGACAGTATGTTGTTCAGAGGGGAAATTAGACAGGTGGGTGTTCACAGCGGGAATTAGTCACGAGTCTTTTCACGGGGGGAATTATCCAGGAGGGTGTTCACAGGGGGATTGGGACAGGATGGTGTTCACAGAGGGAATTGGACAGGAGGTTGTTCACAGGGGGAATTATACAGGAGGGTGTTAACAGGGGGAATTAGACAGGAGTCTTTTCACGGGGGGAATTATCCAGGAGGGTGCAGACAGCGGGAATTAGACAGGAGGTTGTTCACAGGGGGAATTAGACAGGAAAGTGTTCACGGGGGGAATTCGGCAGGATTGTGTTCACAGAGGGAATTAGACAGGAGGTTGTTCATCGGGGAAATTAGACAGGAGAGTGCTCACATGGGGAATTAGACAGAGGGTGTTCACAGTGGGAATTAGACAAGAGGGTGATCACAGGGGGAATTAGACAGGAGAGTGTTCACATGGGGAATTAGGCAGGAAAGTGTTCACAGAGGGAATTAGACAGGTGGGTGTTCACAGGGGGAATTAGACAGGAGGGTGTTCACAGGGTGAATTAGACAGGAGGATGTTCACAGGGGGAATTAGACAGGAGGGTGTTCACAGGGGGGATGAGACAGGAGGGTGTTCACAGGGGGAGTTAGACAGGAGGGTGTTCACAGGGGGAATTAGACAGGAGAGTGTTCACAGGGGAAATTACACTGGAGAGTGTTCACAAGGGGAATTCGGCAGGAGAGTGTTCACAGAGGGGATTAGACAGGTGGGTGCTCACTGGGGGAATTATACAGGAGGGTGTTCACAGGGTGAATTAGACAGGAGGGTGTTCACAGGGTGAGTTAGACAGGATGGTGTTCACAGGGGGAATAAGACAGGAGGGTGTTCACAGGGGGAATTAGACAGGAGGGTGTTCACAGGGGCGATTGGACAGGATGGTGTTCTCAGGGGGAATTAGACAGGAGGATGTTCACAGTAGGAATTAGGCATGAGAGTGTTTACAGGGGGAATTAGACAGGAGGGTGTTCACAGGGGAGTTAGACAAGAGGGGGTTCACAGGGGGAATTAGACAGGAGCATTTTCAGAGGGGAAGTTAGACAGAAGGGTGTTTAGAGGCTGAATTAGAAAGAGGGGTGAACACAGGGGGAATTGGACATGAGGGTGATCACAGGGGGAATTAGACAGGAGGGTGAACACAGGGGGAATTAGCCAGCAGAGATTTTCACAGGGGGAATTGGACAGGAGGGTGTTCGCAGGGGGAGTTAGACAGGAGGGTGATCACAGGGGGAATTAGACAGGAGGGTGTTCAGAGCGGGAATTAGACGGGAGGGGGTTCACAGGGGGAAGTAGACATGAGGGTGATCACAGGGGGAATTATACAGGAGCGTGTTCACAGGGGGAAATACACAGGAGGGTGATCACAGGGGAATTAGACAGCAGAGATTTTCACAGGGGGAATTGGACAGGAGGGTGCTCACAGGGGGAATTAGAAAGGTGGGTGTTCTAGAGGGAATTAAACAGGAGGGTGTTCACATGGGCAAATGACGCAGCTGGGTTTTCAAAGGTGGAATCAAACAGAAAGGTGGTCACAGGAGGAATTAGACAAGAGTGTCTTCACAGGGGGTATACAACAGGAGGGTGATCAGAGGGGGAATTAGATTGGAGGGTGTTCACAGGGAGAATTAGACAGGAGGGTGTTCACAGTTGGAATTAGACAGGAGGGTGTTCACAGGGAGAATTAGACAGGAGGGTGTTCACAGGGAGAATTAGACAGGAGGGTGATCAGAGGGGTAATTAGATTGGAGGGTGTTCACAGGTGGAATTAGGCACCAGTTTGTTCAAAGGGGAAAATGGACAGCAGGGAGTTCACAGGGGGAATGACAAAGGAGGCTGTTCACTCGGGAATTAAACAGGAGGATGTTCTCAGTAGGAATTCGACTGGAGAATGTTCACGGCGGGGGGAATTATACAGGAGGGTGTTCACAGGGGGAATTAGACTGGAGGGAGTTCACAGGGGGAATTATACTTGAGGGTGTTCACAAGGGGAATTAGACAGGAGAATGTACACAGGGGGAATTAGACAGGAGAATGTTCACAGGGGGAATTACAAAGGAGGCTGCGCACTGTGGAACTAGACAGGAGGTGGTTCACAGGGGGAATTCGACAGGAGGGTGATAACAGGGGGAATTAGACAGGAGGGTGATCACAGGGGGTATTAGACAGGAGGGTGATCACAGGGGGAATTAAACAGGTGCGTATTCACTGGTGGAAATAGAGAAGTGGGTTTGCAAAGGATTATTAGACAGGAGCTTGTTCACAGGCGGATTTAGCCAGGATGTTGATCAGGGGGGGAATTAGACTGGAGGGTGTTCACAGGAGGAATAAGACAGGAGGGTGATCACAGGAGGAAAAAAGACAGGAGGTTGTTCACGGGGGCGGGGGGGTGGTAAGACAGGAGGGTGATCACAGGGGGAATTGGACAGGAGGGTGCTCACAGGGGGAATTAGACAGGAGGGTGTTCACAGGGGGAATTAGACAGGTGGGTGTTCTAGAGGGAATTAAACAGGAGGGTGTTCACATGGGCAAATGACGCAGCTGGGTTTTCAAAGGTGGAATCAAACAGAAAGGTGGTCACAGGGGGAATTAGACAGGAGCGTGTTCACAGGGGGTATACAACAGGAGGGTGATCAGAGGGGGAATTAGATTGGAGGGTGTTCACAGGGAGAATTAGACAGGAGGGTGTTCACAGCTGGAATTAGACAGGAGGGTGTTCACAGGGAGAATTAGACAGGAGGGTGTTCACAGGGAGAATTAGACAGGAGGGTGATCAGAGGGGTAATTAGATTGGAGGGAGTTCACAGGTGGAATTAGGCTCCAGTGTGTTCACAGAGGAAAATGGACAGCAGGGACTTCACAGGGGGAATTACAAAGGAGGCTGTTCACTCGGGAATTAAACAGGAGGATGTTCTCAGTAGTAATTTGACCGGAGAATGTTCACGGGGGGGAGGGGGGGGGCGGGGGGGGGGAATTATACTGGAGGGTGTTCACAGGTGGAATTAGACTGGAGGGAGTACACAGGGGGAATTATACTTGAGGGTGTTCACAGGGGGAATTAGACAGGAGAATGTACACAGGGGGAATTAGACAGGAGAATGTTCACAGGGGGAATTACAAAGGAGGCTGCGCACCAGGGAACTAGACAGGAGGTGGTTCACAGGGGGCATTAGACGGGAGGAGGTTCACAGGGGGTATTAGACAGGAGGGTGTTTACTGGGGGAATTAGACAGCAGCATGTTCAAAGGGGCAATTAGATCGGAGCATGTTCACAGGAGGAAATACACAGAACGGTGATTACAGGGGTAATTAGTCAGGAGGGTGATCACAGGGGGAATTAAACAGGAGGGTGTTTACTGGGGGAATTAGACAGAGGGTGCTCACAGGGGGAATTATACAGCAGGGTGTTCACAGGGGAATTAAACAGGAGGGTAGTCAGAGGTGGAATTAGACAGGAGGGTGTTCACAGCTGGAATTAGACAGGAGGCTGTTCACAGGGTGAATTAGACAGGAGGGTGTTCACTGGGGGAATTAGACAGGATAGTGTTCAGAGATGGAATGAGACTGGAGGCTATTCACACGGGGAATTAGGCAGGAGATTGTTCACAGGGAGAATTCAACAGGAGGGTGATCAGAGGGAGAATTAGACAGGAGGGTGTTCACAGCTGGAATTAGGCAGTAGAGTGTTCACAGCTGGAATTGGAGAGGAGGGTGTTCACAGGTGGAATTAGACAGGAAGGTGTTCACAGGTGGAATTACAAAGGAGGCTGTGCACAAGGGAATTAGACAGGAGGATTTTCACAGTGGGAATTCGACAGGAGGATGTTTACAGGGGGAATTATACAGGAGGGTGTTCACAGGTGGAATTAGACAGGAGGGTGTTCACAGGGGGAATTAGACAGGAGGGTGTTCCCGGGGGAATTACACATGAGGGTGTTCACAGGCGGAATTAGACAGGAGGGTGTTTACTGGGGAATTTGAGAGGAGGAGGTTCACAGGAGGAATTCGACAGGAGGGTGTTCACAGGGGGAATTTGACAAGAGGGTGTTCACAGGGGGAATTCGACAGGAGGATATTCACAGGGGGAATTAGATAGGAGGGTGTTCACAAGGTGAATTAGAGAGGAGGGTGTTCACAAGGTGAATTGGAGAGGAGTGATTTTCAAAGTGGGAATTAGAGAAGAGTGATTTTCAAAGTGGGAATTAAACAGGAGGGTGTTTACTCACGGAATTAGACAGAGGTTGCTCACAGGGGGGATCAGACGTGAGGGTTTTAACAGGTTGTATTAGACAGGAAGGTGGTCACTGGGGGAATTAGAAGGGAGCGTGTTTACTGGGGGAATTAGACAGGAGGGTCATCACAGCGGTAATTAGACAGGAGGGTGTGCACAGGTTCAATTAGACAGGATGGTCTTCACAGCGTGAATTAGACCGAAGCATGTTTATAGGGCGAATTACACAGGAGGGTGTTCACAGGGGGAGTTAGACAGGAGGGTGTTCACAGGTGGAATTAGACAGGAGGGTGCTCCAAGGGGAATCAGACTGGAGTGTCATCACAGCGGGAATTTGACAGGAGGTGGTTTACAGCGGAATTAGAGAGCTGGGTGTTCAAAGTGGGATTTGGACAGGAGGGTCGTCACTGCAGGAATTAGATAGGAGGGTGTTCACAGGTGGAATTAGACTGCAGGGTGTTCAGAGTTTGAATTAGACAGAAGGGTGATCACAGGGGGAATTAGACAGGAGGGTGATCACAGGGGGAATTATACAGGAGGGTAATCACAGGGGAAATTAGACAGGAGGGTGATCACTGGGGGAATTATACAGGAGGGTGATCACAGGGGGAATTAGACAGGAGGGTGATCACAGGGGGAATTCGACAGGAGGGTGATCACAGGGGGAATTCGACAGGAGGGTGATCACAAGGGAAATTAGACAGGAGGGTGATCACAGGGGGAATTAGACAGGAGGGTGCTCCAAGGGGAATCAGACTGGAGTGTCATCACAGCGGGAATTTGACAGGAGAGTGTTTACAGCGGAATTAGAGAGCTGGGTGTTCAAAGTGGGATGTGGACAGGAGGGTCGTCACTGCAGGAATTAGACAGGAGGGTGTTCACAGGTGGAATTAGACTGTAGGGTGTTCAGAGTTTGAATTAGACAGAAGGGTGATCACAGGGGGAATTATACAGGAGGGTGATCACAGGGGGAATTAGACAGGAGGGTTTTCACAGGTGGAATTAGACAGCAGTGGGTTCACAGGGGGAATTAGACAGGAGGGTGTTCACAGGGGAAATTGGACAGGAGGGTGTTCACAGAGGGAATTGTACAGAAGGGTGTTCACAGGTGGAATTAGGCAGGAGGGTGTTCACAGGGGAATTAGAGAGGTGGCTGTTCAAAGTGGGAATTAGACAGGAGGGTGTTCACCAGTGTAATTAGACTCGACGGTTTTCAGAGGGGAAATTAGACAGGAGGGTGTTCAAAGGGGGAATTAGACAGGAGGGTGTTCACTGGGGGAATTAGACAGGAGTGTGCTCAAAGGGGGAATTAGATCGGAGCACATTCAGAGGGTGAAATACACGGGAGGGTGATCACAGGGGGAATTAGACAGCAGAGATTTTCACAGGGGGAATTAGACAGGAGGGTGTTCACAGAGGGAAATTGACAGAAGGGTGGGCACAGGGGGAATTAAACAGGAGCGTAATCACTGAGGGAATGAGAGAAGAGGGTTTTCAAAGGATTATTAGACAGGAGCTTGATCACAGGCAGATTTAGACAGGAGGGTGATCAGAGGGGGAATTAGATCGGAGCACATTCAGAGGGTGAAATACACAGGAGGGTGATCACAGGGGGAATTAGACAGCAGAGATTTTCACAGGGGGAATTAGATAGGAGGGTCATCACAGGGGGATTTAGGCAGGAGGTTGTTCACTGGGGGAATTAGACAGGAGAGTGTTCACAGGAGGAATTAGACTGGAGGGTGTTCACAGGGCGAATTAGACAGGAGGGTGTTCACAGGGGGTAAATAGATTAGAGTGTGCTCACAGGGGGAAATAGACTGGAGGGTGTTCACAGGGCGTATTAGACAGGAGGTTGTTCCCATGGGGTATTGGACAGGAGGGTGTTCACAGGGGGTATTAGACAGGAGTGTGTTTGGTGGTGGATTAGACAGGAGGGTGTTCACAGGTGGATTCAGACAGAACGGTTTACAGAGGGGGAAACAGACAGGAGGGTGTTCAAAGGGAGAATTTGACAGGAGGGTGCTCAGAGCTGGAATTAGACTGGAGGGTGTTCACAGTGGGTATTAGACAGGTGGGTGTCTACAGGGGGAATTAAACAGGAAAGTTGTCACTGGGAGAATTAGACAGGAGCGTGTTGACAGGGGGTATTAGACAGCAAGTTGTTCACAGGGGGAATTCAACGGAGGGTGTTCACAGCTGGAATTCGACAGAAGGTGTTCACATGGGGTGTTCGACAAGAGGGTGTTTATAGGGGGAATTAGACAGGGGGATGTTCACAGGTGGATTTAGACGGGAGGGATACAAATGGGAATTGGAAAGGTGGGTGCTCACAGGGGGAATTAGACTGGAGTATGCTCACAGTGGGTATTAGACAGGTGGGTGTTCACAGGGGAAATTTAACAGGAGGGTGTTCACAGGGAGAATGAGACAGGAGGGTGTTCACAGTGGGAATTAAACAGGCAGGTGGTCACTGGGGGAATTAGACAGGAGCTGGACACAGAGGGTATTAGACAGGAGGGTGTTTACAGGGTGGATTAGACAGGAGGGTGTTCACAGGTGGAATTAGACGGGAGGGTTTACAGAGGGTGAATGTGACGGGAGGGTGCTCACAGCTGGAATTTGACAGGAGGGTGTTCACAAGGGGAGTTAGACAGGAGGGTGTTTACAGGGTGAATTAGAAGGGAGGGTTTACAGAGTGGGAATTAGACAGGAGGGTGTTCAAAGGGGGAATTAGACATGAGGGTCATCACAGGGAGAATTAGATAGGAGGGTCATTACAGGGGGAGTTAGACAGGACGTTGTTCACTGGGGGAATTAGACAGGAGGGAGTTCACAGGTGGAATTAGACTGGAGGGTGTTCACAGGGGGAATTTGACAGGAGAGTGTTCAACGGGGGAATTAGACAGGAGGGTGTTCACAGGGGGGGAATTAGACTGGAGGGTGTTCATAGTGGGTTTCAGACAGATGGGGGTTCACATGGGGAATTAGACAGGAGAATATTCACAGGGGGAAATACAATGGAGGAGGTTCACAGGGGGAATTTGACAGGTGCGTGTTCACAGGGGGAATTGGACCGGACAATGTTCACAGGGCGAAATACACAGGAGGGTGATCACACGGGGAATTAGTCAGCAGAGATTTTAACAGGGGGAATTGGACAGGAGGTTGTTCACAGGGGGAATTAGTCAGGTGGGTGATCACAGGGCGAATTAGACAGGAATGTCTTTTCAGGGGTAATCAGACAGGAGGGTGTTCTCATGGGGAATTAGAAAGGAGGGTGTTCACAGGGGGAATTAGACAGGAGGGTGTTCACAGGGGGAATTAGACAGGAGGATGTTCACAGGGGGAATTAGAGAGGATGGTGTTCACAGGTGGAATTAGACCGGATGGTTTTCACTGGGGGAATTATACAGGAGGGTGTTCACAGTGGAAATTGACAGGAGCGTCATCACAGTGAGAATTTGACAAGAGGGTCATCACAGGGGGAATTAGGCAGGATGATGTTTACAGGGGGATTTGGTCAGGAGGCTGTTCACTGGGTGAATTGGACAGGAGGGTGTTCACAGGTCGAATTAGACAGGAGGGTGTTCACAGGTCGAATTAGACAGGAGGGTCATCACGGGGGGAATTAGTCAGGAGGCTGTTCACTGGGTGAATTAGACAGGAGGATATTCACAGCTGGAATTCGACAGAAGGTGTTCACATGGGGTGTTAGACAAGAGGGTGTTTATAGGGGGAATTAGACAGGGGGATGTTCACAGGTGGATTTAGACGGGAGGGATACAGAGGGGGAATTGGAAAGGTGGGTGCTCACAGGGGGAATTAGACTGGAGTATGCTCACAGTGGGTATTAGACAGGTGGGTGTTCACAGGGGAAATTTAACAGGAGGGTGTTCACAGGGAGAATGAGACAGGAGGGTGTTCACAGTGGGAATTAAGCAGGCAGGTGGTCACTGGGGGAATTAGACAGGAGCTGGACACAGAGGGTATTAGACAGGAGGGTGTTTACAGGGTGGATTAGACAGGAGGGTGTTCACAGGTGGAATTAGACGGGAGGGTTTACAGAGGGTGAATGTGACAGGAGGGTGCTCACAGCTGGAATTTGACAGGAGGGTGTTCACAAGGGGAGTTAGACAGGAGGGTGTTTACAGGGTGAATTAGAAGGGAGGGTTTACAGAGTGGGAATTAGACAGGAGGGTGTTCAAAGGGGAAATTAGACATGAGGGTCATCACAGGGAGAATTAGATAGGAGGGTCATCACAGGGGGAGTTAGACAGGACGTTGTTCACTGGGGGAATTAGACAGGATGGAGTTCACAGGTGGAATTAGACTGGAGGGTGTTCACAGGGGGAATTTGACAGGAGAGTGTTCAACGGGGGAATTAGACAGGAGGGTGTTCACAGGGGGGGAATTAGACTGGAGGGTGTTCATAGTGGGTTTCAGACAGATGGGGGTTCACATGGGGAATTAGACAGGAGAATATTCACAGGGGGAAATACAATGGAGGAGGTTCACAGGGGGAATTTGACAGGTGCGTGTTCACAGGGGGAATTGGACCGGACAATGTTCACAGGGCGAAATACACAGGAGGGTGATCACACGGGGAATTAGTCAGCAGAGATTTTAACAGGGGGAATTGGACAGGAGGTTGTTCACAGGGGGAATTAGTTAGGTGGGTGATCACAGGGCGAATTAGACAGGAATGTCTTTTCAGGGGTAATCAGACAGGAGGGTGTTCTCATCGGGAATTAGAAAGGAGGGTGTTCACAGGGGGAATTAGACAGGAGGGTGTTCACAGGGGGAATTAGACAGGAGGATGTTCACAGGGGGAATTAGAGAGGATGGTGTTCACAGGTGGAATTAGACCGGATGGTTTTCACTGGGGGAATTATACAGGAGGGTGTTCACAGTGGAAATTGACAGGAGCGTCATCACAGTGAGAATTTGACAAGAGGGTCATCACAGGGGGAATTAGGCAGGATGATGTTTACAGGGGGATTTGGTCAGGAGGCTGTTCACTGGGTGAATTAGACAGGAGGGTGTTCACAGGTCGAATTAGACAGGAGGGTGTTCACAGGTCGAATTAGACAGGAGGGTCATCACGGGGGGAATTAGTCAGGAGGCTGTTCACTGGGTGAATTAGACAGGAGGGTGTTCACAGCTGGAATTCGACAGAAGGTGTTCACATGGGGTGTTAGACAAGAGGGTGTTTATAGGGGGAATTAGACAGGGGGATGTTCACAGGTGGATTTAGACGGGAGGGATACAGAGGGGGAATTGGAAAGGTGGGTGCTCACAGGGGGAATTAGACTGGAGTATGCTCACAGTGGGTATTAGACAGGTGGGTGTTCACAGGGGAAATTTAACAGGAGGGTGTTCACAGGGAGAATGAGACAGGAGGGTGTTCACAGTGGGAATTAAACAGGCAGGTGGTCACTGGGGGAATTAGACAGGAGCTGGACACAGAGGGTATTAGACAGGAGGGTGTTTACAGGGTGGATTAGACAGGAGGGTGTTCACAGGTGGAATTAGACGGGAGGGTTTACAGAGGGTGAATGTGACAGGAGGGTGCTCACAGCTGGAATTTGACAGGAGGGTGTTCACAAGGGGAGTTAGACAGGAATGTGTTTACAGGGTGAATTAGAAGGGAGGGTTTACAGAGTGGGAATTAGACAGGAGGGTGTTCAAAGGGGAAATTAGACATGAGGGTCATCACAGGGAGAATTAGATAGGAGGGTCATCACAGGGGGAGTTAGACAGGACGTTGTTCACTGGGGGAATTAGACAGGAGGGAGTTCACAGGTGGAATTAGACTGGAGGGTGTTCACAGGGGGAATTTGACAGGAGAGTGTTCAACGGGGGAATTAGACAGGAGGGTGTTCACAGGGGGGGAATTAGACTGGAGGGTGTTCATAGTGGGTTTCAGACAGATGGGGGTTCACATGGGGAATTAGACAGGAGAATATTCACAGGGGGAAATACAATGGAGGAGGTTCACAGGGGGAATTTGACAGGTGCATGTTCACAGGGGGAATTGGACCGGACAATGTTCACAGGGCGAAATACACAGGAGGGTGATCACACGGGGAATTAGTCAGCAGAGATTTTAACAGGGGGAATTGGACAGGAGGTTGTTCACAGGGGGAATTAGTCAGGTGGGTGATCACAGGGCGAATTAGACAGGAATGTCTTTTCAGGGGTAATCAGACAGGAGGGTGTTCTCATGGGGAATTAGAAAGGAGTGTGTTCACAGGGGGAATTAGACAGGAGGGTGTTCACAGGGGAAATTAGAGAGGATGGTGTTCACAGGTGGAATTAGACCGGATGGTTTTCACTGGGGGAGTTATACAGGAGGGTGTTCACAGTGGAAATTGACAGGAGCGTCATCACAGTGAGAATTTGACAAGAGGGTCATCACAGGGGGAATTAGGCAGGATGATGTTTACAGGGGGATTTGGTCAGGAGGCTGTTCACTGGGTGAATTAGACAGGAGGGTGTTCACAGGTCGAATTAGACAGGAGGGTGTTCACAGGTCGAATTAGACAGGAGGGTCATCACGGGGGGAATTAGTCAGGAGGCTGTTCACTGGGTGAATTAGACAGGAGGGTGTTTACAGCGGGAATTAGACACGAGCGTGTTCAGAGGTGGAATTAAACTGGAGGGTGTTCAGAGGGGGAATTAGACAGGATGGTCTTCACAGGGGCAATGAGACAGGAGGGTGATCACAGGGGGAATTAGATAGGAGCGTATTCACAGGGGGAATTAAACAGTGGCGTATTCACAGCAGGAATTAGACCGCAGCAAGTTAACAGGGCGAATTAGACAGGAGGGTGATCACGGCGGGAATTAAACAGGATGCTGTTCACAGGGGGATTGAGACAGGAGGGTGATAACATGGGGAATTAGACAGGAGAATGTAAACAGGGAGAATTAGACAGGAGCGTGTTCACAGGTGGAATTAGACACTAGGGTGTTCACAGGTGGAATTAGACAGGAGGGTGTTCACAGGGGGAATTAGACAGGATGGTGTTCACAGGGAGAATTAGACAGGATGGTGTTCACAGGTGGAATTAGACAGGATGGTGTTCACTGGTGGAATTAGACAGGAGGGTGTTCACAGGGGGAATTAGACAGGAGGGTGTTCACAGGTCGAATTTGACAGGAGGGTGTTCACAGGTCGAATTAGACAGGAGGGTCATCACGGGGGCAATTAGTCAGGAGGGTGTTCACAGGTCGAATTAGACAGGAGGGTGTTCACAGGGGGAATTAGACAGGAGGGTGTTCACAGGGCAAATTAGACAGAAGGGACATCACAGGGGGAATTAGACAGGAGGGTGTTTATTGGCGGAATTGTAAAGGAGGGTCATCACAGAGGGAATTTGACAGGGGGTGCTCAGAGCGGTAATTCGACAGGAGAGTTATCAGAGGTAGGAATTAGACAGGAGGGTGTTCACAAGGGGAGTTAGACAGGAATGTGTTTACAGGGTGAATTAGAAGGGAGGGTTTACAGAGTGGGAATTAGACAGGAGGGTGTTCAAAGGGGAAATTAGACATGAGGGTCATCACAGGGAGAATTAGATAGGAGGGTCATCACAGGGGGAGTTAGACAGGACGTTGTTCACTGGGGGAATTAGACAGGAGGGAGTTCACAGGTGGAATTAGACTGGAGGGTGTTCACAGGGGGAATTTGACAGGAGAGTGTTCAACGGGGGAATTAGACAGGAGGGTGTTCACAGGGGGGGAATTAGACTGGAGGGTGTTCATAGTGGGTTTCAGACAGATGGGGGTTCACATGGGGAATTAGACAGGAGAATATTCACAGGGGGAAATACAATGGAGGAGGTTCACAGGGGGAATTTGACAGGTGCATGTTCACAGGGGGAATTGGACCGGACAATGTTCACAGGGCGAAATACACAGGAGGGTGATCACACGGGGAATTAGTCAGCAGAGATTTTAACAGGGGGAATTGGACAGGAGGTTGTTCACAGGGGGAATTAGTCAGGTGGGTGATCACAGGGCGAATTAGACAGGAATGTCTTTTCAGGGGTAATCAGACAGGAGGGTGTTCTCATGGGGAATTAGAAAGGAGTGTGTTCACAGGGGGAATTAGACAGGAGGGTGTTCACAGGGGAAATTAGAGAGGATGGTGTTCACAGGTGGAATTAGACCGGATGGTTTTCACTGGGGGAGTTATACAGGAGGGTGTTCACAGTGGAAATTGACAGGAGCGTCATCACAGTGAGAATTTGACAAGAGGGTCATCACAGGGGGAATTAGGCAGGATGATGTTTACAGGGGGATTTGGTCAGGAGGCGGTTCACTGGGTGAATTAGACAGGAGGGTGTTCACAGGTCGAATTAGACAGGAGGGTGTTCACAGGTCGAATTAGACAGGAGGGTCATCACGGGGGGAATTAGTCAGGAGGCTGTTCACTGGGTGAATTAGACAGGAGGGTGTTTACAGCGGGAATTAGACACGAGCGTGTTCAGAGGTGGAATTAAACTGGAGGGTGTTCAGAGGGGGAATTAGACAGGATGGTCTTCACAGGGGCAATGAGACAGGAGGGTGATCACAGGGGGAATTAGATAGGAGCGTATTCACAGGGGGAATTAAACAGTGGCGTATTCACAGCAGGAATTAGACCGCAGCAAGTTAACAGGGCGAATTAGACAGGAGGGTGATCACGGCGGGAATTAAACAGGATGCTGTTCACAGGGGGATTGAGACAGGAGGGTGATAACATGGGGAATTAGACAGGAGAATGTAAACAGGGAGAATTAGACAGGAGCGTGTTCACAGGTGGAATTAGACACTAGGGTGTTCACAGGTGGAATTAGACAGGAGGGTGTTCACAGGGGGAATTAGACAGGATGGTGTTCACAGGGAGAATTAGACAGGATGGTGTTCACAGGTGGAATTAGACAGGATGGTGTTCACTGGTGGAATTAGACAGGAGGGTGTTCACAGGGGGAATTAGACAGGAGGGTGTTCACAGGTCGAATTTGACAGGAGGGTGTTCACAGGTCGAATTAGACAGGAGGGTCATCACGGGGGCAATTAGTCAGGAGGGTGTTCACAGGTCGAATTAGACAGGAGGGTGTTCACAGGGGGAATTAGACAGGAGGGTGTTCACAGGGCAAATTAGACAGAAGGGACATCACAGGGGGAATTAGACAGGAGGGTGTTTATTGGCGGAATTGTAAAGGAGGGTCATCACAGAGGGAATTTGACAGGGGGTGCTCAGAGCGGTAATTCGACAGGAGAGTTATCAGAGGTAGGAATTAGACAGGAGGAGGTTCACAGGGGGAATTAAACTGGAGGGTGTTCACAGGTGGAATGAGACAGGAGGGTGATCTCACGGGGAATTAAAAAGGAAGGTGGTCAATTGGGGAATTAGACAGGAGGTTGTTCACAGGGGGAATCAGACAGGAGGGTCATCACAGCGGGAATTAGACAGGAGGGTGTTCAGAGGGGGAATTAGACAGGGGGATGTTCACAGGTCGAATTAGACAGGAGGATGATCACAGGGGGAAATAGAAAGAGGGTGTTCACTGGGGGAAATAGACAGGAGCGTGTTCACAGGGGGAATTACACAGCAGGGTGTTCACAGTGGGAATCAGACAGGATGGAAAGCACAGCGGCAATTAGACAGGAGGGTGTTCACAGGGGAATTATGCAGGATGGTGCTCACAGGGATAATTAGACAGGAGGGTGTTCAAAGTGGGAATTAGACACGAGGAGGTTCACAGTGGTAATTTGACAGGTGGCTGTTCACTGGGGGAATTAGACAGGAGGCTGTTCACTGGGGGAATTATGCAGCAGAGATCTTCACAGGGGGAATTGGACAGGAGGGTGATCACAGAGGGAATTAAACAGGAGCGTGTTCACTGGGGGAATTAGAGAAGAGTATTTTCAAAGGGATAATTAGACAGGAGGGTGTTCAACGGTGGAAAATGGCAGGACGCTGTTCAAAGGGGGAATTAGACAGCAGGTTTGCTCACAGGGGGCATTCGACAGGTGCTGTTCACACGGGGAATTAGACAGGGGGTGTTCACAGGGGGAATTGGACAGGAGGGTGTTCACAGGTAGAATTAGACCGGAGGGTGTTTACAGGGGGAATTAGTCAGGAGGGTGTTTGCAGGCGAATTCGACACGGAGCTGTTCACAGGTGGAAATGGACTGGTGGGTTTTCAGTGGGGAAATTTGACAGGAGGATGTTCAGAGGCTGAATTAGACAGAAGGGTGATCACAGGGGGAATTAGACAGCAGAGATTTTCACAGGGGGAGTTAGACAGGAGGGTGTTCACAGGGGGATTGAGGCAGGAGTCTCATCACAGCGGGAAATTGACAGGAGGGTGTTCACATGTGGAATTAGACAGAAGGGTGATCACACGGGGAATTAGACAGGAGTAGGTTCACAGGAGAAGTTTCAAAGCACGCTGTTCTCTTGGGAATTAGACAGGAGACTGTTCACAGGGTGAATTGGACAGGAGGCTGTTCACAGGCAGAATTAGTCAGGAGTGTGATCATAGGGGAGTTCGACAGTAGGGTGTTTACAAGGGGAATTTGACAGGAGGGTTTTCACAGGTGGAATTAGACAGGAGTGGGTTCACAGCTGGAATTAGACAGGAGAGTGTTCACAGGAGGAATTAGACTGGAGGGTGTTCACAGGTGGAATTAGACAGGAGGGTGTTCACAGGTCGAATTAGACAGGAGGGTCATCACGGGGGGAATTAGACAGGAGGGTGTTCACAGGTCGAATTAGACAGGAGGGTGTTCATAGGGCAAAATAGACAGAAGGGACATCACAGGGGAAATTAGACAGGAGGGTGTTTATTGGGGGAATTAGACAGGAGGGTGTTCACAGGGGGAATGAGACAGGAGGGTGATCACACGGGGAATTAAAAAGGAAGGTGGTCAATTGGCGAATTAGACAGGAGGTTGTTCACAGTGGGAATCAGACAGGAGGGTCATAACAGCGGGAATTAGACAGGAGGGTGTTCAGACGTGGAATTAGACCGGAGGGTGTTCAGGGGGGGAATTAGACTGGGGGAGTGTTCACAGGGCGAATTAGACAGGAGGATGATGACAGGGGGAAATAAACAGAGGGTGTTCACTGGGGGAAATAGACAGGAGCGTGTTCGCAGGGGGAATTACACAGCAGGGTGTTCACAGTGGGAATCAGGCAGGATGTTAAGCACAGCGGGAATTAGACAGGAGGGTGTTCACAGGGGGAATTATGCAGGATGGTGCTCACAGAGGTAAATAGACAGGAGGGTGATCATAGGGGAATTAGACAGTAGGGTGTTCACAAGGGGAATTCGACAGGAGGGTTTTCACAGGTGGAATTAGACAGGAGTGTGTTCACAGAGGGATTTCGACAGGAGGATGATCACAGGGGCAATTAGACAGTAAAGTTTTCAGAGGGGGCATTAGAGAGGAGGCTGTTCTCAGGGGAAATTAGAAAGGATGGTGTTCACAGGGGGAATTAGACAGGAGATCGTTCACAGGTGAAATTAGACAGAAGGGTGCTCACCGGGAGAACTAGAGAGGATTGTGTTCACAGGTGGAATTAGACCGGAGGGTTTTCACTGGGGGAATTTGGCAGGAGGGTGTCACAGGTGGAATTAGACTGTAGGGTGTTCAGAGGGCGATTTCGACAGGAGGGTGTTCACATTGGGAATTAGACAGGAGGGTGTTCACAGGGGGAATGATACAGGATGGTGATCCCAGGGGGAATTCGACAGGAGGGTGTTCACAGGGGGAATTAGATCGGTGGTGTTCACAGGGGGAATTAGACAAGAGGTTGTTCACAGGGGGAATTAGACGAGAGGGTGTTCACAGGGGGAATTAGGCAGGAGGGTGTTCAGAGGGGGAATTCGACAGGAGGAAGTTCACAGGTAGATTTTGCCAGGAGTGTGTTCTCAGGGAAATTAGACAGTAGGGTTTCCACAGGGGGAATTAGTCAGCACGGTGATCACAGGGGGAATTGGACAGGAAAGTGTTCAGAGGGGGTATTAGAGAGGAGGCTGTTCACAGGGGGAATTGGACAGGAGGGTGTTCACAGGTGGATTGAGAGTGGCGTCTGATCACAGGGGAAATTAGACACGAGGGTGTTCACACGGGGGAGTTCACACGGGGGATTTGAAAGGATGGTGTTCACAGGGGGAATAAAACAGAAGGGTGATCACCGGGGGAATTAGACAGGAGTTTGTTCACAAGGGCAAATTAGACTTGAAGGTGTTCACAGGGGAAATTATGCAGGAGGGTGTTAACAGGGGGAATAAAACAGAAGGGTGATCACCGGGGGAATTATACAGGATGGTGTTCACAAGGGGAATTCGACAGGAGGGTTTTCACAGGTGGAATTAGACAGCAGTGGGTTCACAGGGGGAATTAGACAGAATGGTGTTCACAGGGGGAATTAGACAGGAGAATGTTCACAGGAGAAATTACAAAGCACGCTGTTCTCTTGGGAATTAAACAGGAGGCTGTTCACAGGCAGAATTAGTCAGGAGGGTGATCATAGGGGAATTAGACAGTCGGGTGTTCACAAGAGGAATTCGACAGGAGGGTTTTCACAGGTGGAATTAGACAGGAGTGTGTTCACAGAGGGATTTCGACAGGAGGATGATCACGGGGCAATTAGACAGTAAAGTCTTCAGAGGGGGTATTATAGAGGAGGCTGTTCTCAGGGGAAATTAGAAAGGATGGTCTTCACAGGGGGAATTAGACAGGAGCTTGTTCACAGGTGAAATTAGGCAGAAGGGTGTTCAGAGGGCGAATTAGACAGGAGGGTGTTCACATGGGGAATTAGACCGGAGGGTTTTCACTGGGGGAATTTGGCAAGAGGGTGTCACAGGTGGAATTAGACTGTAGGGTGTTCAGAGGGCGAATTAGACAGGAGGGTGTTCACATGGGGAATCAGACAGGAGGGTGTTCACAGGGGGAATTAGACAGGAGGAAGTTCACAGGTCGATTTTGACAGGAGTGTGTTCTCAGGGGAATTAGACAGTAGGGTTTCCACAGGGGGAATTAGTCAGCACGGTGATCTCAGGGGGAATTGGAAAGGAAAGTGTTCAGAGGGGGTATTAGAGAGGAGGCTGTTCACAGGGGGAATTGGACAGGAGGGTGTTCACGGTTGGATTGAGAGTGGAGTCTGATCACAGGGGGAATTAGACACGAGGGTGTTCACACGGGGGATTTGAAAGGATGGTGTTCACAGGGGGAATAAAACAGAAGGGTGATCACCGGGGGAATTAGACAAGAGTTTGTTCACAGGGTGCAATTAGACAGGAGGGTGATCACAGGGGGAATTATGCAGGAGGGTGTTCACAGGGGGAATAAAACAGAAGGGTGATCACCGGGGGAATTATACAGGATGGTGTTCACAGGGGGAATAAAACAGAAGGGAGATCACCGGGGGATTAGACAAGAGTTTGTTCACAGGGGGCAATTAGACAGGAGGGTGATCACAGGGGAATTATGCAGGAGCAGGCTTGTGCAAAGTGGAGAGTTAGACCGGAGGGTGTTTGGCTTCATTGGGTAAGTTCAACAGCTGTGCGGTGTTCACGGTTGTGGGGATTTAGACAGATGTGCTGGTGTTCACCAGGCCTGTATTCGACACGAAGGGGTTAGAAAGGAAGGTTTTCTTCAAAGACGGGTCTGAATATTGTAGATATTGCAGGAAAGATGTGGGGGCATTGACGAGTGTCCAGAAAAGATTCACGAGGGTGGCTCCAAGGATGAGGAACTTCAATCATGAAGATAGATTGGAGAAGGTACGATCAGCTTAAGGAGAGAGGAAGTGCGAGAGTGTCTGACATCCTTGAAAATGGATAATTCACCAGGGCTGGATGGAATATATCCCAGACTATTAAAGGAAGTCAGTGGGGAAATAGCGGATGCTCTGAGGATCATCTTCAAATCGTCACTACAAGCATGTGACCTATCAGAGGATCGGAGGTCTGCAAAGGTTGCACCATTATTTAAAAGGGGAGCAAGGGATAGAACAAATAATTACAGGCTGGTCAGTCAGACCTCAGTGGTGGGCAAATAATTAGAGTCAGTTCTCACAGATCGGATAAACTGTTGCTTCTAAAGGCTCGGATTACTCAGGGATGGTCAGTATGCATTTGTTAAGGGAAGGTCATGTCTTACTAACTTAACTGATTTTTTTTGAGTAACTGACAAGGACGATTGATGATGGTCGTTCAGTGGATGTTGTCTCCATGGATTTTAGGAAGGCATTTGACAAGTTCCCACATGGCAAGTGGTCAAAAATGATTGAGTTGGTTCCAAAATTGGCTCAGGGAAAGGGAACAAAGTGCGATGTATGATTTTGCTTATTGAAAGCAGTTTCCAGTGGACTTTCCCCAGGACTCAGTGTTGGGTTCCTTGCTGTTGGGATATATATTAATGATTTGAGACGTAAATGTGGGAGGCAAGATTGGGAAATTTGCAGATGACACAAAAATTGGCCGGGCAGTTGATAGTGAAGAGGATAGCTGTCGACTCCAGAATTATATCAATGGTTTGGTTGAGTGGCGGTAAAATGGTAAATGGATTTTTTTTAGATTTAGAGATACAGCACTGAAACAGGCCCTTTGGCCCACCGAGTCTGCGCTGACCATTAACCACCCATCTATACTAATCCTACACTAATTCCATATTCCCACCACATCCTCACCTGTCCCTATATTCCCCTACCACCTACCATTACTGGTGGCAATTTTATAATGGCCAATTCACCTGTCAACCTGCAAGTCTTTTGGCTGTGGGAGGAAACCGGAGCACCCAGAGGAAACCCACGCAGACAGAGGGAGAACTTGCAAACTCCACACAGGCAGTACCCAGAATTGAACCCGGGTCACTGGAGCTGTGAGGCTGCGATGCTGACCACTGCGCCACTGTGCCTCCCAAATGGAATTACATTCTGGATTAATCTGAGGTAATGCAATTGGGGAGGGCAAACAAAGCAAGGGAATACACAACAAACGGGAGGATATTGAGAGGGGTAGAAGAAGTGAGAGACCTTGGAGTGCATGTCAACAGGTCCCTGAAGGTGGCAAGACAGGTAGATACGTAGAAGGCATATGGAATGCTTTCCTTTAATGGCCGAGAAATAGAATCTAGAGCAGGATTGTAAAGCTGGAACTGTATGAAACACTGGATGGGCCACAGTTGGACTATTGTGTTCAGATATGGTCGCCACATTACAGAAAGGACATAATTGTTATAGAGAGGGTACAGAAGAGATTTACAAGAATGCTGCTGGGCACGAAAGTTACAGCGATGAGTAAAGATTGGATAGAGTCGTTTTCCTTACAGCAGAGCAGGCTGAGAGGTGACTTAATTGAGGTGTCCAAAATTATGAGGGGCCAAGATCGAGTAGAGAGGCAGGATCTGTTTCTCCTCGCAGAGAAGTCTATTACCAGGGGGCACAGATTTAAGGTGATTAGATGAGACATGAGGGAAATCTTTTTCACCCAGAGGGTGGTGGGTGTCTGGAATTAACTGCCAGGAATAGTGGTGGAGACAGAAACCCTCAATTCTTTTAGAAGTACCTGGACATGCACATGAACTGCTGTCACCGGCATGACTATGGACCAGGTGCTGGAAAGTGGGATTAGATTGTGTGACTAGTTTTTTCGGCCAGCACGGTTACGATGGGCCGAATGGCCTCCTTCTGTGCCATAATTTGTTGATGATTCTATGGTTCTAATGGAACCAAGTGATGTCAGTTGCAGTGAAAGAGGCCAATGTCAGAGGGATGGAGAGATCCCGGATAAGTTTGCTGCAGGTTTGGGGAAAGGCTAGAGATGGGGAGGGGTGAGGACATGGAGTTATTTTAACTCAGTGATAACAATTTTAATTATAAGGGGTTAGGGAAATGGGTGCCAATGAGGGTATTGAAGGTGATGGTGATGGACGAGCAGGACTTGGTAAGGACTGGACATCAGCAGCAGAGTTTTGGACCAGTTGATATTGATGTGATGCCGATCAGAATTGAACTGGAGGAATGGAGTCAGGAGGTGGCACAGTTCTAATTTTACTGGAGACATTAACCAATGTCGAATAAACAGGTAAATACGAGCATAAAGACATATGAATTAGGAGCAGAAGAAGGCCATTTGGCCCATCGAGCTTCCTCCACTATTCAATAAGATCATGGCTCATCTGTTTATGTCTTGAATTCCACACTCCCATATGCCCCGATAAAGATGGATTCCCTTGTCTAACATGAATCTATTCACCTCCACCTTAAAATTATTCAATGACCCCGCCACCACCACCTTCGAAAGCAAAGAATTCCAACGTCGCAGAACCCTCTGAGAGAAAAAAAAATCTCCTCATCGCTGTCCCAAAATGGCGGCCGCTAATTTTAAAACAGTGCCCCCCAATTCAGGACTCGCCATCAAGAGGAAACAACCATTCCACATCCACCTGGTCAAGACTGTTCAGGATCCTATATATTTTAATCAAGTCTCTCCTCACTCTTCCAATCTCCAGTCAAAACAAGACCAGTCTGTCCAACCTTCCTCATAAGACAACCCGCCCATTCCATTTTCATTGCAGCAGCTTATTCGGGAGCAGAGAGTGCGAGCGAGGGAGCAGCTGGGAAGGTCAGTTTCAGCTAAAACTTAATTTCCTTTTGTTTTCGGCGGACCAAGGGGCTGCTGGGTAAGTAAAACCCTATATATTTGGGCCGTTAAGGCACAGGAACAGGCCTTTCAGCCCTCCAAGCCTGCACCGATCCAGATCCTCTACCTAAACATGTCGCCTATTTTCTAAGGGTCTGTATCTCTTTGCTTCCTGCCCATTCATGTATCTGTCTAGATACATCTTAAAAGACGCTATCGTGTTCGCATCTACCACCTCCACTGGCAACGTATTCCAGGCACCCACCACCCTCTGCATAAAGAACTTTCCACGCATATCCCCCCAAAACATTTCCCCCCTCAATTTGATCTCGTGACCACTTGTAATTGAATCCCCCACTCTGGGAAAAAGCTTCTTGCTCTCCACCCTGTCTCTACCTCTCATGATTTTGTACACATCAAGCAGGTCCCCCATCAACCTCCGTCTTTCTAATGAAAATAATACTAATCTACTCAACCTCTCTTAATAGCTAGCGCCCTCCATACCAGGCAACATCCTGGTGAACCTCCTCTGCACCCTCTCCAAAGCATCTACATCCTTTTGATAATGTGGTGACCAGAACTGCACGCAGTATTCCAAATGTGGCCGAAACAAAGTCCTCTGCAACTGTAACGTGACCTGCCAACTCTTGTACTTAATACCCCGTCCGATGAAGGAAAGCATGCCGTATGCCTTCTTGACCACTCTATTTACCTGCATTGCCACCTTCAGGGAACAATGGACCTGAACACCCAAATCTCTCTGTACATCAATTTTCCCCAGGACTTTTCCATTTACTGTATAGTTCACTCTTGAATTGGATCTTCCAAAATGCATCACCTCGCATTTGCCGTGATTGAACTCCATCTGCCATTTCTCTGCCCAACTATCCAATCTATCCATATTCTGCTGTATTCTCTGACAGTCCCGTTCACGATCTGCTACTCCACCAATCTTAGTGTCGTCTGCAAACTTGCTAATCAGACCACCTATACTTTCCTCCAAATCATTTATGTATATCACAAACAACAGTGGTCCCAGCACGGATCCCTGTGGAAAACCACTGGTCACACGTCTCCATTTTTTAGAAACTCCCTTCCACTGCTACTCTGTCTCCTGTTGCCCAGCCAGTTCTTTATCCATCTAGCTAGTACACCCTGGATCCCATGCGTCTTCACTTTCTCCATCAGCCTACCATGGGGAACCTTATCAAACGCCTTATTGAAGTCCATGCATATGACATCTACAGCCCTTCCCTCATCAATCAACTTTGTCACTTCCTCAAAGAATTCTATTAAGTTGGTAAGACATGACCTTCCCTGCACAAAACCATGTTGCCTATCACTGATAAGCCCATTTTCTTCCAAATGGGAATAGATCCTATCCCTCAGTATCTTCTCCAGCAGCTTCCCTACCACTGACGTCATGCTCACCGGTCTATAATTACCTGGATTATCCCTGCTACTCTTCTGAAACAAGGGGACAACATTAGCAATTCTCCAGTCCTCCGGGACCTCACCCGTGTTTAAGGATGCTGCAAAGATATCTGTTAAGGCCCCAACTATTTTCTCTCTCGCTTCTCACAGTAACCTGGGATAGATCCCATCCGGACCTGGGGACTTGTCCACCTTAATGCCTTTTAGAATACCCAACACTTCCTCCCTCCTTATGCCGACTTGACCCAGAGTAATCAAACATCTGTCCCTAACCTCAACATCCGTCATGTCCCTCTCCTCGGTGAATACCGATGCAAAGTGCTCATTTCGAATCTCACCCGTTTTCTCTGACTCCAAGCATAACATTCCTCCTTTGTCCTTGAGTGGGCCAATCTTTTCTCTCGTTACCCTCTTGCTCCTTATATATGAATAAAAGGCTTTGGGATTTTCCTTAACCTGTTTGCTAAAGATATTTCATGACCCCTTTTAGGCCTCTAAATTCCTCGTTTCAGTCTGGTCTTACATTCCCGATATTCTTTCAAAGCTTCGTCTTTCTATAGCCTCCTAGACCCTATGTATGCTTCATTTTTCCTCTTAGCTCGTCTCACAATTTCACCTGTCATCCATGGTTCCCTAATCTTGCCATTTCTGTCCCTCATTTTCACAGGAACATGTCTCTCCTGCACGCTAATCAACCTCTCTTTAAAAGCCTCCCACATATCAAATGTGGATTTACCTTCAAACAGCTGCTCCCAATCTACATTCCCGAGCTCCTGCCGAATTTTGGTATAGTTGGCCTTCCCCCAATTTAGCACTCTTCCTTTAGGACCACTCTCGTCTTTGTCCATGAGAATTCTAAAACGTACGGAATTGTGATCACTATAACCAAAGTAGTCCCCTACTGAAACTTCAACCACCTGTCCGGGTTCATCCCAACACGAGGTCCAGTATGGCCCCTTCCCGAGTTGGACTATTTACATACTGCTCTGGAAAACCCTCCTGGATGCTCCTTACAAATTCTGCTCCATCTGGACCTCTAACACTAAGTGAATCCCAGTCAATGTTGGGAAAATTAAAATCTCCTATTACCACCACCCTGTTGCTCTTACATCTTTCCATAATCTGTTTACATATTTGTACCTCTATCTCACGCTCGCTTTTGGGAGGCCTGTAGTACAGCCCCAACATTGTTACCGCACCCTTCCTATTTCTGAGATCTGCCCATTTTGCCTCACTGCTCGAGTCCTCCATAGTGCCCTCCTTCAGCACAGCTGTGATATCCTCTTTGACCAGTAATGCAACTCCTCCACCCCTTTTACCTCCCTCTCTATCCCGCCTGAAGCATCGATATCCTGGGATATTTAGTTGCCAATCATGCCCTTCCCTCAACCAAGTCTCAGTAATAGCAATAACATCATACTCCCAGGTACTAATCCAAGCCCTAAGTTCATCTGCCTTACCTACTACACTTCTTGCATTAAAACAAATGCACCTCAGACCACCAGTCCCTTTGAGTTCATCATCTGCTCCCTGTCTACTCTTTCCCTTAGTCACGCTGACTTCATTATCTGGTTCCTTACAGGCTTTAGTTACTACCTCCGTACTGCCACTGACCTCCTCATTTGGTTCCCATCCCCCTGCTACATTAGTTTAAACCCTCCCCAACAGCGTTAGCAAAAGCACCCCCAAGGACATTGGTTCCAGTCCGGCCCAGATGTAGACCGTCCAATTTGTAATAGTCCCACCTCCCCAAGAACCGGTCCCAATGTCCCAAAAATCTGAACCCCCTCCCTCCTGCACCATCTCTCAAGCCACGCATTCATCCTGACTATTATTTCATTTCTACTCTGACTATCACGTGGCACTGGTAGCAATCCTGAGATTACTACATCTGAGGTCCTACTTTTTAACCTGGCTCCTAACTCCCTAAATTCTGCTGGTAGGACCTCATCCCGTTTTTTACCTATATCATTGGTGCCTATGTGCACAATGACAACTGGCTGTTCACCCTCCCCTTTCAGAATGTTCTGCAGCCGATCTGAGACATCCCTGACCCGTGCACCTGGGAGGCAACATACAATTCGGGAGTCTCGTTTTCGACCACAGACCCGCCTATCTACTCCCCTTACAATCGAATCCCCGATGACTATAGCCCTTCCACGCTTTTTCCCGCCCTTCGGAACAGCACAGCCAGCCACGGTGCCATGAACCTGGCTACTGCTGCCTTCCCCTGGTGAGCCATCACCCTCAACAGTATCCAAAATGGTACACCTGTTTTGGAGGGAGATGACCGCAGGGGACACCTGCGCTGACATCCTGCTCTTTCTTTGCCTTTTGGTCACCCATTCCCTTTCCCCCTCAGCAATCCAAATCTGCAGTGTGCCAATTCGCTAAACGTGCTATCCATGACATCCTCAGCATCGCGTATGCTCCAAAGTGAGTCCATCCGCAGCTCCAGAGCCGTCATGCGGTTTAACAAGAGCTGCAGTGATAGGCAACATGGTTTTGTGCAGGGAAGGTCATGTCTTACCAACTTAATAGAATTCTTTGAGGAAGTGACAAAGTTGATTGATGTGGGAAGGGCTCTAGAGGTCAGAGACATGGACTTCAGTAAGGCGTTTGATAAGGTTCCCCATGGTAGGCTGATGGAGAATGTGAAGTCACATGGGGTCCAGGGTGTACCAGCCAGATGGATAAAGAACTGGCTGGGCAACAGGAGACAGAGAGTAGTAGTGGAAGGGAGTTTCTCAAAATGGAGACGTGTGACCAGTGGTGTTCCACAGATATCCGTGCTGGGACCACTGTTGTTTGTGATACACATAAATGATTTGGAGGAAAGTATAGGTGGTCTGATTAGCAAGTTTGCAGACGACACTAAGATTGGTGGTGTAGCAGATAGTGAAGGGGACTGTCAGAGAATACAGCAGAATATAAATAGTTTGGAGAGTGGGGCAGAAAAATGGCAGATGGAGTTTAATCAGGGCAAATGCGAGGTGATGCATTTTGGAAGATCCAATTCAAGAGTGAACTATACAGTAAATGGAAAAGTCCTGGGGAAAATTGATGTACAGAGAGATTTGGGTGTTCAGGTCCATTGTTCCCTGAAGCTGGCAACGCAGGTCAATAGAGTGGTCAAGTAGGCATGCTTTCCTTCATCGGACGGGGTATTGAGTACAAGCGTTGGCAGCTCATGTTACAGTTGTATAAGAATTTGGTTCGGCCACATTTGGAATACTGCGTGCAGTTCTGGTCGCCACATTACCAAAAGGATGTAGATGCTTTGGAGAGGGTGCAGAGGAGGTTCACCAGGATGTTGCCTGGTATGGAGGGAGCCAGCTATGAAGAGAGATTGAGCAGATTCGGATTATTTTCATTAGAATGACGGAGGTGGAGGGGGGACTTGATTGAGGTGTACAAAATCATGAGAGGTATAGACAGGGTGGATAGCAAGAAGCATTTTCCCAGAGTGGGGGATTCAATTACCAGGGGTCACGACTTCAAAGTGAGAGGGGAAAAGTTTAGGGGGGGTATGCGTGGAAAGTTCTTTACGCAGAAGGTGGTGGGTGCCTGGAACGCATGGCCAGCGGAGTTGGTAGACGCAGGCAAGATAGCGTCTTTTAAGATGTATCTGGACAGATACGTGAATGGGCAGGAAGCAAAGAGATACAGACCCTTAGAAAATAGGCGACATGTTTAGATAGAGGATCTGGATCGGCGCAGGCTTGGAGGGCCGAAAGGCCTGTTCCTGTGCTGTCATTTTATTTCTTCTTTGCAGCTGGACACACTTCCAGCATGTGAAGGAGTCAGGGACATCAGCCGTGTCCCTGAGCTCCCACATTGAGCAAGAGGAGCATAACAAGGGTCTGAGATCTCCTGCCATTTTTAATCTTAAGCTTACCTTAGTCTCAACTTGGATAAATCAAAAAGGAACGAAATGTTTTTACCAATCACACGAAAACAAATAAATAGAAAACGCCTTACCTTATCTGCGCACCACCGAGTCCTTTTTTTTGGTTAGAAGAGGAGGGCGGGTCGGAGACACTACAGGTGTCGTGTCTCAGGTTCAGCCCCAGCCCAAATATATAGGACTTACTGACAAAGCTGCCACCTCGCTCTCCCTGCCGCCGCTGCAAAAGGAAACGGCCGAAACAAAAAGCTAAGTGTATATAAGTTGGAAACTCACTGACCCAGCTGCCACCTCGCTCTCCCTGTCGCCGCTGAGAGCTTTTTAAATCCACTCTTCTCCCACTGCTCATCTCTTATTCACCAAGTTCTGGTGCTTTTTTAAATCCACTCCTCTCCCACTGCTCATCTCCTTTTCACCAGGTTTTGGTGATTTTTCAATCCATTCCTCTCCCACTGATCCTTTTTTATTCACCAGGCTTTGGTGAGGATTAAATCTACTCCTCTCCCAAGGCTCCTCTCTTATTCACCAGGTTTTGGTGCTTTCTAAATCCACTCCTCTCCCACTGCTCCTCACTTATTCACCAGGTTTTGTTGCTTTCTAAATCCACTCCTCTCCCGCTGCTCATCTCTTATTCACCAGGATTTGTTGCTTTTAAAATCCACTCCTCTCCCACTGCTCCTCTCTTATTCACCAGGTTTTGTTGCTTATTGAATCCACTCCTCTCCCACTGCACCTCTGTCATTCTCCAGGTTTTGGTACTTTTTAAATACACTCCTCTAATACTGCTCCCCTTTCATTCACCAGGTTTTGGTGCATTTTAAATCCACTCCTTTCCTGAAGCCCCTCTCTTATTCACCAGGATTTTGTCCTTCTTAAATGCAATCCTCTCCCACTGCTCCTCTCTTATTCACCAGGTTTTTGTCCTTCTTAAATCCACTCCTCTCCCACTGCTCCTCTCTTATTCACCAGGTTTTGGTTCTTTTTAAATCCACTCTTCTCCCGCTGTTCCGCTCTTATTCACCAGGTTTTGGTTCTTTTTAAATCCACTCTTCTCCCGCTGTTCCGCTCTTATTCACCAGGTTTTGGTTCTTTTTAAATCCACTCTTCTCCCGCTGTTCCGCTCTTATTCACCAGGTTTTGGTTCTTTTTAAATCCACTCTTCTCCCGCTGTTCCGCTCTTATTCACCAGGTTTTGGTTCTTTTTAAATCCACTCTTCTCCCGCTGTTCCGCTCTTATTCACCAGGTTTTGGTTCTATTTAAATCCACTCTTCTCCCGCTGTTCCTCCCTTATTCACCAGGTTTTGGTTCTGTTTAAATCCACTCCTCTCCCGCACTGCTCCTCTCTTATTCACCAGGTTTTGGTTATTTTTAAATCCACTCTTCTCCCGCTGTTCCTCTCTTATTCAAGAGGTTTTGGTTCTATTTAAATCCACTCCTCTCCCGCTGTTCCTCTCTTATTCACCAGGTTTTGGTGCTTTTAAAATCCGCCCCTCTCCCACTGCTCCTCTCTTTTTCACTGGGTTTTGGTGCTTTTTAAATCCAGTCCTCTCCCACTGCTCCCCTCTTATTCACCAGGTTTTGGTTCATTTTAAAACCACCCCTCTCCCACTGCTCCTCTCTTCTTCACCAGGTTTTGGTTCTATTTAAATCCACCCCTCTCCCGCTGCTCCTCTCTTATTCACCAGTTTTGGTTCTTTTTAAATCCACCCCTCTCCCACTGCTCCTCTCTCATTCACCAGGTTTTGGTGCTTTTTAAATCCCCTCCTGTCCCACTGCACCTCTCGTATTCACCAGGTTTCTGTGCTTTTTACATCCACTCCTCTCCCAATGCTCCTCTCTTATTCACCAGGTTTCGGTGCTTTTTAAATCCACTCCTCTCCCGCTGCACCTCTCTTATTCACCAGGTTTCTGTGCTGTATAAATCCACTCCTCTCCCACTGCTCCTCTCTTCTTCACTCGGTTTCGGTGCTTCTCAAATCCACTCCTCTCCCACTGCTCCTCTCTTATTCACCAGGTTTCGCTCCTTTTTAAATCCACTCCTTTCCCACTGCTCCTTTCTTAATCACCCGGTTTCGGTGCTTTTTATATCCACTCCTCTCCAGCTCCACCTCTCGTATTCACCACGTTTTGGTGCATTTTTTATTCCACCCCTCTCCCACTGCTCCTCTCCTATTTACCAGTTTTTGGTGCTTTTTAAATCCACAACTCTCCCACTGCTCCTCTTTTATTCACCAGGTTTTGGTGCTTGTTAAATCCACAACTCTCCCACTGCTCCTCTCTTATTCAACAGGTTTTGGTGCTTTTTAAATCCACAACTCTTCCACTGCTCCCCTCTTACGCAACAGGTTTTGGTGCTTTTTAAATTCACAACTCTCCCACTGCTCCTCTCTTATTCACCAGGTTTTGGAGTTTTTAAAATCCACTCCTCTCCCATTGCTCCTCTCTTATTCACCAGGTTTTGGTGCTTGTTAAATCCACTCCTCTCCCACTGCTCCTCTCTTATTCACCAGGTTTTAATGCTTTTTAAATCCACAACTCTCCCACTGCTCCTCTCTTATTCACCAGGTTTTGGTGCTTTTTATATCCGCTCCTCTCCCACTGCTCCTTTCTTATTCACCAGGTTTTGGTGCTTTTTAAATCCACTCCTCTCCTGCTGCACCTCTCGTATTCACCAGGTTTCGGTGCTTTTTAAAACCACTCCTCTCCTGCCGCACCTCTCGTATTCACCAGGTTTCGGTGCGTTTTACATCCACTCCTCTCCTGCTGCAACTCTCGTATTCACCAGGTTTCTGTGCTTTTTACATCCACTCCTCTCCTGCTGCACCTCTCTTATTCACCAGGTTTTGGTGCTTTTTAAATCCACTCCTCTCCCTCTGCTCCTCTCATATTCACCAGGTCCTTGTGCTTTTTAAGTCCACTCCTCTCCCACTGCTCCTCTCGTATACTCCAGATTTCTGTGCTTTTTATATCCACTTCTCTCCTGCTGCACCTCTCGTATTCACCAGGTTTTGTTGCTTTTTAAATCCACTCCTCTCCCGCTGTTCCTCTCTTATTCACCAGGGTTTCGTGCGATTAAAATCCACCCCTCTCCCACTGCTCCTCTCTTATTCATCAGGTTTTGGTGCTTTTTAAATTCACAACTCTCCCACTGCTCCTCTCTTACTCACCAGGTTTTGGAGTTTTTTAAATCCACTCCTCTCCCACTGCTCCTCTCTTATTCACCAGGTTTTGGTGCTTGTTAAATCCACTCCTCTCCCACTGCTCCTCTCTTATTCACCAGGTTTTGATGCTTTTTAAATCCACAACTCTCCCACTGCTCCTCTCTTATTCACCAGGTTTTGGTGCTTTTTAAATCCGCTCCTCTCCCACTGCTCCTTTCTTATTCACCAGGTTTTGGTGCTTTTTCAATCCACTCCTCTCCTGCTGCAACTCTCGTATTCTCCAGGTTTCTGTGCTTTTTACATCCACTCCTCTCCTGCTGCACCTCTCGTATTCACCAGGTTTCGGTGCTTTTTAAAACCACTCCTCTCCTGCCGCACCTCTCGTATTCACCAGGTTTCGGTGCGTTTTACATCCACTCCTGTCCTGCTGCAACTCTCGTATTCACCAGGTTTCTGAGCTTTTTACATCCACTCCTCTCCTGCTGCACCTCTCTTATTCACCAGGTTTTGGTGCTTTTTAAATCCACTCCTCTCCCTCTGCTCCTCTCATATTCACCAGGTCCTTGTGCTTTTTAAATCCACTCCTCTCCCACTGCTCCTCTCGTATACTCCAGATTTCTTTCCTTTTTATATCCACTTCTCTCCTGCTGCACCTCTCGTATTCACCAGGTTTTGTTGCTTTTTAAATCCACTCCTCTCCCACTGCTCCCCTCTTATTCACCAGGTTTTGGTTCATTTTAAATGCACTCCTCTCCCGCTGTTCCTCTCTTATTCAACAGGGTTGCGTGCTATGAAAATCCACCCCTCTCCCACTGCTCCTCTCTTATTCACCAGGTTTTGGTTCTATTTAAATCCACCCCTCTCCCGCTGCTCCTCTCTTATTCACCATGTTTTGGTTCTTTTTAAATCCACCCCTCTCCCGCTGCTCATCTCTTATTCACCAGGTTTTGGTGCTTTTTAAATCCACTCCTCTCCCACTGCTCCTCTCTGATTCACCAGGTGTTGGTGCTTTTTAAATCCCCTCCTGTCCCACTGCTCCTCTCTTATTCACCATGTTTCTGTCCTTTTTACATCCACTCCTCTCCCAATGCTCCTCTATTATTCACCAGGTTTCGGTGCTTTTTGAATCCACTCCTCTCCCGCTGCACCTCTCTTATTCACCAGGTTTTTGTGCTTTTTAAATCCACTCCTCTCCCTCTGCTCCTCTCTTATTCACCAGTTTTTTGTGCTTTTTACACCCACTCCTCTCCCACTGCTCCACTCTTCTTCACCAGGTTTCGGTGCTTTTTGAATCCACTCCTCTCCCGCTGCACCTCTCTTATTCACCAGGTTTCTGTGCTCTATAAATCCACTCCTCTCCCACTGCTCCTCTCATATTGACCAGGTTTTTGTGCTTTCTAAATCCACTCCTCTCCCACTGCTCCTCTCGTATTCACCAGTTTTCTGTGCTTTTTACATCCACTCCTCTCCTGCTGCACCTCTCTTATTCACCAGGTTTTGGTGCTTTTTAAATCCACTCCTCTCCCACTGCTACTCTCGTATTCACCAGGTTTTTGTCCTTCTTAAATCCACTCCTCTCCCACTGCTCCTCTCTTATTCACCAGGTTTTTGTTCTTTTTAAATCCACTCTTCTCCCACTGTTCCTCTCTTATTCACCAGGTTTTGGTTCTTTTTAAATCCACTCTTCTCCCGCTGTTCCTCTCCTTTTCACCAGGTTTTTGCTCTTTTTAAAATCCACTCGTCTCCCGCTGTTACTCTCTTATTCACCAGGTTTTGGTTCTTTTTAAATCCACTCTTCTCCCGCTGTTCCACTCTTATTCACCAGGTTTTGGTTCTTTTTAAATCCACTCTTCTCCCGCTGTTCCTCTCATATTCACCAGGTTTTGGTTCTATTTAGAACAAAGAACAAAGAACAAAGATAATTACAGCACAGGAACAGGCCATTCGGCCCTCCAAGCCTGCGCCGATCCAGATCCTCTCTCTAAACATGTCGCCTATTTTCTAAGGTTCTGTATCTCTTTTCTTCCTGCCCATTCATGTATCTGTCTAGATACATCTTAAAAGACTCCATCGTGCCCGCATCTACCACCTCCGCTGGCAATGCGTTCCAGGTGCCCACCACCCTCTGCGTAAAGAACTTTCCACGCATATCCCCCCTAAACATTTCCCCTTTCACTTTGAACTCGTGTCCTCTAGTAATTGAAACCCCCACTCTGGGAAAAAGCCTCTTGCTATCCACCCTGTCTATACCTCTCATGATTTTGTACACCTCAATCAGGTCCCCCCTCAACCTCCGTCTTTCTAATGAAAATAATCCTAATCTGCTCAACCTCTCTTCATAGCTAGCGCCCTCCATACCAGGCAACATCCTGGTGAACCTCCTCTGCACCCTCTCCAAAGCATCCACATCCTTTTGATAATGTGGCGACCAGAACTGTACGCAGTATTCCAAATGTGGCCGAACCAAAGTCCTATACAACTGTAACATGACCTGCCAACTCTTGTACTCAATGCCCCGTCCGATGAAGGAAAGCATGCCGTATGCCTTCTTGACCACTCTATTTACCTGCGTTGCCACCTTCAGGGAACAGTGGACCTGAACACCCAAATCTCTCTGGACATCAATTTTCCCCAGGACTTTTCCATTTACTGTATAGTTCACTCTTGAATTGGATCTTCCAAAATGCATCACCTCGCATTTGCCCTGATTGAACTCCATCTGCCATTTCTCTGCCCAACTCTCCAATCTATCTATATTCTGCTGTATTCTCTGACAGTCCCCTTCACTATCTGCTACTCCACCAATCTTAGTGTCGTCTGCAAATTTGCTAATCAGTCCACCTATACTTTCCTCCAAATCATTAATGTATATCACAAACAACAGTGGTCCCAGCACGGATCCCTGTGGAACACCACTCTCCATTTTGAGAAACTCCCTTCTACTGCTACTCTCTGTCTCCTGTTGCCCAGCCAGTTCTTTATCCATCTAGCTAGTACACCTTGGACCCCAAGCGCCTTCACTTTCTCCATCAGCCTGCCATGGGGAACCTTATCAAACGCCTTACTGAAGTCCATGTATATGACATCTACAGCCCTTCCCTCATCAATCACCTTTGTCACTTCCTCAAAGAATTCTATTAAGTTGGTAAGACATGACCTTCCCTGCACAAAACCATGTTGCCTATCACTGATGAGCCCATTGTCTTCCAAATGGGAATAGATCCTATCCCTCAGTATCTTCTCCAGCAGCTTCCCTACCACTGACGTCAGGCTCACCGGTCTATAATTACCTGGATTATCCCTGCTACCCTTCTGAAACAAGGGGACAACATTAGCAATTCTCCAGTCCTCCGGGACCTCACCCGTGTTTAAGGATGCTGCAAAGATATCTGTTAAGGCCCCAGCTATTTCCTCTCTCGCTTCCCTCAGTAACCTGGGATAGATCCCATCCGGACCTGGGGACTTGTCCACCTTAATGCCCTTTAGAATACCCAACACTTCCTCCCTCCTTATGCCGACTTGACCTAGAGTAATCAAACATCTGTTCCTAACCTCAACATCCGTCATGTCCCTCTCCTCGGTGAATACCGATGCAAAGTACTCGTTTAGAATCTCACCCATTTTCTCTGAGTCCAAGCATAACATTCCTCCTTTGTCCTTTAGTGGGCCAATCCTTTCTCTAGTTACCCTCTTTCTCCTTATATATGAATAAAAGGCATTGGGATTTTCCTTAACCCTGTTTGCTGAAGATATTTCATGACCCCTTTTAGCCCTCTTAATTCCTCGTTTCAGATTGGTCCTACATTCCCGATATTCTTTCAAAGCCTCGTCTTTCAACAGCCGCCTAGAACTTATGTATGCTTCCTTTTTCCTCTTAGCTAGTCTCACAATTTCACCTGTCATCCATGGTTCCCTAATCTTGCCATTTCTATCCCTCATTTTCACAGGAACCTGTCTCTCCTGCACGCTAATCAACCTCTCTTTAAAAGCCTCCCACATATCACATGTGGATTTACCTTCAAACAGCTGCTCCCAATCTACATTTCCCAGCTCCTGCCTAATTTTGGTGTAGTTGGCCTTCCCCCAATTTAGCACTCTCCCTTTTGGACCACTCTCGTCTTTGTCCATGAGTATTTTAAAGCTTACGGAATTGTGATCACTATTCCCAAAGTAGTCCCCTACTGAAACTTCAACAACCTGGCCGGGCTCATTCCCCAACACCAGGTCCAGTATGGCCCCTTCCCGAGTTGGACTATTTACATACTGCTCTAGAAAACCCTCCTGGATGCTCCTTACAAATTCTGCTCCATCTGGACCTCTAACACTAAGCGAATCCCAGTCAATGTTGGGAAAATTAAAATCTCCTATCACCACCACCCTGTTGTTCCTACATCTTTCCATAATCTGTTTACATATTTGTACCTCTATCTCACGCTCGCTGTTGGGAGGCCTGTAGTACAGCCCCAACATTGTTACCGCACCCTTCCTATTTCTGAGTTCTGTCCATATTGCCTCACTGCTCGAGTCCTCCATAGTGCCCTCCTTCAGCACAGCTGTGATATCCTCTTTGACCAGTAATGCAACTCCTCCACCCCTTTTACCTCCCTCTCTATCCCGCCTGAAGCATCTATATCCTGGGATATTTAGTTGCCAATCATGCCCTTCCCTCAACCAAGTCTCAGTAATAGCAATAACATCATACTCCCAGGTACTAATCCAAGCCCTAAGTTCATCTGCCTTACCTACTACACTTCTTGCATTAAAACAAATGCACCTCAGACCACCAGTCCCTTTATATTCATCATCTGCGCCTTGCCTGCTCTTCCTCTTAGTCACACTGACTTCATTATCTAGTTCCTTACAGGCTTTTGTTACTACCTCCTTACTGTCAACTGACCTCAATTGGTTCCCATCCCCCTGCCACATTAGTTTAAACCCTCCCCAACAGCGTTAGCAAAAGCACCTCCAAGGACATTGGTTCCAGTCCGGCCCAGGTGTAGACCGTCCAATTTGTAATAGTCCCACCTCCCCCAGAACCGGTCCCAATGTCCCAAAAATCTGAACCCCTCCTTCCTGCACCATCTCTCAAGCCACGCATTCATCCTGACTATTCTTTCATTTTTACTCTGACTATCACGTGGCACTGGTAGTAATCCTGAGATTACTACCTTTGAGGTCCTACTTTTTAACTTGGCTCCTAACTCCCTAAACTCTGCATGTAGGACCTCATCCCGTTTTTTACCTATATCATTAGTGCCTATGTGCACAATGACAACTGGCTGTTCACCCTCCCCCTTTAGAGTGTTCTGCAGCCGATCTGAGACGTCCCTGACCCGTGCACCTGGGAGGCAACATACCATTCGGGAGCCTGGTTTTCGACCACAGAACCGCCTATCTACTCCCCTTACAATCGAATCCCCTACGACTATAGCCCTTCCACTCTTTTTCCCGCCCTTCGGAACAGCAGAGCCAGCCACGGTGCCATGGACCTGGCTACTGCTGCCTTCCCCTGGTGAGCCATCTCCCTCAACAGTATCCAAAACGGTATACTTGTTTTGGAGGGAGATGACCGCAGGGGACTCCTGCGCTGCCTTCCTGCTCTTTCTCTGCCTTTTGGTCACCCATTCCCTTTCTCCCTCAGCAATCCTAATCTGCGGTGTGACCAATTCACTAAACGTGCTATCCACGACCTCCTCAGCATCGCGCATGCTCCAAAGTGAGTCCATCCGCAGCTCGAGAGCCGTCATGCGGTCTAACAAGAGCTGCAGCTGGACACACTTCCTGCACGTGAAGGAGTCAGGGTCATCAGCCATGTCCCTGAGCTCCCACATTGAGCAAGAGGAGCATGATACCGGTCTGAGATCTCCTGCCATTTTTAATCTTAAGTTTAAACTTAGTTAAATGAAAAAGGAACGAAAAGTTTTTACCAATCACAATAAAACCAGAGAAATCGAAAAAGCCTTACCTTATAAACACCCCACCGAGTCCTTTTTTTTGGTTAGAGGAGGAGGGCGGGTGGGAGACACTACAAGTGTGGTGTCTCGGGTTCAGAAACCGCCCAAATATATAGTGTTTTACTTACCCAGCAGCCCCCTGTCCTCCGCCGAAAAACAAAAGGAAATTAAATTTACTTTCAAACGGACTTTCCCAGCTGCTCACTCGCTCACACGCTGCTCCCGAAAAAGCTGCTGCACTGAAAGGAAAGTTATTTTAAACCGCCCAAATATATAGTGTTTTACTTACCCAGCAGCCCCCTGGCCTCCGCCGAAAAACAAAAGGAAATTAAATTTACTTTCAAACGGACTTTCCCAGCTGCTCACTCGCTCACACGCTGCTCCCGAAAAAGCTGCTGCACTGAAAGGAAAGTTATTTTAAACCGCCCAAATATATAGTGTTTTACTTACCCAGCAGCCCCCTGGCCTCCGCCGAAAAACAAAAGGAAATTAAATTTACTTTCAAACGGACTTTCCCAGCTGCTCACTCGCTCACACGCTGCTCCCGAAAAAGCTGCTGCACTGAAAGGAAAGTTATTTTAAACCGCCCAAATATATAGTGTTTTACTTACCCAGCAGCCCCCTGGCCTCCGCCGAAAAACAAAAGGAAATTAAATTTACTTTCAAACGGACTTTCCCAGCTGCTCACTCGCTCACACGCTGCTCCCGAAAAAGCTGCTGCACTGAAAGGAAAGTTATTTTAAACCGCCCAAATATATAGTGTTTTACTTACCCAGCAGCCCCCTGGCATCCGCCGAAAAACAAAAGGAAATTAAATTTACTTTCAAACGGACTTTCCCAGCTGCTCACTCGCTCACAACTGCTCCCGAAAAAGCTGCTGCACTGAAAGGAAAGTTATTTGAAACCGCCCAAATATATAGTGTTTTACTTACCCAGCAGCCCCCTGGCCTCCGCCGAAAAACAAAAGGAAATTAAATTTACTTTCAAACGGACTTTCCCAGCTGCTCACTCGCTCACACGCTGCTCCCGAAAAAGCTGCTGCACTCTTCTCCCGCTGTTCCTCTCTTATTCACCAGGTTTTGGTTCTATTTAAATCCACTCCTCTCCCGCACTGCTCCTCTCTTATTCACCAGGTTTTGCTTCTTTTTAAATCCACACTTCTCCCGCTGTTCCTCTCTTATTTAACAGGTTATGTTTCTATTTAAATCCACTCCTCTCCCACTGCACCTCTCTTTTTCACCGGGTTTTGGTGCTTTTTAAATCCACTCCTCTCCCACTGCTCCTCTCTTATTCACCAGGTTTTGGTTCATTTTAAATGCACTCCTCTCCCGCTGTTCCTCTCTTATTCACCAGTGTTTGGTGCTTTTAAAATCCACCCCTCTCCCACTTCTCCTCTCTTATTCACCAGGTTTTGATTCATTTTAAATCCACCCCTCTCCCGCTGCTCCTCTCTTATTCACCAGTTTTTGTTGCTTTTTAAATCCACTCCTCTCCCACTGCTCCTCTCTTATTCACCAGGTTTTGGTGCTTTTTAAATCCACTCCTCTCCCACTGCTCCTCTCTTATTCACCAGGTTTTTGTGCTTTTTAAATCCCCTCCTGTCCCACTGCACCTCTCTTATTCACCAGATTTCGGTGCTTTTTGAATCCACTCTTCTCCCGCTGCACCTCTCGTATTCAACAGGTTTCTGTACTTTTTACATCCACTCCTCTCCCAATGCTCCTCTCTTATTCACCAGGTTTCGGTGCTTTTTGAATCCACTCCTCTCCCGCTGCACCTCTCATATTCACCAGGTTTCTGTGCTGTATAAATACGCTCCCCTCCCACTGCTCCTCTCTTATTCACCAGGTTTTTGTGCTTTTTAAATCCACTCCTCTCCCACTGCTCCTCTCGTATTCACCAGATTTCTGTGCTTTTTATATCCACTCCTCTCCTGCTGCACCTCTCTTATTCACCCGATTTTGGTGCTTTTTAATTCCTCTCCTCTCCCTCTGCTCCTCTCTTATTCACCAGGTTTTTGTGCTTTTTAAATCCACTCCTGTCCCACTGCTCCTCTCGTTTTCACCAGATTTCTGTGTTTTTTGCATCCACTCCTCTCCTGCTGCACCTCTCTTATTCACCCGGTTTTGGTGCTTTTTAAATCCACTCCTCTCCCGCTGTTCCTCTCTTATTCACCAGGTTTTTGTTCTTTTTAAATCCACTCTTCTCCCGCTGTTCCTCTCTTATTCACCAGGTTTTGTTTCTTTTTAAATCCACTCTTCTCCCGCTGTTCCTCTCTTATTCACCAGGTTTTGGTTCTTTTTAAATCCACTCTTCTCCCGCTGTTCCTCTCTTATTCACCAGGTTTTTGTTCTTTTTAATTCCACTCTTCTCCCGCTGTTCCTCTCTTATTCACCAGGTTTTGTTTCTTTTTAAATCCACTCTTCTCCCGCTGTTCCTCTCTTATTCACCAGGTTTTGGTTCTATTTAAATCCACTCCCCTCCTGCTGTTCCTATCTTATTCACCAGGTTTTGGTGCTTTTAAAATCCGCCCCTCTCCCACTGCTCCTCTCCTTTTCACCGGGTTTTGGTGCTTTTTAAATCCACAACTTTCCCACTGCTCCTCTCTTATTCACCAGGTGTTGGTGCTTTTTAAATCCACATCTCTCCCACTGCTCTCCTCTTATTCACCAGGTTTTGGTTCATTTTAAATGAACTTCTCTCCCGCTGTTCCTCTCTTATTCACCAGGGTTTGGTGCTTTTAAAATCCACCCCTCTCCCGCTTCTCCTCTCTTATTCACCAGGTTTTGGTTCTATTTAAATCCACCCCTCTCCCGCTGCTCCTCTCTTATTCACCAGGTTTTGGTTCTTTTTAAATCCACCCCTCTCCCGCTGCTCCTCTCTTATTCACCAGGATTTGGTGCTTTTTAAATCCACTCCTCTCCCAGTGCTCCTCTCTTATTCACCAGGTTTCAGTGCTTTTTGAATCCACTCCTCTCCCGCTGCACCTCTCGTATTCACCAGGTTTCTGTGCTGTATAAATCCACTCCTCTCCCACAGCTCCTCTCTTCTTCACCCGGTTTCGGTGCTTCACAAATCCACTCCTCTCCCACTGTTCCTCTCTTATTCACCAGGTTTCAGTGCTTTTTAAATCCACTCCTCTGCCGCTCCACCTCTCGCATTCACCAGGTTTTGGTGCTTTTTAAATCCACAACTTTCCCACTGCTCCTCTCTTATTCACCAGGATTTGGTGCTTTTTAAATACACATCTCTCCCACTGCTCCTCTTTTAGTCACCAGGTTTTGGTGCTTGTTAAACCCACAACTCTCCCACTGCTCCTCTCTTATTCACCAGGTTTTGGTGCTTGTTAAATTCACTCCTCTCCCACTGCTCCTCTCTTATTCACCAGGTTTTGGTGCTTTTTAAATCCACAACTCTCCCACTGCTACTCTCTTATTTTCCAGGTTTTGGTGCTTTTTAAATCCATTCCTCTCCCCATGCTCCTCTCGTATTCACCAGGTTTCTGTGCTTTTTACATCCACTCCTCTCCTGCTGCACCTCTCGTATTCACCAGGTTTCGGTGATTTTTATATCCACTCCTCTCCTGCTGCCCCTCTCGTATTCACCAGCTTTCTGTGCTTTTTACATCCACTCCACTCCTGCTGCAACTTTGGTATTCACCAGATTTTGTTGCTTTTTAAAACCACTCCTCTCCTGCTGCACCTCTCGTATTCACCAGGTTTCGGTGCTTCTTACATCCACTCCTCTTCCGCTGCACCTCTCGTATTCACCAGGTTTTTGTGCTTTTTAAATCCACTCCTCTCCCACTGCTCCTCTCTTATTCACCAGGTTTCTGTGATTTTTACATCCACTCCTGTCCCACTGCGCCTCTCTTGTTCACCAGGTTTCGGTGCTTTTTAAATCCACTCTTCTCCCGCTGCACTTCTCGTATTCACCAGGTTTCTGTGCTTTTTACATCCTCTCTTCTCCCACTGCAACTCTCTTCTTCACCAGGTTTTGGTGCTTTGTAAATCCACTCCTCTCCCACTGCTCCTCTGTTCTTCAGCAGGTTTTTGTGCTTTTTATATCCACTCCTCTCCCACTGCTGCTCTCTTATTCACCAGGGTTTGGTGCTTTTAAAATCCACCCCTCTCCCGCTTCTCCTCTCTTATTCATCAGGTTTTGGTTCTATTTAAATCCACCCCTCTCCCGCTGCTCCTCTCTTATTCACCAGGTTTTGGTTCTTTTTAAATCCACCCCTCTCCCGCTTCTCCTCTCTTATTCACCAGGTTTCGGTACTTTTTAAATCAACTCCTCTCCCGCTGCACCTCTCTTATTCACCAGGTTTCTGTGCTGTATAAATCCACTCCTCTCCCACAGCTCCTCTCTTCTTCACCCGGTTTCGGTGCTTCACAAATCCACTCCTCTCCCACTGTTCCTCTCTTATTCACCAGGTTTCAGTGCTTTTTAAATCCACTCCTCTGCCGCTCCACCTCTCGCATTCACCAGGTTTTGGTGCTTTTTAAATCCACAACTTTCCCACTGCTCCTCTCTTATTCACCAGGATTTGGTGCTTTTTAAATACACATCTCTCCCACTGCTCCTCTTTTATTCACCAGGTTTTGGTGCTTTTTAATTCCACAACTCTCCCACTGCTACTCTCTTATTTTCCAGGTTTTGGTGCTTTTTAAATCCATTCCTCTCCCACTGCTCCTCTCTTATTCACCAGGTTTTGGTGCTTGTTAAATTCACTCCTCTCCCACTGCTCCTCTCTTATTCACCAGGTTTTGGTGCTTTTTAATTCCACAACTCTCCCACTGCTACTCTCTTATTTTCCAGGTTTTGGTGCTTTTTAAATCCATTCCTCTCCCACTGCTCCTCTCTTATTCACCAGGTTTTGGTGCTTTTTAAATCCTCTCCTCTCCCAATGCTCCTCTCGTATTCACCAGGTTTCTGTGCTTTTTACATCCACTCCTCTCCTGCTGCACCTCTCGTATTCACCAGGTTTCGGTGATTTTTATATCCACTCCTCTCATGCTGCCCCTCTCGTATTCACCAGGTTTCTGTGCTTTTTACATCCACTCCTCTCCTGCTGCAACTTTCGTATTCACCAGATTTTGTTGCTTTTTAAAACCACTCCTCTTCCACTGCACCTCTCGTATTCACCAGGTTTTGTTTCTTTTTAAATCCACTCTTCTCCCGCTGTTCCTCTCTTATTCACCAGGTTTTGGTTCTTTTTAAATCCACTCTTCTCCCGCTGTTCCTCTCTTATTCACCAGGTTTTTGTTCTTTTTAATTCCACTCTTCTCCCGCTGTTCCTCTCTTATTCACCAGGTTTTGTTTCTTTTTAAATCCACTCTTCTCCCGCTGTTCCTCTCTTATTCACCAGGTTTTGGTTCTATTTAAATCCACTCCCCTCCTGCTGTTCCTATCTTATTCACCAGGTTTTGGTGCTTTTAAAATCCGCCCCTCTCCCACTGCTCCTCTCCTTTTCACCGGGTTTTGGTGCTTTTTAAATCCACAACTTTCCCACTGCTCCTCTCTTATTCACCAGGTGTTGGTGCTTTTTAAATCCACATCTCTCCCACTGCTCTCCTCTTATTCACCAGGTTTTGGTTCATTTTAAATGAACTTCTCTCCCGCTGTTCCTCTCTTATTCACCAGGGTTTGGTGCTTTTAAAATCCACCCTCTCCCGCTTCTCCTCTCTTATTCATCAGGTTTTGGTTCTATTTAAATCCACCCCTCTCCCGCTGCTCCTCTCTTATTCACCAGGTTTTGGTTCTTTTTAAATCCACCCCTCTCCCGCTGCTCCTCTCTTATTCACCAGGATTTGGTGCTTTTTAAATCCACTCCTCTCCCAGTGCTCCTCTCTTATTCACCAGGTTTCAGTGCTTTTTGAATCCACTCCTCTCCCGCTGCACTTCTCGTATTCACCAGGTTTCTGTGCTTTTTACATCCTCTCTTCTCCCACTGCAACTCTCTTCTTCACCAGGTTTTGGTGCTTTGTAAATCCACTCCTCTCCCACTGCTCCTCTGTTCTTCAGCAGGTTTTTGTGCTTTTTATATCCACTCCTCTCCCACTGCTGCTCTCTTATTCACCAGGGTTTGGTGCTTTTAAAATCCACCCCTCTCCCGCTTCTCCTCTCTTATTCATCAGGTTTTGGTTCTATTTAAATCCACCCCTCTCCCGCTGCTCCTCTCTTATTCACCAGGTTTTGGTTCTTTTTAAATCCACCCCTCTCCCGCTTCTCCTCTCTTATTCACCAGGTTTCGGTACTTTTTAAATCAACTCCTCTCCCGCTGCACCTCTCTTATTCACCAGGTTTCTGTGCTGTATAAATCCAATCCTCTCCCACAGCTCCTCTCTTCTTCACCCGGTTTCGGTGCTTCACAAATCCACTCCTCTCCCACTGTTCCTCTCTTATTCACCAGGTTTCAGTGCTTTTTAAATCCACTCCTCTGCCGCTCCACCTCTCGCATTCACCAGGTTTTGGTGCTTTTTAAATCCACAACTTTCCCACTGCTCCTCTCTTATTCACCAGGATTTGGTGCTTTTTAAATACACATCTCTCCCACTGCTCCTCTTTTATTCACCAGGTTTTGGTGCTTTTTAATTCCACAACTCTCCCACTGCTACTCTCTTATTTTCCAGGTTTTGGTGCTTTTTAAATCCATTCCTCTCCCACTGCTCCTCTCTTATTCACCAGGTTTTGGTGCTTGTTAAATTCACTCCTCTCCCACTGCTCCTCTCTTATTCACCAGGTTTTGGTGCTTTTTAATTCCACAACTCTCCCACTGCTACTCTCTTATTTTCCAGGTTTTGGTGCTTTTTAAATCCATTCCTCTCCCACTGCTCCTCTCTTATTCACCAGGTTTTGGTGCTTTTTAAATCCTCTCCTCTCCCAATGCTCCTCTCGTATTCACCAGGTTTCTGTGCTTTTTACATCCACTCCTCTCCTGCTGCACCTCTCGTATTCACCAGGTTTCGGTGATTTTTATATCCACTCCTCTCATGCTGCCCCTCTCGTATTCACCAGGTTTCTGTGCTTTTTACATCCACTCCTCTCCTGCTGCAACTTTCGTATTCACCAGATTTTGTTGCTTTTTAAAACCACTCCTCTTCCACTGCACCTCTCGTATTCACCAGGTTTTGTTTCTTTTTAAATCCACTCTTCTCCCGCTGTTCCTCTCTTATTCACCAGGTTTTGGTTCTTTTTAAATCCACTCTTCTCCCGCTGTTCCTCTCTTATTCACCAGGTTTTTGTTCTTTTTAATTCCACTCTTCTCCCGCTGTTCCTCTCTTATTCACCAGGTTTTGTTTCTTTTTAAATCCACTCTTCTCCCGCTGTTCCTCTCTTATTCACCAGGTTTTGGTTCTATTTAAATCCACTCCCCTCCTGCTGTTCCTATCTTATTCACCAGGTTTTGGTGCTTTTAAAATCCGCCCCTCTCCCACTGCTCCTCTCCTTTTCACCGGGTTTTGGTGCTTTTTAAATCCACAACTTTCCCACTGCTCCTCTCTTATTCACCAGGTGTTGGTGCTTTTTAAATCCACATCTCTCCCACTGCTCTCCTCTTATTCACCAGGTTTTGGTTCATTTTAAATGAACTTCTCTCCCGCTGTTCCTCTCTTATTCACCAGGGTTTGGTGCTTTTAAAATCCACCCTCTCCCGCTTCTCCTCTCTTATTCATCAGGTTTTGGTTCTATTTAAATCCACCCCTCTCCCGCTGCTCCTCTCTTATTCACCAGGTTTTGGTTCTTTTTAAATCCACCCCTCTCCCGCTGCTCCTCTCTTATTCACCAGGATTTGGTGCTTTTTAAATCCACTCCTCTCCCAGTGCTCCTCTCTTATTCACCAGGTTTCAGTGCTTTTTGAATCCACTCCTCTCCCGCTGCACCTCTCGTATTCACCAGGTTTCTGTGCTGTATAAATCCACTCCTCTCCCACAGCTCCTCTCTTCTTCACCCGGTTTCGGTGCTTCACAAATCCACTCCTCTCCCACTGTTCCTCTCTTATTCACCAGGTTTCAGTGCTTTTTAAATCCACTCCTCTGCCGCTCCACCTCTCGCATTCACCAGGTTTTGGTGCTTTTTAAATCCACAACTTTCCCACTGCTCCTCTCTTATTCACCAGGATTTGGTGCTTTTTAAATACACATCTCTCCCACTGCTCCTCTTTTAGTCACCAGGTTTTGGTGCTTGTTAAACCCACAACTCTCCCACTGCTCCTCTCTTATTCACCAGGTTTTGGTGCTTGTTAAATTCACTCCTCTCCCACTGCTCCTCTCTTATTCACCAGGTTTTGGTGCTTTTTAAATCCACAACTCTCCCACTGCTACTCTCTTATTTTCCAGGTTTTGGTGCTTTTTAAATCCATTCCTCTCCCCATGCTCCTCTCGTATTCACCAGGTTTCTGTGCTTTTTACATCCACTCCTCTCCTGCTGCACCTCTCGTATTCACCAGGTTTCGGTGATTTTTATATCCACTCCTCTCCTGCTGCCCCTCTCGTATTCACCAGCTTTCTGTGCTTTTTACATCCACTCCACTCCTGCTGCAACTTTGGTATTCACCAGATTTTGTTGCTTTTTAAAACCACTCCTCTCCTGCTGCACCTCTCGTATTCACCAGGTTTCGGTGCTTCTTACATCCACTCCTCTTCCGCTGCACCTCTCGTATTCACCAGGTTTTTGTGCTTTTTAAATCCACTCCTCTCCCACTGCTCCTCTCTTATTCACCAGGTTTCTGTGATTTTTACATCCACTCCTGTCCCACTGCGCCTCTCTTGTTCACCAGGTTTCGGTGCTTTTTAAATCCACTCTTCTCCCGCTGCACTTCTCGTATTCACCAGGTTTCTGTGCTTTTTACATCCTCTCTTCTCCCACTGCAACTCTCTTCTTCACCAGGTTTTGGTGCTTTGTAAATCCACTCCTCTCCCACTGCTCCTCTGTTCTTCAGCAGGTTTTTGTGCTTTTTATATCCACTCCTCTCCCACTGCTGCTCTCTTATTCACCAGGGTTTGGTGCTTTTAAAATCCACCCCTCTCCCGCTTCTCCTCTCTTATTCATCAGGTTTTGGTTCTATTTAAATCCACCCCTCTCCCGCTGCTCCTCTCTTATTCACCAGGTTTTGGTTCTTTTTAAATCCACCCCTCTCCCGCTTCTCCTCTCTTATTCACCAGGTTTCGGTACTTTTTAAATCAACTCCTCTCCCGCTGCACCTCTCTTATTCACCAGGTTTCTGTGCTGTATAAATCCACTCCTCTCCCACAGCTCCTCTCTTCTTCACCCGGTTTCGGTGCTTCACAAATCCACTCCTCTCCCACTGTTCCTCTCTTATTCACCAGGTTTCAGTGCTTTTTAAATCCACTCCTCTGCCGCTCCACCTCTCGCATTCACCAGGTTTTGGTGCTTTTTAAATCCACAACTTTCCCACTGCTCCTCTCTTATTCACCAGGATTTGGTGCTTTTTAAATACACATCTCTCCCACTGCTCCTCTTTTATTCACCAGGTTTTGGTGCTTTTTAATTCCACAACTCTCCCACTGCTACTCTCTTATTTTCCAGGTTTTGGTGCTTTTTAAATCCATTCCTCTCCCACTGCTCCTCTCTTATTCACCAGGTTTTGGTGCTTGTTAAATTCACTCCTCTCCCACTGCTCCTCTCTTATTCACCAGGTTTTGGTGCTTTTTAATTCCACAACTCTCCCACTGCTACTCTCTTATTTTCCAGGTTTTGGTGCTTTTTAAATCCATTCCTCTCCCACTGCTCCTCTCTTATTCACCAGGTTTTGGTGCTTTTTAAATCCTCTCCTCTCCCAATGCTCCTCTCGTATTCACCAGGTTTCTGTGCTTTTTACATCCACTCCTCTCCTGCTGCACCTCTCGTATTCACCAGGTTTCGGTGATTTTTATATCCACTCCTCTCATGCTGCCCCTCTCGTATTCACCAGGTTTCTGTGCTTTTTACATCCACTCCTCTCCTGCTGCAACTTTCGTATTCACCAGATTTTGTTGCTTTTTAAAACCACTCCTCTTCCACTGCACCTCTCGTATTCACCAGGTTTTGTTTCTTTTTAAATCCACTCTTCTCCCGCTGTTCCTCTCTTATTCACCAGGTTTTGGTTCTTTTTAAATCCACTCTTCTCCCGCTGTTCCTCTCTTATTCACCAGGTTTTTGTTCTTTTTAATTCCACTCTTCTCCCGCTGTTCCTCTCTTATTCACCAGGTTTTGTTTCTTTTTAAATCCACTCTTCTCCCGCTGTTCCTCTCTTATTCACCAGGTTTTGGTTCTATTTAAATCCACTCCCCTCCTGCTGTTCCTATCTTATTCACCAGGTTTTGGTGCTTTTAAAATCCGCCCCTCTCCCACTGCTCCTCTCCTTTTCACCGGGTTTTGGTGCTTTTTAAATCCACAACTTTCCCACTGCTCCTCTCTTATTCACCAGGTGTTGGTGCTTTTTAAATCCACATCTCTCCCACTGCTCTCCTCTTATTCACCAGGTTTTGGTTCATTTTAAATGAACTTCTCTCCCGCTGTTCCTCTCTTATTCACCAGGGTTTGGTGCTTTTAAAATCCACCCTCTCCCGCTTCTCCTCTCTTATTCATCAGGTTTTGGTTCTATTTAAATCCACCCCTCTCCCGCTGCTCCTCTCTTATTCACCAGGTTTTGGTTCTTTTTAAATCCACCCCTCTCCCGCTGCTCCTCTCTTATTCACCAGGATTTGGTGCTTTTTAAATCCACTCCTCTCCCAGTGCTCCTCTCTTATTCACAAGGTTTCAGTGCTTTTTGAATCCACTCCTCTCCCGCTGCACCTCTCGTATTCACCAGGTTTCTGTGCTGTATAAATCCACTCCTCTCCCACAGCTCCTCTCTTCTTCACCCGGTTTCGGTGCTTCACAAATCCACTCCTCTCCCACTGTTCCTCTCTTATTCACCAGGTTTCAGTGCTTTTTAAATCCACTCCTCTGCCGCTCCACCTCTCGCATTCACCAGGTTTTGGTGCTTTTTAAATCCACAACTTTCCCACTGCTCCTCTCTTATTCACCAGGATTTGGTGCTTTTTAAATACACATCTCTCCCACTGCTCCTCTTTTAGTCACCAGGTTTTGGTGCTTGTTAAACCCACAACTCTCCCACTGCTCCTCTCTTATTCACCAGGTTTTGGTGCTTGTTAAATTCACTCCTCTCCCACTGCTCCTCTCTTATTCACCAGGTTTTGGTGCTTTTTAAATCCACAACTCTCCCACTGCTACTCTCTTATTTTCCAGGTTTTGGTGCTTTTTAAATCCATTCCTCTCCCCATGCTCCTCTCGTATTCACCAGGTTTCTGTGCTTTTTACATCCACTCCTCTCCTGCTGCACCTCTCGTATTCACCAGGTTTCGGTGATTTTTATATCCACTCCTCTCCTGCTGCCCCTCTCGTATTCACCAGCTTTCTGTGCTTTTTACATCCACTCCACTCCTGCTGCAACTTTGGTATTCACCAGATTTTGTTGCTTTTTAAAACCACTCCTCTCCTGCTGCACCTCTCGTATTCACCAGGTTTCGGTGCTTCTTACATCCACTCCTCTTCCGCTGCACCTCTCGTATTCACCAGGTTTTTGTGCTTTTTAAATCCACTCCTCTCCCACTGCTCCTCTCTTATTCACCAGGTTTCTGTGATTTTTACATCCACTCCTGTCCCACTGCGCCTCTCTTGTTCACCAGGTTTCGGTGCTTTTTAAATCCACTCTTCTCCCGCTGCACTTCTCGTATTCACCAGGTTTCTGTGCTTTTTACATCCTCTCTTCTCCCACTGCAACTCTCTTCTTCACCAGGTTTTGGTGCTTTGTAAATCCACTCCTCTCCCACTGCTCCTCTGTTCTTCAGCAGGTTTTTGTGCTTTTTATATCCACTCCTCTCCCACTGCTGCTCTCTTATTCACCAGGGTTTGGTGCTTTTAAAATCCACCCCTCTCCCGCTTCTCCTCTCTTATTCATCAGGTTTTGGTTCTATTTAAATCCACCCCTCTCCCGCTGCTCCTCTCTTATTCACCAGGTTTTGGTTCTTTTTAAATCCACCCCTCTCCCGCTTCTCCTCTCTTATTCACCAGGTTTCGGTACTTTTTAAATCAACTCCTCTCCCGCTGCACCTCTCTTATTCACCAGGTTTCTGTGCTGTATAAATCCACTCCTCTCCCACAGCTCCTCTCTTCTTCACCCGGTTTCGGTGCTTCACAAATCCACTCCTCTCCCACTGTTCCTCTCTTATTCACCAGGTTTCAGTGCTTTTTAAATCCACTCCTCTGCCGCTCCACCTCTCGCATTCACCAGGTTTTGGTGCTTTTTAAATCCACAACTTTCCCACTGCTCCTCTCTTATTCACCAGGATTTGGTGCTTTTTAAATACACATCTCTCCCACTGCTCCTCTTTTATTCACCAGGTTTTGGTGCTTTTTAATTCCACAACTCTCCCACTGCTACTCTCTTATTTTCCAGGTTTTGGTGCTTTTTAAATCCATTCCTCTCCCACTGCTCCTCTCTTATTCACCAGGTTTTGGTGCTTGTTAAATTCACTCCTCTCCCACTGCTCCTCTCTTATTCACCAGGTTTTGGTGCTTTTTAATTCCACAACTCTCCCACTGCTACTCTCTTATTTTCCAGGTTTTGGTGCTTTTTAAATCCATTCCTCTCCCACTGCTCCTCTCTTATTCACCAGGTTTTGGTGCTTTTTAAATCCTCTCCTCTCCCAATGCTCCTCTCGTATTCACCAGGTTTCTGTGCTTTTTACATCCACTCCTCTCCTGCTGCACCTCTCGTATTCACCAGGTTTCGGTGATTTTTATATCCACTCCTCTCATGCTGCCCCTCTCGTATTCACCAGGTTTCTGTGCTTTTTACATCCACTCCTCTCCTGCTGCAACTTTCGTATTCACCAGATTTTGTTGCTTTTTAAAACCACTCCTCTTCCGCTGCACCTCTCGTATTCACCAGGTTTTTGTGCTTTTTAAATCCACTCCTCTCCCACTGCTCCTCTCTTATTCACCAGGTTTCTGTGATTTTTACATTCACTCCTGTCCCACTGCGCCTCTCTTGTTCACCAGGTTTCGGTGCTTTTTAAATCCACTCCTCTCCCGCTGCACCTCTCGTATTCACCAGGTTTCTGTGCTTTTTACATCCTCTCTTCTCCCACTGCAACTCTCTTATTCACCAGGTTTTGGTGCTTTGTAAACCCACTCCTCTCCCACTGCTCCCCTCTTACTCACCAGGTTTCGGTGCTTTTTAAATCCGCTCCTTGCCCACTGATCCTCTCTTATTCACCAGGTTTCGGTGCTTTGTAAATCCGCTCCTCTCCCACTGCCCCTCTCTTATTCACCAGGCTTTGGTGCTTTTTAAATCCGCTCCTCTCCCACTGCCCCTTTCTTATTCACCAGGTTTTGCTGCTTTTTAAATCGTCTCCTCCCCCACTGCTCCACTCTTATTCACCTTGTTTTAGTGCTTTTTATTTCCAGTCCTCTCCCTCTGCTCCTCTCTTATTCACCAGGATTCTGCAGATCTCCTTTAAGTTCGAATGAATTCTCCTTTGATTGCTTGAGATAAGTCCTCATATAAATTTAATTTTGCGAGTGTATTTTTATTTCTTATGTCCAGACTTGATGGTATTGCGTGGAGTTTTCCATTAATGCCGGAAATGCTGCAGCTATCTCTCCTTCTCAAGCTCTTTGTTTCAGAAGATAACAAATAACCAAAGTTTTTGAGAAGGCAAAGTCTTTAACCCAAATTGTGACAATTCTGTGACATTTGATGCCTGCAGATCAGTTCTGTAATTCATAAAGCTGCTGGATCTCTTGCTGTGGTATCTGTTCTCATGTGACCCTGTAAACTATTGGCACCTGATTTTTTAATAATAGCACAATCAATCCATTGTAGCTCTTCTCCAAAACCCAATGTGTTAATTTGTCCAATTTTATTTGTCAGTTTAGAAATTGAAAGTCTAATAATATTCAATATATAAATTTTACTCTCAGCAATTCATATGTTGTATGGTGAATTAAATACAAACAACAGTTGCTGCGGGGTTCATTTATTTGCTTGTTCCCAAAGGGGACAGAGCAAAACATTCTCAGATGTGTCACCTTATGTAACTTCTTCCGAAAAAATCTCGTTTGAAAAACTTCATCTGGCCTACCTTATCTTGAATGAACTTTATAACATCCTTGTATTTCTCCTCGAAGACTCGTTTATGATCTTTAACAACATGAATTCATTTAGTCTCTTTAGATATTTTCTTATAAGTGCCTTTGATCAGTGGTGGGTCCATTAATTTCTCTACATTCGCCAAAAGGGTTTTCCCTCCCAACCCTCAAACTCACCACAGCATCTCTCAAACTTTTCCCAATTTGTACCAACCCCTGTCAGCTTTCGGAGCACACAGCAAAAAACATCAGCACCTTCCACTGGCCACAAGCCTTCCTATTCCTGAACCAAATCCCAATTTGATGCATTGTCTGTAAAATCCCATCTCCATTCCCCATCGGCACTGCTCCCATACACTGCCCTTCCAGTAGATCTGGTGCTGACTTTATTCACTTTCTGTATCAATTTCCCAATACATTATTAATAATTGTATTTTAAATATTTCACGGTGACAAAGCACTGCCCAGGTCAATGAATCAGTTTTCACTGTTCAATGCAGCAACAAAGCTGGAAATTTCAGCACAGATCCTGTCAAACTGCTGCTTTGTCTCCAGGTCTGATCAGTAATTTTTCTGATTCCTTTTCTCTCTCTTCCAGCTAACTTGGTGGCGATTGTGACTCTGTCCCGAGGAAAGTGCGGTCTCTCCAAATGTATCACTGTCTCCCTGGTGGGAATGGCTGTGTCTGATCTCCTGGTCGTTATCACTGATCCCATATTGTACTGGATTGTTTTAATTTATTTCCCAGATTCATTCCTGAACTTTACTGCCGTGTGCTCTCTCATTGAGGTTCTGCATTCTGCTGCCACAGTTATTTCTGTCTGGCTCACAGTCACTTTCACCATTGATCAATTTGTGACCATTTGTTATGAGAAGCTGAAAACAAAATATTGCACCGAGAAAACGGCGGCTGTGGTTGCAGGAACAGTATGTGTACTGGGATGTTTACAGTCTGTCCCAATTTACTTTGTACATAAACCAAGGTACATTATTGATAATATTCCCATGGGTTGTGTCGGTAACCGAGCTTCTTTTCTTCCCCCACATGGGGGCATTTGAATTGCTTTATTATATTTTAACCCCTTGTGTCCCGGTCTTGCTGATTTTGCTGTTCAATATTCTGATAGTCAGACGTATTTTATTCTCCAGTAAAGTCCGCAGGGGATTCCTGCGCCACGGCAATGGAGAGAATCACAAAGACCCAGAGATGGAGAATCGGAGAAAATCAATTATTTTACTCTTCACTATATCCAGCAGTTTTATATTGTTTTGGGTGACTCGAGTTGTGTTTCTCATTTATAGGAGAATTTCAGATATTCATTATTATTCCTCCTACACTGACCCAGTCCATATCACAGAAGGAACATCAAAGATGCTGCAGCTTCTCAGTTCCTGCACCAACACGCTGTGACCCAGACTAAATACAGAGAGGAGCTGAAGAAGGCGGTGAAATACACGCTCAATCTCATTGTTAAATTAGTGAAATCAGAGAAGGAGATAAACGCTGGAACTAAATCCTATTTCATATTCCATTCACTACACTCCCCACAGGACAGAAAGTATATTTTATATTCGCAGCACTGAGCACTGAAATTATTTTCAATCTGATTCTGATATATTTTGTTGAGAATCTGAGCTATTGAGGTTGAACTTGCTCTGCCCCCTCTCACCATCTCCATCTGCTGGTGTCCCTGTCTCACTGCAGTTACTGTTCTCTCTCAACATCTCCATTTGCTGGTATCCCTGTCTCAAAGCAGTTACTGCTCCCCCTCTCACCATCGCCATCTGCTGGAGTCCCTCTCTCACTGCACTTACTGTCCCCCCTCTCACCATCTCCATCTGCTGGTGTCCCTGTCTCACTGCAGTCAATGCTCCACATCTCACCATCTCCATTTGCTGTTGTCCCTGTCTCACTGTAGTTACTGCCCACTCTCACCATCTCCATCTGCTGGTGTCCCTATCTCCCTGCAGTTTCTGCCCCCTCTCACCATCTCCATCTGCTGGTGTCCCTGTCTCACTGCAGTTATTGCCCCCCCCCCCCTCATCATCTCCATCTGTTGGTGTCCCATCTCACCGCAGTTACTGCGCCCCATCTCACCATCTCCATCTGCTGGTGTCCCTGTCTCACTGCAGTTACTGCTCCCCCTCTCACCATCTCCATCTGCTGGTGCCCCTGTCTTACTGCAGCTACTGCCCCTCTCACCATCTCCATCTGCTGGTGTCCCTGTCTCACTGCAGCTACTGCCCGCCTCTCACCATCTCCATCTGCTGGTGTCTCTATCTCACTGCAGTCAATGGCGGCAGTGAACATCTCCATCTGCTGGTGTCCCTGTCTCACTGTAGTCATTGCTCCACATCTCACCATCTCCATCTGCTGTTGTCCCTGTCTCACTGTAGTTACTGCCCTCTCTCACCATCTCCATCTGCTGGTGTCCCTGTCTCAATGCAGTTTCCGACCCCCCTCTCACCATCTCCATATGCTGGTGTCCCTATCTCCCTGCAGTTTCTGCCCCCTCTCACCATCTCCATCTGCTAGTGTCCCCGTCTCACTGCAGTTATTGCCCCCCCTCACCATCTCCATCTGTTGGTGTCCCATCTCACCGCAGTTACTGCGCCCCATCTCACCATCACCATCTGCTGGTGTCCCTGCCTCACTGCAGTTACTGCTCCCCCTCTCACAATCTCCATCTGCTGGTGCCCCTGTCTTCCTGCAGCTACTGCCCCTCTCACCATCTCCATCTGCTGGTGTCCCTGTATCACTGCAGCTACTGCCCGCCTCTCACCATCTCCATCTGCTGGTGTCTCTGTCTCACTGCAGTCAATGGCGGCAGTCAACATCTCCATCTGCTGGTGTCCCTGTCTCACTGCAGTTACTGTCCCCCTTTCACCATCTCCATCTGCTGGTGTCCCTGCCTCACTGTAGTTTCTGCCCACCCTCTCACCATCTCCATCTGCTGGTGTCTGCTGCGGGGAAGATTTGGGGGCGGGGATTTTTGAAAGAAAATTTTAGGAGGTGATTTGTGGGGGGAATTCGTGGGGGAGTGGGTGGAAATTGCAGGGGGTGGTTATGTCGGGGCATAATTTCGCGGGGGAAAGGCTGTCTACTCCATCTTTAAAATAGGAGGGTTTTCACCAGTTGGTTCATGGGGCCTTTAGATGGGGGCGGGGGGGGGGGGGGTGGATGGGAAGGTCATAATATCGGGGTCTGTCCAAGGGGGGAGGCATAATTTGAAGGGTCTCATGGGGATATTATATAGAGGTTTGGGCACGGGTTGGGGGGTGGAGGTGTGGTGGAGAGAAGCGTATTAGATGGGGTCCGTTCTCTGGGGGCTAATTTTATGGGGTATTTTCACGGAGGTAGGTAATTCGATGGGGTCCATTCACGGGTGGCGGGTGTGTGTGGGGGGGAGGGGGGAGGTAATCCTGTGGATATTCATAGAGGGAAGTCACTAATGTTTAAAATGGAAGGGGAAGTCATTTCTCCAGGTTTACAACGGGAGGGGATGTGGATGAGTGCGGATTTATGCAAAGGGTCAGGGAGCGAAAGACGACAAGGGGGAGAGAGGACAAAGAGAGGGAGAAGGAGACAGAGAAGGAGGGAAAAGGAATTTACTGGGAGTTGTTCAGGGGACATGGGTAATTGATGGGGAAGGGGGCTATTGTCGGGAGGGAAATTTCCAGGGGGTGAATTTGCAGAGGGGGGAATTTGCGTCGGAAATATTGCCCACTGGGCGCCAAAATTTATTGGTGGGTGTGAAAGAAATCCAGAAAGAGGGAAAAAGCCAGAGAGTGAGAGAGATCGAAAGAGAGATAGCCAGATAGAGAGAGAGAGTGAAAAAGCCAAAGAAAGAGATGTCAGAGAAACAGCTGAAGAGAAAGCCATAGAGAGAGAGAAAGAGAGAGATAGCCAGAGAGAAAGAGTGAAAAAGTCAAAGAAGGAGATGTCAGAGAAACAGCTGAAGAGAAAACCATAGAGAGAGAGAGAGAAAGAAAAGCCAGAGAGAGAGAGATAGACAAAGTCAGAGAGAGAGAGAGTCAAGCAGAAAGAACCAAAGAGAGGGAAAGCAAAAGAGAAAGAGAAAACCAGAAAGAGAAAGAGAAGGCTAGAGAGTAATCGATAGACAAAGCCCGAGAGTGAGAGTCAAAGCATAGAGCCAAGAGAGAGAGAGAGAGAGAGAGAGAGAGAGAGAGAAAGGTAAAGAGGAAGAGCCAGAGAAAGAGAGAGAAAGAGAGAAAGTTAAAGAGGAAGAACCAGAGAAAGAGAGAGAAAGAAAAAGCGTCAAAGAGAGAACCAGAGAAGAGAGAGAAATAGCCAACGGGGCAGAGAGTGAGAAAGAAATAAAGAGAACGTGAGAGAGAGAAATATTTATCATTATGTGTAGCTTTTTACTCTATGCCTCCCATCCATAAAGCCTCTATAGCTTATTAACTGTTTTCTCATTCTGCCCTGTCACCTTCAACGATTTATCTCCATATACACAAAGGTGCCCAGCTCTTGTATCACCTTTAGAATTGAATCCTTTATTTTATGTTATGTTTCCTGCTTCTTCCCACTAAACTGTATCACTAAACATTTCATTGCATTAAATTTAATCTGCTGCGTGTCTCCCTATTCTGTCAATCTGTCTCGATCCTATATAAGTCTGTCACTATCCTCATTACAATGTTGTGTCATTTTCAAATGGTAAAATTGTGCGCTTCACAAGTCTAGGTCAGTAATATAGACCAGAAAATCAGCAGTCCTTGTATTGACCCCTGGTAAACCCCACTACATAAGTCCTTCCAGTTAAAATAAAACTCTTCTTCACCACTACTTTCCATTTCCTGTCACTTAGTTTGATTGAATTGTTCGAGGAGGTGACTTGATGTATAGATGAGGGTAAGGCAGTTGATGTAGTCTACATGAATTTCAGTAAGGCTTTTGATAAGGGCCCGCACGGGAGATTGGTTAAGAAGGTAAGAGCCCATGGGATTCAGAGCAATTTGGCAAATTGGATCCAAAATTGGCTTAGTGGCAGGATGCAGAGGGTGATGGTCGAGGGTTGTTTTTGTGAGTGGCAACCTGTGACCATTGGTGTACCGCAGGGATTTGTGCTGGGACTCTTGCTGTTTGTAGTGTTAATTAATAATTTAGAAGTGAATATAGGAGGTACGATCAGTAAGTTCACAGATGTTGCAAAAATTGGTGGAACCGTAAATAGTGAGGAGGAAAGCCTCAGATTACTGGACGATATAGATGGGCTGGTACGATGGGTGGAGCAGTGGAAAATGGAATTTAATCCTGAGAAGTGTGAGGTGATGCATTTTGGGAGTACTACCAAGGCATGGGAACGTACAATGGATGGTAGGAGCCTAGAAAGTACAGAGGGTCTGTGGAACCTTGGTGTCCTTGTCCATAGATCACTGAAGGCAGCAGCACAGGTAGATAAGGTTGTTAGGAAGGCTTATGGGATACTTGTTTTTATTAGCCAATGCATAGAATATAAGAGCAGGGAGGTAATGATGGAGCTGTATAAAACGCAAGTTAGGCCACAGCTGGAGTACTGTCTACAGTTCTGGTCGCCACATTATAGGAAGGATGTGATTGCACTGGAGAGGGTGCAGAGGAGATCCACCAGGATATTGCCGGGGCTTGAGCATTTCAGCTATGAAGAGAGACTGGAAAGGCTAGGATTGTTTTCCTTAGAGAAGACAAGGCTGAGGGTGGACCTGACTGAGGTGTACAAAATTATGCGGGGCATTGGTAGTATAGAGAGGAAGCAACCTTTTCCTTTAGCAGCGGGGCATGGATTTAAGGTAAGGGGCATGAGGTTTAGAATGGATTTGAGGGAAAGAAATCACCCAGAGGGTAGTTGGAATCTGGAATACACTACCTGAAGGGGTGATAGAGGGAGTAGCCCACACAACATTTAAGAAGCATTTAGATGAGCATTTGAAAGCCGTAGCATACAAGGCTATGGGCCAAGTGCTGGAAAATGGGATTAGGATAAATAGGTGCTTGATGGCAGGCACAGATACGATGGGCCGAAGGGCCTGTTTCTGTGCTGTTTAACTCGATGACTGTATGACTCTTAGCCAGCTCCACACCCAGGCTGCGAATGTCCGTTTTATTCCCTAAGCTTCAAATTTGCTGACAAGGCTGTTATGCAACACTTTATCAAACCTCTTTTGGACGTCCATGTCCACCACATCAACTGAATTATCCTCATCAATGATCTCCGTTCACACAAAAAATTAGTTAAACATGATTTTCCCTTACCAAATCCAGTCAGAAGCTTTTTCCCAGTGAGGAAGAGTCAGTTACGAGGTTTAAGGTGAGAGGGGCAAAGTTTAGAGGGGTTGTGCGAGGCAAGTTTTTTACACAGAAGGTGGTGAGTGCCTGGAACTTGTTGCCAGGAGAGGTGGTGGATGCAGATACGATAGCGACGTTTAAGAGACATCTAGACAAATACATGACTAGGATGGGAGTAGAGGGATACGGTCCCCGGAAGTGCAGAAGGAGTTAGTTTCGTCAGGCATCAAGATCGGCGCAGGCTTGGAGGGCCGAATGGCCTGTTCCTGTGCTGTACTGTTCTTTGTTCTTTGTTGTCCATGTTCAGTTTGAATTCTTAATTAACCCACATTTATCCATGCAACTGTTAATTTTGTCCCACAATATGGTACCTCAAAGAAAGATCCTGAAACTGATATTAAACTGACTGGCCTGTAATTACAATGCATATCATTTAGTTTTTGTTTCAAACTCTCATGGAATGCGGGCGTCACTGGCAAGCCAGAACTTTCTGCCCTTTCAAATTGCCCTGGGGGGTTGGGGGGCTAGTGGGGGGCGGGCAGTTGGGTGTGGTGGGAGGTGGGGTTGGGGGTGGTGGGCGGCGGGGTTGGGGGGTAGTGGGGGCGGGGAGTTGGGGGTGGTGGGCGGCGGGGTTGGGTGGGTGGTGGTGTGCTGGTGAGCTGCCTGCTTGAACTGCTGCAGTCCATGTGGTGCAGATAAAACAAAAGTGTAGTTAGGAAGAGATTTTCATGTTCTGGACCTGACATGAAGGAACAGCGTTATCGTCCCAAGTCAGGATGGTGTGCGCCTTGAAGAGGAATTTACAGCTGGTGGTGTTCCCATGCAACTGCTGTCTTTGTCCTTGGCGGTGGAGGTCCACGGGTTTGGAAGGTGCTGTCGAAGGAGGCTTGGCGAGTTGTTGCAGTGCATCTTGCAGAATTTACGTTTGATGTTTTATAGAATCTGTCCAGTTAATTGGTTCAGTTTCCATGTGTGAGGACTGAGTACAGCCCTGAAAAGTGGATCGAAATTCTGTGCAATTAAAGACTAGTACAGGATCACAAAAGTAATTTGAAATGAGAAAATGAATCAGCTCCTACTTCATTTCATTCTTGTTAGATAAAGAGATTTGGGCCAGCTGCTATTCCCCAAAAATTATTAAAATGATCATATTCACATTTTTATTCTTCTTTCGGAGCTGTGGGCATCGCTGACAAGGCCAGCATTTATTGTCAATCCGTCAATGCCCTTGAGAGGGTAGTGGTGAGCTGCCATCTTGAACCACTGCAGTCCTCGAAAAGGTGTGAAACAGCTGAGTGTCTTGCTCAGCCATTTCAGAGCGCATTTTAGAGTCAACTACATTGCTGTGGGTCTGGAGTCACATGTAGACAAGACTGGATAAGGACTGCAAATTTCCTTCCCTGAAGGACATTAGTGAACCAGATGGGTTTTTACAACAGTCGGTAATGGTTATATGATCTCTCCCATATCTGGTTTTAAACATATTGTTGTATAAAAAGACTTAGATTGTAAAGTGTTAATGCTGCTGTTCAGTGACTGGTATTAATTATACTCAGCTGGAAACCAAATCTCCCTGCTTCTTATTACTTACAGCAAGATAATGACAACAGATTTGCACAATTCTGCCATTAACATTTCTTATGTCACAGAATATATTTTACCATATTTTCTAAACTAATACAAGGCTCAATTCAGCAGTTTAATACCTACCAATTCAATTCTTATATTTACGAATTTTACAATGTGAGAGATTTAACCATGGCTGGGAATGTAACCTGTCCTGTAGCTTTACTCTTCTGGAGGACGTTTCGAAGGGATGTTGTGTTGGACAGTGTCAGCTCAGTATCAGTAAATTGGGAACAAAAAGAAAATTTGTACCAGATTGTCAGAGAACTCTCCCCTGCCTCACCTACCCTCCCCACCCCAATGTGGGACCATCCTTATTGTGTGGTTTGCCCCTTATTCGGACGGCTAGGCATTTACACAATGATTCTGCATAAAGTAACAGTTAAAGAGAGGAATTGAGAACACGTGAAATATGCTGCTTACAATTGTGAGACTATGTAGGCGTATTTTTTCAGCCCTGATATTAAACTAACACTTTCCACCCAAAAAACTGTATTTTCAATCCAACACGGTGAAGCTGATTCCTCAACTTAAACTTCACAGAGTGAGATGAACATCGTTTTGTTTTGTACTGAGCATTTAATCATCACATGCTATGAATTGATGGGAGCAAATCCAGGCCTGTAAAATACTTAGAATATATTCCATTATAATTTTACTCGAAATAATACTGTGTGAATTTTCTGTGTTCAAATGACTGGAATTGACAAGACACAGACAATTAGTTCCCAAGGAGAATGGTGTTAATTACAGTCATTTCACAACTGAAATTGACTCATTTTACTCAGGAACTATACATGTAGAATAGAAAGTGTATATGTATATATTTTTTTAAATCTAACATTTGATAGATATTTCGATTCTTTAAAGTGAGTTTCCCAGATAGCTGACAATTATTTCTTTAACTCTTTGGAAGGACAGATAATATGCGACCCACAGTCTGATAGCAGCTGGGAAATGGGAACAACTTTTCAGTTACCGATTTCAGATCATTTCAGTTGTACATTGTCATGTCAGTGAATGTCTATGGAATTCGCACAGATCAATTTACATTGAAGACAGCGTCCCTGGACCAGGGAGCAGGTTCGGACTCAATTAAACTTTCTGTAACAGTATGATCCAATGATCAAGTTGTATTGGCAAAAGTGGAATGTTCAAGAACTGATCTTTGAGCAAATTAAATTTAGCTGAATGCTGCTCCTTAATGTTGTAATTTAAATAGATTCACTCTGTAAGAAACATAGAGACAGAGAAACATAGAAAAAGTGCAGCACAGAAGGAGGCCATTCAGCCCATCGTGTCAGCGCTGACCGAATGAACTAGCCACCCAAATTAATCTCACATTCCAGCACATGTTCCATAGTCCTGCAGGTTACAGCAGTTCAGGGACATGTCCAGGTACATTTTAAATGAGTTGAGGGTTTCTGCCTCCACCACCGTTCCTGTCAGTGAATTCCAGAAACCCACCACCCTCTGGGTGAAAAGGTTTCACCTCTTGTCCCCTCTAATCCTTCGACCAATCACCTTAAATCTGTGTTGCCTGGTAACTGACCTCTTTGCCAGGGGAAACATGTCCTTCCTGTCCACTCTATCTAGGCCCTTCATAATTTTGTACAGCTCAATCAAATCACCCGTCAGCTTCCTCAGTTCCAAGGGAAACAATCCTAGCCGATCCAATCTTTCCTCATAACTGCAACTTTAAAGGCCTGGCAACATTCTTCTAAATCTCCTCTGTTCTCTCTCCAGAGCAATTATGTCCCTTCTGTAATGTGGTGACCAGAACTGCACATAATACACCAGCTGTGGCCTAACCAGCGCGCTGTGTAGCTCCAGCATGATATCGCTACTTCTGTACTCTATACCAATCCAAATATATCACTGACCTCACTTTTATTGTAAATATCATCCAGATATATCATTAACCTCACTTGTACTGCAATTACCATCCAGATATATCATTGACTTCACATTTACTCTAAATGCCATCTGGATGCATCACTGACCTCACTTGTAAATACCATCCAGATATATCATTGGCCACAAATGTATTGTAAATAAAATGTTGATATTTCGCTGATCTCACTTTTGCTTAAATACCGATCTAGATGTATCACCAACCTCACCTTTACGGTAAATACCCACCCTGATAGATCACAAACCTGACTTATAATGCATATACCTATTCATACATATCATGGACCTCAGTTTTATTTCAAATACCCGTCCATATATATCACTGGCCACATTTCTACTGTTACCTCCCATCTAGATATATCACTGACCTCATTTCAACTGTAAATACCCATCAGATATATGATGGATCTCACTTGTGCTGGAACTATACATCCAGCTTTTCCTGTGACCTCACTTTTACAGTAAATACACAACGATCAATATCACTGATCTCACTTTTTCTGTTTCTGGTCGGCCAGATATATGACGCATCGCTATTATACTGTTATTAATCATCCATATGCAGTACAGGCATCAAAGGTGCTGCCATTCCCCTTTCAGTTATATCACTGACTTTAATTTATCCCAGCCAGGGATACCAACCCCCTCGTTTGTACTGTCATTAGTCATCCCATGCATGTTTCATGTCGTCGCTGCCTCAGAAAAAAATCCTCTATTTCAGTGTACCTTAATTATTTTTATTCTTTCACTGGATGTGAGCGCCGCTGGCGAGACCTGCAATTATTGTCCATCTCTAATTTCCCTTGAGAAGGTGATGATGAGAACTGCAGCCCATGAGGGGGATGTACACTCACAGTGCTGTTGGGAAGGGAGTTCCAGGACCTTGACCCAGTGACAGGGAAGGAGCAGCGATATAGTTCCAGGTAAAGATGGTGTGTGGTTTGGAGGGGAACATTCAGGTGTTGATGTTCCCACCACTATCAGCTCGCTGATCAGAGGCAGTGTTGTACAATAAGGGGAGAGTTACCATGTACAGTAAATTTATCTGCATTGACCATTACTTTAATTAAATACTGAGCATAGAACATGCTTTAGATTATTCCAAATGTCCTGGGAAAAAACCATGATGTTAAAGCAAAAGTAATGTCTGATTTCCCCATGTCAAATATCTATTCGGATCTGACCTGTTAATTTGATCAGTGTCCTTGTGCGAGTCCTGAGCTTATTCCTGAGAAGTGGAGTTAAAATCTATCGACTAGACTGAAAAGATTACATCAGCTCATGGAAATAATGTGAAATCTGTAAAGAAATCAATTTCCACTTCACATTGTTCTTGTCATATTGAAAGATTGGTTCCAGCTGTTATTTCCAATAGTCATTCAAATGATTATATTCAATTGTTTGTGGGTTTTAATTTACATCTGGTTTAAAATATATAGTCGTTTAAAGAAATACCTAGATTGTAAAGGGTGAATGCTGCTGCTCAGAGATTGGAATTAATATTCCTCAGTTGGAAAATGGATCTCTGCTTTTGTTATTGACAGTAAGTTAAGGACAGGGTTAAAGAAAATCCCAAAGCCTTTTATTCATATATAAGGAGAAAGAGGGTAACTAGAGAAAGGATTGGCCCACTAAAGGACAAAGGAGGAATGTTATGCTTGGACTCAGAGAAAATGGGTGAGATTCTGAACGAGTACTTTGCATCGGTATTCACCGAGGAGAGGGACATGACGGATGTTGAGGTTAGGAACAGATGTTTGATTACTCAAGGTCAAGTCGGCATAAGGAGGGAGGAAGTGTTGGGTATTCTAAAGGGCATTAAGGTGGACAAGTCCCCAGGTCCGGATGGGTTCTATCCCAGGTTACTGAGTGAAGCGAGAGAGGAAATAGCTGGGACCTTAACAGATATCTTTGCAACATCCTTAAACACGGGTGAGGTCCCGGAGGACTGGAGAATTGATAATGCTGTCCCCTTGTTTAAGAAGGATAGCAGGGATAATCCAGGTAATTATAGACCAGTGAGCCTGACGTCAGTGGTAGGGAAGCTGCTGGAGAAGATACTGAGGGATAGGATCTATTCCCATTTGGAAGAAAATGGGCTTATCAGTGATAGGCAACATAGTTTTGTGCAGGGAAGGTCATGTCTTACCAACTTAATAGAATTCTTTGAGGAAGTGACAAAGTTGATTGATGAGGGAAGGGCTGTCGATGTCATATACATCGACTTCAGTAAGGCGTTTGATAAGGTTCCCCATGGTAGGCTGATGGAGAAAGTGAAGGCTCATGGGTTCCAAGGTGTACTAGCTAGATGGATAAAGAACTGGCTGGGCAACAGGAAACAGAGAGTAGCAGTAGAAGGGAGTTTCTCAAAATGGAGACGTGTGACCAGTGGTGTTCCACAGGGATCCGTGCTGGGACCACTGTTGTTTGTGATATATATTAATGATTTGTAGGAAAGTATAGGTGGACAGATTAGCAAGTTTGCAGACCACACTAAGATTGGTGGAGTAGCAGATAGTGAAGGGGACTGTCAGAGAATACAGCAGAATATAGATAGATTGGAGAGTTGGGCAGAGAAATGGCAGATGGAGTTCAATCAGGGCAAATGCGAGGTGATGCATTTTGGAAGATCCAATTCAAGAGTGAACTATACAGTAAATGGAAAAGTCCTGCGGAAAATTGATGTCCAGAGAGAATTGGGTGTTCAGGTCCACTGTTCCCTGAAGATGGCAACGCAAGGAAATAGAGTGGTCAAGAAGGCATACGGCATGCTTTCCTTCATCGGACGGGGTATTGAGTACAAGAGTTGGCAGGTCATGTTACAGTTGCATAGGACTTTGGTTCGGCCACATTTGGAATACTGCGTGCAGTTCTGGTCGCCACATTACCAAAAGGATGTGGATGCTTTGGAGAGGGTGCAGAGGAGGTTCACCAGGATGTTGCCTGGTATGGAGGGCGCTAGCTATGAAGAGAGGTTGAGCAGATTAGGTTTATTTCCATTAGAAAGACGGAGGTTGAGGGGGGACCTGATTGAGGTGTACAAAATCATGAGAGGTATAGACAGGGTGGATAGCAAGAGGCTTTTTCCCGGAGTGGGGGATTCAATTACAAGAGGACACGAGTTCAAAGTGAAAGGGGAAAAGTTTAGGGGGGATATGAGTGGAAAGTTCTTTACGCAGAGGGTGGTGGGTGCCTGGAACGCGTTGCCAGCATAGGTGGTAGATGTGGGCACGATGGCGTCTTTTACGATGCGTCTAGACAGATACATGAATGTGCAGGAAGAAAAGAGATACAGACCCTTAGAGAATAGGCGACATGTTTCGATAGAGGATCTGGATCAGCGCAGTCTTGGAGGGCCGAAGGGCCTATTCCTGTGCTGTAATTTGCTTTGTTCTTTGTTATTTGACAACAATTTTACACAATTCCCCATGAACAAATCTCAGGTCACAGAATATAATTTAACAGATTCCCCAAACTAACACTCAGCTCAATTAAACATATTCAATCCCAATCACTTGTCACATTATATTAACCAATTGTTAAAAGTTAGAGGCATCGCATTGCAAGAAAATTGAAAAGCAAATACGCTGCTGCAAAACACTCCGAGGGCAACCCTGGAAATGCTGGACAGATAGTGTGTACTATAGTCTGTACCTGCCCTGGGAATGTTTAATGAAGCAGTGTTAATTGGTAGTTTGATCTGCAGCTACACTGGAAAGCATATTCCACCCTCGCCTTTATGGGACAGTGTCGAGGGTGCTTTACTCGATATCTAATCTGATAGACATACAAAACAAAATTCTAACTAAAGTAACATGGAAGGCCTCATGTAAACAGGTGTGCACTGCATATTCTGTCTCCAGGGGCACATGGTTGCAAACATAACCTCAGAAGAGGACAGGCAATCAGGGCAGAGAAAATCACCTGCAACCCATCTGCCCATGGCCCGCTGCCAGAACCTTTGAATTGTTAACTTGGCCAACCAGGAGCAGGCGGACGGGACGATCTTCCTCCTGCACCTTACCCCCTGAGCGTCTGGTCCCGAAGGGTGAAGAGTATCAGGCTGAAGTGCAGCAACAAGTTGAGGAACAGCCCCATTCATATGTAAGATGGTGCCGCAACCTCGCACTCCAGTGAAACATGACACGTGGTCGTCTCCAGGCTGCTGAAATTATAGGCAGCCTGGGAGCAGATGACCCTCTTAAAAAGCTTATTGCACGGGACTTCCCTTTGCAACCATCTCAATTCCAGGTCCCTGATGTAAAGCGGAAGGACGTCTGCACAGGGACATATCCACTGGGGATTCCCCTCTCTGTCAGATGGCAACACAGACTGCCATGGCGTGTCCGGGCACAGATGAGGGCGAGGATGTTGAGAGTGTACAGCAGCAGCCCGTGCAGGAATGGCACAGAAGGCATTTTCAAGGGCCAGTTCAAGCTGTACAGGACCAGCTCCCGATGATAGTTTTTTTGCCTGTGTTCAAAGAGCAGATCCAGTTGAGCCGTGGTCAGTTCAGCTAGGAGGTCGCCACACCATCCAGCCTCCTCGACACGCTCAATGAGAGGCGCCCCAGAGGCTTCGGCTACTCCTGCACCTGTACTGACATCCCAGAGGCGGATCCCCGTACAGCCATCTGCTGGTGCCAATCTGTATAGTGCATGGTGCTCTGCACAAAAGACATTAATTCCTTTGGCAGAGAATTCACCCGCCTCTGACTCAACAGGAAGTTGGAAAATCACTGTCGACCCTGCAAACTCCCCCTGACTGACATCGAACAAGAACAAAGAACAAAGAACAATACTGCACAGGAACAGGCCATTAGGCCCTCCAAGCCTGCGCCCATATTGATGCCTGCCGAAACTAACACCTTCTGTACTTCCAGGGCCCATATCCCTCTATTCCCTTCCTATTCATATATTTGTCAAGATGTCTCTTAAACGTCGCGATCGTATCTGCTTCCACCACCTCCCCTGGCAGCAAGTTCCAGGCACTCACCACCCTCTGTGTAAAAAACTTGCCTCGCACATCCCCTCTAAACTTTGCCCCTCGCACCTTAAACCTATGTCCCCTAGTAACTGACTCTTCCACCCTGGGAAACAACGTCTGACTATCCACTCTGTCCATGCCGCCCATAACTTTGTAAACCTCTATCATGTCGCCCCTCCACCTCCGTCGTTCCAGTGAAAACAATCCGAGTTTTTCCAACCCCTCCTCATAGTTAATGCCCTCGAGACCAGGCAGCATTCTGGTAAACCTCCTCTGTACCCTCTCCAAAGCCTCCACGTCCTTCTGGTACTGTGGCGACCAGAATTGCACACAATATTCTAAGTGTGGCCGAACTAAGGTTCTGTGCAGCTGCAACATGACTTGCCAATTGCTATACTCTATGCCCCGACCGATGAAGGCAAGCATGCCGAATGCCTTCTTAACTACCTTATTAACATGCCTTGCCACTTTCAGTGACCTGTGGACCTGTACGCCCAGATCTCTGTGCCTGTCAATACTCCTAAGGGTTCTGCCATTTACTGTATATCTCCCACCTGCATTAGACCTTCCAAAATGCATTACCTCACATTTGTCTGGATTAAACGCCATCTGCCGTTTCTCTGCCCAAGTCTCCAACCGATCTATATCCTGCTGTATCCTCTGACAATCCTCATCATTATCCGCAACTCCACCAACCTTTGTGTCATCCGCAAACTTACTAATCAGACCGGCTACATTTTCCTCCAAATCATTTATATATACTACAAAGAGCAAAGGTCCCAGCACTGATCCCTGCGGAACACCACTAGTCACATCCCTCCATTCAGAAAAACACCCATCCACTGTTACCCTCTGTCTTCTGTGAATGAGCCAGTTCTATATCCATCTTGCCAGCTCACCTCTGATCCCGTTTGACTTCACCTTTTGCACTAGTCTGCCATGTGGGACATTGTCAAAGGCTTTACGAAAGTCCATATAGACAACATCCACCGCCCTTCCCTCATCAATCATCTTCGTCACTTCCTCAAAAAACTCAATCAAATTAGTAAGACACTACCTCCCCTTCACAAAAACATGCTGTCTCTCGTTAATAAGTTCGTTTGTTTCCAAGTGGGAGTAAATCCTGTCCCGACGAATCCTCTCTAATAGTTTCACTACCACTGACGTAAGGCTCACCGGCCTATAATTTCCTGGATTATCCTTGCCACCCTTCTTAAACAAAGGAACAACATTGGCTATCCTCCAGTCCACTGGGACCTCACCTGTAGCCAATGAGGATGCAAAGATTTCTGTCAAGGCCCCAGCAATTTCTTCCCTTTCCTCCCTCACTATTCTAGGGTAGATCCCATCAGGCCCTGGGGACCGATCTACCTTAATGCTTTGCAAGACACCCAAAACCTCCTCATTTTTGATAATGAGATGACTGAGACTATCTGCACTCCCTTTCCTAGGCTCATCATCCACCAAGTCCTTCTCCTTGGTGAATACTGATGCAAAGTACTCATTTCGCACCTCGCCCATTTCCTCTGGCCCCATGCATCGATTCCCATCTCTGTCCTTGAGTGGGTCAACCCTTTCCCTGGTTACCCTCTTGCTCTTTATATATGTATAAAAAGCCTTGGGATTTTCCTTAATCCTGTTTGCCAATGACTTTTCATGACCCTTTTAGCCTTCTTAACTCCTTGCTCAAGTTCCTTCCAACTGTCTTTATATTCCTCACGTGCTTCATCTCTTCCTAGCCTCCCAGCCCTTAGAAATGCTTCCTTTTTCTTTTTGACAAGGCTCACAATATTCCGTGTTATCCAAGCTTCCCGAAACTTGCCAAACTTGTCTTTCTTCCTCACAGGAACATGCTGGCCCTGGATTCTAATCAGCTGACGTTTGAAAGACTCCCACATGTCAGATGTTGGGAGAGCTGTACCACAAACTACTCAAGCAACAGCCTGACATAGTCATACTCATGAATCCTAATTTACAGACAATGTGCCAGACACTACCATCAACATCCCTCGGTATGTCCCATCCCACTGGCAGGACAGACCCACCAAAGGTGGCAGAACAGTGATATACAGTCAGCAGGGAGTTCCACTGGGAGTCCTCAGGATTGACACTGAACCCATGAAGCCTCATATCATCAGGTCAAACATGGGCCAGGAAACGTCCATCTGCTTACCACCTACCACACCAACTCGGCTGAAGATCAGTGGTTTTTCATGTTGAACACCACTTGGAGGAAACACTGAGGGTGGCAAGGACACAAAACGTTCTCTGGGTGAGGGACTTCAATGTCCATCACCAAGAGTGGCTCAGTAGCACCACTACTGACCGATCTGGCCAAGTCCAAAATGGCATAACTACTAGACTGAGTCTGTGGCTGGTGCTGAGAGAACAAACAAGAGGGAGAAGCCTCCTTGACCGCATACTCACCAATCTACATGTCACAGCTGCATTTGTCCATGACAATATTCGTCGGCGTGACCATCTCCCCATCCTTGTGGAGACAAAGTCCCGCCTTCACATTGAGGCTACCCTCCATCGTGTTGTGCGGCAATACCGCTGTGCTAAATGTGATAGCTTTTAAACACATATAGAAACGCGAATCTGAGCATCGATGAGGTGCTGTGAGCCATCAGCAGCAGCAGAATTATATTCAGCCACAATCTATAACCTCATGGCCTGGCACAACTCCCACTCTGCCATTATCATCAAGCCAGGGGACGAACACTGGTTCAATGAAGAGTGCAGGAGGGCATTCGAATCGAAGCATCAGACACACCTCAGAATGATGTTTCAACCTGGTAGGCTGGCCCAGGTAAGGATGGCGGACTTCCTTCCCTGGAGGACGTGAGTGAACCAGCTGGGTTTTTATGACAATCAATGATAGATTTGTGGCATCATTACTGAGACTATCTTTCAATTCCTGTTTTTATATTGATCAATTGCACTTAGCAATTGCATTTAAATTCCAGCAGCTGCCCAGGTGGGATCTGAACCTGTGTCCCTCATGTATTGCCCTTGATCTCTGGATTACTCGTTCAGTAACAAGTCTCAGTGTCATTGGCCATATCTTGTAACTACAGGTTCCTACCACACCCTTCCTATTTTCGCATGACTTCGAGAGTGTCTCAGGATCCCCTGGCACGTTCTATCTATCCGCTACTCTCTCGCTATTACTATCCCTCTGTTCCGACAGTGGCGGGAGAAATGCACTGTCAATTCTGTCCCAATACTCCATAGGCCACAGCATATTATTAAAGTTTTCCCAGCTAAGCGTAAAAAAGCCAAATTAATCACTTTACCACTCCGAGAATAAAACTGGATGAAATCAGGTATTTTAGATAACAAATGAACTATTTATTAATAAACTAAATCTGAACACTATTAAGATAAATTTATATCTAAAGAACTTGTAACTTATCATGTATTCGAACTCCCCTATTCATGCACATACATTGAAAAACTAACGGTTAACCAGTTGTACAAATTGTCTGAAGAAGGCTGTTCCTTCAGAATAAATAAATAACTGGGTTACAAATCTTTGTGAGTTACGCTCTTGCTTTATGAGCTGTCTATATTTGAGCAATCAGATGCCAATTGATTTCTACACACGGATTTGATGAACAGTCTTTACTTGATAGACATTCAAAGCACTTCAGCTGCAGCAGGCATCGCACAGTTCCTTCAATATAGATTATAACGACAGGTCTATTATTTTGATTTTAATATTGGTAGATTTTAGTTGAAACTTTAATGCGAATTCCAGAAAACACAATCCGTCAAGAGAGAATCAATCTTGAAGCAAAGACTCTGAGATTGGAAGTAAAAAAAAGCAATGTTTGCTCCCACATGCAATAAAAATGTTCTCATCACAAGGTTTTGTTGTTTCGTTCTTTAGGGAATTATCCAAGCCTGTTGGTCAATGTAGAACTTGTGCTGGTGTCCCTCCTCCTAGTTCAAACCGGTTGATTTGTTTTTTGATTTTTTTTTTTGCACACAGCACTTCTCCTGCTGTTCCCCAGCGAAAATGTGCAGCTGTGCCACACTGCACATCTTAGTTTTTAAGCCACGCTATTATTAAACAGAGGCGTCAAGCCACACACTCACCACCTCCATCTGCTGGTGAGCCTGTCTCCGTGCACTTACTGCCCACTCTCACCATCTCCCAATGCTGGTTTCCCTGTCTCACTGCAGTTCCTGCCCCCTCAACATCTCGATCTGCTTGTGTCCCTGCCTCACTGCAGTTACTGCCAATAGTCAAAATCTCCACCTGCTGGTGACCCTGACTCACTGCAGTTACTGCCCCTCTCACAGTCTCAATATGCTGGTGTCCTTGTCGAACTGCATTCAGTGACTCCCCCAACTTACCATCTCCATCTGCTGGTGTCCCTGTCACACTGCAGTTAGTGTCTTCCTTTCACCATCTGCATATGCTGGTGTCCCTGTCTTACTGCTGTTATTGAACCGCTCTCATCACGTGCATCTGCTGGTTGCCCTGTCAAAATGCATTTAGTGCCCTTCTCTCACCATCTCCATCTGCTGGCGTGCCTTCCTCACTGCATTTACCCCCGCCTGACATAATATCCATCTGCTGGTGCCCCCGTCTCACTACCCTCAGTTCCTATCCCCTCACACCATCTCCATTTGCTGGTGTCCCTGTTTCACTGCAGTTACTGAACCACGCTCACTATCTGCATCTGCTGATGTCTCTGTGTCACTGCAGTAAATGCCCATCTCACCATTTCCATCCGAACAAGGGTCACTGACCCGAAACGCTAAGTCTGCTTCTCTTTCCACAGATGCTGCCAGACCTGCTGAGTGTTCCAGCATTTCTTGTTTTTATTTCACCATCTCCATCTGCTGGTGTTCCTGTCTCACTGCACCCGGTTGCTGAACACTCTCAACATCTCATGTACGATCACCACCCTTTAAAATCATTGACATCACTTTTCCCTGAAATCCCTATCCATTTACATCACTCACCTCACATTTACCGGAAATGGCACCCAGATATATCGGTGACCTCTTTTTTACTCTAAATATCAATCCAGATATATCACTGGCCTCACTTTTACTCTAAATAGCCATTCAGATATATCACTGGCCTCACTTTTACTCTAAATACACATTCAGATATATGACTGGCCTCACCTTTACTGTAAATACCCCTTCAGATATATCACTGGCCTCACCTTTACTGTAAATACCCCTTCAGATATATCACTGACCTCACCTTTACTGTAAATACCAATCCAGATATATCACTGGCCTCACCTTTACTCTAAATACCCATTCAGATATATGACTGGCCTCACCTTTACTGTAAATACCCCTTCAGATATATCACTGGCCTCACCTTTACTGTAAATACCCCTTCAGATATATCACTGACCTCACCTTTACTGTAAATACCAATCCAGATATATCACTGACCTCACCTTTACTGTAAATACCAATCCAGATATATCACTGGCCTCACTTTTACTCTAAATACCCATTCAGATATATGACTGGCCTCACCTTTACTGTAAATACCCCTTTAGATATATCACTGGCCTCACCTTTACTGTAAATACCCATTCAGATATATCACTGACCTCACCTTTACTGTAAATACCCATTCAGATATATCACTGACCTCACCTTTACTGTAAATACCCATTCAGATATATCACTGACCTCACCTTTACTGTAAATACCCATTCAGATATAACACTGGCCTCACCTTTACTGTAAATACCCATTCAGATATATCACTGACCTCACCTTTACTGTAAATACCCATTCAGATATATCACTGGCCTCACCTTTACTGTAAATAGCCATTCAGATATATCACTGGCCTCACCTTTACTGTAAATAGCCATTCAGATATATCACTGACCTCACCTTTACTGTAAATACCCATTCAGATACATCACTGGCCTCACTTTTACTCTAAATACCCATTCAGATATATGACTGGCCTCACCTTTACTGTAAATACCCCTTCAGATATATCACTGGCCTCACCTTTACTGTAAATACCCATTCAGATATATCACTGACCTCACCTTTACTGTAAATACCCATTCAGATACATCACTGACCTCACCTTTACTGTAAATACCCATTCAGATATATCACTGACCTCACCTTTACTGTAAATACCCATTCAGATATATCACTGGCCTCACCTTTACTGTAAATACCCATTCAGATATATCACTGACCTCACCTTTACTGTAAATACCCATTCAGATATATCACTGGCCTCACCTTTACTGTAAATAGCCATTCAGATATATCACTGGCCTCACCTTTACTGTAAATAGCTTTTCAGATATATCACTGACCTCACCTTTACTGTAAATACCCATTCAGATACATCACTGGCCTCACTTTTACTGTAAATAGCCATTCAGATATATCACTGACATCACCTTTACTGTAAATAGCCATTCAGATATAACACTGACCTCACCTTTACTGTAAATACCCATTCAGATATATCACTGACCTCACCTTTACTGTAAATAGCCATTCAGATATATCACTGACCTCACCTTTACTGTAAATAGCCATTCAGATATATCACTGGCCTCACCTTTACTGTAAATAGCTTTTCAGATATATCACTGACCTCACCTTTACTGTAAATACCCATTCAGATACATCACTGACCTCACCTTTACTGTAAATAGCCATTCAGATAGATCAATGACCTCACCTTTACTGTAAATAGCCATTCGGATATATCACTGACCTCACCTTTACTGTAAATAGCCATTCAGATACATCACTGACCTCACCTTTACTGTAAATACCCATTCAGATATATCACTGACCTCACTTTTACTGTAAATAGCCATTCAGATATATCACTGACCTCACCTTTACTGTAAAAACCCATTCAGATATATCACTGACCACACCTTTACTGTAAATAGCCATTCAGATACATCACCGACATCACCTTTACTGTAAATAGCCATTCAGATATATCACTGACCTCACTTTTACTGTAAATAGCCATTCAGATATATCACTGACCTCACTTTTACTGTAAATAGCCATTCAGATATATCACTGACCTCACCTTTACTGTAAATAGCCATTCAGATATATCACTGACATCACCTTTACTGTAAATACCCATTCAGATAAATCACTGACATCACCTTTACTGTAAATACCCATTCTGATATATCACTGACCTCACTTTTACTGTAAATAGCCATTCAGATACATCACTGGCCTCACTTTTACTGTAAATAGCCATTCAGATATATCACTGACCTCACCTTTACTGTAAATAGCCATTCAGATACATCACTGACATCACCTTTACTGTAAATACCCCTTCAGATATATCACTGGCCTCACCTTTACTGTAAATACCAATCCAGATATATCACTGGCCTCACCTTTACTGTAAATAGCCATTCAGATATATCACTGGCCTCACCTTTACTGTAAAAACCCCTTCAGATATATCACTGGCCTCACCTTTACTGTAAATACCAATCCAGATATATCACTGACATCACCTTCACTGTAAATACCCATTCAGATATATCACTGACCTCACTTTTACTGTAAATAGCCATTCAGGTATATCACTGGCCTCACCTTTACTGTAAATACCAATCCAGATACATCACTGGCCTCACCTTTACTGTAAATAGCCATTCAGATATATCACTGACCTCACATTTACTGTAAATAGCCATTCAGATTTATCACTGGCCTCACCTTTACTGTAAACACCAATCCAGATATATCACTGACCTCACTTTTACTGTAAATAGCCATTCAGATACATCACTGACCTCACTTTTACTGTAAATACCCCTTCAGATATATCACTGACCTCACCTTTACTGTAAATAGCCATTCAGATACATCACTGACCTCACTTTTACTGTAAATACCCCTTCAGATATATCACTGACCTCACCTTTACTGTAAATAGCCATTCAGATATGTCACTAACCTCACCTTTACTGTAAATAGCCATTCAGATACATCACTGACCTCACCTTTACTGTAAATACCCATTCAGATATATCACTGACCTCACCTTTACTGTAAATACCCATTCAGATATATCACTGACATCACCTTTACTGTAAATACCCATTCAGATATATCACTGACCTCACCTTTACTGTAAATAGCCATTCAGATATATCACCGACATCACCTTTACTGTAAATAGCCATTCAGATATATCACTGATCTCACCTTTACTGTAAATAGCCATTCAGATACATCACTGACCTCACCTTTACTGTAAATAGCCATTCAGATATATCACTGACCTCACCTTTACTGTAAATAGCCATTCAGATATATCACTGACCTCACCTTTACTGTAAATAGCCATTCAGATATATCACTGACCTCACCTTTACTGTAAATACCCATTCAGATATATCACTGACCTCACCTTTACTGTAAATACCCCTTCAGATATATCACTGGCCTCACCTTTACTGTAAATACCAATCCAGATATATCACTGGCATCACCTTTACTGTAAATACCCCTTCAGATATATCACTGGCCTCACCTTTACTGTAAATACCCCTTCAGATATATCACTGGCCTCACCTTTACTGTAAATACCAATCCAGATATATCACTGACATCACCTTTACTGTAAATACCCCTTCAGATATATCACTGACCTCACCTTTACTGTAAATACCCATTCAGATATATCACTGACATCACCTTTACTGTAAATACCCATTCAGATATATCACTGACATCACCTTTACTGTAAATAGCCATTCAGATATATCACTGACCTCTCTTTTACTGTAAATACCCATTCAGATATATCACTGACCTCACCTTTACTGTAAATACCCCTTCAGATATATCACTGGCCTCACTTTTACTGTAAATACACATTCAGATATATCACTGACCTCACCTTTACTGTAAATACCCATTCAGATATATCACTGACATCACCTTTACTGTAAATAGCCATTCAGATATATCACTGACATCACCTTTACTGTAAATAGCCATTCAGATATATCACTGACCTCTCTTTTACTGTAAATACCCCTTCAGATATATCACTGACCTCACCTTTACTGTAAATACCCATTCAGATATATCACTGACATCACCTTTACTGTAAATAGCCATTCAGATATATCACTGACCTCACTTTTACTGTAAATAGCCATTCAGATATATCACTGACCTCTCTTTTACTGTAAATACCCATTCAGATATATCACTGACCTCACCTTTACTGTAAATACCCCTTCAGATATATCACTGGCCTCACTTTTACTGTAAATACACATTCAGATATATCACTGACCTCACCTTTACTGTAAATAGCCATTCAGATATATCACTGGCCTCACCTTTACTGTAAATAGCCATTCAGATATATCACTGACATCACCTTTACTGTAAATACCCATTCAGATATATCACTGACCTCACCTTTACTGTAAATAGCCATTCAGATATATCACTGACATCACCTTTACTGTAAATAAACATTCAGATATATCACTGACCTCACCTTTACTGTAAATACCCCTTCAGATATATCACTGGCCTCACCTTTACTGTAAATACCAATCCAGATATATCACTGGCCTCACCTTTACTGTAAATAGCCATTCAGATATATCACTGGCCTCACCTTTACTGTAAATACCAATCCAGATATATCACTGGCCTCACCTTTACTGTAAATAGCCATTCAGATATATCACTGACATCACCTTTACTGTAAATACCCCTTCAGATATATCACTGACCTCACCTTTACGGTAAATACCCATTCAGATATATCACGGACATCACCTTTACTGTAAATACCCATTCAGATATATCACTGACCTCACCTTTACTGTAAATAGCCATTCAGATATATCACTGGCCTCACCTTTACTGTAAATACCAATCCAGATATATCACTGGCCTCACCTTTACTGTAAATACCCCTTCAGATATATCACTGGCCTCACCTTTACTGTAAATACCAATCCAGATATATCACTGGCCTCACCTTTACTGTAAATAGCCATTCAGATATATCACTGACATCACCTTTACTGTAAATACCCATTCAGATATATCACTGACCTCACCTTTACGGTAAATACCCATTCAGATATATCACGGACATCACCTTTACTGTAAATAGCCATTCAGATATATCACTGACATCACCTATACTGCAAATACCCCTTCAGATATATCACTGACCTCACCTTTACTGTAAATACCCATTCAGATATATCACTGACCTCACCTTTACGGTAAATAGCCATTCAGATACATCACTGACATCACCTTTACTGTAAATAGCCATGCAGATACATCACTGACCTCACTTTTACTGTAAATACCCCTTCAGATATATCACTGACCTCACCTTTACTGTAAATACCCATTCAGATATATCACTGACCTCACCTTTACGGTAAATAGCCATTCAGATACATCACTGACATCACCTTTACTGTAAATAGCCATTCAGATATATCACTGACCTCACCTTTACTGTAAATACCCATTCAGATATATCACTGACCTCACCTTTACTGTAAATAGCCATTCAGATATATCACTGACCTCACCTTTACTGTAAATAGCCATTCAGATATATCACTGACCTCACCTTTACTGTAAATAGCCATTCAGATACATCACTGACCTCACTTTTACTGTAAATACCCCTTCAGATATATCACTGACCTCACCTTTACTGTAAATAGCCATTCAGATACATCACTGACCTCACTTTTACTGTAAATACCCCTTCAGATATATCACTGACCTCACCTTTACTGTAAATAGCCATTCAGATATGTCACTAACCTCACCTTTACTGTAAATACCCATTCAGATACATCACTGACCTCACCTTTATTGTAAATACCCATTCAGATATATCACTGACCTCACCTTTACTGTAAATACCCATTCAGATATATCACTGGCCTCACCTTTACTGTAAATACCCATTCAGATATATCACTGACATCACCTTTACTGTAAATACCCATTCAGATATATCACTGACCTCACCTTTACTGTAAATAGCCATTCAGATATATCACCGACCTCACCTTTACTGTAAATAGCCATTCAGATATATCACTGATCTCACCTTTACTATAAATAGCCATTCAGATACATCACTGACCTCACCTTTACTGTAAATAGCCATTCAGATATATCACTGACCTCACCTTTACTGTAAATAGCCATTCAGATATATCACTGACCTCACCTTTACTGTAAATAGCCATTCAGATATATCACTGACCTCACCTTTACTGTAAATACCCATTCAGATATATCACTGACCTCACCTTTACTGTAAATACCCCTTCAGATATATCACTGGCCTCACCTTTACTGTAAATACCAATCCAGATATATCACTGGCATCACCTTTACTGTAAATACCCCTTCAGATATATCACTGGCCTCACCTTTACTGTAAATACCCCTTCAGATATATCACTGGCCTCACCTTTACTGTAAATACCAATCCAGATATATCACTGACATCACCTTTACTGTAAATACCCCTTCAGATATATCACTGACCTCACCTTTACTGTAAATACCCATTCAGATATATCACTGACATCACCTTTACTGTAAATACCCATTCAGATATATCACTGACCTCACTTTTACTGTAAATAGCCATTCAGATATATCACTGACCTCTCTTTTACTGTAAATACCCATTCAGATATATCACTGACCTCACCTTTACTGTAAATACCCCTTCAGATATATCACTGGCCTCACTTTTACTGTAAATACCCATTCAGATATATCACTGACCTCACCTTTACTGTAAATACCCCTTCAGATATATCACTGACCTCACCTTTACTGTAAATAGCCATTCAGATATATCACTGACCTCACTTTTACTGTAAATAGCCATTCAGATATATCACTGACCTCACCTTTACTGTAAATACCCCTTCAGATATATCACTGGCCTCACTTTTACTGTAAATACACATTCAGATATATCACTGACCTCACCTTTACTGTAAATAGCCATTCAGATATATCACTGGCCTCACCTTTATTGTAAATAGCCATTCAGATATATCACTGACATCACCTTTACTGTAAATACCCATTCAGATATATCACTGACCTCACCTTTACTGTAAATAGCCATTCAGATATATCACTGACATCACCTTTACTGTAAATAAACATTCAGATATATCACTGACCTCACCTTTACTGTCAATACCCCTTCAGATATATCACTGGCCTCACCTTTACTGTAAATACCAATCCAGATATATCACTGGCCTCACCTTTACTGTAAATAGCCATTCAGATAGATCACTGGCCTCACCTTTACTGTAAATACCAATCCAGATATATCACTGGCCTCACCTTTACTGTAAATACCCCTTCAGATATATCACTGGCCTCACCTTTACTGTAAATACCAATCCAGATATATCACTGGCCTCACCTTTACTGTAAATAGCCATTCAGATATATCACTGACATCACCTTTACTGTAAATACCCCTTCAGATATATCACTGACCTCACCTTTACTGTAAATACCCATTCAGATATATCACTGACCTCACCTTTACGGTAAATACCCATTCAGATATATCACGGACATCACCTTTACTGTAAATAGCCATTCAGATATATCACTGACATCACCTTTACTGCAAATACCCCTTCAGATATATCACTGACCTCACCTTTACTGTAAATACCCATTCAGATATATCACTGACCTCACCTTTACGGTAAATAGCCATTCAGATACATCACTGACATCACCTTTACTGTAAATAGCCATGCAGATACATCACTGACCTCACTTTTACTGTAAATACCCCTTCAGATATATCACTGACCTCACCTTTACTGTAAATACCCATTCAGATATATCACTGACCTCACCTTTACGGTAAATAGCCATTCAGATACATCACTGACATCACCTTTACTGTAAATAGCCATTCAGATATATCACTGACCTCACCTTTACTGTAAATACCCATTCAGATATATCACTGACCTCACCTTTACTGTAAATAGCCATTCAGATATATCACTGACCTCACCTTTACTGTAAATAGCCATTCAGATACATCACTGACATCACCTTTACTGTAAATAGCCATTCAGATACATCACTGACCTCACCTTTACTGTAAATACCCCTTCAGATATTTCACTGACCTCACCTTTACTGTAAATACCCATTCAGATATATCACTGACCTCACCTTTACGGTAAATAGCCATTCAGATACATCACTGACATCACCTTTACTGTAAATAGCCATTCAGATACATCAGTGACCTCACCTTTACTGTAAATAGCCATTCAGATATATCACCGACATCACCTTTACTGTAAATAGCCATTCAGATATATCACCGACATCACCTTTACTGTAAATAGCCATTCAGATATATCACTGACCTCACCTTTACTGTAAATACCCATTCAGATATATCACTGACCTCACCTTTACAGTAAATAGCCATTCAGATATATCACTGACCTCACCTTTACTGTAAATACCCATTCAGATATATCACTGACCTCACCTTTACTGTAAATAGCCATTCAGATATATCACTGACATCACCTTTACTGTAAATACCCCTTCAGATATATCACTGGCCTCACCTTTACTGTAAATACCAATCCAGATATATCACTGACCTCACCTTTACTGTAAATAGCCATTCAGATATATCACTGACCTCACCTTTACTGTAAATAGCCATTCAGATATATCACTGACATCACCTTTACTGTAAATAGCCATTCAGATACATCACTGACATCACCTTTACGGTAAATAGCCATTCAGATACATCACTGACATCACCTTTACTGTAAATAGACATTCAGATATATCACCGACATCACCTTTACTGTAAATAGCCATTCAGATATATCACTGACCTCACCTTTACTGTAAATACCCATTCAGATACATCACTGACCTCACTTTTACTGTAAAAACCCCTTCAGATATATCACTGACCTCACCTTTACTGTAAATACCCATTCAGATATATCACTGACCTCACCTTTACGGTAAATAGCCATTCAGATATATCACTGACCTCACCTTTACTGTAAATAGCCATTCAGATACATCACTGACATCACCTTTACTGTAAATAGCCATTCAGATATATCACTGACATCACCTTTACTGTAAATAGCCATTCAGATATATCACTGACCTCACCTTTACGGTAAATAGCCATTCAGATATATCACTGACATCACCTTTACTGTAAATAGCCATTCAGATATATCACTGACCTCACCTTTACGGTAAATACCCATTCAGATACATCACTGACATCACCTTTACTGTAAATAGCCATTCAGATATATCACTGACATCACCTTTACTGTAAATAGCCATTCAGATATATCACTGACCTCACCTTTACGGTAAATAGCCATTCAGATACATCACTGACATCACCTTTACTGTAAATACCCATTCAGATACATCACTGACATCACCTTTACTGTAAATAGCCATTCAGATATATCACCGACATCACCTTTACTGTAAATAGCCATTCAGATATATCACTGACCTCACCTTTACTGTAAATAGCCATTCAGATACATCACTGACCTCACTTTTACTGTAAATACCCCTTCAGATATATCACTGACCTCACCTTTACTGTAAATAGCCATTCAGATACATCACTGACATCACCTTTACTGTAAATAGCCATTCAGATATATCACTGACATCACCTTTACTGTAAATACCCATTCAGATACATCACTGACATCACCTTTACTGTAAATAGCCATTCAGATATATCACCGACATCACCTTTACTGTAAATAGCCATTCAGATATATCACTGACCTCACCTTTACTGTAAATAGCCATTCAGATACATCACTGACCTCACTTTTACTGTAAATACCCCTTCAGATATATCACTGACCTCACCTTTACTGTAAATACCCATTCAGATATATCACTGACATCACCTTTACTGTAAATAGCCATTCAGATACATCACTGACATCACCTTTACTGTAAATACCCATTCAGATACATCACTGACATCACCTTTACTGTAAATAGCCATTCAGATATATCACTGACATCACCTTTACTGTAAATAGCCATTCAGATACATCACTGACCTCACTTTTACTGTAAATAGCCATTCAGATATATCACTGACCTCACCTTTACTGTAAATAGCCATTCAGATATATCACTGACCTCACTTTTACTGTAAATACCCCTTCAGATATATCACTGACCTCACATTTACTGTAAATAGCCATTCAGATATATCACTGACCTCACCTTTACTGTAAATAGCCATTCAGATACATCACTGACCTCACCTTTACTGTAAATACCCATTCAGATATATCACTGACCTCACCTTTACTGTAAATACCCATTCAGATATATCACTGACATCACCTTTACTGTAAATACCCATTCAGATATATCACTGACCTCACCTTTACTGTAAATAGCCATTCAGATATATCACCGACATCACCTTTACTGTAAATAGCCATTCAGATATATCACTGACCTCACCTTTACTGTAAATAGCCATTCAGATACATCACTGACCTCACCTTTACTGTAAATAGCCATTCAGATATATCACTGACCTCACCTTTACTGTAAATAGCCATTCAGATATATCACTGACCTCACCTTTACTGTAAATACCCATTCAGATATATCACTGACGTCACCTTTACTGTAAATACCCATTCAGATATATCACTGACCTCACCTTTACTGTAAATACCCCTTCAGATATACCACTGGCCTCACCTTTACTGTAAATACCAATCCAGATATATCACTGGCCTCACCTTTACTGTAAATACCCCTTCAGATATATCACTGGCCTCACCTTTACTGTAAATACCCCTTCAGATATATCACTGGCCTCAACTTTACTGTAAATACCAATCCAGATATATCACTGACATCACCTTTACTGTAAATACCCCTTCAGATATATCACTGACCTCACCTTTACTGTAAATACCCATTCAGATATATCACTGACATCACCTTTACTGTAAATACCCATTCAGATATATCACTGACCTCACTTTTACTGTAAATAGCCATTCAGATATATCACTGACCTCACTTTTACTGTAAATACCCATTCAGATATATCACTGACCTCACCTTTACTGTAAATACCCCTTCAGATATATCACTGGCGTCACTTTTACTGTAAATACCCATTCAGATATATCACTGACCTCACCATTACTGTAAATACCCCTTCAGATATATCACTGACCTCACCTTTACTGTAAATAGCCATTCAGATATATCACTGACATCACTTTTACTGTAAATAGCCATTCAGATATATCACTGGCCTCACCTTTACTGTAAATAGCCATTCAGATACATCACTGACCTCACTTTTACTGTAAATACCCCTTCAGATATATCACTGACCTCACCTTTACTGTAAATAGCCATTCAGATATATCACTGACCTCACCTTTACTGTAAATAGCCATTCAGATACATCACTGACCTCACCTTTACTGTAAATACCCATTCAGATATATCACTGACCTCACCTTTACTGTAAATACCCATTCAGATATATCACTGACATCACCTTTACTGTAAATACCCATTCAGATATATCACTGACCTCACCTTTACTGTAAATACCCATTCAGATATATCACTGACATCACCTTTACTGTAAATACCCATTCAGATATATCACTGACCTCACTTTTACAGTAAATAGCCATTCAGATATATCACTGACCTCACATTTACTGTAAATACCCATTCAGATATATCACTGACCTCACCTTTACTGTAAATACCCCTTCAGATATATCACTGGCCTCACTTTTACTGTAAATACCCATTCAGATATATCACTGACCTCACCTTTACTGTAAATACCCCTTCAGATATATCACTGACCTCACCTTTACTGTAAATAGCCATTCAGATATATCACTGACCTCACTTTTACTGTAAATAGCCATTCAGATATATCACTGACCTCACCTTTACTGTAAATACCCCTTCAGATATATCACTGGCCTCACTTTTACTGTAAATACCCATTCAGATATATCACTGACCTCACCTTTACTGTAAATACCAATTCAGATATATCACTGACATCATCTTTACTGTAAATACCCATTCAGATACATCACTGACCTCACCTTTACTGTAAATAGCCATTCAGATACATCACTGACCTCACCTTTACTGTAAATAGCCATTCAGATATATCACTGACCTCACCTTTACTGTAAATAGCCATTCAGATATATCACTGACCTCACCTTTACTGTAAATACCCATTCAGATATATCACTGACGTCACCTTTACTGTAAATACCCATTCAGATATATCACTGACCTCACCTTTACTGTAAATACCCCTTCAGATATACCACTGGCCTCACCTTTACTGTAAATACCAATCCAGATATATCACTGGCCTCACCTTTACTGTAAATACCCCTTCAGATATATCACTGGCCTCACCTTTACTGTAAATACCCCTTCAGATATATCACTGGCCTCAACTTTACTGTAAATACCAATCCAGATATATCACTGACATCACCTTTACTGTAAATACCCCTTCAGATATATCACTGACCTCACCTTTACTGTAAATACCCATTCAGATATATCACTGACATCACCTTTACTGTAAATACCCATTCAGATATATCACTGACCTCACTTTTACTGTAAATAGCCATTCAGATATATCACTGACCTCACTTTTACTGTAAATACCCATTCAGATATATCACTGACCTCACCTTTACTGTAAATACCCCTTCAGATATATCACTGGCGTCACTTTTACTGTAAATACCCATTCAGATATATCACTGACCTCACCATTACTGTAAATACCCCTTCAGATATATCACTGACCTCACCTTTACTGTAAATAGCCATTCAGATATATCACTGACATCACTTTTACTGTAAATAGCCATTCAGATATATCACTGGCCTCACCTTTACTGTAAATAGCCATTCAGATACATCACTGACCTCACTTTTACTGTAAATACCCCTTCAGATATATCACTGACCTCACCTTTACTGTAAATAGCCATTCAGATATATCACTGACCTCACCTTTACTGTAAATAGCCATTCAGATACATCACTGACCTCACCTTTACTGTAAATACCCATTCAGATATATCACTGACCTCACCTTTACTGTAAATACCCATTCAGATATATCACTGACATCACCTTTACTGTAAATACCCATTCAGATATATCACTGACCTCACCTTTACTGTAAATACCCATTCAGATATATCACTGACATCACCTTTACTGTAAATACCCATTCAGATATATCACTGACCTCACTTTTACAGTAAATAGCCATTCAGATATATCACTGACCTCACATTTACTGTAAATACCCATTCAGATATATCACTGACCTCACCTTTACTGTAAATACCCCTTCAGATATATCACTGGCCTCACTTTTACTGTAAATACCCATTCAGATATATCACTGACCTCACCTTTACTGTAAATACCCCTTCAGATATATCACTGACCTCACCTTTACTGTAAATAGCCATTCAGATATATCACTGACCTCACTTTTACTGTAAATACCCATTCAGATATATCACTGACCTCACCTTTACTGTAAATACCCCTTCAGATATATCACTGGCCTCACTTTTACTGTAAATACCCATTCAGATATATCACTGACCTCACCTTTACTGTAAATACCAATTCAGATATATCACTGACATCATCTTTACTGTAAATACCCATTCAGATATATCACTGACCTCACCTTTACTGTAAATAGCCATTCAGATATATCACCGACATCACCTTTACTGTAAATAGCCATACAGATATATCACCGACATCACCTTTACTGTAAATAGCCATTCAGATATATCACTGACCTCACCTTTACTGTAAATAGCCATTCAGATACATCACTGACCTCACTTTTACTGTAAATACCCCTTCAGATATATCACTGACCTCACCTTTACTGTAAATAGCCATTCAGATACATCACTGACATCACCTTTACTGTAAATACCCATTCAGATACATCACTGACATCACCTTTACTGTAAATAGCCATTCAGATATATCACTGACATCACCTTTACTGTAAATAGCCATTCAGATACATCACTGACCTCACTTTTACTGTAAATAGCCATTCAGATATATCACTGACCTCACCTTTACTGTAAATAGCCATTCAGATATATCACTGACCTCACTTTTACTGTAAATACCCCTTCAGATATATCACTGACCTCACATTTACTGTAAATAGCCATTCAGATATATCACTGACCTCACCTTTACTGTAAATAGCCATTCAGATACATCACTGACCTCACCTTTACTGTAAATACCCATTCAGATATATCACTGACCTCACCTTTACTGTAAATACCCATTCAGATATATCACTGACATCACCTTTACTGTAAATACCCATTCAGATATATCACTGACCTCACCTTTACTGTAAATAGCCATTCAGATATATCACCGACATCACCTTTACTGTAAATAGCCATTCAGATATATCACTGACCTCACCTTTACTGTAAATAGCCATTCAGATACATCACTGACCTCACCTTTACTGTAAATAGCCATTCAGATATATCACTGACCTCACCTTTACTGTAAATAGCCATTCAGATATATCACTGACCTCACCTTTACTGTAAATACCCATTCAGATATATCACTGACCTCACCTTTACTGTAAATAGCCATTCAGATATATCACTGACATCACCTTTACTGTAAATACCCATTCAGATATATCACTGACCTCACTTTTACTGTAAATAGCCATTCAGATATATCACTGACCTCACTTTTACTGTAAATACCCATTCAGATATATCACTGACCTCACCTTTACTGTAAATACCCCTTCAGATATATCACTGGCCTCACTTTTACTGTAAATACCCATTCAGATATATCACTGACCTCACCATTACTGTAAATACCCCTTCAGATATATCACTGACCTCACCTTTACTGTAAATAGCCATTCAGATATATCACTGACATCACTTTTACTGTAAATAGCCATTCAGATATATCACTGGCCTCACCTTTACAGTAAATAGCCATTCAGATACATCACTGACCTCACTTTTACTGTAAATACCCCTTCAGATATATCACTGACCTCACCTTTACTGTAAATAGCCATTCAGATATATCACTGACCTCACCTTTACTGTAAATAGCCATTCAGATACATCACTGACCTCACCTTTACTGTAAATACCCATTCAGATATATCACTGACCTCACCTTTACTGTAAATACCCATTCAGATATATCACTGACATCACCTTTACTGTAAATACCCATTCAGATATATCACTGACCTCACCTTTACTGTAAATAGCCATTCAGATATATCACCGACATCACCTTTACTGTAAATAGCCATTCAGATATATCACTGACCTCACCTTTACTGTAAATAGCCATTCAGATGCATCACTGACCTCACCTTTACTGTAAATAGCCATTCAGATATATCACTGACCTCACCTTTACTGTAAATAGCCATTCAGATATATCACTGACCTCACCTTTACTGTAAATACCCATTCAGATATATCACTGACCTCACCTTTACTGTAAATACCCATTCAGATATATCACTGACCTCACCTTTACTGTAAATACCCCTTCAGATATATCACTGGCCACACCTTTACTGTAAATACCAATCCAGATATATCACTGGCCTCACCTTTACTGTAAATACCCCTTCAGATATATCACTGGCCTCACCTTTACTGTAAATACCCCTTCAGATATATCACTGGCCTCACCTTTACTGTAAATACCAATCCAGATATATCACTGACATCACCTTTACTGTAAATACCCATTCAGATATATCACTGACCTCACCTTTACTGTAAATACCCATTCAGATATATCACTGACATCACCTTTACTGTAAATACCCATTCAGATATATCACTGACCTCACCTTTACTGTAAATAGCCATTCAGATATATCACTGACCTCACTTTTACTGTAAATACCCATTCAGATATATCACTGACCTCACCTTTACTGTAAATACCCCCTCAGATATATCACTGGCCTCACTTTTACTGTAAATACCCATTCAGATATATCACTGACCTCACCTTTACTGTAAATACCCCTTCAGATATATCACTGACCTCACTTTTACTGTAAATAGCCATTCAGATATATCACTGACCTCACTTTTACTGTAAATAGCCATTCAGATATATCACTGACCTCACCTTTACTGTAAATACCCCTTCAGATATATCACTGGCCTCACTTTTACTGTAAATACCCATTCAGATATATCAGTGACCTCACCTTTACTGTAAATAGCCATTCAGATATATCACTGACATCACCTTTACTGTAAATACCCATTCAGATATATCACTGACCTCACCTTTACTGTAAATAGCCATTCAGATATATCACCGACATCACCTTTACTGTAAATAGCCATTCAGATATATCACTGACCTCACCTTTACTGTAAATAGCCATTCAGATACATCACTGACCTCACCTTTACTGTAAATACCCATTCAGATATAACACTGGCCTCACCTTTACTGTAAATACCCATTCAGATGCATCACTGACCTCACCTTTACTGTAAATAGCCATTCAGATACATCACTGACCTCACCTTTACTGTAAATAGCCATTCAAATACATCACTGACCTCACCTTTACTGTAAATAGCCATTCAGATATATCACTGACCTCACCTTTACTGTAAATAGCCATTCAGATACATCAATGGCCTCACCTTTACTGTAAATAGCCATTCAGATATATCACTGACCTCACCTTTACTGTAAATAGCCATTCAGATACATCAATGGCCTCACCTTTACTGTAAATAGCCATTCAGATATATCACTGACATCACCTTTACTGTAAATAGCCATTCAGATATATCACCGACATCACCTTTACTGTAAATAGCCATTCAGATATATCACTGACCTCACCTTTACTGTAAATAGCCATTCAGATATTTCACTGACCTCACTTTTACTGTAAATACCCCTTCAGATATATCACTGACCTCACCTTTACTGTAAATAGCCATTCAGATATATCACTGACCTCACCTTTACTGTAAATAGCCATTCAGATACATCACTGACATCACCTTTACTGTAAATAGCCATTCAGATACATCACTGACCTCACCTTTACTGTAAATAGCCATTCAGATATATCACTGACATCACCTTTACTGTAAATAGCCATTCAGATACATCACTGACATCACCTTTACTGTAAATAACCATTCAGATACATCACTGACATCACCTTTACTGTAAATAGCCATTCAGATATATCACCGACATCACCTTTACTGTAAATAGCCATTCAGATACATCACTGACCTCACTTTTACTGTAAATACCCCTTCAGATATATCACTGACCTCGCCTTTACTGTAAATAGCCATTCAGATACATCACTGACCTCACTTTTACTGTAAATAGCCATTCAGATATATCACTGACCTCACCTTTACTGTAAATAGCCATTCAGATACATCACTGACCTCACCTTTACTGTAAATAGCCATTCAGATATATCACTGGCCTCACCTTTACTGTAAATAGCCATTCAGATACATCACTGACCTCACCTTTACTGTAAATAGCCATTCAGATATATCACTGACCTCACCTTTACTGTAAATAGCCATTCAGATATATCACTGACATCACCTTTACTGTAAATAGCCATTCAGATACATCACTGACCTCACCTTTACTGTAAATAGCCATTCAGATATATCACTGACATCACCTTTACTGTAAATACCCATTCAGATATATCACTGACCTCACCTTTACTGTAAATAGCCATTCAGATACATCACTGACCTCACCTTTACTCTCAATAGCCATTCAGATATATCACTGACCTCACTTTTACTGTAAATACCCATTCAGATATATCACTGACATCACCTTTACTGTAAATAGCCATTCAGATATATCACTGACCTCACCTTTACTGTAAATAGCCATTCAGATATATCACTGACCTCACTTTTACTGTAAATAGCCATTCAGATACATCACTGACCTCACCTTCACTGTAAATACCCCTTCAGATACATCACTGACATCACCTTTACTGTAAATACCCATTCAGATATATCACTGACCTCACCTTTACTGTAAATAGCCATTCAGATATATCACTGACCTCACCTTTACTGTAAATAGCCATTCAGATATATCACCGACCTCACCTTTACTGTAAATAGCCATTCAGATATATCACTGATCTCACCTTTACTGTAAATAGCCATTCAGATATATCACTGACCTCACCTTTACTGTAAATACCCATTCAGATATATCACTGGCCTCACCTTTACTGTAAATAGCCATTCAGATATATCACTGACCTCACCTTTACTGTAAATAGCCATTCAGATATATCACTGGCCTCACCTTTACTGTAAATTGCCATTCAGATATATCACTGGCCTCACCTTTACTGTAAATAGCCATTCAGATATATCACTGGCCTCACCTTTACTGTAAATACCCATTCAGATATATCACTGGCCTCACCTTTACTGTAAATAGCCATTCAGCTATATCACTGGCCTCACCTTTACTGTAAATAGCCATTCAGATATATCACTGGCCTCACCTTTACTGTAAATAGCCATTCAGATATATCACTGGCCTCACCTTTACTGTAAATACCCATTCAGATATATCACTGGCCTCACTTTTACTGTAAATACCCATTCAGATATATCACCGACATCACCTTTACTGTAAATACCAATCCAGATATATCACTGGCCTCACCTTTACTGTAAATACCCATTCAGATACATCACTGACCTCACCTTTACTGTAAATAGCCATTCAGATATATCACTGACCTCACCTTTACTGTAAATACCCCTTCAGATATATCACTGACCTCACCTTTACTGTAAATAGCCATTCAGATATATGACTGACATCACCTTTACTGTAAATACCCATTCAGATACATCACTGACCTCACCTTTACTGTAAATAGCCATTCAGATACATCACTGACATCACCTTTACTGTAAATACCTATTCAGATATATCACTGACCTCACCTTTACTGTAAATAGCCATTCAGATATATCACTGACCTCACCTTTACTGTAAATAGCCATTCAGATATATCACCGACCTCACCTTTACTGTAAATAGCCATTCAGATATATCACTGACCTCACCTTTACTGTAAATAGCCATTCAGATATATCACTGACCTCACCTTTACTGTAAATAGCCATTCAGATATATCACTGACCTCAACTTTACTGTAAATAGCCATTCAGATATATCACCGACATCACCTTTACTGTAAATAGCCATTCAGATATATCACTGGCCTCACCTTTACTGTAAATACCCATTCAGATATATCACTGACCTCACCTTTACTGTAAATACCCATTCAGATATATCACTGGCCTCACCTTTACTGTAAATAGCCATTCAGATATATCACTGGCCTCACCTTTACTGTAAATAGCCATTCAGATATATCACTGGCCTCACCTTTACTGTAAATACCCATTCAGATATATCACTGGCCTCACTTTTACTGTAAATACCCATCCAGATATATCACAGGCCTCACCTTTACTGTAAACACCCATTCAGATATATCACCGACATCACCTTTACTGTAAATACCAATCCAGATATATCACTGGCCTCACCTTTACTGTAAATACCCATTCAGATACATCACTGACCTCAACTTTACTGTAAATAGCCATTCAGATATATCACTGACCTCACCTTTACTGTAAATACCCATTCAGATATATCACTGACATCACCTTTACTGTAAATAGCCATTCAGATATATCACTGGCCTCACCTTTAATGTAAATAGCCATTCAGATATATCACTGGCCTCACCTTTACTGTAAATACCCATTCAGATATATCACTGGCCTCACTTTTACTGTAAATACCAATCCAGATATATCACTGGCCTCACCTTTACTGTAAATACCCATTCAGATATATCACCGACATCACCTTTACTGTAAATACCAATCCAGATATATCACTGGCCTCACCTTTACTGTAAATACCCATTCAGATACATCACTGACCTCACCTTTACTGTAAATACCCATTCAGATATATCACTGACCTCACCTTTACTGTAAATAGCCATTCAGATATATCACTGACATCACCTTTACTGTAAATACCCATTCAGATATATCACTGACATCACCTTTACTGTAAATAGCCATTCAGATATATCACTGGCCTCACCTTTACTGTAAATAGCCATTCAGATATATCACTGGCCTCACCTTTACTGTAAATACCCCTTCAGATATATCACTGACCTCACCTTTACTGTAAATACCCCTTCAGATATATCACTGGCCTCACCTTTACTGTAAATAGCCATTCAGATATATGACTGACCTCACCTTTACTGTAAATAGCCATTCAGATACATCACTGACCTCACCTTTACTGTAAATACCCCTTCAGATATATCACTGGCCTCACCTTTACTGTAAATAGCCATTCAGATATATGACTGACCTCACCTTTACTGTAAATAGCCATTCAGATACATCACTGACCTCACCTTTACTGTAAATAGCCATTCAGATATATCACTGACATCACCTTTACTGTAAATAGCCATTCAGATACATCACTGACATCACCTTTACTGTAAATACCCATTCAGATACATCACTGACATCACCTTTACTGTAAATAGCCATTCAGATATATCACCGACATCACCTTCACTGTAAATAGCCATTCAGATACATCACTGACCTCACTTTTACTGTAAATACCCCTTCAGATATATCACTGACCTCGCCTTTACTGTAAATAGCCATTCAGATACATCACTGACCTCACTTTTACTGTAAATAGCCATTCAGATATATCACTGACCTCACCTTTACTGTAAATAGCCATTCAGATACATCACTGACCTCACCTTTACTGTAAATAGCCATTCAGATATATCACTGGCCTCACCTTTACTGTAAATAGCCATTCAGATACATCACTGACCTCACCTTTACTGTAAATAGCCATTCAGATATATCACTGACCTCACCTTTACTGTAAATAGCCATTCAGATATATCACTGACATCACCTTTACTGTAAATAGCCATTCAGATACATCACTGACCTCACCTTTACTGTAAATAGCCATTCAGATATATCACTGGCCTCACCTTTACGGTAAATACCCATTCAGATATATCACTGACCTCACCTTTACTGTAAATACCCATTCAGATACATCACTGACCTCCCTTTTACTGTAAATAGCCATTCAGATATATCACTGGCCTCACCTTTACTGTAAATACCCATTCAGATATATCACTGACCTCACCTTTACGGTAAATACCCATTCAGATACATCACTGACCTCACTTTTACTGCAAATAGCCATTCAGATTTATCACTGGCCTCACCTTTACTGTAAATACCCATTCAGATATATCACTGACCTCACCTTTACTGTAAATACCCATTCAGATACATCACTGACCTCACTTTTACTGTAAATAGCCATTCAGATATATCACTGACCTCACCTTTACGGTAAATACCCATTCAGATACATCACTGACCTCACTTTTACTGTAAATACCAATCCAGATATATCACTGGCCTCACCTTTACTGCAAATAGCCATTCAGATATATCTTTGGCCTCACCTTTACTGTAAATAGCCATTCAGATATATCACTGGCCTCACCTTTACTGTAAATAGCCATTCAGATATATCACTGGCCTCACCTTTACTGTAAATACCCATTCAGATATATCACTGGCCTCACCTTTACTGTAAATAGCCATTCAGATACATCACTGACCTCACCTTTACTGTAAATACCCATTCAGATATATCACTGGCCTCACCTTTACTGTAAATAGCCATTCAGATACATCACTGACATCACCTTTACTGTAAATACCCCTTCAGATATATCACTGGCCTCACCTTTACTGTAAATAGCCATTCAGATATATCACTGCCCTCACCTTTACTGTAAATAGCCATTCAGATATATCACTGGCCTCACCTTTACTGTAAATAGCCATTCAGATATATCACTGGCCTCACCTTTACTGGAAATACCAATCCAGATATATCACTGACCTCACCTTTACTGTAAATACCCATTCAGATATATCACTGGCCTCACCTTTACTGTAAATAGCCATTCAGATATATCACTGGCCTCACCTTTACTGTAAATAGCCATTCAGATATATCACTGGCCTCACCTTTACTGTAAATAGCCATTCAGATATATCACTGACCTCACCTTTACTGTAAATAGCCATTCAGATATATCACTGACCTCACTTTTACTGTAAATAGCCATTCAGATATATCACTGACCTCACCTTTACTGTAAATAGCCATTCAGATATATCACTGGCCTCACCTTTACTGTAAATAGCCATTCAGATATATCACTGACCTCACCTTTACTGTAAATAGCCATTCAGATATATCACTGACCTCACCTTCACTGTAAATAGCCATTCAGATATATCACTGACCTCACCTTTACTGTAAATAGCCATTCAGATATATCACTGACCTCACCTTTACTGTAAATAACCTTTCAGATATATCACTGACATCACCTTTACTGTAAATAGCCATTCAGATATATCACTGACCTCACCTTTACTGTAAATACCCATTCAGATACATCACCGACATCACCTTTACTGTAAATAGCCATTCAGATATATCACTGACCTCACCTTTACTGTAAATACCCATTCAGATATATCACTGACATCACCTTTACTGTAAATAGCCATTCAGATATATCACTGACCTCACCTTTACTGTAAATAGCCATTCAGATATATCACTGACATCACCTTTACTGTAAATAGCCATTCAGATACATCACTGACCTCACCTTTACTGTAAATAGCCATTCAGATATATCACTGACCTCACCTTTACTGTAAATACCCATTCAGATATATCACTGACATCACCTTTACTGTAAATAGCCATTCAGATATATCACTGGCCTCACCTTTAATGTAAATAGCCATTCAGATATATCACTGGCCTCACCTTTACTGTAAATACCCATTCAGATATATCACTGGCCTCACTTTTACTGTAAATACCAATCCAGATATATCACTGGCCTCACCTTTACTGTAAATACCCATTCAGATATATCACCGACATCACCTTTACTGTAAATACCAATCCAGATATATCACTGGCCTCACCTTTACTGTAAATACCCATTCAGATACATCACTGACCTCACCTTTACTGTAAATACCCATTCAGATATATCACTGACCTCACCTTTACTGTAAATAGCCATTCAGATATATCACTGACATCACCTTTACTGTAAATACCCATTCAGATATATCACTGACATCACCTTTACTGTAAATAGCCATTCAGATATATCACTGGCCTCACCTTTACTGTAAATAGCCATTCAGATATATCACTGGCCTCACCTTTACTGTAAATACCCCTTCAGATATATCACTGACCTCACCTTTACTGTAAATACCCCTTCAGATATATCACTGGCCTCACCTTTACTGTAAATAGCCATTCAGATATATGACTGACCTCACCTTTACTGTAAATAGCCATTCAGATACATCACTGACCTCACCTTTACTGTAAATACCCCTTCAGATATATCACTGGCCTCACCTTTACTGTAAATAGCCATTCAGATATATGACTGACCTCACCTTTACTGTAAATAGCCATTCAGATACATCACTGACCTCACCTTTACTGTAAATAGCCATTCAGATATATCACTGACATCACCTTTACTGTAAATAGCCATTCAGATACATCACTGACATCACCTTTACTGTAAATACCCATTCAGATACATCACTGACATCACCTTTACTGTAAATAGCCATTCAGATATATCACCGACATCACCTTCACTGTAAATAGCCATTCAGATACATCACTGACCTCACTTTTACTGTAAATACCCCTTCAGATATATCACTGACCTCGCCTTTACTGTAAATAGCCATTCAGATACATCACTGACCTCACTTTTACTGTAAATAGCCATTCAGATATATCACTGACCTCACCTTTACTGTAAATAGCCATTCAGATACATCACTGACCTCACCTTTACTGTAAATAGCCATTCAGATATATCACTGGCCTCACCTTTACTGTAAATAGCCATTCAGATACATCACTGACCTCACCTTTACTGTAAATAGCCATTCAGATATATCACTGACCTCACCTTTACTGTAAATAGCCATTCAGATATATCACTGACATCACCTTTACTGTAAATAGCCATTCAGATACATCACTGACCTCACCTTTACTGTAAATAGCCATTCAGATATATCACTGGCCTCACCTTTACGGTAAATACCCATTCAGATATATCACTGACCTCACCTTTACTGTAAATACCCATTCAGATACATCACTGACCTCCCTTTTACTGTAAATAGCCATTCAGATATATCACTGGCCTCACCTTTACTGTAAATACCCATTCAGATATATCACTGACCTCACCTTTACGGTAAATACCCATTCAGATACATCACTGACCTCACTTTTACTGCAAATAGCCATTCAGATTTATCACTGGCCTCACCTTTACTGTAAATACCCATTCAGATATATCACTGACCTCACCTTTACTGTAAATACCCATTCAGATACATCACTGACCTCACTTTTACTGTAAATAGCCATTCAGATATATCACTGACCTCACCTTTACGGTAAATACCCATTCAGATACATCACTGACCTCACTTTTACTGTAAATACCAATCCAGATATATCACTGGCCTCACCTTTACTGCAAATAGCCATTCAGATATATCTTTGGCCTCACCTTTACTGTAAATAGCCATTCAGATATATCACTGGCCTCACCTTTACTGTAAATAGCCATTCAGATATATCACTGGCCTCACCTTTACTGTAAATACCCATTCAGATATATCACTGGCCTCACCTTTACTGTAAATAGCCATTCAGATACATCACTGACCTCACCTTTACTGTAAATACCCATTCAGATATATCACTGGCCTCACCTTTACTGTAAATAGCCATTCAGATACATCACTGACATCACCTTTACTGTAAATACCCCTTCAGATATATCACTGGCCTCACCTTTACTGTAAATAGCCATTCAGATATATCACTGGCCTCACCTTTACTGTAAATAGCCATTCAGATATATCACTGGCCTCACCTTTACTGTAAATAGCCATTCAGATATATCACTGGCCTCACCTTTACTGGAAATACCAATCCAGATATATCACTGACCTCACCTTTACTGTAAATACCCATTCAGATATATCACTGGCCTCACCTTTACTGTAAATAGCCATTCAGATATATCACTGGCCTCACCTTTACTGTAAATAGCCATTCAGATATATCACTGGCCTCACCTTTACTGTAAATAGCCATTCAGATATATCACTGACCTCACCTTTACTGTAAATAGCCATTCAGATATATCACTGACCTCACTTTTACTGTAAATAGCCATTCAGATATATCACTGACCTCACCTTTACTGTAAATAGCCATTCAGATATATCACTGGCCTCACCTTTACTGTAAATAGCCATTCAGATATATCACTGACCTCACCTTTACTGTAAATAGCCATTCAGATATATCACTGACCTCACCTTCACTGTAAATAGCCATTCAGATATATCACTGACCTCACCTTTACTGTAAATAGCCATTCAGATATATCACTGACCTCACCTTTACTGTAAATAACCTTTCAGATATATCACTGACATCACCTTTACTGTAAATAGCCATTCAGATATATCACTGACCTCACCTTTACTGTAAATACCCATTCAGATACATCACCGACATCACCTTTACTGTAAATAGCCATTCAGATATATCACTGACCTCACCTTTACTGTAAATACCCATTCAGATATATCACTGACATCACCTTTACTGTAAATAGCCATTCAGATATATCACTGACCTCACCTTTACTGTAAATAGCCATTCAGATATATCACTGACCTCACCTTTACTGTAAATACCACTCCAGATATATCACTGACCTCACTTTTACTGTAAATAGCCATTCAGATACATCACTGACCTCACTTTTACTGTAAATACCCCTTCAGATATATCACTGACCTCGCCTTTACTGTAAATAGCCATTCAGATACATCACTGACCTCACTTTTACTGTAAATAGCCATTCAGATATATCACTGACCTCACCTTTACTGTAAATAGCCATTCAGATACATCACTGACCTCACCTTTACTGTAAATAGCCATTCAGATATATCACTGGCCTCACCTTTACTGTAAATAGCCATTCAGATACATCACTGACCTCACCTTTACTGTAAATAGCCATTCAGATATATCACTGACCTCACCTTTACTGTAAATAGCCATTCAGATATATCACTGACATCACCTTTACTGTAAATAGCCATTCAGATACATCACTGACCTCACCTTTACTGTAAATAGCCATTCAGATATATCACTGGCCTCACCTTTACGGTAAATACCCATTCAGATATATCACTGACCTCACCTTTACTGTAAATACCCATTCAGATACATCACTGACCTCCCTTTTACTGTAAATAGCCATTCAGATATATCACTGGCCTCACCTTTACTGTAAATACCCATTCAGATATATCACTGACCTCACCTTTACGGTAAATACCCATTCAGATACATCACTGACCTCACTTTTACTGCAAATAGCCATTCAGATATATCACTGGCCTCACCTTTACTGTAAATACCCATTCAGATATATCACTGACCTCACCTTTACTGTAAATACCCATTCAGATACATCACTGACCTCACTTTTACTGTAAATAGCCATTCAGATATATCACTGACCTCACCTTTACGGTAAATACCCATTCAGATACATCACTGACCTCACTTTTACTGTAAATACCAATCCAGATATATCACTGGCCTCACCTTTACTGCAAATAGCCATTCAGATATATCTTTGGCCTCACCTTTACTGTAAATAGCCATTCAGATATATCACTGGCCTCACCTTTACTGTAAATAGCCATTCAGATATATCACTGGCCTCACCTTTACTGTAAATACCCATTCAGATATATCACTGGCCTCACCTTTACTGTAAATAGCCATTCAGATACATCACTGACCTCACCTTTACTGTAAATACCCATTCAGATATATCACTGGCCTCACCTTTACTGTAAATAGCCATTCAGATACATCACTGACATCACCTTTACTGTAAATACCCCTTCAGATATATCACTGGCCTCACCTTTACTGTAAATAGCCATTCAGATATATCACTGGCCTCACCTTTACTGTAAATAGCCATTCAGATATATCACTGGCCTCACCTTTACTGTAAATAGCCATTCAGATATATCACTGGCCTCACCTTTACTGGAAATACCAATCCAGATATATCACTGACCTCACCTTTACTGTAAATACCCATTCAGATATATCACTGGCCTCACCTTTACTGTAAATAGCCATTCAGATATATCACTGGCCTCACCTTTACTGTAAATAGCCATTCAGATATATCACTGGCCTCACCTTTACTGTAAATAGCCATTCAGATATATCACTGACCTCACCTTTACTGTAAATAGCCATTCAGATATATCACTGACCTCACTTTTACTGTAAATAGCCATTCAGATATATCACTGACCTCACCTTTACTGTAAATAGCCATTCAGATATATCACTGGCCTCACCTTTACTGTAAATAGCCATTCAGATATATCACTGACCTCACCTTTACTGTAAATAGCCATTCAGATATATCACTGACCTCACCTTCACTGTAAATAGCCATTCAGATATATCACTGACCTCACCTTTACTGTAAATAGCCATTCAGATATATCACTGACCTCACCTTTACTGTAAATAACCTTTCAGATATATCACTGACATCACCTTTACTGTAAATAGCCATTCAGATATATCACTGACCTCACCTTTACTGTAAATACCCATTCAGATACATCACCGACATCACCTTTACTGTAAATAGCCATTCAGATATATCACTGACCTCACCTTTACTGTAAATACCCATTCAGATATATCACTGACATCACCTTTACTGTAAATAGCCATTCAGATATATCACTGAGCTCACCTTTACTGTAAATACCAATTCAGATATATCACTGACATCACCTTTACTTTAAATAGCCATTCAGATATATCACTGACCTCACCTTTACTGTAAATAGCCATTCAGATATATCACTGACCTCACCTTTACTGTAAATACCCATTCAGATATATCACTGACCTCACCTTTACTGTAAACAGCAATTCAGATACATCACTGACCTCACCTTTACTGTAAATACCCCTTCAGATATATCACTGACCTCACTTTTACTGTAAATACCAATCCAGATATATCACTGGCCTCACCTTTACTGTAAATACCCATTCAGATATATCACTGACCTCAACTTTACTGTAAATACCCATTCAGATACATCACTGACATCACCTTTACTGTAAATAGCCATTCAGATATATGACTGGCCTCACCTTTACTGTAAATAGCCATTCAGATACATCACTGACCTCACCTTTACTGTAAATAGCCATTCAGATATATCACTGACATCACCTTTACTGTAAATAGCCATTCAGATATATCACTGACCTCACCTTTACTGTAAATACCCTTTCAGATACATCACTGACCTCACATTTACTGTAAATACCCCTTCAGATATATCACTGACCTCACTTTTACTGTCAATACCAATCCAGATATATCACTGGCCTCACCTTTACTGTAAATAGCCATTCAGATATATCACTGGCCTCACCTTTACTGTAAATACCCATTCAGATATATCACTGGCCTCACCTTTACTGTAAATAGCCATTCAGATATATCACTGGCCTCACCTTTACTGTAAATAGCCATTCAGATATATCACTGACCTCACCTTTACTGTAAATACCCATTCAGATATATCACTGGCCTCACCTTTACTGTAAATACCCATTCAGATATATCACTGGCCTCACCTTTACTGCAAATAGCCATTCAGATATATCACTGACCTCACTTTTACTGTAAATAGCCATTCAGATATATCACTGACCTCACCTTTACTGTAAATAGCCATTCAGATACATGACTGGCCTCACCTTTACTGTAAATAGCCATTCAGATACATCACTGACCTCACCTTTACTGTAAATAGCCATTCAGATATATCACTGACCTCACCTTTACTGTAAATAGCCATTCAGATATATCACTGGCCTCACCTTCACTGTAAATACCCATTCAGATATATCACTGGCCTCACCTTTACTGTAAATACCCATTCAGATATATCACTGGCCTCACCTTTACTGTAAATAGCCATTCAGATATATCACTGGCCTCACCTTTACTGTAAATAGCCATTCAGATATATCACTGACCTCACCTTTACTGTAAATAGCCATTCAGATATATCACTGACCTCACTTTTACTGTAAATAGCCATTCAGATATATCACTGACCTCACCTTTACTGTAAATAGCCATTCAGATACATCACTGGCCTCACCTTTACTGTAAATAGCCATTCAGATATATCACTGACCTCACCTTTACTGTAAATAGCCATTCAGATATATGACTGGCCTCACCTTTACTGTAAATAGCCATTCAGATACATCACTGACCTCACCTTTACTGTAAATAGCCATTCAGATATATCACTGACATCACCTTTACTGTAAGTAGCCATTCAGATATATCACTGACCTCACCTTTACTGTAAATAGCCATTCAGATATATCACTGGCCTCACCTTTACTGTAAATACCCATTCAGATACATCACTGACCTCACCTTTACTGTAAATAGCCCTTCAGATATATCACTGACCTCACTTTTACTGTAAATACCAATCCAGATATATCACTGGCCTCACCTTTACTGTAAATACCCATTCAGATATATCACTGACCTCACCTTTACTGTAAATACCCATTCAGATATATCACTGGCCCCACCTTTACTGTAAATACCCATTCAGATATATCACTGGCCTCACCTTTACTGTAAATACCCATTCAGATATATCACTGGCCTCACCTTTACTGTAAATACCCTTTCAGATATATCACTGGCCTCACCTTTACTGTAAATAGCCATTCAGATATATCACTGGCCTCACCTTTACTGTAAATAGCCATTCAGATATATCACTGACCTCACCTTTACTGTAAATAGCCATTCAGACATATCACTGACCTCACTTTTACTGTAAATAGCCATTCAGATATATCACTGACCTCACCTTTACTGTAAATTGTCATTCAGATACATCACTGGCCTCACCTTTACTGTAAATAGCCATTCAGATACATCACTGACCTCACCTTTACTGTAAATAGCCATTCAGATGCATCACTGACCTCACCTTTACTATAAATAGCCATTCAGATACATCACTGACCTCACCTTTACTGTAAATAGCAATTCAGATACATCACTGACCTCACCTTTACTGTAAATAGCCATTCATATATCACTGACCTCACCTTTACTGTAAATAGCCATTCAGATACATCACTGACATCACCTTTACAGTAAATACCCCTTCAGATATATCACTGACCTCACTTTTACTGTAAATACCAATCCAGATTCATCTCTGGCCTCACCTTTACTGTAAATACCCATTCAGATATATCACTGACCTCACCTTTCCTATAAATACCCATTCAGATATATCACTGACCTCGCCTTTACTGTAAATACCCATTCAGATATATCACTGACCTCACTTTTACTGTAAATAGCCATTCAGATATATCACTGACCTCACCTTTACTGTAAATACCCATTCAGATATATCACTGACCTCACCTTTACTGTAAATACCCATTCAGATACATCACTGACCTCACCTTTACTGTAAATACCCATTCAGATATATCACTGACCTCACCTTTACTGTAAATAGCCATTCAGATATATCACTGACCTCACCTTTACTGTAAATAGCCATTCAGATATATCACTGACCTCACTTTTACTGTAAATAGCCATTCAGATATATCACTGGCCTCACCTTTACTTTAAATAGCCATTCAGATATATCACTGACCTCACCTTTACTGTAAATAGCCATTCAGATATATCACCGACCTCACCTTTACTGTAAATAGCCATTCAGATATATCACTGACCTCACCTTTACTGTAAATAGCCATTCAGATATATCACTGACCTCACCTTTACTGTAAATACCCATTCAGATCTATCACTGACCTCACCTTTACTGTAAATACCCATTCAGATATATCACTGACCTCACCTTTACTGTAAATAGCCATTCAGATACATCACTGACATCACCTTTACTGTAAATAGCCATTCAGATATATGACTGGCCTCACCTTTACTGTAAATAGCCATTCAGATACATCACTGACCTCACCTTTACTGTAAATAGCCATTCAGATATATCACTGACATCACCTTTACTGTAAATAGCCATTCAGATATATCACTGACCTCACCTTTACTGTAAATACCCATTCAGATACATCACTGACCTCACCTTTACTGTAAATACCCCTTCAGATATATCACTGACCTCACTTTTACTGTAAATACCAATCCAGATATATCACTGGCCTCACCTTTACTGTAAATACCCATTCAGATATATCACTGACCTCACCTTTACTGTAAATACCCATTCAGATATATCACTGGCCTCACCTTTACTGTAAATAGCCATTCAGATATATCACTGACCTCACCTTTACTGTAAATACCACTCCAGATATATCACTGACCTCACTTTTACTGTAAATAGCCATTCAGATATATCACTGACCTCACCTTTACTGTAAATAGCCATTCGGATATATCACTGACCTCACCTTTACTGTAAATAGCCATTCAGATATATCACTGACCTCACCTTTACTGTAAATAGCCATTCAGATATATCACTGGCCTCACCTTTACTGTAAATAGCCATTCAGATATATCACTGACCTCACCTTTACTGTAAATAGCCATTCAGATATATCACTGGCCTCACCTTTACTGTAAATAGCCATTCAGATATATCACTGACCTCACCTTTACTGTAAATACCACTCCAGATATATCACTGACCTCACTTTTACTGTAAATAGCCATTCAGATATATCACTGACCTCACCTTTACTGTAAATAGCCATTCAGATATATCACTGACCTCACCTTTACTGTAAATAGCCATTCAGATATATCACTGACCTCACCTTTACTGTAAATAGCCATTCAGATATATCACTGACCTCACCTTTTCTGTAAATAGCCATTCAGATATATCACCGACCTCACCTTTACTGTAAATAGCCATTCAGATATATCACTGACCTCACCTTTACTGTAAATAGCCATTCAGATATATCACTGACCTCACCTTTACTGTAAATACCCATTCAGATATATCACTGACCTCACCTTTACTGTAAATAGCCATTCAGATACATCACTGACCTCACCTTTACTGTAAATACCCCTTCAGATATATCACTGACCTCACTTTTACTGTAAATACCAATCCAGATATATCACTGGCCTCACCTTTACTGTAAATACCCATTCAGATATATCACTGACCTCACCTTTACTGTAAATACCCATTCAGATCTATCACTGACCTCACCTTTACTGTAAATACCCATTCAGATATATCACTGACCTCACCTTTACTGTAAATAGCCATTCAGATACATCACTGACATCACCTTTACTGTAAATAGCCATTCAGATATATGACTGGCCTCACCTTTACTGTAAATAGCCATTCAGATACATCACTGACCTCACCTTTACTGTAAATAGCCATTCAGATATATCACTGACATCACCTTTACTGTAAATAGCCATTCAGATATATCACTGACCTCACCTTTACTGTAAATACCCATTCAGATACATCACTGACCTCACCTTTACTGTAAATACCCCTTCAGATATATCACTGACCTCACTTTTACTGTAAATACCAATCCAGATATATCACTGGCCTCACCTTTACTGTAAATACCCATTCAGATATATCACTGACCTCACCTTTACTGTAAATACCCATTCAGATATATCACTGGCCTCACCTTTACTGTAAATACCCATTCAGATATATCACTGGCCTCACCTTTACTGTAAATAGCCATTCAGATATATCACTGGCCTCACCTTTACTGTAAATACCCATTCAGATATATCACTGGCCTCACCTTTACTGTAAATACCCATTCAGATATATCACTGTCCTCACCTTTACTGTAAATAGCCATTCAGATATATCACTGACCTCACCTTTACTGTAAATACCCATTCAGATATATCACTGGCCTCACCTTTACTGTAAATACCCATTCAGATATATCACTGGCCTCACCTTTACTGTAAATAGCCATTCAGATATATCACTGACCTCACTTTTACTGTAAATAGCCATTCAGATATATCACTGACCTCACCTTTACTGTAAATAGCCATTCAGATACATCACTGGCCTCACCTTTACTGTAAATAGCCATTCAGATACATCACTGACCTCACCTTTACTGTAAATAGCCATTCAGATATATCACTGACCTCACCTTTACTGTAAATAGCCATTCAGATATATCACTGGCCTCACCTTCACTGTAAATACCCATTCAGATATATCACTGGCCTCACCTTTACTGTAAATACCCATTCAGATATATCACTGGCCTCACCTTTACTGTAAATAGCCATTCAGATATATCACTGGCCTCACCTTTACTGTAAATAGCCATTCAGATATATCACTGACCTCACCTTTACTGTAAATAGCCATTCAGATATATCACTGACCTCACTTTTACTGTAAATAGCCATTCAGATATATCACTGACCTCACCTTTACTGTAAATAGCCATTCAGATACATCACTGGTCTCACCTTTACTGTAAATAGCCATTCAGATACATCAATGACCTCACTTTTACTGTAAATAGCCATTCAGATATATCACTGACCTCACCTTTACTGTAAATAGCCATTCAGATATATGACTGGACTCACCTTTACAGTAAATAGCCATTCAGATACATCTCTGACCTCACCTTTACTGTAAATAGCCATTCAGATATATCACTGACATCACCTTTACTGTAAATAGCCATTCAGATATATCACTGACCTCACCTTTACTGTAAATAGCCATTCAGATATATCACTGGCCTCACCTTTACTGAAAATACCCATTCAGATACATCACTGACCTCACCTTTACTGTAAATACCCATTCAGATATATCACTGGCCTCACCTTTACTGTAAATAGCCATTCAGATATATCACTGGCCTCACCTTTACTGTAAATAGCCATTCAGATATATCACTGACCTCACCTTTACTGTAAATAGCCATTCAGATATATCACTGACCTCACTTTTACTGTAAATAGCCATTCAGATATATCACTGACCTCACCTTTACTGTAAATAGTCATTCAGATACATCACTGGCCTCACCTTTACTGTAAATAGCCATTCAGATACATCACTGACCTCACCTTTACTGTAAATAGCCATTCAGATACATCACTGACCTCACCTTTACTGTAAATAGCCATTCAGATACATCACTGACCTCACCTTTACTGTAAATAGCAATTCAGATACATCACTGACCTCACCTTTACTGTAAATAGCCATTCAGATATATCACTGACCTCACCTTTACTGTAAATAGCCATTCAGAAACATCACTGACATCACCTTTACTGTAAATACCCCTTCAGATATATCACTGACCTCACTTTTACTGTAAATACCAATCCAGATACATCACTGGCCTCACCTTTACTGTAAATACCCATTCAGATATATCACTGACCTCACCTTTCCTATAAATACCCATTCAGATATATCACTGACCTCGCCTTTACTGTAAATACCCATTCAGATATATCACTGACCTCACTTTTACTGTAAATAGCCATTCAGATATATCACTGACCTCACCTTTACTGTAAATACCCATTCAGATATATCACTGACCTCACCTTTACTGTAAATACCCATTCAGATACATCACTGACCTCACCTTTACTGTAAATACCCATTCAGATATATCACTGACCTCACCTTTACTGTAAATAGCCATTCAGATATATCACTGACCTCACCTTTACTGTAAATACCCATTCAGATATATCACTGACCTCACCTTTACTGTAAATAGCCATTCAGATATATCACTGACCTCACTTTTACTGTAAATAGCCATTCAGATATATCACTGGCCTCACCTTTACTGTAAATAGCCATTCAGATATATCACTGACCTCACCTTTACTGTAAATAGCCATTCAGATATATCACTGACCTCACCTTTACGGTAAATAGCCATTCAGATATATCACTGACCTCACCTTTACTGTAAATACCCCTTCAGATATATCACTGACCTCACCTTTACTGTAAATACCCATTCAGATATATCACTGACCTCACCTTTACTGTAAATAGCCATTCAGATATATCACTGACATCACCTTTACTGTAAATAGCCATTCAGATATATCACTGACCTCACTTTTACTGTAAATACCAATCCAGATATATCACTGGCCTCACCTTTACTGTAAATAGCCATTCAGATATATCACTGACCTCACCTTTACTGTAAATACCCATTCAGATATATCACTGACCTCACTTTTACTGTAAATACCAATCCAGATATATCACTGGCCTCACCTTTACTGTAAATACCCCTTCAGATATATCACTGACCTCACCTTTACTGTAAATAGCCATTCAGATATATCACTGACCTCACTTTTACTGTAAATACCAATCCAGATATATCACTGGCCTCACCTTTACTGTAAATACCCATTCAGATATATCACTGACCTCACTTTTACTGTAAATACCCCTTCAGATATATCACTGACCTCACTTTTACTGTAAATACCAATCCAGATATATCACTGGCCTCACCTTTACTGTAAATACCCATTCAGATATATCACTGACCTCACCTTTACTGTAAATACCCATTCAGATATATCACTGACCTCACCTTTACTGTAAATAGCCATTCAGATATATCACTGACCTCACTTTTACTGTAAATACCCATTCAGATATATCACTGACCTCACCTTTACTGTAAATACCCATTCAGATATATCACTGACCTCACCTTTACTGTAAATACCCATTCAGATATATCACTGACCTCACCTTTACTGTAAATAGCCATTCAGATATATCACTGACATCACCTTTACTGTAAATACCAATCCAGATATATCACTGGCCTCACCTTTACTGTAAATACCCATTCAGATATATCACTGACCTCACCTTTACTGTAAATACCCATTCAGATATATCACTGACCTCACCTTTACTGTAAATAGCCATTCAGATATATCACTGACATCACCTTTACTGTAAATACCAATCCAGATATATCACTGGCCTCACCTTTACTATAAATACCCATTCAGATATATCACTGACCTCACCTTTACTGTAAATACCCATTCAGATATATCACTGACCTCACTTTTACTGTAAATACCAATCCAGATATATCACTGACCTCACCTCTACTGTAAATACCCATTCAGATATATCACTGACCTCACTTTTACTGTAAATACCAATCCAGATATATCACTGACCTCACCTTTACTGTAAATAGCCATTCAGATATATCACTGACATCACCTTTACTGTAAATACCAATCCAGATATATCACTGGCCTCACCTTTACTGTAAATACCCATTCAGATATATCACTGACCTCACCTTTACTGTAAATAGCCATTCAGATATATCACTGACCTCACTTTTACTGTAAATGCCAATCCAGATATATCACTGGCCTCACCTTTACTGTAAATACCCATTCAGATATATCACTGACCTCACCTTTACTGTAAATACCCATTCAGATATATCACTGGCCTCACCTTTACTGTAAATACCAATCCAGATATATCACTGGCCTCACCTTTACTGTAAATACCAATCCAGATATATCACTGGCCTCACCTTTACTGTAAATACCCATTCAGATATATCACTGACCTCACCTTTACTGTAAATAGCCATTCAGATATATCACTGACCTCACTTTTACTGTAAATACCAATCCAGATATATCACTGGCCTCACCTTTACTGTAAATACCCATTCAGATATATCACTGACCTCACTTTTACTGTAAATACCCCTTCAGATATATCACTGACCTCACCTTTACTGTAAATACCAATCCAGATATATCACTGGCCTCACCTTTACTGTAAATACCCATTCAGATATATCACTGACCTCACCTTTACTGTAAATAGCCATTCAGTTATATCACTGACATCACCTTTACTGTAAATACCAATCCAGATATATCACTGGCCTCACCTTTACTGTAAATACCCATTCAGATATATCACTGACCTCACCTTTACTGTAAATACCCATTCAGATATATCACTGACCTCACCTTTACTGTAAATAGCCATTCAGATATATCACTGACATCACCTTTACTGTAAATACCAATCCAGATATATCACTGGCCTCACCTTTACTATAAATACCCATTCAGATATATCACTGACCTCACCTTTACTGTAAATACCCATTCAGATATATCACTGACCTCACTTTTACTGTAAATACCAATCCAGATATATCACTGACCTCACCTCTACTGTAAATACCCATTCAGATATATCACTGACCTCACTTTTACTGTAAATACCAATCCAGATATATCACTGACCTCACCTTTACTGTAAATAGCCATTCAGATATATCACTGACATCACCTTTACTGTAAATACCAATCCAGATATATCACTGGCCTCACCTTTACTGTAAATACCCATTCAGATATATCACTGACCTCACCTTTACTGTAAATAGCCATTCAGATATATCACTGACCTCACTTTTACTGTAAATACCAATCCAGATATATCACTGGCCTCACCTTTACTGTAAATACCCATTCAGATATATCACTGACCTCACCTTTACTGTAAATACCCATTCAGATATATCACTGGCCTCACCTTTACTGTAAATACCAATCCAGATATATCACTGGCCTCACCTTTACTGTAAATACCAATCCAGATATATCACTGGCCTCACCTTTACTGTAAATACCCATTCAGATATATCACTGACCTCACCTTTACTGTAAATAGCCATTCAGATATATCACTGACCTCACTTTTACTGTAAATACCAATCCAGATATATCACTGGCCTCACCTTTACTGTAAATTCCCATTCAGATATATCACTGACCTCACTTTTACTGTAAATACCCCTTCAGATATATCACTGACCTCACCTTTACTGTAAATACCAATCCAGATATATCACTGGCCTCACCTTTACTGTAAATACCCATTCAGATATATCACTGACCTCACCTTTACTGTAAATAGCCATTCAGTTATATCACTGACATCACCTTTACTGTAAATACCAATCCAGATATATCACTGGCCTCACCTTTACTGTAAATACCCATTCAGATATATCACTGACCTCACCTTTACTGTAAATACCCATTCAGATATATCACTGACCTCACCTTTACTGTAAATAGCCATTCAGATATATCACTGACATCACCTTTACTGTAAATACCAATCCAGATATATCACTGGCCTCACCTTTACTGTAAATACCCATTCAGATATATCACTGACATCACCTTTACTGTAAATACCAATCCAGATATATCACTGACCTCACCTTTACTGTAAATAGCCATTCAGATATATCACTGACATCACCTTTACTGTAAATACCAATCCAGATATATCACTGACCTCACCTTTACTGTAAATACCCATTCAGATATATCACTGACCTCACTTTTACTGTAAATACCAATCCAGATATATCACTGACCTCACCTCTACTGTAAATACCCATTCAGATATATCACTGACCTCACTTTTACTGTAAATACCAATCCAGATATATCACTGACCTCACCTTTACTGTAAATAGCCATTCAGATATATCACTGACATCACCTTTACTGTAAATACCAATCCAGATATATCACTGGCCTCACCTTTACTGTAAATACCCATTCAGATATATCACTGACCTCACCTTTACTGTAAATAGCCATTCAGATATATCACTGACCTCACTTTTACTGTAAATACCAATCCAGATATATCACTGGCCTCACCTTTACTGTAAATACCCATTCAGATATATCACTGACCTCACCTTTACTGTAAATACCCATTCAGATATATCACTGGCCTCACCTTTACTGTAAATACCAATCCAGATATATCACTGGCCTCACCTTTACTGTAAATACCAATCCAGATATATCACTGGCCTCACCTTTACTGTAAATACCCATTCAGATATATCACTGACCTCACCTTTACTGTAAATAGCCATTCAGATATATCACTGACCTCACTTTTACTGTAAATACCAATCCAGATATATCACTGGCCTCACCTTTACTGTAAATACCCATTCAGATATATCACTGACCTCACTTTTACTGTAAATACCCCTTCAGATATATCACTGACCTCACTTTTACTGTAAATACCAATCCAGATATATCACTGGCCTCACCTTTACTGTAAATACCAATCCAGATATATCACTGGCCTCACCTTTACTGTAAATACCCATTCAGATATATCACTGACCTCACCTTTACTGTAAATACCCATTCAGATATATCACTGACCTCAACTTTACTGTAAATAGCCATTCAGATATATCACTGACCTCACTTTTACTGTAAATACCAATCCAGATATATCACTGACATCACCTTTACTGTAAATACCAATCCAGATATATCACTGACATCACCTTTACTGTAAATAGCCATTCAGATATATCACTGACATCACCTTTACTGTAAATACCAATCCAGATATATCACTGGCCTCACCTTTACTGTAAATACCCATTCAGATATATCACTGACCTCACCTTTACTGTAAATACCCATTCAGATATATCACTGACCTCACCTTTACTGTAAATAGCCATTCAGATATATCACTGACATCACCTTTACTGTAAATACCAATCCAGATATATCACTGGCCTCACCTTTACTGTAAATACCCATTCAGATATATCACTGGCCTCACCTTTACTGTAAATACCCATTCAGATATATCACTGACCTCACTTTTACTGTAAATACCAATCCAGATATATCACTGGCCTCACCTTTACTGTAAATACCCATTCAGATATATCACTGACCTCACTTTTACTGTAAATACCAATCCAGATATATCACTGACCTCACCTTTACTGTAAATACCCATTCAGATATATCACTGACCTCACTTTTACTGTAAATACCAATCCAGATATATCACTGACCTCACCTTTACTGTAAATAGCCATTCAGATATATCACTGACCTCACCTTTACTGTAAATAGCCTTTCAGATACATCACTGACATCACCTTTACTGTAAATACCAATCCAGATATATCACTGACCTCAGCTTTACTGTAAATACCCATTCAGATATATCACTGACCTCACCTTTACTGTAAATACCCATTCAGATATATCACTGACCTCACCTTTACTGTAAATAGCCATTCAGATATATCACTGACCTCACTTTTACTGTAAATACCAATCCAGATATATCACTGGCCTCACCTTTACTGTAAATACCCATTCAGATATATCACTGACCTCACTTTTACTGTAAATACCCCTTCAGATGTATCACTGACCTCACTTTTACTGTAAATACCAATCCAGATATATCACTGGCCTCACCTTTACTGTAAATACCAATCCAGATATATCACTGGCCTCACCTTTACTGTAAATAGCCATTCAGATACATCACTGACCTCACCTTTACTGTAAATAGCCATTCAGATATATCACTGACCTCACCTTTACTGTAAATAGCCATTCAGATATATCACTGACCTCACCTTTACGGTAAATAGCCATTCAGATATATCACTGACCTCACTTTTACTGTAAATACCAATCCAGATATATCACTGACCTCACCTTTACTGTTAATAGCCATTCAGATATATCACTGACCTCACCTTTACTGTAAATACCCATTCAGATATATCACTGGCCTCACCTTTACTGTAAATAGCCATTCAGATATATCACTGACCTCACCTTTACTGTAAATAGCCATTCAGATATATCACTGACCTCACCTTTACTGTAAATAGCCATTCAGATATATCACTGACCTCACCTTTACTGTAAATAGCCATTCAGATATATCACTGGCCTCACCTTTACTGTAAATAGCCATTCAGATATATCACTGACCTCACCTTTACTGTAAATAGCCATTCAGATATATCACTGACCTCACCTTTACTGTAAATAGCCATTCAGATATATCACTGACCTCACCTTTACTGTAAATAGCCATTCAGATATATCACTGACCTCACCTTTACTGTAAATACCCATTCAGATACATCACTGACCTCACCTTTACTGTAAATAGCCATTCAGATATATCACTGACCTCACTTTTACTGTAAATACCCATTCAGATATATCACTGACCATCCTTTACTGTAAATACCCATTCAGATACATCACTGACCTCACCTTTACTGTAAATAGCCATTCAGATATATCACTGGCCTCACCTTTACTGTAAATAGCCATTCAGATATATCACTGACCTCACCTTTACTGTAAATAGCCATTCCGATATATCACTGACCTCACCTTTACTGTAAATACCCCTTCAGATATATCACTGACCTCACCTTTACTGTAAATACCCATTCAGATATATCACTGACCTCACCTTCACTGTAAATACCCATTCAGATATATCACTGACCTCACCTTTACTGTAAATACCCATTCAGATATATCACTGACCTCACCTTTACTGTAAATACCCATTCAGATATATCACTGACCTCACCTTTACTGTAAATACCCATTCAGATACATCACTGGCCTCACCTTTACTGTAAATAGCCATTCAGATACATCACTGGCCTCACCTTTACTGTAAATACCCATTCAGATATATCACTGACATCACCTTTACTGTAAATACCCATTCAGATATATCACTGACCTCACCTTTACTGTAAATAGCCATTCAGATATATCACTGACCTCACTTTTACTGTAAATAGCCATTCAGATATATCACTGGCCTCACCTTTACTGTAAATAGCCATTCAGATATATCACTGACATCACCTTTACTGTAAATACCCCTTCAGATACATCACCGACATCACCTTTACTTTAAATACCCATTCAGATATATCACTGACCTCACCTTTACTGTAAATAGCCATTCAGATATATCACTGACCTCACTTTTACTGTAAATAGCCATTCAGATATATCACTGACCTCACCTTTACTGTAAATAGCCATTCAGATATATCACTGACCTCACCTTTACTGTAAATAGCCATTCAGATATATCACTGACATCACCTTTACTGTAAATAGCCATTCAGATATATCACTGACCTCACCTTTACGGTAAATATCAGTACAGATATATGACTGACCTCACTTCTTATGTTGCTAATCATCCAGATATATGATGGAGCGCTATTATACTGTTATTACTCTTGCAGATGCAGCACAGGTCTCAATCGTGTTGCCACTACCCTTGCAGTTATATCACTGACAAATGTACCGTCACTGGCCATCACTGCCATCACTTGTACTTTCACTAAGCATCCTTGTACAACATTGGTGCAGTGTTGGACGATATCACTACCTCAGAAAAAACGACTCTCTTTCAGTGTACCATAATTATTTTCATTCTTTCACTGGATGTCACTGGCTATGCCTGCAGTTATTGTCCACATCTAATTTCCCTTGAGCAGGTGATGCTGAGCCCCCTTCTTGAATCACTGCGATCCTTATGGTTTAGGTACACCCACAGTGTTGTTAGGATGGGAGTTCCAGAATTTTGAACCAGGGGCAGTCAAGGTGATATATGTCCAAGTCAGGATGTTGTGTGTCCTCCAGGGGAACATGCAGTGGCTGATGCTCCCACCACCTTAAGCTCGTTGATCAGAGGCAGTGTTGCACAACATAGTTAATATGTTCAGTAAATTTATCTGCGCTGACCATTACTTTGATTAAATACTGAGCAGAGGACATGTTTTTGATTATTGCAAAAATCCTGGGAGGGAACCATGGTGTTAAAGCAATAGAAATGTCTGATTTCCCCATTTCTGATATTTTTATGGAATCTGACCAGTTAGTTGGGACAGTGTCCATGTGTGAGTCCTGAGCTTAGTACTTAGAATTGGATAGAAAGTATATCCACTGGAATGAAAGGATTACATCAGCATCGTGGGAATAAGTCTAAATCTGTAAACAAATCAGTTCCCACTTCACATTGTCCTTGTCAGATTGAGAGATTGGTTTCAGCTTTAATTCCCAATAGTCATTCCAATGATCATATTCATTTGCTTGTGTGGGTTTTAATATAAATCTGTCCAATGCCTGGATATAAATATATAAAAAGAGCCAGATTGTAAATTGTGAATGATGCTGCTCAGTGACTGGAAATAATATTACTCAGTTGGAAAATAGATCTCAGTTTCTTTTGAGCTAAGGACACAAAGTTACACAATTTCCCATGAACATTCCTTATGTTACTAAATATAATTGAATAGATTCCCCAAACTAACACTCAGCTCAATTAAACATATTCAATCCCAATCACTTGTCACATTATATTCACTGACGATGAAAAGTTAGAGGCATCGCAGTGCAAGAAAATTGAAAAACATCTATTCTTCCACAAAACACTCCGAGGGCAGCCCTGGAAATGCTGGACAGATAGTGTTCAGGCAGTCTGTACCTGACCTGGGAATTTATAATGAAGCCGTGTTAATTGGTGGTTCGCTCTGTACCGAATCTGTTCAGCATCTTCCATCCTCAGGTTTAATGGGACTGTCTAGAGCGCGCTTTACTATATATCTAATCTAAGAGACAAATAAAACAAAATTCAAACGAAAGTACCGTGGAAGGCCTCAGGAGATCCGATGGGCACGGCATGTTTCTTCTCCAGAGACACATGGTTGCAAACATAACTTCTGAAGAGGACAGGCAGTCAGTGCAAACAAAACCACCTTCACCTCGCCTCCCCATGGCCCTCTGACAGAACCTGTGAGTTGCCACCTTGGCCACGGCCAGGAGCAGAAAGAAGGCAGATCTTCTTCCTGTACCTAAACCCCACTGCCCCGCGTGCCCAAGAGTGAAGATTGTAGGGATTAAGTGGAGCTAAAAATGAAGGAACAGCACCATTAATTTCAAATTGGGGCTGAAAACCTGCACACTCCAAATAAACATAATGCATGACCTCGTCCAGGCGACAGAAATTATAGGTGTCCTGGGAGCCCATGAATCGATGGCAAAGCTTATTGCACGGGACTTCCTTGTGCAACAATTTCCTGATCGAAAAGGAGAGGACTGTTGCATCGGGACACCTCCACTGTGTATTCCCCTAGCCGCCAGATGGCAGCATGGACAGTCATGGTGTGTCCGGGTGCCAGACGAGGGCGAGCAAGGAGAGAGTTTGCAAGAGCAGCCCGTAGAAGAAGCCCCTCTGTGCTGTGTGGAATGACACAGAAGGCATTTCCAAGCTGGAGTGTGGTCTGACAATTGGGACAGAGTTGGGTCTGGAGGAGGGAGAGTGATTCCCAAACAGCGGGAGGGGTCTCCCAAGCTGGGGTGTGGTCTGACAACTGCGACATAGAAAGGACTGGGGGAGGGAGAGTGATTCCCAACATTGCTAGGGGTCTCCCATGATGGAGTGTGGTCTGACAACTGGGACACAGAAAGGACTGGGGGAGGGAGAGTGATTCCCAACATTGCAAACGGTCTCCCAAGCTGGAGTGTGGATTGACACCTGGGACAGGGAAGGGTTTGGGGGAGGGAGAGTGATTCCCAACATTGCGAGGGGTCGCCCATGATGGAGTGTGGACTGACAACTGGGACACAGAAAGGACTGCGGGAGGGAGAGTGATTCCCAACAGCGAGAGGGGTCTCCTAAGCTGGGGTGTGGACTGACACCTGGGACAGGGAAGGTCTGGAGGAGGGAGCGTGATTCCCAACATTGCGAGCGGTCTCCCAAGCTAGAGTGTGGTCTGACAACTGGGACACAGAAAGGATTTGGGGAGGGAGAGTGATTCCCAACAGCGGGACGGTTCTCCCATGCTGGAGTGTGGTATGACAACTGGAACAGGGAAGGGTCTGGAGGAGGGAGAGTGATTCCCAACAGCGGGTGGGGTCTCCCATGCTAGTGTGTGGTCTGACAACTGGAACAGGGAAGGGACTGGAGGAGGGAGAGTGATTCCCAACAGCGGGAGGGGTCTCCCATGCGAGATTGTGGTCTGACAACTGGGACAGGGAAGGGTCTGGAGGAGGGAGAGTGATTCCCAAAGTGGGAGGTGTCTCGCAAGCTGGAGTGTGGTCTGACACCTGGGACAGGGAAGGGTCTGGAGGAGCGAGAGTGATTCCCAACAGTGGGCTGGGTCTCCCATACTGGAGTGTGGTCTTATAACTGGGCCAGGGAAGGGTCTGGAGGTGGGATGGTGATTCCCAACTGCCGGAGGGGTCTCCCATACTGGAGTGTGGTCTGACAATTGGGACAGGGAAGGGTCTGGGGGGAGGGAGAGTGATTCCAAAACGTGAGTAGTGGTCTCCCATGCTGGAGTGTGATCCGAGTACGGAAAGGTAGATGGGGCACGCGGAGTGTCTGATTCCAGACTTGATGTGCAGGTCCTGACACCCGGGATGTCTGATCCACGGGTGGTGTTGCAGTCCCGTGTGGGTGGTCGAATCCCTGCAGGACTTCTGATCCAAGAATTTCCAATCCTGGGCGGGGTATGTGAGTGCCCTGTCCTGCTTAGTGGGTGTGATAAATCTCTGGGAGGGAATCTGATCCCAGGGTTTGAATGCAGGGGAGGCGGGATGTCAGACCAGAGTGGGTGGTCTGATCCTGGGGAGAATCCGATCTCAGTGGATATCCAATCTTTGTGGAGGGGAAGTGTCTGATCCTGGGGAGAATCCAATCTCAGGGGATATCCAATCTTGATGGAGGGGAAGTGTCTGATCCTGGGGAGAATCCAATCTCAGGGGATATCCAATCTTGCTGGAGGGGAAGTGTCGGCTCCTGGAGTGGGTGTCAGTTCTGACTCTGCCAATACTGGGTGTGTTATAATGGGGATAACCAGGGGCCAGGGTTACATGTCTAACAGAGATTAAATCGGAGAATTCCAGTCTCATTTAAATATTTGCATTTCAAACGTGCCCCTTGTGAGCAGTTGCCTGCCCCTCCCTGTTCCGGCTCGGTTAAACCCAGAACTGGGTGGGTTGGAGGTCAGTTGTGATTTGCTTATTAATTTCTACCTCTGACCGGCCTCCAACAAACCTGTTTTTGGGACTAAAGCCCTTCCCTTACTCTTTGGCTCAGACACGCAGAATGTTTGATTAGTAATTCGAGTCCCTTTTTGCTTCTCTCTCTTGCAGTTAATTTACTGGCGACTGTGATGCTAAACCACGGAAATTGCGGCCTCTCCACCTGTCCCAGTGGCTACCTGGTGCCCATGGCAAAGGCGGATCTACTGCTCATTATTACTGCCGTGATAATGAACCAGATCAATTCTTATTACTTTCCAATATCTTTCCTGGATATCACCCCTGTGTTTCTAGTGACCACTGCCCTGGCTGGTGCTGCTGGAGACTTTTCTGTCTGCTTCACCATCACTTTCACCTTTGACTAATTTATGGCCATTTGTTGCAAGAAGCTGGAAGGAAAATATTGCACCAAGAAAATTGCGACTGTGGTTTTATCAGCAATCTGCATTCTGCTCAGTTTAGAAAACGCTCGCTTTTATTTCGTACATCAGCCTGCAGAGATCATCAACAATATATCATGCTTCTGTTTTCAAAAGACAAGCTACTTTACTGATCCAGGATCAGTGTGAATTGACAGGTTTGAAATGTTTTTAGCCCTATTGTACCCAATTGCTTTAATTCTGTTCCTCAACGCTCTGACAGTCAGACACATTTGAGTGACCAGTTGAGTCCGTAAGGGACCGAGGGATGAGAGCAAGGGAGAGAATCACAGTGACCCAGAGATGGAGAGCAGAAGGAAATCTGTCATTTTACTCTTCACCATATCCGACAATTTCATGCTCCTGTGGTTGTTATTTGTTACAGATTTCTTATATTGCAACATTGCAGGAAGAGATCCCTTGTATTGCAGGCTCTCCGAATGTATGTTCCAATAAGTCGGATGGATGTTGCTGAACTTAAGCTGCAAACAAACTTATTTATGTGGTGACTCAGTCCAAGGTCAGAAAGTTGTATATTTTACCCGAATTTCCAAGGGGTGCCTGATTGTTGGATGCTCCAGAATGCACTGGCAGGGGGTAGGTCACACAGGCCCAACAGTAACAGCAGTAACAAAATGGTGACTGACAGCTGGATGACCGGAAATCCACTGATGAGGGTGGGTGGCTCGTGGTCACACACAGCAAAGGACAGCGGGGCAGCAGGAAGATTTCACTTTAAGAGGGCCCGACAGAAAGGTGGCAGGATGATTGTCAGAGCGCTCCCTGCAGGACAGGAGGCGGAACAGCAGCCACACTCTCTCTTCCACCTCCATTGATTGCATTCTCAGTTCAACAGATCTGCTCTGAAAACAAAACTTGCTCTTTTAAAACCTGTCATGTGATTCCTTCTATCTTTCTTCGAAAACAATGCTTTCAGGGCTGATATTTGAATTGTGGACTGAGTGAATTGAGCTCAGACTGCAAGGCACCTGTTTCCAAACAAGTCAACAGGGAAATGACAGGAAAATTTATGACTGTCATGTGACATGATTGTTGAAAAAGTTAGTTTCACTTTTGGATTGAGTACAGTCGCTGCTCGACCTGCCAGAAATATAGCCAATAATGTCTTTGTCACCCACAGCTTTTACAAAAATTTCTAAATTCACTTGTGTCAGCCCTTCAAAACACTCCCACTGGGGATGCTGAGACCGAGGAGAAATGCAGACTGGTTTCAATCTCATAATGAAGAGCTGGAGCCTGTTACAGCCGCTAAGCGCATTGCACTGTTGAACTACAAGAAAGCCCCCAGTGAGTTAACATCCGCAGCACTTAAAGCAGCCAGAAGCACTGCACAAAGAACAGCCAGGCGCTGCGCAAACGACTGCTGGCAACAACTAAGCAGTCATATTCTGCTCGCCTCAGACACCGGAAACATCAGAGGAATGTATGATGGCATTAATAGAGTTCTTGGGCCAACCATCAAGAAGATCGCCCCCCTAAAATCGAACTCAGGGGACATAATCACTGACCAATGCAAACAAATGGACCGCTGGGTTGAGCACTACCGAGAACTGCACTCCAGGGAGAATGTTGTCACTGAAACTGCCCTCAATGCAGCCTAGCCTCTACTAGTCATGGATAAGCTGGACATACAGTCAACCAAATCGGAACTCAGTGATGCCATTGATTCTCTAGCCAGCGGAAAAGCCCCTGGGAAGGACAGCATTATTTATTTTTTTAAATTTTTGTTGTGGAATCTCCCGATCTCCCTGCTCAGCATAGTGGGGAAAATCTTTGCTCGAGTCGCTCTAAACAGGCTCCAGAAGCTGGCCGAGCGCGTCTACCTTGAGGCACAGTGTGGCTTTCATGCAGAGAGATCGACCTTTGACATGCTGTTCTCCCTTCGTCAGATACAGGAGAAATGCCACGAACAACAGATGCCTCTCTACATTGCTTTCATTGATCTCACAAAAGCCTTTGACCTCGTCAGCAGACATGGTCTCTTCAGACTACTAGAAAAGATTGGATGCCCACCAAAGCTACTAAGTATCATCACCTCATTCCATGACAATATGAAAGGCACAATTCAACATGGTGGCTCCTCATCAGACCCCTTTCCTATCCTGAGTGGCGTGAAACAGGGCTGTGTTCTCGCACCCACACTTTTTGGGATTTTCTTCTCCCTACTGCTTTCACATGTGTTGAAGTCCTAGGAAGATTAAATTTTCCTCTCACAAGATCAGGGGGCAGGTTGTTCAACCTTGCCCGTCTAAGAGCCAAGTCCAAAGTACGGAAAGTCCTCATCAGGGAACTCCTCTTTACTGACGATGCTGCTTTAACATCTCACACTGAAGAGTGCCTGCAGAGTCTCATCGACAGGTTTGCGGCTGCTTGCAATGAATTTGGCCTAAACATCAGCCTCAAGAAAACGAACATCATGGGGCAGGACGTCAGAAATGCTCCATCCATCAATATTGGCGACCACGCTCTGGAAGTGGTTCAAGAGTTCACCAACCTAGGCTCAACTATCACCAGTAACCTGTCTCTAGATGCAGAAAACAACAAGCGCATGGAAAGGCTTCCACTGCTACGTCCAGATTGGCCAAGAGAGTGCGGAAAATGGTGCACTGACACGGAACACAAAAGTCCGAGTGATCCAGGCCTGTGTCCTCAGTCCCTTGCTGTATGGCAGCGAGGCCTGGACAACGTATGTCAGCCAAGAGCGACATCTCAATTCATTCCATCTTCGCTGCCTCCGGAGAATACTTGGCATCAGGTGGCAGGACCGTATCTCCAACACAGAAGTCCTCGAGGCGGCCAACATCCCCAACTAATACACACTACTGAGTCAGCGGCATTTGAGATGGCTTGGCCATGTGAGCCGCACGGAAGATGGCAGGATCCCCAATGACACATTGTACTGCGAGCTCGCCACTGGCATCAGACCTATCGGCCGTCCATGTCTCCGCTTTAAAGACGTCAGCAAACGTGACATGAAATCCTGTGACATTGATCACAAGTCGTGGGAGTCAGTTCCCAGCGTTCGCCACAGCTGGCGGACACCATAAAGGCGGGGCTGAAGTGTGGCGAGTCGAAGAGACTTAACAGTTAGCAGGAAAAAAGACAGAGGCGCAAGGGAAGAGCCAACAGCCCGACAATCAAATTTTTCTGCAGCACCTGTGGAAGAGCCTGTCACTCTAAAATTGGCCTTTATAGCCACTCCAGGCGCTGCTCCACACACCACTGACCACCTCCAGGCGCTTACCCATTGTCTCTCGAGATAAGGAGTCCAAAGAAGAATGTATTTCTCTTGAAAATAATTCCTGCATCAAGTGTAATTGCAATTTCGTCATGACGTTAAACGAACTGTGGATGTGTGTGAATTAAATGTATGGGGGCTGAACCCTTATTGCTGTGTCTGTCTGCAGAGAGGAAGCCTATATTTCACTTGCAACAGACTACTGTTGCTCCTTGTCTCTGAACAATCTCTGAATTAAGCTGTACTGTTGCCTCTTGTGTTTGAAGAAGTCCTGAATTTGCAGAAATCATGCATTTTTTATAGGGAACTTTTGCATTGGGTGTGAGAACTGACAGCTTTTGTTCCAGCCCTGATGGCACAGCTTGTGTGATGCCTGCTGCGAACGAATTGCCTTGATGTCCTACCCATCACAGTCTGTTCATCAACGTCACCTGCAGTTACTTCGAGTGGAATCTGACTGTTTGACTCTGGGACGCTTCACCGACCAGGAAATACACAACTAGACCGTGAAAACCCAGTTATTTTATTATTTTCAAGAAACAGTTATAATTCAAAAAAGCCTTTTACCCAGTTAACCTGTTTTTTGAGTGCATGTCTGTGTACATGAGGGTTAAGAAGAATAAGGAGTTTAAAATCTTTCAGATATAGATTTATATCATTATTGTTTAAGATTTCGTTTCTTAATAGTTAATGATGTTGTTAAATTAAACCTGATTTGGTGCACTTCTTTCCGGTGCACAAATAGAGTACTCAATTTGGCTAGTTTCCACTGGCTGGTAAACTTTACATGATATGCTACTACCTGTGGAGACGTGGGACTGAATTAACAGTGCATTACTCACGCCTTGGTCGTAACATATTAATTGGGAACTCTAGTTGGGATCGTTTCCAGCAATAATTATGTGAAGTACAAGGGAAGTAAATAATTGAAAGAGAAAATAAATAGGCAGCTTTCCCATAAAATAGATTGAAGGCGAGAGCATCAGAATGGTATTTGCAGTTGCAGCAGTTCGTTTTTTTTTTGGGAGAGGAGAATATGTCCATCAGTGACTTGAAATCTTTAAGAAACGAGAAAGCTAAAATCGTTGGCAGCACAATAGGGGTTAAAATTGAAATCAGGTACAAAACAACCCAGAGATAATTAATGAAATAGACCAACATCAGAAATTAGAAGAAGAATAGAGTACGTCTGTTGAATTGGTTGGCATTCAGTAAGAAATGGAAAAAGAAAAACTTGAGGCTGAAAAATAATTTTCAAAAATTGACTTGGAAGAAGAGGGAAGGGAGAAAGATAGAGCATTTCAGCGAGAAAGTGAAAGAGGAGCAAGGAAATACAGACTAAAAAAGATGGAATGAAGACAACGGATAATCTTAGCCCCTCCTTGGCGAATCCTTGTTCACCGCTTTCCAATTTTAAGGCAAAAAAACAAGCACAAGCAGGCTTTCTCAGGTTTAAAGAAGAAAAGTTGACATGTATTAAACTTGAACTCTAATTTGGTTGATGTCTACAGATACAAGACGTGCCTGCACTTGCATGCATACATGATACACGCAATAAATAGTGGCAGAAAAGAGCTGAATAAAAAAGTAGAAATGTTTGAGGAAATATCTGAAGAGTTGTTGTTCTGTTCTTTGAGCTCATTGTAGAGTCCTTTATTGTAGGTAATCTTGCTTTTCGTTGGGGCCCAGTATTCTGCTTAAACTCTGTTCATTGTAGGAGACTTTTCTCTCTTGGAGTTCTTGTGTCTTCAAAGGCTTGTGAGAAAGAGATGGGAGCAGACAGGAAAGAAAGCTTCTCAGTCCATGAGCAAAGAGATCTCTGCCCTTTGCAGGCTCTCAGGAGAAGGAGCCAAAGAGAAAGAGCCGAAGAAATAAAAAGCAAGAGGAAGAGAGAGAAATAAAACAGACAGATACAGAAAGAGATAGCGATAGGAGAAAGAGAAAGCCACAGAGAAACAGCCAAAGAGAAAGAGCCAGAGATAAAAAGCCAGCAAAAGTGCGAAAAAAGACAGAGATAGAGAGAAAGAGAAAAAAGGCCAGAGAAAGGTAGAGAGAGAAAAAACCATGGAAAGAGAGAGAGAGAGAGAGAGAGAGAGAGAGAGAGAGAGAGAGAGAGAGAGAGAGAGAGAGAGAGAGAGAGAGAGAGAGAGAGAGAGAGAGAGAGAGAGAGAGAGAGAGAGAGAACCAAAGAAAAAGAGAGAAAAAGACAGAGAAAGATAGAGAAAGCGAGTAAAAAGAGAAGGAACAAAAGAAATAGAGAGAATAAAAGCCAGAGAATGGGACAGAGAGGCACCAAGTGAAAGAGTCAGAGAGAGAGCCAGAGGAAGACAGAGAAAAAGGGACAAAGGGGAAGCCAAAGAAAGAGAAAAGCGCCTAAGAGAGGGAGGAAAGCCAGAAAAAGAGAGAGAACGCCAGAGAAAAGGAAAATCAAAACAACAGCTGAAGAGAAAGTCAGAAAACAGAGAGAAGGAGCCAAAGAGAGAGAGAGAGATGGAGAGATGAAAGCCGAAGAGAGAGAGGGAGAGACAGAGACAGAGCCTGTGAATTAGAGAGCTATAAAGCGAAAGAGAGCGACGAAGAAAGCCAGGGAACGAGCTAAAGAGAAAGCCAGAGAGAGAAAGAGAGAGCAGATATAGACAGAGAGAGAGAGAGAAATAGAGAGAGGAAGAGTCAGAGAGATAGAGAGAAAGAAAGGTAGAGAAGAGAGCGAAAGAGGCAAAGAAAGAAAGGGAAATGAATGCCTGAGAGTGAGAGAGAAATAAAGAAAGCCAGAAAAAGAAAGAAAGAAAAAAAGGGAACGACAGAGAGACAGAGAAACAGAGAGAAAAGCAAGCCAGAGAAAGAGAGAGAGAGAGAGAGAGAGAGAGAGACTGAGAGCGGAGGAGAGACAGAAAGAAGAAAAGTCAGAGAAAGAAAGAGGCACAAAGAAGGGTAAAGAGACACACACAGAGAGATAGAGGGAGAAAGACAGTGAGGGACATTAAATATTTAGTACTCAGCATCCCACACGGTCTGTGCTCCATCGTTGGACTCTCTCCCCTTCCGTCCATCAGCTCGTCCTTGATGGGGGTGGGAGAGGGGGTGGGTCGGTGACAAACCCTGGGACAGGGGGACATTGGTGTTGGAATTGGGGGAAAGGGTTAAGAATGGGTCAACGAGAGGGGGATTAAAGCTGGACTCTCTGTCTCACACACATACCCACACTGCAATCAGTTACAATTCACCTGGGCACACAAACACAGAGACTGAAACACAGAAGCTCACCTTCAGACAGTGGCCGAAATGCAAAGTTTTGTAAAGGCATGTTATCATGCCCGAATAATGTCGGTCGTTTAGGCTGATGGCTGAATTTGACAGTGAAATGTAACACCTGGGGGTTTTTGAACAGAACATAGAACATAGAACAGGACAGCACAGTACAGGCCCGTCGGCCCACGATGTTGTGCCGAACATTTAACCTACTCTAATATCAAACTAACTGCATACCCTTCATTCTACTATCACCCATGTACCTATCCAAGAGTCGCTTAAATGCCCCTAATGTATCTGCTTCTACTACCACCGCTTGCACCGCATTCCACGCACCCACCACTCTCTGTGTAAAGAACCTACCTCTGACATCTCCCCGAAACATTCCTCCAATCACCTTAAAATTATGCCCCCTGGTGATAGTCGTTTCCTGGGAAAAAGTCTCTGACAATCCACACTATCTATGCCTCTCATCATCTTGTACCCCTCGATCAAGTCACCTCTCATCCTTCTTCGGTCAAATGAGAAAATCCCGAGCTCCCTCAATCTTTTTTCGGAGGGCATGGCCTCCAGTCCAGGCAGCATCCTGGTAAATCTCCTCTGCACCCTCTCTGAAGCTTCCACATCCTTCCTATAATGAGGCGACCACAACTGAACACAATATTCCAATTGTGGTCGAACCAGGGCCTTATAGAACTGCAGCATAACCTCGAGGCTCTTAAACTCAATCCCCCTGTTAATGAAAGCCAACCCACCATACGCCTTCTTAACAACCCTATCAACTTGTGTGGCAACTTTGAGCGATCTATGGACATGGACCCCAAGATCCCTTTGTTCCTCCACACTACCAAGAATCCAGTCTTTAAGCCTGTATTCTGCAATCAAATTCGACCTTCCAAAATGAATCACTTCACACTTTTCCAGGTTGAACTCCATCTGCCACTTCTCAGCCCAGCTCTGCATCCTGCCAATGTCCCGTTGCAACCTACAACAGCCTTCCACACTATCCACAACTCCAGCAACCTTCGTGTCATCGGCAAACTTGCTAACCCAGCCTTCCACATCCTCATCCAAGTCACTTATAAAAATCACAAAGAGCAGAGGTCCCAGAACAGATCCTTGTGGAACACCACTGGTCACCGAGCTCCATGCTGAATACTTTCTATCTACTACCACCCTTTGACTTCTATGGGCCAGCTTTTTGTATCCAGACAGCCAGCTTTCCCAGAATCCCATGCCTCCTTACTTTCTGAATGAGCCTACCATGGGGAACCTTATCAAATGTCTTGCTAAAATCCATATACACCACATCCACTGCTCTTCCTTCATCGATGTGTTTTGTCACATCTTCAAAGAATTCAATAAGGCTTGTGAGGCATGACCTGCCCCTCACAAAGCCATGTTGACTGTTTCTAATCAAACCATGCTTTTCCAAATAATCATAAATCCTGTCCCTCAGAATCCTCTCCAATAATTTGCCCACTTCCGATGTAAGACTGACTGGTCTATAATTCCCAGGGTTATCCCTATTCCCTTTCTTGAACAGAGGCACAACATTTGCCATCCTCCAATCGTCCGGTACTACTCCAGTGGGCAGTGAAGACGCAAAGATCATCGCCAAAGGCGCGGCAATCTCTTCCCTCACTTCCCGTAATATCCTTGGGTATATCCCGTCTGGCCCAGGGGACTTATCTGTCCTCATGTCTTTCAAAGATTCCAGCACATCCTCCCTCTTAACCTCAGCCTGTTCGAGCATATCAGCCTGTTCCACGCTGTCCTCACAGACGGCCAGGTTCCTCTCACCAGTGAATACTGAAGCAAAGTATTCATTTAGGACCTCCCCTACCTCCTCCGACTCCAGGCACAAGTTCCCTCCACTATCCCTGATCAGCCCTACTCACACTCTGGCCATCCTCTTGTTCATCACCTAAGTGTAGAAGGCCTTGGGATTTGCCTTAATCCTACCCGCCAAGACTTTTTCATGTCCCCTTCTAGCTCTCCTAAGTCCATTGTTCAGTTCTTTCCTGGCTACCTTGTACCCCTCTCGAGCCCTGTCTGATCCTTGCTTCCTCAACCTTAAGTAAGCTTCCTTCTTCCTCTTGACTAGCCGTTCCACATCTCTTGTCATCCAAGGTTCCTTCACCCTACCATCCCTTCCCTGCCTCATCGGGACAAACCTATCCAGCAGTCGCAGCAAATGCTCCCTAAACATCCTGCACATTTCTGTCGTGCATTTCCCTGAGAACATCTGTTCCAAATTTATGCTCCCCAGTTCCTGCCTAATAGCATTGTGACTCCCCCTCCCCCAATTATATATTTTCCCATCCCGTCTGCTCTTGTCCCTCTCCATGACTATCGTAAAGGTCAGGGAGTTGTGATCACTATCACCGAAATGCTCTCCCACCGAGAGATCTGCCACCTGGCCTTGTTCGTTGCCAAGCACCAAGTCCAACATATGATCCCCTCTAGTTGAATTCAGACTTCCAGGGCTCAGAATGTGAAGTTCACTCTCCAGCCTTCTACGGGAGAGGGGATGGGGTCAGCAGTGTTTGTGTATTTTTACAATGAGGTAGAAATAATGTAGATACACACACACAGAAGTGGAGAGAGACAGAGAGAGAGAAACAGCTGCAAGTAACAGGGTACACATAGAGGGAGACACACAGGCTCTGGGGAGTCTGCAGTGTTTAGTCACTGCCCAGCTCCCAGCCCCTGTGGAGAAGCTCCACAGCGCATCGCAACCCTTCAAACCACATTTCCCTCTCTCGAAGGTGTCTTGGTTTTTTGTTAAGCTGGACGCTGGGGCAGTGATTAAGTGTTGGCACGTTAATCTCAGTTTTTTACAAAATGGGAATTTCACAGATTATCGGAACAGAATGGAGCTGATGGCTGCAAATGTCTGTCTGTAAATTACAGCAATGTTGTCCACAGTGGGGTTTGGGCTGAAAAGTTTGCAGGTCATCAGGAAGCAGCTCCTTGTCATGCCTCTGCTCACAGCTGACGATATTACCTGGATTAACAGGACAATGGGCATGTCCTCAGCTCCCAAAACCCTCTCACACATCTCCCATCACCTCCCATTCTCTGTATCGGGGGATGTATTTGTAAGATGGAGAGCCCCTGAGAGATTGTTTTATATCAGTGAGTGAGAGAAAGCGCCCTGGGCTCTTGTTGTGTTTGTTTGATGTTCAACAACGTTTTGCTACGTTTTAATCATTTTTTATTTCTCTTATTCCCAAGGAGAATCTTTCCAGAAATTGCAGCTTTGATGATGCAGAGGGAGAATCTTTTGGCACGTGGAATTCTCAGAAAAGAGCTTTTACCAGAGAGGAAAATAATAATAAATATATATGTGTTGTTGTCTAATTCATTTTTAGATTCAGAAAAGAAGACCTTGTGTTTTCGTGGCTGATATAAAATCAAAGTGCTGGAAATGCTCAATATTTCCAGTACGGTTGTTATTTCAGATTTTCAGCATTCGCAGTATTTTGATTTTGTGCTTTGGGGAGCAGGGCCTTTTTACCACAAGGGAGGGGACTGGAGGGGCCTCTGAAGTAAATAGTTTGGGAAGCGCTGTCCCAGAACAGTCAATGTAATCACGTATATTTCCCTCTCTCCATCTCTTGCTACAACTATATCTCTGCCCCTTCCTTCCTTGTTCATCACTTAGTTTCTCCACATCTTTAAATCCCTGTCTCTGCATCGCTCAACATCCTTCATATCTCTGCCTCTGTCTTGGATCTCACAAGTTCCCCTTTCTTTCTCGCTCTTCAACTCTTTGCATCTTTATCTGTCTCTCAGTGCATTTCTCTCTCACTCTGTTCCACATATCATTTCCTGCAAGATTGTCTCTGCATTTCCCACACCCCTTCCTGAGACAGCCTTCTCTATTCTGAATCTACACCTTACTTTGTATCTCTGCTGCTCGACATCTTTCTCTCTCGGCATCTCTCTATTTTTCTGGGATTATTCTCAATCTGTACATCGCTGCTGCGTTCTCCATCTGCACCTTCATCTCTCTATTTGTCCTTCGTATTTCTGCCCTCTGCTTTTAGTTTCTCTCACTGTTTCCTTACTCACTGCCTCTCTTTCATTCTCCATCTCCCTCTCCATTTGTTTCTCTATCACTCTCTCGCTCTGTCAGTTCTGTCCTGATCCCTGGATCTCTGTTTTCTGTGCCTCTGTTCCTCTCTCTGGGGGTGGATTTGAACTCGCTGCCATGGTATTGTACAGGGTGAGTGTGAACCGGGATCCTGCTTTCCATCTTTTCCGAGTTCTTCTCCCAATGGAGGTAAAATAGCACAGAGATGCTGAACCAGCTGCCCCCTCCCCGGTTTATACTATTGGCACCAAGTCTAAGTCCAGCACAGCGTTTATTTGCCTCTCTGTGTATCCACTCCCCGATTGTCTCTGCCTGTCTTCTTGTGGCTCAGGGGGAAAGGGAAAGATCAGCCATGATCTAACATCGGTGTCACAGGTTCAAAGGGCTGAATGGCCTCGTCCTGTCCCTGCTCTAACCAGTGTGTGTGTGTGTGTACCTCAGCCTGATTCACTGATGCTAATGGGGGTGATGGGGAGAACAGGTGAAACATCTTTCCACAGGGAGGGATGTGTCTGGGGCTGGGATATTGCTGTGCATAAAAGGCTCAGAATGCCAGGTAGCCTCTTCACATCCTTGCTGTCTGCTTGGCCCTGTGCTGGCCAGAACGAGTTAAAGGTGCCAGGCGCCTGAGAGCCATTTGATAGAATTCCAGAGGCTTATCCAGACCGGAATTAAAACGAATTAAGACTGTCGTGGGATGGAGCCACACCCGGGAACGTGATGGAGATTGGAATTACACAGGGACGGGAGTTACACATAGGGGGGATGTTCACAACGGAGATGATACAGAGTGGGAATTAGGAGAGACAGGCGGCTTTTAATGGGCCGAGAGGGTAACTTAGAAAGGGAGGTGTGTTTACAGCGGAGGCAGGGGAGAATTAGAGGGCGATGTTCACAGAGGGAATTAGGTAATTTTTCAAATGGGAGGGACAATTTTCCAAGTTGAAAATGGGATAGGGATTCTCTCAGTTTCAAATGGGACTTGGGACCATCCCCGTTCAAATTAGGAGGGGGTATTCAGGTTTAAGATGGGAGCTGAGTCGACAGCAGATTTAAAATAGGAGCGGGGTGTGGGGCTCTCCTGGTTTAAAATGGGATGTGGATCTACACCAGGTTAAAAATCGGAAGGGAGTCTACTGCAGGTTTAAAAAGGGAGCGGCGATTACTCCAGGTTTAAAATGTGTGGGGGGGTGGGTCTATTCCAGATATAAAATCGGACGGGAGACTTCTTCAGGTTTAAAATGGGAGGTGGGTCTTCTCCAGGATTTAATTTGAATTGGGGAAGGGGCTTTTACTGTCTGTTCATGGAGGGTTTAGATACAGGACTGTTCACGGGATGGGGGTTCGGGGTGGGGAAGGGGTGTGGGGACGTGGGGATTTGGGGTGGAATTAGATTGGGGAACCCATTCACAGGAGAAATTAGATGGGGGTCAGTTCCCGAGAGTGGGATTGGGGGTGGGGGCGGGTTGGTAGGGGTACTTTGCTGTGCTGGGGAATTTATAGTGGGATCAGGCAGAGAAAGTGTCAGAAAGCAGAGAAAGAGACAGAAATCAGAGACAGAAAGCAGAGAAAGTGCCAAAAAGCAAAGAAAGAGACTGAAAGCAGAGAAAGAGACAGAAAGCAGAGAAAGCGACTGAAAGTGGAGAAAGAGACAGAAAGTAGAGAAATAGTCAGAAAGCAGAGAAAGCAGAGAACGAGACAGAAAGCGGAGAAAGAGACAAAAAGCAGAGAAAGAGACAGATTGCAGAGAAAGAGGCAGAAAGCAGAGAGAGTGACAAAAAGCAGAGAAAGAGACAGAAAACAGAGAAAGAGACAGAAAGCAGAGAAAGTGCCAGAAAGCAGAGAAAGTGCCAGAAAGCAGAGAAAGAGGCAGAAAGCAGAGAAAGAGACAGAAAGCAGAGAAAATGACAAAAAGCTGAGAAAGCGACTGAAAGTGGAGAAAGAGACGGAAAGAAGAGAAATAGTCAGAAAGCAGAGAAAGTGACAAAAAGCAGAGAAAGCGACTGAGAAGTGAAGAAAGAGACAGAAAGCAGAGAAACAGTCAGAAAGCAGAGAAAGTGCCAGAAAGCAGAGAAAGAGACAGAAAGCAGAGAAAGAGACAAAAAGCAGAGAAAGAGACAGATTGCAGAGAAAGAGACAGAAAGCAGAGAAAGTGACAAAAAGCAGAGAAAGAGAAAGAAAACAGAGAAAGAGACAGAAAGCAGAGAAAGAGAAACAAAGCAGAGAAAGAGACAGAAGCAGAGAAAGTGACAAAATGCAGAGAAAGTGACAGAAAGCAGAGAAAGAGACTGAAAGTGGAGAAAGCGACTGAAAGTGGAGAAAGAGAATAAAGCTGAGAAAGAGACAGAAAGCGGAGAAAGAGACTGAAATTGGAGAAAGCGACTGAAAGTGGAGAAAGAGACAGAATGCAGAGAAAGAGACAGAAAGCAGAGAAAGAGAAAGAAAGCAGAGAAAGAGACAGAAAGCAGAGAAAGTGCCAGAAAGCAGAGGAAGAGGCAGAAAGCAGAGAAAGAGACAGAAAGCAGAGAAAGGCACAGAAAGCATGAGAAAGAGACAGAAAACAGAGAAAGAGGCAGAAAGCAGAGAAAGAGGCAGAAAGCAGAGAATGCGGCAGAAAGCAGAGAAAGAGACAGAAAGCAGAGAAAGAGACTGAAGCGGAGAAACAGACAGAAATCGGAGAAAGAGACAGAAAGTGGAGAAAGAGACAGAAAGCAGAGAAAGGCACAGAAAGCACAGAAAGAGACAGAAAACAGAGAAAGAGGCAGAAAGCAGAGAAAGAGGCAGAAAGCAGAGAAAGAGAAAGAAAGCAGAGAAAGAGACAGAAAGCAGAGAAAGTGCCAGAAAGCAGAGGAAGAGGCAGAAAGCAGAGAAAGAGACAGAAAGCAGAGAAAGGCACAGAAAGCAGAGAAAGAGACAGAAAAAAGAGAAAGAGGCAGAAAGCAGAGAAAGAGGCAGAAAGCAGAGAATGCGGCAGAAAGCAGAGAAAGAGACAGAAAGCAGAGAAAGAGACTGAAGCGGAGAAACAGACAGAAATCGGAGAAAGAGACAGAAAGCGGAGAAAGAGACAGAAAGCAGAGAAAGGCACAGAAAGCACAGAAAGAGACAGAAAACAGAGAAAGAGGCAGAAAGCAGAGAAAGAGGCAGAAAGCAGAGAAAGCGGCAGAAAGCAGAGAAAGAGACGGAAAGCAGAGAAAGACAAAGAAAGCAGAGAAAGAGACTGAAGCGGAGAAAGAGACAGAAAGCGGAGAAAGAGACAGAAAGCGGATAAAGGGGCAGAAAACAGAGAAAGAGGCAGAAAACAGAGAAGGAGGCAGATTGCAGAGAAAGAGACTGAAGCGGAGAAAGAGACAGAAAGCGGAGAAAGAGACAGAAAGAAGGGAAAGTGACAGAAAGCAGAGTAAGTGACGGAAAACAGAGAAAGAGTCACAAAGCAGAGAAGGAGACTGAAGCGGAGAAAGAGACAGAAAGCGGAGACAGAGACAGAAAGCGGAGAAAGAGACAGAAAGCAGCAAAAGAAACGGAAAGCAGAGAAGGAGACAGAAAACAGAGAAAGAGTCAGAAAACAGAGAAAGAGGCAGAAAGCAGGGAAAGAGACAGAAAGAAGAGAAAGTGACAGAAAGCAGAGTGAGTGACGGAAAACAGAGAAAGAGGCAGAAAGCAGAGAAAGAGTCAGAAAGCAGAGAAAGTCAGGAAACAGAGAAAGAGACAGAAAACAGAGAAAGAGGCAGAAAGCAGAGAAAGAGGCAGAAAGCAGAGAAAGTGCCGGAAAGCAGACAGAGAAGCAGAAAGCAGAGAAAGAGACAGAAAGGAAAGAAACACACATAAAGCAGAGAAAGAGACAGAAAACAGAGAAAGAGTCAGAAAGCAGTGAAAGTGCCAGAAAGCAGAGAAAGAGACAGAAAGCAGAGAAAGAGGCAAAAAGCAGAGAAAGAGAAGGAAAGCAGAGAAAGAGGCAGGAAGCAGAGAAAGAGACAGAAAGCAGAGAAAGTCAGGAAACAGAGAAAGAGACAGAAAACAGAGAAAGAGGCAGAAAGCAGAGAAAGACACAGAAAGCAGAGAAAGCGACAGAAAGCGGAGAAAGTGTCAGAAAGCAGAGAAAGAGACAGATTGCAGAGAAAGAGACAGAAAGCAGAGAAAGAGACAGAAAGCAGAGAAAGTGCCAGAAAGGAGAGAACAGGACAGATTGCAGAGAAAGAGACAGAAAGTAGAGAATTTGCCAGAAAGCAGAGAAAGAGACAGATTGCAGAGAAAGAGACAGAAAGCAGAGAAAGAGACAGAAAGCAGAGAAAGTGCCAGAAAGCAGCGAACGAGACAGATTGCAGAGAAAGGGACAGAAAGCAGAGAAGTGCCAGAAAATAGAGAAAGAGAAAGATTGCCGAGATAGAGACAGAAAGCAGTGAAAGAGACAGAAAGCAGAGAAAGTGCCAGAAAGCAGAGAAAGAGACAGAAAGCAGAGAAAGAGACAGAAAGCAGAGAAAGAGAACGAAAGCAGTGAAAGTGCCAGAAAGCAGAGAAAGTGCAAGAAAGCAGAGAAAGAAACAGATTGCAGAGGACGAGACAGAAAGCAGAGAAAGAGACAGAAAGCAGAGAAAGTGCCAGAAAGCAGAGAAAGAGACAGAGAGCAGAGAACGCGACAGAAAGCAGAGAAAGAGATGGAAAGCAGAGAAAGAGACAGAAAACAGAGAAAGAGGCAGAAAGCAGAGAAAGAGACAGAAAGCATAGAAAGAGACAGAAAGCAGAGAAAGCGTCAGATTGCAGAGAAAGAGACAGAAATCAGAGAAAGTGCCAGAAAGCAGAGAAAGAGACATAAAGCAGAGAAAGAGAAAGAAAGCAGAGAAAGAGAAATAAAGCAGAGAAAGAGGCAGAAAGCGGAGAAAGAGGCAGAAAGCAGAGAAAGAGACGGAAAGCAGAGAAATCGACAGAAAACAGAGCAGGAGACGGAAAGCAGAAAAATCGGCAGAAAACAGAGAAAGAAGCAGAAAGCAGAGAAAGAGACAGAAAGCAGAGAAATACACAGAAAGCAGAGAAAGAGACAGAAAACAGAGAATGAGGCAGAAAGCCGAGAAAGAGTCAGAAAGCAGAGAAAGAGACAGAGAGCAGAGAAAGCGACAGATTGCAGAGAAAGAGACAGAAAGCAGAGAAAGTGCCAGAAAGCAGAGGAAGAGCCAGAAAGCAGAGAAAGAGACAGAAAGCTGAGAAAGGCACAGAAAGCAGAGAAAGAGACAGAAAACAGAGAAAGAGGCAGAAAGCAGAGAATGCGGCAGAAAGCAGAGAAGAGACAGAAAGCAGAGAAAGAGACTGAAGCGGAGAAACAGACAGAAAGCGGAGAAAGAGACAGAAAGCGGAGAAAGAGACAGAAAGCGGATAAAGGGTCAGAATACAGAGAAAGAGGCAGAAAACAGAGAAGGAGGCAGATTGCAGAGAAAGAGACTGAAGTGGAGAAAGAGACAGAAAGTGGAGAAAGAGACAGAAAGCAGCGAAAGTAACAGAAAGCAGAGAAGGAGACAGAAAGCGGTGAAAGAGACAGAAAGCAGAGAAAGAAACAGAAAGCAGAGAAGGAGACAGAAAGCAGAGAAAGAGTCAGAAAACAGAGAAAGAGACAGATTGCTGTGAAAGAGACTGAAGCGGAGAAAGAGAAAGAAAGCGGAAAAAGAGACAGAAAGCGGAGAAAGAGACAGAAAGCGGAGCAAGAGACAGAAAGCAGAGAAGGAGTCACAAAACAGAGAAAGAGGCAGATTGCAGAGAAAGAGACTGAAGCGGAGAAAGAGACAGAAAACAGAGAAAGAGGCAGAAAGCAGAGAAAGAGGCAGAAAGCAGAGAAAGAGACAGAAAACAGAGAAAGAGGCAGAAAGCAGAGAAAGAGCCAGAAAGCAGAGAAAGAGACAGAAAGCAGAGATAGATGCAAAAAGCAGAGAAAGAGACAGAAAGCAGAGAAAGTCAGAAAACAGAGAAAGAGACAGAAAGTGGAGAAAGAGACAGAAAGCAGAGAAAGCGACAGAAGGCGGAGAAAGTGCCAGAAAGCAGAGGAAGAGGCAGAAAGCAGAGAAAGAGACAGAAAGCAGAGAAAGGCACGGAAAGCAGAGAAAGGGACAGAAAACAGAGAAAGAGGCAGAAAGCAGAGAAAGAGGCAGAAAGCAGAGAATGCGGCAGAAAGCAGAGAAGAGACAGAAAGCAGAGAAAGAGACTGAAGCGGAGAAACAGACAGAAAGCGGAGAAAGAGACAGAAAGCGCAGAAAGAGACAGAAAGCGGATAAAGGGTCAGAATACAGAGAAAGAGGCAGAAAACAGAGAAGGAGGCAGATTGCAGAGAAAGAGACTGAAGCGGAGAAAGAGACAGAAAGCGGAGAAAGAGACAGAAAGCAGCGAAAGTAACAGAAAGCAGAGAAGGAGACAGAAAGAGGAGAAAGAGACAGAAAGCAGAGAAAGAAACAGAAAGCAGAGAAGGAGACAGAAAGCAGAGAAAGAGTCAGAAAACAGAGAAAGAGACAGATTGCTGTGAAAGAGACTGAAGCGGAGAAAGAGAAAGAAAGCGGAAAAAGAGACAGAAAGCGGAGAAAGAGACAGAAAACAGAGAAAGAGGCAGAAAGCAGAGAAAGAGCCAGAAAGCAGAGAAAGAGACAGAAAGCAGAGATAGATGCAAAAAGCAGAGAAAGAGACAGAAAGCAGAGAAAGTCAGAAAACAGAGAAAGAGACAGAAAGTGCGGAAAGAGTCAGAAAGCAGAGAAAGAGACAGAATGCAGAGAAAGTGCCAGAAAGGAGAGAACGAGACAGATTGAATAGAAAGAGACAGAAAGCAGGGAAAGAGACAGAAAGCAGAGATAGATGCAAAAAGCAGAGAAAGAGACAGAAAGCAGAGAAAGTCAGAAAACAGAGAAAGAGACAGAAAGTGGAGAAAGAGACAGAAAGCAGAGAAAGCGACAGAAGGCGGAGAAAGTGCCAGAAAGCAGAGGAAGAGGCAGAAAGCAGAGAAAGAGACAGAAAGCAGAGAAAGGCACAGAAAGCAGAGAAAGAGACAGAAAACAGAGAAAGAGGCAGAAAGCAGAGAAAGAGGCAGAAAGCAGAGAATGCGGCAGAAAGCAGAGAAGAGACAGAAAGCAGAGAAAGAGAGAGAAAGCAGAGAAGGAGTCACAAAACAGAGAAAGAGGCAGATTGCAGAGAAAGAGACTGAAGCGGAGAAAGAGACAGAAAACAGAGAAAGAGGCAGAAAGCAGAGAAAGAGGCAGAAAGCAGAGAAAGAGACAGAAAGCAGAGAAAGAGACAGAAAGCAGAGATAGATGCAAAAAGCAGAGAAAGAGACAGAAAGCAGAGAAAGTCAGAAAACAGAGAAAGAGACAGAAAGTGCGGAAAGAGTCAGAAAGCAGAGAAAGAGACAGAATGCAGAGAAAGTGCCAGAAAGGAGAGAACGAGACAGATTGAATAGAAAGAGACAGAAAGCAGGGAAAGAGACAGAAAGCAGAGATAGATGCAAAAAGCAGAGAAAGAGACAGAAAGCAGAGAAAGTCAGAAAACAGAGAAAGAGACAGAAAGTGGAGAAAGAGACAGAAAGCAGAGAAAGCGACAGAAGGCGGAGAAAGTGCCAGAAAGCAGAGGAAGAGGCAGAAAGCAGAGAAAGAGACAGAAAGCAGAGAAAGGCACAGAAAGCAGAGAAAGAGACAGAAAACAGAGAAAGAGACAGAAAACAGAGAAAGAGGCAGAAAGCAGAGAATGCGGCAGAAAGCAGAGAAGAGACAGAAAGCAGAGAAAGAGACTGAAGCGGAGAAACAGACAGAAAGCGGATAAAGGGTCAGAATACAGAGAAAGAGGCAGAAAACAGAGAAGGAGGCAGATTGCAGAGAAAGAGACTGAAGCGGAGAAAGAGACAGAAAGCGGAGAAAGAGACAGAAAGCAGCGAAAGTAACAGAAAGCAGAGAAGGAGACAGAAATCGGAGAAAGAGACAGAAAGCAGAGAAAGAAACAGAAAGCAGAGAAGGAGACAGAAAAAAGAGAAAGAGTCTGAAAACAGAGAAAGAGACAGATTGCTGTGAAAGAGACTGAAGCGGAGAAAGAGAAAGAAAGCGGAAAAAGAGACAGAAAGCGGAGAAAGAGACGGAAAGCGGAGCAAGAGACAGCAAGCAGAGAAGCAGTCACAAAGCAGAGAAAGAGGCAGATTGCAGAGAAAGAGACTGAAGCGGAGAAAGAGACAGAAAACAGAGAAAGAGGCAGAAAGCAGAGAAAGAGGCAGAAAGCAGAGAAAGAGACAGGAAACAGAGAAAGAGGCAGAAAGCAGAGAAAGTGCCAGAAAGCAGCGAACGAGACAGATTGCAGAGAAAGGGACAGAAAGCAGAGAAGTGCCAGAAAATAGAGAAAGAGAAAGATTGCCGAGAAAGAGACAGAAAGCAGTGAAAGAGACAGAAAGCAGAGAAAGTGCCAGAAAGCAGAGAAAGAGACAGAAAGCAGAGAAAGAGACAGAAAGCAGAGAAAGAGAACGAAAGCAGTGAAAGTGCCAGAAAGCAGAGAAAGTGCAAGAAAGCAGAGAAATAAACAGATTGCAGAGGACGAGACAGAAAGCAGAGAAAGAGACAGAAAGCAGAGAAAGTGCCAGAAAGCAGAGAAAGAGACAGAGAGCAGAGAACGCGACAGAAAGCAGAGAAAGAGATGGAAAGCAGAGAAAGAGACAGAAAGCAGAGAAAGAGGCAGAAAGCAGAGAAAGAGACAGAAAGCATAGAAAGAGACAGAAAGCAGAGAAAGCGTCAGATTGCAGAGAAAGAGACAGAAATCAGAGAAAGTGCCAGAAAGCAGAGAAAGAGACATAAAGCAGAGAAAGAGAAAGAAAGCAGAGAAAGAGAAATAAAGCAGAGAAAGAGGCAGAAAGCGGAGAAAGAGGCAGAAAGCAGAGAAAGAGACGGAAAGCAGAGAAATCGACAGAAAACAGAGCAAGAGACGGAAAGCAGAAGAATCGGCAGAAAACAGAGAAAGAAGCAGAAAGCAGAGAAAGAGACAGAAAGCAGAGAAATACACAGAAAGCAGAGAAAGAGACAGAAAACAGAGAATGAGGCAGAAAGCCGAGAAAGAGTCAGAAAGCAGAGAAAGAGACAGAGAGCAGAGAAAGCGACAGATTGCAGAGAAAGAGACAGAAAGCAGAGAAAATGCCAGAAAGCAGAGGAAGAGGCAGAAAGCAGAGAAAGAGACAGAAAGCTGAGAAAGGCACAGAAAGCAGAGAAAGAGACAGAAAACAGAGAAAGAGGCAGAAAGCAGAGAATGCGGCAGAAAGCAGAGAAGAGACAGAAAGCAGAGAAAGAGACTGAAGCGGAGAAACAGACAGAAAGCGGAGAAAGAGACAGAAAGCGGAGAAAGAGACAGAAAGCGGATAAAGGGTCAGAATACAGAGAAAGAGGCAGAAAACAGAGAAGGAGGCAGATTGCAGAGAAAGAGACTGAAGCGGAGAAAGAGACAGAAAGTGGAGAAAGAGACAGAAAGCAGCGAAAGTAACAGAAAGCAGAGAAGGAGACAGAAAGCGGAGAAAGAGACAGAAAGCAGAGAAAGAAACAGAAAGCAGAGAAGGAGACAGAAAGCAGAGAAAGAGTCAGAAAACAGAGAAAGAGACAGATTGCTGTGAAAGAGACTGAAGCGGAGAAAGAGAAAGAAAGCGGAGCAAGAGACAGAAAGCAGAGAAGGAGTCACAAAACAGAGAAAGAGGCAGATTGCAGAGAAAGAGACTGAAGCGGAGAAAGAGACAGAAAACAGAGAAAGAGGCAGAAAGCAGAGAAAGAGGCAGAAAGCAGAGAAAGAGACAGAAAACAGAGAAAGAGGCAGAAAGCAGAGAAAGAGCCAGAAAGCAGAGAAAGAGACAGAAAGCTGAGAAAGGCACAGAAAGCAGAGAAAGAGACAGAAAACAGAGAAAGAGGCAGAAAGCAGAGAATGCGGCAGAAAGCAGAGAAGAGACAGAAAGCAGAGAAAGAGACTGAAGCGGAGAAACAGACAGAAAGCGGAGAAAGAGACAGAAAGCGGAGAAAGAGACAGAAAGCGGATAATGGGTCAGAATACAGAGAAAGAGGCAGAAAACAGAGAAGGAGGCAGATTGCAGAGAAAGAGACTGAAGCGGAGAAAGAGACAGAAAGCGGAGAAAGAGACAGAAAGCAGCGAAAGTAACAGAAAGCAGAGAAGGAGACAGAAAGAGGAGAAAGAGACAGAAAGCAGAGAAAGAAACAGAAAGCAGAGAAGGAGACAGAAAGCAGAGAAAGAGTCAGAAAACAGAGAAAGAGACAGATTGCTGTGAAAGAGACTGAAGCGGAGAAAGAGAAAGAAAGCGGAAAAAGAGACAGAAAGCGGAGAAAGAGACAGAAAGCGGAGCAAGAGAGAGAAAGCAGAGAAGGAGTCACAAAACAGAGAAAGAGGCAGATTGCAGAGAAAGAGACTGAAGCGGAGAAAGAGACAGAAAACAGAGAAAGAGGCAGAAAGCAGAGAAAGAGGCAGAAAGCAGAGAAAGAGACAGAAAGCAGAGAAAGAGACAGAAAGCAGAGATAGATGCAAAAAGCAGAGAAAGAGACAGAAAGCAGAGAAAGTCAGAAAACAGAGAAAGAGACAGAAAGTGCGGAAAGAGGCAGAAAGCAGAGAAAGAGACAGAATGCAGAGAAAGTGCCAGAAAGGAGAGAACGAGACAGATTGAATAGAAAGAGACAGAAAGCAGGGAAAGAGACAGAAAGCAGAGATAGATGCAAAAAGCAGAGAAAGAGACAGAAAGCAGAGAAAGTCAGAAAACAGAGAAAGAGACAGAAAGTGGAGAAAGAGACAGAAAGCAGAGAAAGCGACAGAAGGCGGAGAAAGTGCCAGAAAGCAGAGGAAGAGGCAGAAAGCAGAGAAAGAGACAGAAAGCAGAGAAAGGCACAGAAAGCAGAGAAAGAGACAGAAAACAGAGAAAGAGACAGAAAACAGAGAAAGAGGCAGAAAGCAGAGAATGCGGCAGAAAGCAGAGAAGAGACAGAAAGCAGAGAAAGAGACTGAAGCGGAGAAACAGACAGAAAGCGGAGAAAGAGACAGAAATCGGAGAAAGAGACAGAAAGCGGATAAAGGGTCAGAATACAGAGAAAGAGGCAGAAAACAGAGAAGGAGGCAGATTGCAGAGAAAGAGACTGAAGCGGAGAAAGAGACAGAAAGCGGAGAAAGAGACAGAAAGCAGCGAAAGTAACAGAAAGCAGAGAAGGAGACAGAAATCGGAGAAAGAGACAGAAAGCAGAGAAAGAAACAGAAAGCAGAGAAGGAGACAGAAAAAAGAGAAAGAGTCAGAAAACAGAGAAAGAGACAGATTGCTGTGAAAGAGACTGAAGCGGAGAAAGAGAAAGAAAGCGGAAAAAGAGACAGAAAGCGGAGAAAGAGACGGAAAGCGGAGCAAGAGACAGCAAGCAGAGAAGCAGTCACAAAACAGAGAAAGAGGCAGATTGCAGAGAAAGAGACTGAAGCGGAGAAAGAGACAGAAAACAGAGAAAGAGGCAGAAAGCAGAGAAAGAGGCAGAAAGCAGAGAAAGAGACAGAAAACAGAGAAAGAGGCAGAAAGCAGAGAAAGTGCCAGAAAGCAGCGAACGAGACAGATTGCAGAGAAAGGGACAGAAAGCAGAGAAGTGCCAGAAAATAGAGAAAGAGAAAGATTGCCGAGAAAGAGACAGAAAGCAGTGAAAGAGACAGAAAGCAGAGAAAGTGCCAGAAAGCAGAGAAAGAGACAGAAAGCAGAGAAAGAGACAGAAAGCAGAGAAAGAGAACGAAAGCAGTGAAAGTGCCAGAAAGCAGGGAAAGTGCAAGAAAGCAGAGAAATAAACAGATTGCAGAGGACGAGACAGAAAGCAGAGAAAGAGACAGAAAGCAGAGAAAGTGCCAGAAAGCAGAGAAAGAGACAGAGAGCAGAGAACGCGACAGAAAGCAGAGAAAGAGATGGAAAGCAGAGAAAGAGACAGAAAGCAGAGAAAGAGGCAGAAAGCAGAGAAAGAGACAGAAAGCATAGAAAGAGACAGAAAGCAGAGAAAGCGTCAGATTGCAGAGAAAGAGACAGAAATCAGAGAAAGTGCCAGAAAGCAGAGAAAGAGACATAAAGCAGAGAAAGAGAAAGAAAGCAGAGAAAGAGAAATAAAGCTGAGAAAGAGGCAGAAAGCGGAGAAAGAGGCAGAAAGCAGAGAAAGAGACGGAAAGCAGAGAAATCGACAGAAAACAGAGCAAGAGACGGAAAGCAGAAGAATCGGCAGAAAACAGAGAAAGAAGCAGAAAGCAGAGAAAGAGACAGAAAGCAGAGAAATACACAGAAAGCAGAGAAAGAGACAGAAAACAGAGAATGAGGCAGAAAGCCGAGAAAGAGTCAGAAAGGAGAGAAAGAGACAGAGAGCAGAGAAAGCGACAGATTGCAGAGAAAGAGACAGAAAGCAGAGAAAGTGCCAGAAAGCAGAGGAAGAGGCAGAAAGCAGAGAAAGAGACAGAAAGCTGAGAAAGGCACAGAAAGCAGAGAAAGAGACAGAAAACAGAGAAAGAGGCAGAAAGCAGAGAATGCGGCAGAAAGCAGAGAAGAGACAGAAAGCAGAGAAAGAGACTGAAGCGGAGAAACAGACAGAAAGCGGAGAAAGAGACAGAAAGCGGAGAAAGAGACAGAAAGCGGATAAAGGGTCAGAATACAGAGAAAGAGGCAGAAAACAGAGAAGGAGGCAGATTGCAGAGAAAGAGACTGAAGCGGAGAAAGAGACAGAAAGTGGAGAAAGAGACAGAAAGCAGCGAAAGTAACAGAAAGCAGAGAAGGAGACAGAAAGCGGAGAAAGAGACAGAAAGCAGAGAAAGAAACAGAAAGCAGAGAAGGAGACAGAAAGCAGAGAAAGAGTCAGAAAACAGAGAAAGAGACAGATTGCTGTGAAAGAGACTGAAGCGGAGAAAGAGAAAGAAAGCGGAAAAAGAGACAGAAAGCGGAGAAAGAGACAGAAAGCGGAGCAAGAGACAGAAAGCAGAGAAGGAGTCACAAAACAGAGAAAGAGGCAGATTGCAGAGAAAGAGACTGAAGCGGAGAAAGAGACAGAAAACAGAGAAAGAGGCAGAAAGCAGAGAAAGAGGCAGAAAGCAGAGAAAGAGACAGAAAACAGAGAAAGAGGCAGAAAGCAGAGAAAGAGCCAGAAAGCAGAGAAAGAGACAGAAAGCTGAGAAAGGCACAGAAAGCAGAGAAAGAGACAGAAAACAGAGAAAGAGGCAGAAAGCAGAGAATGCGGCAGAAAGCAGAGAAGAGACAGAAAGCAGAGAAAGAGACTGAAGCGGAGAAACAGACAGAAAGCGGAGAAAGAGACAGAAAGCGGAGAAAGAGACAGAAAGCGGATAAAGGGTCAGAATACAGAGAAAGAGGCAGGAAAACAGAGAAGGAGGCAGATTGCAGAGAAAGAGACTGAAGCGGAGAAAGAGACAGAAAGCAGAGAAAGTGCCAGAAAGGAGAGAACGAGACAGATTGAATAGAAAGAGACAGAAAGCAGGGAAAGAGACAGAAAGCAGAGAACGCGACCGAAAGCAGAGAAAGAGATGGAAAGCAGAGAAAGAGACAGAAAGTAGAGAAAGTGGCAGAAAGCAGAGAAAGAGACAGAAATCATAGAAAGAGACAAAGAGCAGGGAAAGCGTCAGATTGCACAGAAAGAGACAGAAATCAGAGAAAGTGCCAGAAAGCAGAGAAAGAGACAGAAAGCTGAGAAAGAGAAAGAAAGCAGAGAAAGAGGCAGAATGAAGAGGAAGAGACAGAAAGCAGAGAAAGAGAAAGAGAGCTGAGAAAGAGGCAGAAAGCAGAGAAAGAGACAGAAAGCAGAGAAAGCGACAGAAAGCAGAGAAAGATGCAGAAAGCAGAGAAAGAGACTGAAAGCAGAGAAAGCGACAGAAAACAGAGAAAGAGGCCGACAGCAGAGAAAGTGCCAGAAAGCAGAGAAATTGGCAGAAATCAGTGAAAGAGACAGAAAGCAGAGAAAGACACAGAAAGCAGAGAAAGAGACAGAAAACAGAGAAAGAGGCAGAAAGCAGAGAAAGAGTTAGAAAGCAGAGAAATAGACAGAAAGCAGAGAAAGCGACAGATTGCAGAGAAAGAGACAGAAAGCAGAGAAAGTGCCTGAAAGCAGAGAAAGAGGCAGAAAGTAGAGAATGAGACAGAAAGCAAAGAAAGACACAGAAAACAGAGAAAGAGGCAGAAAGCAGAGAAAGTGGTAGAAAGCAGAGACAGAGACAGAAAGCAGAGAAAGAGAAAGAAAGCAGAGAAAGAGGCAGAATGCAGAGAAAGAGACAGAAAGCAGAGATAGCGACAGAAAGCAGAGAAAGAGGCAGAAAGCAGAGAAAGAGACAGAAAACAGAGAAAGAGGCAGAAAGCAGAGAAAGAGTCACAAAGCAGAGAAAGAGACAGAAAGCAGAGAAAGCGACAGATTGCAGAGAAAGACACATAAAGCAGAGAAAGAGACAGAAAGCAGAGAAAGAGACAGAAAGTAGAGAAAGCGACAGATTGCAGAGAAAGAGACAGAAAGCAGAGAAAGAGCCTGAAAGCAGAGAAAGAGGCAGAAAGCAGAGAAAGAGACAAAAAGCAGAGAAAGACACAGAAAGCAGAGAAAGAGACAGAAAAAAGAGGAAGAGGCAGAAAGCAGAGAAAGTGGCAGAAAGCAGAGAAAGAGACAGAATACAGAGAAAGAGGCAGAAAGCAGGGAAAGTGTCAGATTGCAGAGAAAGAGACAGAAATCAGAGAGAGTGCCAGAAAGCAGAGAAAGAGACAGAAAGCAGCGAAAGAGAAAGAAAGCAGAGAAAGAGGCAGAAGGCAGAGGAAGAGACAGAAAGCAGAGAAAGAGAACGAAAGCATAGAAAGAGGCAGAAAGCAGAGAAAGAGACAGAAAGCAGAGAAAGAGACAGAAAGCAGAGAAAGAGGCGGCAAGCAGAGAAAGAGACTGAAAGCAGAGAAAGCGACGGAAAGCAGAGAAATCGACAGAAAACAGAGCAAGAGACGGAAAGCAGAAGAATCGGCAGAAAACAGAGAAAGAAGCAGAAAGCAGAGAAAGAGACAGAAAGCAGAGAAATACACAGAAAGCAGAGAAAGAGACTGAAGCGGAGAAAGAGACAGAAAGTGGAGAAAGAGACAGAAAGCAGCGAAAGTAACAGAAAGCAGAGAAGGAGACAGAAAGCGGAGAAAGAGACAGAAAGCAGAGAAAGAAACAGAAAGCAGAGAAGGAGACAGAAAGCAGAGAAAGAGTCAGAAAACAGAGAAAGAGACAGATTGCTGTGAAAGAGACTGAAGCGGAGAAAGAGAAAGAAAGCGGAAAAAGAGACAGAAAGCGGAGAAAGAGACAGAAAGCGGAGCAAGAGACAGAAAGCAGAGAAGGAGTCACAAAACAGAGAAAGAGGCAGATTGCAGAGAAAGAGACTGAAGCGGAGAAAGAGACAGAAAACAGAGAAAGAGGCAGAAAGCAGAGAAAGAGGCAGAAAGCAGAGAAAGAGACAGAAAACAGAGAAAGAGGCAGAAAGCAGAGAAAGAGCCAGAAAGCAGAGAAAGAGACAGAAAGCTGAGAAAGGCACAGAAAGCAGAGAAAGAGACAGAAAACAGAGAAAGAGGCAGAAAGCAGAGAATGCGGCAGAAAGCAGAGAAGAGACAGAAAGCAGAGAAAGAGACTGAAGCGGAGAAACAGACAGAAAGCGGAGAAAGAGACAGAAAGCGGAGAAAGAGACAGAAAGCGGATAAAGGGTCAGAATACAGAGAAAGAGGCAGAAAACAGAGAAGGAGGCAGATTGCAGAGAAAGAGACTGAAGCGGAGAAAGAGACAGAAAGCGGAGAAAGAGACAGAAAGCAGCGAAAGTAACAGAAAGCAGAGAAGGAGACAGAAAGAGGAGAAAGAGACAGAAAGCAGAGAAAGAAACAGAAAGCAGAGAAGGAGACAGAAAGCAGAGAAAGAGTCAGAAAACAGAGAAAGAGACAGATTGCTGTGAAAGAGACTGAAGCGGAGAAAGAGAAAGAAAGCGGAAAAAGAGACAGAAAGCGGAGAAAGAGACAGAAAGCGGAGCAAGAGAGAGAAAGCAGAGAAGGAGTCACAAAACAGAGAAAGAGGCAGATTGCAGAGAAAGAGACTGAAGCGGAGAAAGAGACAGAAAACAGAGAAAGAGGCAGAAAGCAGAGAAAGAGGCAGAAAGCAGAGAAAGAGACAGAAAGCAGAGAAAGAGACAGAAAGCAGAGATAGATGCAAAAAGCAGAGAAAGAGAAAGAAAGCAGAGAAAGTCAGAAAACAGAGAAAGAGACAGAAAGTGCGGAAAGAGTCAGAAAGCAGAGAAAGAGACAGAATGCAGAGAAAGTGCCAGAAAGGAGAGAACGAGACAGATTGAATAGAAAGAGACAGAAAGCAGGGAAAGAGACAGAAAGCAGAGATAGATGCAAAAAGCAGAGAAAGAGACAGAAAGCAGAGAAAGTCAGAAAACAGAGAAAGAGACAGAAAGTGGAGAAAGAGACAGAAAGCAGAGAAAGCGACAGAAGGCGGAGAAAGTGCCAGAAAGCAGAGGAAGAGGCAGAAAGCAGAGAAAGAGACAGAAAGCAGAGAAAGGCACAGAAAGCAGAGAAAGAGACAGAAAACAGAGAAAGAGACAGAAAACAGAGAAAGAGGCAGAAAGCAGAGAATGCGGCAGAAAGCAGAGAAGAGACAGAAAGCAGAGAAAGAGACTGAAGCGGAGAAACAGACAGAAAGCGGAGAAAGAGACAGAAATCGGAGAAAGAGACAGAAAGCGGATAAAGGGTCAGAATACAGAGAAAGAGGCAGAAAACAGAGAAGGAGGCAGATTGCAGAGAAAGAGACTGAAGCGGAGAAAGAGACAGAAAGCGGAGAAAGAGACAGAAAGCAGCGAAAGTAACAGAAAGCAGAGAAGGAGACAGAAATCGGAGAAAGAGACAGAAAGCAGAGAAAGAAACAGAAAGCAGAGAAGGAGACAGAAAAAAGAGAAAGAGTCAGAAAACAGAGAAAGAGACAGATTGCTGTGAAAGAGACTGAAGCGGAGAAAGAGAAAGAAAGCGGAAAAAGAGACAGAAAGCGGAGAAAGAGACGGAAAGCGGAGCAAGAGACAGCAAGCAGAGAAGCAGTCACAAAACAGAGAAAGAGGCAGATTGCAGAGAAAGAGACTGAAGCGGAGAAAGAGACAGAAAACAGAGAAAGAGGCAGAAAGCAGAGAAAGAGGCAGAAAGCAGAGAAAGAGACAGAAAACAGAGAAAGAGGCAGAAAGCAGAGAAAGTGCCAGAAAGCAGCGAACGAGACAGATTGCAGAGAAAGGGACAGAAAGCAGAGAAGTGCCAGAAAATAGAGAAAGAGAAAGATTGCCGAGATAGAGACAGAAAGCAGTGAAAGAGACAGAAAGCAGAGAAAGTGCCAGAAAGCAGAGAAAGAGACAGAAAGCAGAGAAAGAGACAGAAAGCAGAGAAAGAGAACGAAAGCAGTGAAAGTGCCAGAAAGCAGAGAAAGTGCAAGAAAGCAGAGAAATAAACAGATTGCAGAGGACGAGACAGAAAGCAGAGAAAGAGACAGAAAGCAGAGAAAGTGCCAGAAAGCAGAGAAAGAGACAGAGAGCAGAGAACGCGACAGAAAGCAGAGAAAGAGATGGAAAGCAGAGAAAGAGACAGAAAGCAGAGAAAGAGGCAGAAAGCAGAGAAAGAGACAGAAAGCATAGAAAGAGACAGAAAGCAGAGAAAGCGTCAGATTGCAGAGAAAGAGACAGAAATCAGAGAAAGTGCCAGAAAGCAGAGAAAGAGACATAAAGCAGAGAAAGAGAAAGAAAGCAGAGAAAGAGAAATAAAGCAGAGAAAGAGGCAGAAAGCGGAGAAAGAGGCAGAAAGCAGAGAAAGAGACGGAAAGCAGAGAAATCGACAGAAAACAGAGCAAGAGACGGAAAGCAGAAGAATCGGCAGAAAACAGAGAAAGAAGCAGAAAGCAGAGAAAGAGACAGAAAGCAGAGAAATACACAGAAAGCAGAGAAAGAGACAGAAAACAGAGAATGAGGCAGAAAGCCGAGAAAGAGTCAGAAAGCAGAGAAAGAGACAGAGAGCAGAGAAAGCGACAGATTGCAGAGAAAGAGACAGAAAGCAGAGAAAGTGCCAGAAAGCAGAGGAAGAGGCAGAAAGCAGAGAAAGAGACAGAAAGCTGAGAAAGGCACAGAAAGCAGAGAAAGAGACAGAAAACAGAGAAAGAGGCAGAAAGCAGAGAATGCGGCAGAAAGCAGAGAAGAGACAGAAAGCAGAGAAAGAGACTGAAGCGGAGAAACAGACAGAAAGCGGAGAAAGAGACAGAAAGCGGAGAAAGAGACAGAAAGCGGATAAAGGGTCAGAATACAGAGAAAGAGGCAGAAAACAGAGAAGGAGGCAGATTGCAGAGAAAGAGACTGAAGCGGAGAAAGAGACAGAAAGTGGAGAAAGAGACAGAAAGCAGCGAAAGTAACAGAAAGCAGAGAAGGAGACAGAAAGCGGAGAAAGAGACAGAAAGCAGAGAAAGAAACAGAAAGCAGAGAAGGAGACAGAAAGCAGAGAAAGAGTCAGAAAACAGAGAAAGAGACAGATTGCTGTGAAAGAGACTGAAGCGGAGAAAGAGAAAGAAAGCGGAAAAAGAGACAGAAAGCGGAGAAAGAGACAGAAAGCGGAGCAAGAGACAGAAAGCAGAGAAGGAGTCACAAAACAGAGAAAGAGGCAGATTGCAGAGAAAGAGACTGAAGCGGAGAAAGAGACAGAAAACAGAGAAAGAGGCAGAAAGCAGAGAAAGAGGCAGAAAGCAGAGAAAGAGACAGAAAACAGAGAAAGAGGCAGAAAGCAGAGAAAGAGCCAGAAAGCAGAGAAAGAGACAGAAAGCTGAGAAAGGCACAGAAAGCAGAGAAAGAGACAGAAAACAGAGAAAGAGGCAGAAAGCAGAGAATGCGGCAGAAAGCAGAGAAGAGACAGAAAGCAGAGAAAGAGACTGAAGCGGAGAAACAGACAGAAAGCGGAGAAAGAGACAGAAAGCGGAGAAAGAGACAGAAAGCGGATAAAGGGTCAGAATACAGAGAAAGAGGCAGAAAACAGAGAAGGAGGCAGATTGCAGAGAAAGAGACTGAAGCGGAGAAAGAGACAGAAAGCAGAGAAAGTGCCAGAAAGGAGAGAACGAGACAGATTGAATAGAAAGAGACAGAAAGCAGGGAAAGAGACAGAAAGCAGAGAACGCGACCGAAAGCAGAGAAAGAGATGGAAAGCAGAGAAAGAGACAGAAAGTAGAGAAAGTGGCAGAAAGCAGAGAAAGAGACAGAAATCATAGAAAGAGACAAAGAGCAGGGAAAGCGTCAGATTGCACAGAAAGAGACAGAAATCAGAGAAAGTGCCAGAAAGCAGAGAAAGAGACAGAAAGCTGAGAAAGAGAAAGAAAGCAGAGAAAGAGGCAGAATGAAGAGGAAGAGACAGAAAGCAGAGAAAGAGAAAGAGAGCTGAGAAAGAGGCAGAAAGCAGAGAAAGAGACAGAAAGCAGAGAAAGCGACAGAAAGCAGAGAAAGATGCAGAAAGCAGAGAAAGAGACTGAAAGCAGAGAAAGCGACAGAAAACAGAGAAAGAGGCCGACAGCAGAGAAAGTGCCAGAAAGCAGAGAAAGAGTCAGAAATCAGTGAAAGAGACAGAAAGCAGAGAAAGACACAGAAAGCAGAGAAAGAGACAGAAAACAGAGAAAGAGGCAGAAAGCAGAGAAAGAGTTAGAAAGCAGAGAAAGAGACAGAAAGCAGAGAAAGCGACAGATTGCAGAGAAAGAGACAGAAAGCAGAGAAAGTGCCTGAAAGCAGAGAAAGAGGCAGAAAGTAGAGAATGAGACAGAAAGCAAAGAAAGACACAGAAAACAGAGAAAGAGGCAGAAAGCAGAGAAAGTGGTAGAAAGCAGAGACAGAGACAGAAAGCAGAGAAAGAGAAAGAAAGCAGAGAAAGAGGCAGAATGCAGAGAAAGAGACAGAAAGCAGAGATAGCGACAGAAAGCAGAGAAAGAGGCAGAAAGCAGAGAAAGAGACAGAAAACAGAGAAAGAGGCAGAAAGCAGAGAAAGAGTCAGAAAGCAGAGAAAGAGACAGAAAGCAGAGAAAGCGACAGATTGCAGAGAAAGACACATAAAGCAGAGAAAGAGACAGAAAGCAGAGAAAGAGACAGAAAGTAGAGAAAGCGACAGATTGCAGAGAAAGAGACAGAAAGCAGAGAAAGAGCCTGAAAGCAGAGAAAGAGGCAGAAAGCAGAGAAAGAGACAAAAAGCAGAGAAAGACACAGAAAGCAGAGAAAGAGACAGAAAAAAGAGGAAGAGGCAGAAAGCAGAGAAAGTGGCAGAAAGCAGAGAAAGAGACAGAATACAGAGAAAGTGGCAGAAAGCAGGGAAAGTGTCAGATTGCAGAGAAAGAGACAGAAATCAGAGAGAGTGCCAGAAAGCAGAGAAAGAGACAGAAAGCAGCGAAAGAGAAAGAAAGCAGAGAAAGAGGCAGAAGGCAGAGGAAGAGACAGAAAGCAGAGAAAGAGAACGAAAGCATAGAAAGAGGCAGAAAGCAGAGAAAGAGACAGAAAGCAGAGAAAGAGACAGAAAGCAGAGAAAGAGGCGGAAAGCAGAGAAATCGACGGAAAGCAGAGAAATCGACAGAAAACAGAGCAAGAGACGGAAAGCAGAAGAATCGGCAGAAAACAGAGAAAGAAGCAGAAAGCAGAGAAAGAGACAGAAAGCAGAGAAATACACAGAAAGCAGAGAAAGAGACAGAAAACAGAGAATGAGGCAGAAAGCCGAGAAAGAGTCAGAAAGCAAGGAAAGAGACAGAGAGCAGAGAAAGCGACAGATTGCAGAGAAAGAGACAGAAAGCAGAGAAAGTGCCAGAAAGCAGAGGAAGAGGCAGAAAGCAGAGAAAGAGACAGAAAGCTGAGAAAGGCACAGAAAGCAGAGAAAGAGACAGAAAACAGAGAAAGAGGCAGAAAGCAGAGAATGCGGCAGAAAGCAGAGAAGAGACAGAAAGCAGAGAAAGAGACTGAAGCGGAGAAACAGACAGAAAGCGGAGAAAGAGACAGAAAGCGGAGAAAGAGACAGAAAGCGGATAAAGGGTCAGAATACAGAGAAAGAGGCAGAAAACAGAGAAGGAGGCAGATTGCAGAGAAAGAGACTGAAGCGGAGAAAGAGACAGAAAGTGGAGAAAGAGACAGAAAGCAGCGAAAGTAACAGAAAGCAGAGAAGGAGACAGAAAGCGGAGAAAGAGACAGAAAGCAGAGAAAGAAACAGAAAGCAGAGAAGGAGACAGAAAGCAGAGAAAGAGTCAGAAAACAGAGAAAGAGACAGATTGCTGTGAAAGAGACTGAAGCGGAGAAAGAGAAAGAAAGCGGAAAAAGAGACAGAAAGCGGAGAAAGAGACAGAAAGCGGAGCAAGAGACAGAAAGCAGAGAAGGAGTCACAAAACAGAGAAAGAGGCAGATTGCAGAGAAAGAGACTGAAGCGGAGAAAGAGACAGAGAACAGAGAAAGAGGCAGAAAGCAGAGAAAGAGGCAGAAAGCAGAGAAAGAGACAGAGAGCAGAGAAAGCGACAGATTGCAGAGAAAGAGACAGAAAGCAGAGAAAGTGCCAGAAAGCAGAGGAAGAGGCAGAAAGCAGAGAAAGAGACAGAAAGCTGAGAAAGGCACAGAAAGCAGAGAAAGAGACAGAAAACAGAGAAAGAGGCAGAAAGCAGAGAATGCGGCAGAAAGCAGAGAAGAGACAGAAAGCAGATAAAGAGACTGAAGCGGAGAAACAGACAGAAAGCGGAGAAAGAGACAGAAAGCGGAGAAAGAGACAGAAAGCGGATAAAGGGTCAGAATACAGAGAAAGAGGCAGAAAACAGAGAAGGAGGCAGATTGCAGAGAAAGAGACTGAAGCGGAGAAAGAGACAGAAAGTGGAGAAAGAGACAGAAAGCAGCGAAAGTAACAGAAAGCAGAGAAGGAGACAGAAAGCGGAGAAAGAGGCAGAAAGCAGAGAAAGAAACAGAAAGCAGAGAAGGAGACAGAAAGCAGAGAAAGAGTCAGAAAACAGAGAAAGAGACAGATTGCTGTGAAAGAGACTGAAGCGGAGAAAGAGAAAGAAAGCGGAAAAAGAGACAGAAAGCGGAGCAAGAGACAGAAAGCAGAGAAGGAGTCACAAAACAGAGAAAGAGGCAGATTGCAGAGAAAGAGACTGAAGCGGAGAAAGAGACAGAAAACAGAGAAAGAGGCAGAAAGCAGAGAAAGAGGCAGAAAGCCGAGAAAGAGACAGAAAACAGAGAAAGAGGCAGAAAGCAGAGAAAGAGCCAGAAAGCAGAGAAAGAGACAGAAAGCAGAGATAGATGCAAAAAGCAGAGAAAGAGACAGAAAGCAGAGAAAGTCAGAAAACAGAGAAAGAGACAGAAAGTGGAGAAAGAGACAGAAAGCAGAGAAAGCGACAGAAGGCGGAGAAAGTGCCAGAAAGCAGAGGAAGAGGCAGAAAGCAGAGAAAGAGACAGAAAGCAGAGAAAGGCACGGAAAGCAGAGAAAGGGACAGAAAACAGAGAAAGAGGCAGAAAGCAGAGAAAGAGGCAGAAAGCAGAGAATGCGGCAGAAAGCAGAGAAGAGACAGAAAGCAGAGAAAGAGACTGAAGCGGAGAAACAGACAGAAAGCGGAGAAAGAGACAGAAAGCGGAGAAAGAGACAGAAAGCGGATAAAGGGTCAGAATACAGAGAAAGAGGCAGAAAACAGAGAAGGAGGCAGATTGCAGAGAAAGAGACTGAAGCGGAGAAAGAGACAGAAAGCGGAGAAAGAGACAGAAAGCAGCGAAAGTAACAGAAAGCAGAGAAGGAGACAGAAAGAGGAGAAAGAGACAGAAAGCAGAGAAAGAAACAGAAAGCAGAGAAGGAGACAGAAAGCAGAGAAAGAGTCAGAAAACAGAGAAAGAGACAGATTGCTGTGAAAGAGACTGAAGCGGAGAAAGAGAAAGAAAGCGGAAAAAGAGACAGAAAGCGGAGAAAGAGACAGAAAGCGGAGCAAAAGAGAGAAAGCAGAGAAGGAGTCACAAAACAGAGAAAGAGGCAGATTGCAGATAAAGAGACTGAAGCGGAGAAAGAGACAGAAAACAGAGAAAGAGACAGAAAACAGAGAAAGAGGCAGAAAGCAGAGAAAGAGCCAGAAAGCAGAGAAAGAGACAGAAAGCAGAGATAGATGCAAAAAGCAGAGAAAGAGACAGAAAGCAGAGAAAGTCAGAAAACAGAGAAAGAGACAGAAAGTGCGGAAAGAGTCAGAAAGCAGAGAAAGAGACAGAATGCAGAGAAAGTGCCAGAAAGGAGAGAACGAGACAGATTGAATAGAAAGAGACAGAAAGCAGAGAAAGAGACAGAAAGCTGAGAAAGAGAAAGAAAGCAGAGAAAGAGGCAGAATGAAGAGGAAGAGACAGAAAGCAGAGAAAGAGAAAGAGAGCTGAGAAAGAGGCAGAAAGCAGAGAAAGAGACAGAAAGCAGAGAAAGCGACAGAAAGCAGAGAAAGATGCAGAAAGCAGAGAAAGAGACTGAAAGCAGAGAAAGCGACAGAAAACAGAGAAAGAGGCCGACAGCAGAGAAAGTGCCAGAAAGCAGAGAAATTGGCAGAAATCAGTGAAAGAGACAGAAAGCAGAGAAAGACACAGAAAGCAGAGAAAGAGACAGAAAACAGAGAAAGAGGCAGAAAGCAGAGAAAGAGTTAGAAAGCAGAGAAAGAGACAGAAAGCAGAGAAAGCGACAGATTGCAGAGAAAGAGACAGAAAGCAGAGAAAGTGCCTGAAAGCAGAGAAAGAGGCAGAAAGTAGAGAATGAGACAGAAAGCAAAGAAAGACACAGAAAACAGAGAAAGAGGCAGAAAGCAGAGAAAGTGGTAGAAAGCAGAGACAGAGACAGAAAGCAGAGAAAGAGAAAGAAAGCAGAGAAAGAGGCAGAATGCAGAGAAAGAGACAGAAAGCAGAGATAGCGACAGAAAGCAGAGAAAGAGGCAGAAAGCAGAGAAAGAGACAGAAAACAGAGAAAGAGGCAGAAAGCAGAGAAAGAGTCACAAAGCAGAGAAAGAGACAGAAAGCAGAGAAAGCGACAGATTGCAGAGAAAGACACATAAAGCAGAGAAAGAGACAGAAAGCAGAGAAAGAGACAGAAAGTAGAGAAAGCGACAGATTGCAGAGAAAGAGACAGAAAGCAGAGAAAGAGCCTGAAAGCAGAGAAAGAGGCAGAAAGCAGAGAAAGAGACAAAAAGCAGAGAAAGACACAGAAAGCAGAGAAAGAGACAGAAAAAAGAGGAAGAGGCAGAAAGCAGAGAAAGTGGCAGAAAGCAGAGAAAGAGACAGAATACAGAGAAAGAGGCAGAAAGCAGGGAAAGTGTCAGATTGCAGAGAAAGAGACAGAAATCAGAGAGAGTGCCAGAAAGCAGAGAAAGAGACAGAAAGCAGCGAAAGAGAAAGAAAGCAGAGAAAGAGGCAGAAGGCAGAGGAAGAGACAGAAAGCAGAGAAAGAGAACGAAAGCATAGAAAGAGGCAGAAAGCAGAGAAAGAGACAGAAAGCAGAGAAAGAGACAGAAAGCAGAGAAAGAGGCGGAAAGCAGAGAAATCGACGGAAAGCAGAGAAATCGACAGAAAACAGAGCAAGAGACGGAAAGCAGAAGAATCGGCAGAAAACAGAGAAAGAAGCAGAAAGCAGAGAAAGAGACAGAAAGCAGAGAAATACACAGAAAGCAGAGAAAGAGACAGAAAACAGAGAATGAGGCAGAAAGCCGAGAAAGAGTCAGAAAGCAAGGAAAGAGACAGAGAGCAGAGAAAGCGACAGATTGCAGAGAAAGAGACAGAAAGCAGAGAAAGTGCCAGAAAGCAGAGGAAGAGGCAGAAAGCAGAGAAAGAGACAGAAAGCTGAGAAAGGCACATAAAGCAGAGAAAGAGACAGAAAACAGAGAAAGACACAGAAAGCAGAGAAAGAGACAGAAAACAGAGAAAGAGGCAGAAAGCAGAGAAAGAGTTAGAAAGCAGAGAAAGAGACAGAAAGCAGAGAAAGCGACAGATTGCAGAGAAAGAGACAGAAAGCAGAGAAAGTGCCTGAAAGCAGAGAAAGAGGCAGAAAGTAGAGAATGAGACAGAAAGCAAAGAAAGACACAGAAAACAGAGAAAGAGGCAGAAAGCAGAGAAAGTGGTAGAAAGCAGAGACAGAGACAGAAAGCAGAGAAAGAGAAAGAAAGCAGAGAAAGAGGCAGAATGCAGAGAAAGAGACAGAAAGCAGAGATAGCGACAGAAAGCAGAGAAAGAGGCAGAAAGCAGAGAAAGAGACAGAAAACAGAGAAAGAGGCAGAAAGCAGAGAAAGAGTCACAAAGCAGAGAAAGAGACAGAAAGCAGAGAAAGCGACAGATTGCAGAGAAAGACACATAAAGCAGAGAAAGAGACAGAAAGCAGAGAAAGAGACAGAAAGTAGAGAAAGCGACAGATTGCAGAGAAAGAGACAGAAAGCAGAGAAAGAGCCTGAAAGCAGAGAAAGAGGCAGAAAGCAGAGAAAGAGACAAAAAGCAGAGAAAGACACAGAAAGCAGAGAAAGAGACAGAAAAAAGAGGAAGAGGCAGAAAGCAGAGAAAGTGGCAGAAAGCAGAGAAAGAGACAGAACACAGAGAAAGAGGCAGAAAGCAGGGAAAGTGTCAGATTGCAGAGAAAGAGACAGAAATCAGAGAGAGTGCCAGAAAGCAGAGAAAGAGACAGAAAGCAGCGAAAGAGAAAGAAAGCAGAGAAAGAGGCAGAAGGCAGAGGAAGAGACAGAAAGCAGAGAAAGAGAACGAAAGCATAGAAAGAGGCAGAAAGCAGAGAAAGAGACAGAAAGCAGAGAAAGAGACAGAAAGCAGAGAAAGAGGCGGAAAGCAGAGAAATCGACGGAAAGCAGAGAAATCGACAGAAAACAGAGCAAGAGACGGAAAGCAGAAGAATCGGCAGAAAACAGAGAAAGAAGCAGAAAGCAGAGAAAGAGACAGAAAGCAGAGAAATACACAGAAAGCAGAGAAAGAGACAGAAAACAGAGAATGAGGCAGAAAGCCGAGAAAGAGTCAGAAAGCAAGGAAAGAGACAGAGAGCAGAGAAAGCGACAGATTGCAGAGAAAGAGACAGAAAGCAGAGAAAGTGCCAGAAAGCAGAGGAAGAGGCAGAAAGCAGAGAAAGAGACAGAAAGCTGAGAAAGGCACAGAAAGCAGAGAAAGAGACAGAAAACAGAGAAAGAGGCAGAAAGCAGAGAATGCGGCAGAAAGCAGAGAAGAGACAGAAAGCAGAGAAAGAGACTGAAGCGGAGAAACAGACAGAAAGCGGAGAAAGAGACAGAAAGCGGAGAAAGAGACAGAAAGCGGATAAAGGGTCAGAATACAGAGAAAGAGGCAGAAAACAGAGAAGGAGGCAGATTGCAGAGAAAGAGACTGAAGCGGAGAAAGAGACAGAAAGTGGAGAAAGAGACAGAAAGCAGCGAAAGTAACAGAAAGCAGAGAAGGAGACAGAAAGCGGAGAAAGAGACAGAAAGCAGAGAAAGAAACAGAAAGCAGAGAAGGAGACAGAAAGCAGAGAAAGAGTCAGAAAACAGAGAAAGAGACAGATTGCTGTGAAAGAGACTGAAGCGGAGAAAGAGAAAGAAAGCGGAAAAAGAGACAGAAAGCGGAGAAAGAGACAGAAAGCGGAGCAAGAGACAGAAAGCAGAGAAGGAGTCACAAAACAGAGAAAGAGGCAGATTGCAGAGAAAGAGACTGAAGCGGAGAAAGAGACAGAGAACAGAGAAAGAGGCAGAAAGCAGAGAAAGAGGCAGAAAGCAGAGAAAGAGACAGAGAGCAGAGAAAGCGACAGATTGCAGAGAAAGAGACAGAAAGCAGAGAAAGTGCCAGAAAGCAGAGGAAGAGGCAGAAAGCAGAGAAAGAGACAGAAAGCTGAGAAAGGCACAGAAAGCAGAGAAAGAGACAGAAAACAGAGAAAGAGGCAGAAAGCAGAGAATGCGGCAGAAAGCAGAGAAGAGACAGAAAGCAGATAAAGAGACTGAAGCGGAGAAACAGACAGAAAGCGGAGAAAAAGACAGAAAGCGGAGAAAGAGACAGAAAGCGGATAAAGGGTCAGAATACAGAGAAAGAGGCAGAAAACAGAGAAGGAGGCAGACTGCAGAGAAAGAGACTGAAGCGGAGAAAGAGACAGAAAGTGGAGAAAGAGACAGAAAGCAGCGAAAGTAACAGAAAGCAGAGAAGGAGACAGAAAGCGGAGAAAGAGACAGAAAGCAGAGAAAGAAACAGAAAGCAGAGAAGGAGACAGAAAGCAGAGAAAGAGTCAGAAAACAGAGAAAGAGACAGATTGCTGTGAAAGAGACTGAAGCGGAGAAAGAGAAAGAAAGCGGAAAAAGAGACAGAAAGCGGAGAAAGAGACAGAAAGCGGAGCAAGAGACAGAAAGCAGAGAAGGAGTCACAAAACAGAGAAAGAGGCAGATTGCAGAGAAAGAGACTGAAGCGGAGAAAGAGACAGAAAACAGAGAAAGAGGCAGAAAGCAGAGAAAGAGGCAGAAAGCAGAGAAAGAGACAGAAAACAGAGAAAGAGGCAGAAAGCAGAGAAAGAGCCAGAAAGCAGAGAAAGAGACAGAAAGCAGAGATAGATGCAAAAAGCAGAGAAAGAGACAGAAAGCAGAGAAAGTCAGAAAACAGAGAAAGAGACAGAAAGTGGAGAAAGAGACAGAAAGCAGAGAAAGCGACAGAAGGCGGAGAAAGTGCCAGAAAGCAGAGGAAGAGGCAGAAAGCAGAGAAAGAGACAGAAAGCAGAGAAAGGCACGGAAAGCAGAGAAAGGGACAGAAAACAGAGAAAGAGGCAGAAAGCAGAGAAAGAGGCAGAAAGCAGAGAATGCGGCAGAAAGCAGAGAAGAGACAGAAAGCAGAGAAAGAGACTGAAGCGGAGAAACAGACAGAAAGCGGAGAAAGAGACAGAAAGCGGAGAAAGAGACAGAAAGCGGATAAAGGGTCAGAATACAGAGAAAGAGGCAGAAAACAGAGAAGGAGGCAGATTGCAGAGAAAGAGACTGAAGCGGAGAAAGAGACAGAAAGCGGAGAAAGAGACAGAAAGCAGCGAAAGTAACAGAAAGCAGAGAAGGAGACAGAAAGAGGAGAAAGAGACAGAAAGCAGAGAAAGAAACAGAAAGCAGAGAAGGAGACAGAAAGCAGAGAAAGAGTCAGAAAACAGAGAAAGAGACAGATTGCTGTGAAAGAGACTGAAGCGGAGAAAGAGAAAGAAAGCGGAAAAAGAGACAGAAAGCGGAGAAAGAGACAGAAAGCGGAGCAAGAGAGAGAAAGCAGAGAAGGAGTCACAAAACAGAGAAAGAGGCAGATTGCAGAGAAAGAGACTGAAGCGGAGAAAGAGACAGAAAACAGAGAAAGAGGCAGAAAGCAGAGAAAGAGGCAGAAAGCAGAGAAAGAGACAGAAAACAGAGAAAGAGGCAGAAAGCAGAGAAAGAGCCAGAAAGCAGAGAAAGAGACAGAAAGCAGAGATAGATGCAAAAAGCAGAGAAAGAGACAGAAAGCAGAGAAAGTCAGAAAACAGAGAAAGAGACAGAAAGTGGAGAAAGAGACAGAAAGCAGAGAAACCGACAGAAAGTGCGGAAAGAGTCAGAAAGCAGAGAAAGAGACAGAATGCAGAGAAAGTGCCAGAAAGGAGAGAACGAGACAGATTGAATAGAAAGAGACAGAAAGCAGGGAAAGAGACAGAAAGCAGAGATAGATGCAAAAAGCAGAGAAAGAGACAGAAAGCAGAGAAAGTCAGAAAACAGAGAAAGAGACAGAAAGTGGAGAAAGAGACAGAAAGCAGAGAAAGCGACAGAAGGCGGAGAAAGTGCCAGAAAGCAGAGGAAGAGGCAGAAAGCAGAGAAAGAGACAGAAAGCAGAGAAAGGCACAGAAAGCAGAGAAAGAGACAGAAAACAGAGAAAGAGGCAGAAAGCAGAGAAAGAGGCAGAAAGCAGAGAATGCGGCAGAAAGCAGAGAAGAGACAGAAAGCAGAGAAAGAGACTGAAGCGGAGAAACAGACAGAAAGCGGAGAAAGAGACAGAAATCGGAGAAAGAGACAGAAAGCGGATAAAGGGTCAGAATACAGAGAAAGAGGCAGAAAACAGAGAAGGAGGCAGATTGCAGAGAAAGAGACTGAAGCGGAGAAAGAGACAGAAAGCGGAGAAAGAGACAGAAAGCAGCGAAAGTAACAGAAAGCAGAGAAGGAGACAGAAATCGGAGAAAGAGACAGAAAGCAGAGAAAGAAACAGAAAGCAGAGAAGGAGACAGAAAAAAGAGAAAGAGTCAGAAAACAGAGAAAGAGACAGATTGCTGTGAAAGAGACTGAAGCGGAGAAAGAGAAAGAAAGCGGAAAAAGAGACAGAAAGCGGAGAAAGAGACAGAAAGCGGAGCAAGAGACAGCAAGCAGAGAAGCAGTCACAAAACAGAGAAAGAGGCAGATTGCAGAGAAAGAGACTGAAGCGGAGAAAGAGACAGAAAACAGAGAAAGAGGCAGAAAGCAGAGAAAGAGGCAGAAAGCAGAGAAAGAGACAGAAAACAGAGAAAGAGGCAGAAAGCAGAGAAAGAGCCAGAAAGCAGAGAAAGAGACAGAAAGCAGAGATAGATGCAAAAAGCAGAGAAAGAGACAGAAAGCAGAGAAAGTCAGAAAACAGAGAAAGAGACAGAAAGTGGAGAAAGAGACAGAAAGCAGAGAAACCGACAGAAAGCGGAGAAAGAGTCAGAAAGCAGAGAAAGAGACAGAATGCAGAGAAAGTGCCAGAAAGGAGAGAACGAGACAGATTGAATAGAAAGAGACAGAAAGCAGGGAAAGAGACAGAAAGCAGAGAACGCGACAGAAAGCAGAGAAAGAGATGGAAAGCAGAGAAAGAGACAGAAAGTAGAGAAAGTGGCAGAAAGCAGAGAAAGAGACAGAAATCAGAGAAAGAGACAAAGAGCAGGGAAAGCGTCAGATTGCACAGAAAGAGACAGAAATCAGAGAAAGTGCCAGAAAGCAGAGAAAGAGACAGAAAGCTGAGAAAGAGAAAGAAAGCAGAGAAAGAGGCAGAATGAAGAGGAAGAGACAGAAAGCAGAGAAAGAGAAAGAGAGCTGAGAAAGAGGCAGAAAGCAGAGAAAGAGACAGAAAACAGAGAAAGCGACAGAAAGCAGAGAAAGATGCAGAAAGCAGAGAAAGAGACTGAAAGCAGAGAAAGCGACAGAAAACAGAGAAAGAGGCCGACAGCAGAGAAAGTGCCAGAAAGCAGAGAAAGTGGCAGAAATCAGTGAAAGAGACATAAAGCAGAGAAAGACACAGAAAGCAGAGAAAGAGACAGAAAACAGAGAAAGAGGCAGAAAGCAGAGAAAGAGTTAGAAAGCAGAGAAAGAGACAGAAAGCAGAGAAAGCGACAGATTGCAGAGAAAGAGACAGAAAGCAGAGAAAGTGCCTGAAAGCAGAGAAAGAGGCAGAAAGTAGAGAATGAGACAGAAAGCAAAGAAAGACACAGAAAACAGAGAAAGAGGCAGAAAGCAGAGAAAGTGGTAGAAAGCAGAGACAGAGACAGAAAGCAGAGAAAGAGAAAGAAAGCAGAGAAAGAGGCAGAATGCAGAGAAAGAGACAGAAAGCAGAGATAGCGACAGAAAGCAGAGAAAGAGGCAGAAAGCAGACAAAAGGACAGAAAACAGAGAAAGAGGCAGAAAGCAGAGAAAGAGTCACAAAGCAGAGAAAGAGACAGAAAGCAGAGAAAGCGACAGATTGCAGAGAAAGACACATAAAGCAGAGAAAGAGACAGAAAGCAGAGAAAGAGACAGAAAGTAGAGAAAGCGACAGATTGCAGAGAAAGAGACAGAAAGCAGAGAAAGAGCCTGAAAGCAGAGAAAGAGGCAGAAAGCAGAGAAAGAGACAAAAAGCAGAGAAAGACACAGAAAGCAGAGAAAGAGACAGAAAAAAGAGGAAGAGGCAGAAAGCAGAGAAAGTGGCAGAAAGCAGAGAAAGAGACAGAATACAGAGAAAGAGGCAGAAAGCAGGGAAAGTGTCAGATTGCAGAGAAAGAGACTGAAATCAGAGAGAGTGCCAGAAAGCAGAGAAAGAGACAGAAAGCAGCGAAAGAGAAAGAAAGCAGAGAAAGAGGCAGAAGGCAGAGGAAGAGACAGAAAGCAGAGAAAGAGAACGAAAGCATAGAAAGAGGCAGAAAGCAGAGAAAGAGACAGAAAGCAGAGAAAGAGGCAGCAAGCAGAGAAAGAGACTGAAAGCAGAGAAAGCGACAGAAAACAGAGAAAGAGGCAGAAAGCAGAGAACGTGCCAGAAAGCAGAGAAAGCGGCAGAAAGCAGAGAAAGAGACAGAAAACAGAGAAAGAGGCAGAAAGCAGAGAAAGGGTCAGAAAGCAGAGAAAGAGAGAGAAAGCAGAGAAAGAGACAGAAAGCAGAGAAAGCGTCAGATTGCAGAGAAAGAGACAGAAATCAGAGAATGTGCCAGAAAGCAGAGAAAGAGACAGAAAGCTGAGAAAGAGAAAGAAAGCAGAGAAAGAGGCAGAAAGAAGAGGAAGAGACAGAAAGCAGAGAAAGAGAAAGAAAGCAGAGAAAGAGGCAGAATGCAGAGAAAGAGACAGAAAGCAGAGAAAGCGACAGACCCGTATCATGCTCCTCTTGCTCAATGTGGGAGCTCAGGGACATGGCTGATGACCCTGACTCCTTCACGTGCAGGAAGTGTGTCCAGCTGCAGCTCTTGTTCGACCGCATGACGGCTCTCGAGCTGCGGATGGACTCACTTTGGAGCATGCGCGATGCTGAGGAGGTCGTGGATAGCACGTTTAGTGAATTGGTCACACCGCAGATTAGGATTGCTGAGGGAGAAAGGGAATGGGTGACCAAAAGGCAGAGAAAGAGCAGGAAGGCAGCGCAGGAGTCCCCTGCGGTCATCTCCCTCCAAAACAAGTATACCGTTTTGGATACTGTTGAGGGAGATGGCTCACCAGGGGAAGGCAGCAGTAGCCAGGTCCATGGCACCGTGGCTGGCTCTGCTGTTCCGAAGGGCGGGAAAAAGAGTGGAAGGGCTATAGTCGTAGGGGATTCGATTGTAAGGGGAGTAGATAGGCGGTTCTGTGGTCGAAAACCAGGCTCCCGAATGGTATGTTGCCTCCCAGGTGCACGGGTCAGGGACGTCTCAGATCGGCTGCAGAACATTCTAAAGGGGGAGGGTGAACAGCCAGTTGTCATTGTGCACATAGGCACTAATGATATAGGTAAAAAACGGGATGAGGTCCTACATGCAGAGTTTAGGGAGTTAGGAGCCAAGTTAAAAAGTAGGACCTCAAAGGTAGTAATCTCAGGATTACTACCAGTGCCACGTGATAGTCAGAGTAAAAATGAAAGAATAGTCAGGATGAATGCGTGGCTTGAGAGATGGTGCAGGAAGGAGGGGTTCAGATTTTTGGGACATTGGGACCGGTTCTGGGGGAGGTGGGACTATTACAAATTGGACGGTCTACTCTTGGGCCGGACTGGAACCAATGTCCTTGGAGGTGCTTTTGCTAACGCTGTTGGGGAGGGTTTAAACTAATGTGACAGGGGGATGGGAACCAATTGAGGTCAGTTGACAGTAAGGAGGTAGTAACAAAAGCCTGTAAGGAACTAGATAATGAAGTCAGTGTGACTAAGGGGAAGAGCAGGCAGGGAGCAGATGATGAATATAAAGGGACTGGTGGTCTGAGGTGCATTTGTTTTAATGCAAGAAGTGTAGTAGGTAAGGCAGATGAACTTAGGGCTTGGATTAGTACCTGGGAGTATGATGTTATTGCTATTACTGAGACTTGGTTGAGGGAAGGGCATGATTGGCAACTAAATATCCCAGGATATCGATGCTTCAGGTGGGATAGAGAGGGAGGTAAAAGGGGTGGAGGAGTTGCATTACTGGTCAAAGAGGATATCACAGCTGTGCTGAAGGAGGGCACTATGGAGGACTCGAGCAGTGAGGCAATATGGACAGAACTCAAAATTGGAAGGGTGCGGTAACAATGTTGGGGCTGTACTACAGGCCTCCCAACAGCGAGCGTGAGATAGAGGTACAAATATGTAAACAGATTATGGAAAGATGTAGGAGCAACAGGGTGGTGCTGATAGGAGATTTTAATTTTCCCAACATTGACTGGGATTCGCTTAGTGTTAGAGGTCCAGATGGAGCAAAATTTGTAAGGAGCATCCAGGAGGGTTTTCTAGAGCAGTATGTAAATAGTCCAACTCGGGAAGGGGCCATACTGGACCTGGTGTTGGGGAATGAGCCCGGCCAGGTTGTTGAAGTTTCAGTAGGGGACTACTTTGGGAATAGTGATCACAATTCCGTAAGTTTTAAAATACTCATGGACAAAGACGAGAGTGGTCCAAAAGGGAGAGTGCTAAATTGGGGGAAGGCCAACTACACCAAAATTCGGCAGGAGCTGGGAAATGTAGATTGGGAGCAGCTGTTTGAAGGTAAATCCACATGTGATATGTGGGAGGCTTTTAAAGAGAGGTTGATTAGCGTGCAGGAGAGACATGTTCCTGTGAAAATGAGGGATAGAAATGGCAAGATTAGGGAACCATGGATGACAGGTGAAATTGTGAGACTAGCTAAGAGGAAAAAGGAAGCATACATAAGGTCTAGGCGGCTGATGAAAGACGAAGCTTTGAAAGAATATCGAGAATGTAGGACCAATCTGAAACGAGGAATTAAGAGGGCTAAAAGGGGTCATGAAATATCTTTAGCAAACAGGATTAAGGAATATCCCAAAGCCTTTTATTCATATATAAGGAGAAAGAGGGTAACTAGAGAAAGGATTGGCCCACTAAAGGACAAAGGAGGAATGTTATGCTTGGACATAGAGAAAATGGGTGAGATTCTAAACGAGTACTTTGCATCGGTATTCACCGAGGAGAGGGACATGACGGATGTTGAGGTTAGGAACAGATGTTTGATTACTCTAGGTCAGGTCGGCATAAGGAGGGAGGAAGTGTTGGGTATTCTAAAGGGCATTAAGGTGGACAAGTCCCCAGGTCCGGATGGGATCTATCCCAGGTTACTGAGGGAAGCGAGAGAGGAAATAGCTGGGGCCTTAACAGATATCTTTGCAGCATCCTTAAACACGGGTGAGGTCCCGGAGGACTGGAGAATTGCTAATGTTGTCCCCTTGTTTAAGAAGGGTAGCAGGGATAATCCAGGTAATTATAGACCGGTGAGCCTGATGTCAGTGGTAGGGAAGCTGCTGGAGAAGATACTGAGGGATAGGATCTATTCCCATTTGGAAGAAAATGGGCTCATCAGTGATAGGCAACATGGTTTTGTGCAGGGAAGGTCATGTCTTACCAACTTAATAGAATTCTTTGAGGAAGTGACAAAGTTGATTGATGAGGGAAGGGCTGTCGATGTCATATACATGGACTTCAGTAAGGCGTTTGATAAGGTTCCCCATGGCAGGCTGATGGAGAAAGTGAAGGCGCTTGGGGTCCAAGGTGTACTAGCTAGATGGATAAAGAACTGGCTGGGCAACAGGAGACAGCGAGTAGCAGTAGAAGGGAGTTTCTCAAAATGGAGACGTGTGACCAGTGGTGTTCCACAGGGATCCGTGCTGGGACCACTGTTGTTTGTGATATACATTAATGATTTGGAGGAAAGTATAGGTGGACTGATTAGCAAATTTGCAGACAACACTAAGATTGGTGGAGTAGCAGATAGTGAAGGGGACTGTCAGAGAATACAGCAGAATATAGATAGATTGGAGAGTTGGGCAGAGAAATGGCAGATGGAGTTCAATCAGGGCAAATGCGAGGTGATGCATTTTGGAAGATCCAATTCAAGAGTGAACTATACAGTAAATGGAAAAGTCCTGGGGAAAATTGATGTCCAGAGAGATTTGGGTGTTCAGGTCCACTGTTCCCTGAAGGTGGCAACGCAGGTAAATAGAGTGGTCAAGAAGGCATACGGCATGCTTTCCTTCATCGGACGGAGCATTGAGCACAAGAGTTGGCAGGTCATGTTACAGTTGTATAGGACTTTGGTTCGGCCACATTTGGAATACTGCGTACAGTTCTGGTCACCACATTATCAAAAGGATGTGGATGCTTTGGAGAGGGTGCAGAGGAGGTTCACCAGGATGTTGCCTGGTATGGAGGGCGCTAGCTATGAAGAGAGGTTGAGCAGATTAGGATTATTTTCATTAGAAAGACGGAGGTTGAAGGGGGACCTGATTGAGGTGCACAAAATCATGAGAGGTATAGACAGGGTGGATAGCAATAGGCTTTTTCCAAGAGTGGGGGTTTCAATTACTAGAGGACACGAGTTCAAAGTGAAAGGGGAAAAGTTTAGGGGGGGATATGCGTGGAAAGTTCTTTCCGCAGAGGGTGGTGGGCACCTGGAACGCATTGCCAGCGGAGGTGGTAGATGCGGGCACGATGGAGTCTTTTAAGATGTATCTAGACAGATACATGAATGGGCAGGAAGAAAAGAGATACAGAACCTTAGAAAATAGGCGACATGTTTAGAGAGAGGATCTGGATCGGCGCAGGCTTGGAGGGCCGAAGGGCCTGTTCCTGTGCTGTAATTATCTTTGTTCTTTGTTCTTGTTCAGAGAAAGATGCAGAAAGCAGAGAAAGAGACTGAAAGCAGAGAAAGCGACAGAAAACAGAGAAAGAGGCCGACAGCAGAGAAAGTGCCAGAAAGCAGAGAAAGTGGCAGAAATCAGAGAAAGAGACAGAAAGCAGAGAAAGACACAGAAAGCAGAGAAAGAGACAGAAAGCAGAGAAAGTGCCTGAAAGCAGAGAAAGAGGCAGAAAGTAAAGAATGAGACAGAAAGCAGAGAAAGACACAGAAAACAGAGAAAGAGGCAGAAAGCAGAGAAAGTGGCAGAAAGCAGAGAATGAGACAGAAAACAGAGAAAGAGGCAGAAAGCAGGGAAAGCGTCAGATTGCAGAGAAAGAAACAAAAATCAGAGAAAGTGCCAGAAAGCAGAGAAAGAGACAGAAAGCAGAGAAAGAGAAAGAAAGCAGAGAAAGAGGCAGAATGCAGAGAAAGAGACAGAAAGCAGAGAAAGCGACAGAAAACAGAGAAAGAGGCAGAAAGCAGAGAAAGGGCCAGAAAGCAGAGAAAGCGGCAGAAAGCAGAGAAAGAGACAGAAAGCAGCGAAAGAGAAAGAAAGCAGAGAAAGAGGCAGAAGGCAGAGGAAGAGACAGAAAGCAGAGAAAGAGAAAGAAAGCAGAGAAAGAGGCAGAAAGCAGAGAAAGAGGCAGAAAGCAGAGAAAGGGCCAGAAAGCAGAGAAAGCGGCAGAAAGCAGAGAAAGAGACAGAAAGCAGCGAAAGAGAAAGAAAGCAGAGAAAGAGGCAGATGGCAGAGGAAGAGACAGAAAGCAGCGAAAGAGAAAGAAAGCAGAGAAAGAGGCAGAAAGCAGAGAAAGAGACAGAAAGCAGAGAAAGAGACAGAAAGCAGAGAAAGAGGCAGGAAGCAGAGAAAGAGACTGAAAGCAGAGAAAGCGACAGAAAACAGAGAAAGAGGCAGAAAGCAGAGAAAGTGCCAGAAAGCAGAGAAAGCGGCAGAAAGCAGAGAAAGAGACAGAAAGCAGAGAAAGAGAAAGAAAGCAGTGAAAAAGACAGAAAACAGAGAAAGAGACAGAAAGCAGAGAAAGCGACAGATTGCAGAGAAAGAGACAGAAAGCAGAGAAAGTGCCTGAAAGCAGAGAAAGAGGCAGAAAGCAGAGGCAGAGACAGAAAGCAGAGAAAGATCCAGAAAGCAGAGAAAGCGACAGAAAGCAGAGAAAGAGGCAGAAAGCAGAGAAAGAGACTGAAAGCAGAGAAAGCGACAGAAAACAGAGAAAGAGGAAGAAAGCAGAGAAAGTGCCAGAAAGCAGAGAAAGAGACAGAAAGCAGGGAAAGCGACAGATTGCAGAGAAAGAGACAGAAACCAGTGAAAGTGCCTGAAAGCAGAGAAAGAGAAAGAAAACAGAGAAAGAGGCAGAAAGCAGAGAAAGTGCCAGAAAGCAGAGAAAGCGGCAGAAAGCAGAGAAAGAGACAGAAAGCAGAGAAAGACACAGAAAGCAGAGAAAGAGACAGAAAACAGAGAAAGAGGCAGAAAGCAGAGAAAGAGAAAGCAAGCAGAGAAAGAGGCAGAAAGCAGAGGAAGAGACAGAAAGCAGAGAAAGAGACAGAAAACAGAGAAAGAGGCAGAAAGCAGAGAAAGAGACAGAAAGCAGAGAAAACGACAGAAAACAGAGAAAGAGGCAGAAATCAGAGAAAGTGCCATAATGCAGAGAAAGCGGCAGAAAGCAGAGAAAGAGACAGAAAGCAGAGAAAGACACAGAAAGCAGAGAAAGAGACAGAAAACAGAGAAAGAGGCAGAAAGCAGAGAAAGAGTCAGAAAGCAGAGAAAGAGACAGAAAGCAGGGTAAGCGACAGATTGCAGAGAAAGACACAGAAAGCAGAGAAAGAGACAGAAAACAGAGAAAGAGGCAGAAAGCAGAGAAAGAGAAAGAAAGCAGAGAAAGAGGCAGAAAGCAGAGGAAGAGACAGAAAGCAGAGAAAGAGACAGAAAACAGAGAAAGAGGCAGAAAGCAGAGAAAGAGACAGAAAGCAGAGAAAACGACAGAAAACAGAGAAAGAGGCAGAAATCAGAGAAAGTGCCATAAAGCAGAGAAAGCGGCAGAAAGCAGAGAAAGAGACAGAAAGCAGAGAAAGACACAGAAAGCAGAGAAAGAGACAGAAAGCAGAGAAAGTGCCTGAAAGCAGAGAAAGAGGCAGAAAGTAGAGAATGAGACAGAAAGCAGAGAAAGACACAGAAAACAGAGAAAGAGGCAGAAAGCAGGGAAAGTGGCAGAAAGCAGAGAATGAGACAGAAATCAGAGAAAGTGCCAGAAAGCAGAGAAAGAGACAGAAAGCAGAGAAAGAGAAAGAAAGCAGAGAAAGAGGCAGAATGCAGAGAAAGAGACAAAAAGCAGAGAAAGCGACAGAAAACAGAGAAAGAGGCAGAAAGCAGAGAAAGGGCCAGAAAGCAGAGACAGCGGCAGAAAGCAGAGAAAGAGGCAGAAAGCAGCGAAAGAGAAAGAAAGCAGAGAAAGAGGCAGAAGGCAGAGGAAGAGACAGAAAGCAGAGAAAGAGAAAGAAAGCAGAGAAAGAGGCAGAAAGCAGAGAAAGAGACAGAAAGCAGAGAAAGAGACAGAAAGCAGAGAAAGAGGCAGGAAGCAGAGAAAGAGACTGAAAGCAGAGAAAGCGACAGAAAACAGAGAAAGAGGCAGAAAGCAGAGAAAGGGACAGAAAGCAGAGAAAGCGGCAGAAAGCAGAGAAAGAGACAGAAAGCAGCGAAAGAGAAAGAAAGCAGAGAAAGAGTCAGAAGGCAGAGGAAGAGACAGAAAGCAGCGAAAGAGAAAGAAAGCAGAGAAAGAGGCAGAAAGCAGAGTAAGAGACAGAAAGCAGAGAAGGAGACAGAAAGCAGAGAAAGAGGCAGGAAGCAGAGAAAGAGACTGAAAGCAGAGAAAGCGACAGAAAACAGAGAAAGAGGCAGAAAGCAGAGAAAGTGCCAGAAAGCAGAGAAAGCGGCAGAAAGCAGAGAAAGAGACAGAAAGCAGAGAAAGAGAAAGAAAGCAGTGAAAAAGACAGAAAACAGGGAAAGAGACAGAACGCAGGGAAAGCGTCAGATTGCAGAGAAAGAGACAGAAAGCAGAGAAAGTGCCTGAAAGCAGAGAAAGAGGCAGAAAGCAGAGGAAGAGACAGAAAGCAGAGAAAGAGACAGAAAACAGAGAAAGAGGCAGAAAGCAGAGAAAGAGACAGAAAGCAGAGTAAACGACAGAAAACAGAGAAAGAGGCAGAAATCAGAGAAAGTGCCATAAAGCAGAGAAAGCGGCAGAAAGCAGAGAAAGAGACAGAAAGCAGAGAAAGACACAGAAAGCAGAGACAGAGACAGAAAACAGAGAAAGAGGCAGAAAGCAGAGAAAGAGTCAGAAAGCAGAGAAAGAGATAGAAAGCAGGGTAAGCGACAGATTGCAGAGAAAGACACAGAAAGCAGAGAAAGAGACAGAAAACAGAGAAAGAGGCAGAAAGCAGAGAAAGAGAAAGAAAGCAGAGAAAGAGGCAGAAAGCAGAGGAAGAGACAGAAAGCAGAGAAAGAGACAGAAAACAGAGAAAGAGGCAGAAAGCAGAGAAAGTGACAGAAAGCAGAGAAAACGACAGAAAACAGAGAAAGAGGCAGAAATCAGAGAAAGTGCCATAAAGCAGAGAAAGCGGCAGAAAGCAGAGAAAGAGACAGAAAGCAGAGAAAGACACAGAAAGCAGAGAAAGAGACAGAAAGCATAGAAAGTGCCTGAAAGCAGAGAAAGAGGCAGAAAGTAGAGAATGAGACAGAAAGCAGAGAAAGACACAGAAAACAGAGAAAGAGGCAGAAAGCAGAGAAAGTGGCAGAAAGCAGAGAATGAGACAGAAAACAGAGAAAGAGGCAGAAAGCAGGGAAAGCGTCAGATTGCAGAGAAAGAAACAGAAATCAGAGAAAGTGCCAGAAAGCAGAGAAAGAGACAGAAAGCAGAGAAAGAGAAAGAAAGCAGAGAAAGAGGCAGAATGCAGAGAAAGAGACAGAAAGCAGAGAAAGCGACAGAAAACAGAGAAAGAGGCAGAAAGCAGAGAAAGGGCCAGAAAGCAGAGACAGCGGCAGAAAGCAGAGAAAGAGACAGAAAGCAGCGAAAGAGAAAGAAAGCAGAGAAAGAGGCAGAAGGCAGAGGAAGAGACAGAAAGCAGAGAAAGAGAAAGAAAGCAGAGAAAGAGGCAGAAAGCAGAGAAAGAGACAGAAAGCAGAGAAAGAGACAGAAAGCAGAGAAAGAGGCAGTAAGCAGAGAAAGAGACTGAAAGCAGAGAAAGCGACAGAAAACAGAGAAAGAGGCAGAAAGCAGTGAAAGGGCCAGAAAGCAGAGAAAGCGGCAGAAAGCAGAGAAAGAGACAGAAAGCAGCGAAAGAGAAAGAAAGCAGAGAAAGAGGCAGAAGGCAGAGGAAGAGACAGAAAGCAGCGAAAGAGAAAGAAAGCAGAGAAAGAGGCAGTAAGCAGAGAAAGAGACAGAAAGCAGAGAAGGAGACAGAAAGCAGAGAAAGAGGCAGGAAGCAGAGAAAGAGACTGAAAGCAGAGAAAGCGACAGAAAACAGAGAAAGAGGCAGAAAGCAGAGAAAGTGCCAGAAAGCAGAGAAAGCGGCAGAAAGCAGAGAAAGAGACAGAAAGCGGAGAAAGAGAAAGAAAGCAGTGAAAAAGACAGAAAACAGAGAAAGAGACAGAACGCAGGGAAAGCGTCAGATTGCAGAGAAAGAGACAGAAAGCAGAGAAAGTGCCTGAAAGCAGAGAAAGAGGCAGAAAGCAGAGGTAGAGACAGAAAGCAGCGAAAGAGACAGAAAGCAGAGAAAGCGACAGATTGCAGAGAAAGAGACAGAAAGCAGAGAAAGTGCCTGAAAGCAGAGAAAGAGGCAGAAAGCAGAGGCAGAGACAGAAAGCAGAGAAAGAGACAGAAAGCAGAGAAAGCGACAGAAAGCAGAGAAAGAGGCAGAAAGCAGAGAAAGAGGCAGAAAGCAGAGAAAGAGGCAGAAAGCAGAGAAAGAGACAGAAAGCAGAGAAGGAGACAGAAAGCAGAGAAAGAGGCAGGAAGCAGAGAAAGAGACTGAAAGCAGAGAAAGCGACAGAAAACAGAGAAAGAGGCAGAAAGCAGAGAAAGTGCCAGAAAGCAGAGAAAGCGGCAGAAAGCAGAGAAAGAGACAGAAAGCAGAGAAAGAGAAAGAAAGCAGTGAAAAAGACAGAAAACAGAGAAAGAGACAGAACGCAGGGAAAGCGTCAGATTGCAGAGAAAGAGACAGAAAGCAGAGAAAGTGCCTGAAAGCAGAGAAAGAGGCAGAAAGCAGAGGTAGAGACAGAAAGCAGAGAAAGAGACAGAAAGCAGAGAAAGCGACAGATTGCAGAGAAAGAGACAGAAAGCAGAGAAAGTGCCTGAAAGCAGAGAAAGAGGCAGAAAGCAGAGGCAGAGACAGAAAGCAGAGAAAGAGACAGAAAGCAGAGAAAGCGACAGAAAGCAGAGAAAGAGGCAGAAAGCAGAGATAGAGACTGAAAGCAGAGAAAGCGACAGAAAACAGAGAAAGAAGAAGAAAGCAGAGAAAGTGCCAGAAAGCAGAGAAAGAGACAGAAAGCAGGGTAAGCGACAGATTGCAGAGAAAGAGACAGAAACCAGTGAAAGTGCCTGAAAGCAGAGAAAGAGACAGAAAACAGAGAAAGAGGCAGAAAGCAGAGAAAGTGCCAGAAAGCAGAGAAAGCGGCAGAAAGCAGAGAAAGAGACAGAAAGCAGAGAAAGACACAGAAAGCAGAGAAAGAGACAGAAAACAGAGAAAGAGGCAGAAAGCAGAGAAAGAGAAAGAAAGCAGAGAAAGAGGCAGAAAGCAGAGGAAGAGACAGAAAGCAGAGAAAGAGGCAGAAAACAGAGAAAGAGGCAGAAAGCAGAGAAAGAGACAGAAAGCAGAGAAAACGACAGAAAACAGAGAAAGAGGCAGAAATCAGAGAAAGTGCCATAAAGCAGAGAAAGAGACAGAAAGCAGAGAAAACGACAGAAAACAGAGAAAGAGGCAGAAATCAGAGAAAGTGCCATAAAGCAGAGAAAGCGGCAGAAAGCAGAGAAAGAGACAGAAAGCAGAGAAAGACACAGAAAGCAGAGAAAGAGACAGAAAACAGAGAAAGAGGCAGAAAGCAGAGAAAGAGTCAGAAAGCAGAGAAAGAGACAGAAAGCAGGGTAAGCGACAGATTGCAGAGAAAGACACAGAAAGCAGAGAAAGAGACAGAAAACAGAGAAAGAGGTAGAAAGCAGAGAAAGAGAAAGAAAGCAGAGAAAGAGGCAGAAAGCAGAGGAAGAGACAGAAAGCAGAGAAAGAGACAGAAAACAGAGAAAGTGGCAGAAAGCAGAGAAAGAGACAGAAAGCAGAGAGAACGACAGAAAACAGAGAAAGAGGCAGAAATCAGAGAAAGTGCCATAAAGCAGAGAAAGCGGCAGAAAGCAGAGAAAGAGACAGAAAGCAGAGAAAGACACAGAAAGCAGAGAAAGAGACAGAAAACAGAGAAAGAGGCAGAAAGCAGAGAAAGAGTCAGAAAGCAGAGAAAGAGACAGAAAGCAGGGTAAGCGACTGATTGCAGAGAAAGAGACAGAAAGCAGAGAAAGTGCCTGAAAGCAGAGAAAGAGGCAGAAAGCAGAGAAAGAGACAGAAAGCAGAGAAAGACACAGAAAGCAGAGAAAGAGGAAGAAAACAGCGACAGAGGCAGAAAGCAGAGTAAATGCCAGAACGCAGGGAAAGTGACAGAAAGCAGAGAAAGAAAGCAGAGAAAGAAGCAGAAAGCAGAGGAAGAGACAGAAAGCAGAGAAAGAGAAAGAAAGCAGAGAAAGAGGCAGAAAGCAGAGAAAGGGACAGAAAGCAGAGAAAGCGACAGAAAGCAGAGAAAGAGACTGAAAGCAGAGAAAGCGACAGAAAACAGAGAAAGAGGCAGAAAGCGGAGAAAGTTCCAGAAAGCAGAGAAAGCGGCAGAAAGCAGAGAAAGAGACAGAAAGCAGAGAAAGAGACAGAAAACAGAGAAAGAGGCAGAAAGCAGAGAAAGAGTCAGAAAGCAGAGAAAGAGACAGAAAGCAGGGTAAGCGACAGATTGCAGAGAAAGAGACAGAGAGCAGAGAAAGTGCCTGAAAGGAGAGAAAGAGAAAGAAAACAGAGAAAGAGGCAGAAAGCAGAGAAATTGCCAGAAAGCAGAGAAAGCGGCAGAAAGCGGAGAAAGTGACAGAAAGCAGAGAAAGACACAGAAAGCAGAGAAAGAGACAGAAAACAGAGAAAGAGACAGAAAGCAGAGAAAGTGCCAGAAAGCAGAGAAAGAGACAGTTTGCAGAGAAAGAGACAGAAATCAGGGAAAGAGACAGATTGCAGAGAAAGTGACAGAAAGCAGAGAACGAGACAGATTGCAGAGAAAGACACAGAAAGCAGAGAAAGAGACTGAAAGCAGAGAAAGCGACAGAAAACAGAGAAAGAGGCAGAAAGCGAGAAAGTGCCAGAAAGCACAGAAAGCAGAGAAAGAGACAGAAAACAGAGAAAGAGGCAGAACGCAGAGAAAGAGTAAGAAAGCAGAGAAAGAGACAGAAAGCAGGGAAAGCGACAGATTGCAGAGAAAGAGAGAGAAAGCAGAGAAAGTGCCTGAAAGCAGAAGAAGAGGAAGAAAGCAAAGAAGGACACAGAAAGCAGAGAAAGAGACAGAAAACAGAGAAAGGGACAGAAAACAGAGCAAGAGGCAGAAAGCAGAGAAGGAGAAAGAAAGCAGAGAAAGAGGTAGAAAGCAGAGAAAGAGAAAGAAAGCAGAGAAAGAAGCAGAAAGCAGAGGAAGAGACAGAAAGCAGAGAAAGAGAAAGAAAGCAGAGAAAGAGGCAGAAAGCAGAGAAAGAGACAGAAAGCAGAGAAAGCGACAGAAAGCAGAGAAAGAGGCAGAAAGCAGAGAAAGAGACCGAAAGCAGAGAAAGCGACAGAAAACAGAAAAAGAGGCAGAAAGCAGAGAAAGTGCCAGAAAGCAGAGAAAGCGGCAGAAAGCAGAGAAAGAGACAGAAAGCAGAGAAAGCGGCAGAAAGCAGAGAAAGCGACAGAAAACAGAGAAAGAGGCAGAAAGCAGAGAAAGAGACGCAAAGCAGGGTAAGCGACAGATTGCAGAGAAAGAGACAAAGAGCAGAGAAAGTGCCTGAAAGCAGAGAAAGAGAAAGAAAACAGAGAAAGGGGCAGAAAGCAGAGCAATTGCCAGAAAGCAGAGAAAGCGGCAGAAAGCAGAGAAAGTGACAGAAAGCAGAGAAAGACACAGAAAGCAGAGAAAGAGACAGAGAACAGAGAAAGAGGCAGAAAGCAGAGAAAGAGTCAGAAAGCAGAGAAAGAGACAGAAAGCAGGGAAAGGGACAGATTGCAGAGAAAGAGACAGAAAGCAGAGAAAGTGCCTGAAAGCAGAGGAAGAGGAAGAAAGCAAAGAAGGACACAGAAAGCAGAGAAAGAGACAGAAAACACAGAAAGAGACAGAAAACAGAGCAAGAGGCAGAAAGCAGAGAAGGAGAAAGAAAGCAGAGCAAGAGGTAGAAAGCAGAGAAAGAGACAGAAAGCAGACAAGGTCAGAAAACAGAGAAGGAGACAGAAATGTGGAGAAAGAGACAGAAAGAAGAGAAAGTGACAGAAAGCAGAGAACGAGACAGAATGCAGAGAAAGAGACAGAAAGCAGAGATGTGCCAGAAAGCAGAGAAAGAGACAGATTGCCGAGAAAGAGACAGAAAGCAGAGAAAGAGACAGAAAGCAGAGAAAGTGAAAGAAAGCAGAGAAAGTGCCAGAAAGTAGAGAAAGTGCAAGAAAGCGGAGAAAGAGACAGATTGCAGAGAAAGAGACAGAACGCAGAGAAACAGACAGAAAGTAGAGACAGTGACAGATTGCAGAGAAAGAGACAGAAAGCACAGAAAGAGGCAGAAAGCAGAGAAAGTGCCAGAAAGCAGAGAAAGCGGCAGAAAGCAGAGAAAGAGACAGAAAGCAGAGAAAGAGACAGAAAGCAGAGAAAGAGACAGAAAACAGAGAAAGAGGCAGAAAGCAGAGAAAGAGTCAGAAAGCAGAGAAAGAGACAGAAAGCAGGTTCAGCGACAGATTGCAGAGAAAGAGACAGAAAGCAGAGAAAGTGCCTGAAAGCAGAGAAAGAGAAAGAAAACAGAGAAAGAGGCAGAAAGCAGAGGAAGTGCCAGAAAGCAGAGAAAGCGGCAGAAAGCAGAGAATGAGACAGAAAGCAGAGAAAGACACAGAAAGCAGAGAAAGAGACATTAAACAGAGAAAGAAGCAGAACGCAGAGAATGATTCAGTAAGCAGAGTAAGAGACAGAAAGCAGGGAAAGCGACAGATTGCAGCGAAAGAGACAGAAAGCAGAGAAAGTGCCTGAAAGCAGAGGAAGAGGCAGAAAGCAAAGAAGGACACAGAAAGCAGAGAAAGAGACAGAAAACAGAGAAAGAGATAGAAAACAGAGCAAGAGGCAGAAAGCAGAGAAGGAGAAAGAAAGCAGAGAAAAAGGGAGAAAGCAGAGAAAGAGACAGAAAGCAGCCAAAGTCAGAAAACAGAGAAAGAGACAGAGAGTGGAGAAAGAGACAGAAAGCAGAGAAAGCGACAGAAGGCGGAGAAAGAGTCAGAAAGCAGAGAAAGAGACAGAAAACTGAGAATGTGCCAGAAAGCAGAGAAAGAGACAGTTTGCAGAGAAAGAGACAGAAATCAGGGAAAGAGACAGAAAGCAGAGAAAGTGACAGAAAGCAGAGAACGAGACAGATTGCAGAGAAAGAGACAGAAAGCAGAGATGTGCCAGAAAGCAGAGAAAGAGACAGATTGCAGAGAAAGAGACAGAAAGCAGAGAAAGAGACAGAAAGCAGAGAAAGAGAAAGAAAGCAGAGAAAGTGCCGGAAAGTAGAGAAAGTGCAAGAAAGCAGAGAAAGAGACAGATTGCAGAGAAAGTGCCAGAAAGCAGAGAAAGAGACAGATTGCATAGAAAGAAACAGAAAGCAGAAAAAGAGACAGAAAGCAGAGAAAGTGCCAGAAAGCAGAGAAAGAGACAGATTGCAGAGAAAGTGACAGAAAGCAGAGAAAGAGACAGAAAGCCGAGAAAGTGACAGAAAGCAGAGAATGAGTCCGAAAGCAGAGAAAGCGCCAGAAAGCAGAGAAAGAGACAGAAAGGAGTGAAAGTGACAGAAAGCAGAGAATGCGACAGAAAGCAGAGAAAGACATGGAAAGCAGAGAAAGCGAAAGAAAGCAGAGAAAGAGGCAGAAAGCAGAGAAAGAGACTGTAAGCAGAGAAAGCGACAGAAAACAGAGAAAGAGGCAGAAAGCAGAGAATGTGCCAGAAAGCAGAGAAAGAGACAGATTTCACAAAAAGAGACAGAAAGCAGAAAAAGAGACAGAAAGCAGAGAAAGTGCCAGTAAGCAGAGAAGGAGACAGATTGCAGAGAAAGAGACAGAAAGCAGAGAAAGAGACAGAAAGCCGAGAAAGTGACAGAAAGCAGAGAATGAGTCCGTAAGCAGAGAAAGCGACAGAAAACAGAGAAAGCGGAAGAAAGCAGAGAAAGAGACAGAAAGCAGAGAAAATGCCAGAAAGCAGAGAAAGAGACAGAAAACAGAGAAAAAGGCAGAAAGCAGAGAAAGCGTCAGAAAGCAGAGAAAGAGACAGAAAACAGGGAAAGCGACAGATTGCATAGAAAGATACAGAAAGCAGAAAAAGAGACAGAAAGCTGAGAATGTGCCAGAAAGCAGAGAAAGAGACAGTTTGAGGAGAAAGAGACAGAAATCAGGGAAAGAGACAGAAAGCAGAGAAAGTGACAGAAAGCAGAGAACGAGACAGATTGCATAGAATGAGACAGAAAGCAGAGATGTGCCAGAAAGCAGAGAAAGAGACAGATTGCAGAGAAAGAGACAGAAAGCAGAGAAAGAGACAGAAAGCAGAGAAAGAGAAAGAAAGCAGAGAAATTGCCAGAAAGTAGAGAAAGTGCAAGAAAGCAGAGAAAGAGACAGATTGCAGAGAAAGAGACAGAAAGCAGAGAAAGAGACAGAAAGCAGAGAAAGTGACAGATTGCAGAGAAAGAGACAGAAAGCAGAGAAAGAGACAGAAAGCAGAGAAAGTGACAGAAAGCAGAGAAAGAGACAGAAAGCCGAGAAAGAGACAGAAAGCAGAGAATGAGTCCGAAAGCAGAGAAAGTGCCAGAAAGCAGAGAAAGAGACAGAAATCAGGGAAAGAGACAGTTTGCAGAGAAAGAGACAGAAAGCAGAGATGTGCCAGAAAGCAGTGAAAGAGACAGATTGCAGAGAAAGAGACAGAAAGCAGAGAAAGAGACAGAAAGCAGAGAAAGTGGCAGAAAGCAGAGAAAGAGACGCAAAGCAGGGTAAGCGACAGATTGCAGAGAAAGAGACAAAGAGCAGAGACAGTGCCTGAAAGCAGAGAAAGAGAAAGAAAACAGAGAAAGGGGCAGAAAGCAGAGCAATTGCCAGAAAGCAGAGAAAGCGGCAGAAAGCAGAGAAAGTGACAGAAAGCAGAGAAAGACACAGAAAGCAGAGAAAGAGACAGAGAACAGAGAAAGAGGCAGAAAGCAGAGAAAGAGTCAGAAAGCAGAGAAAGAGACAGAAAGCAGGGAAAGCGACAGATTGCAGAGAAAGAGACAGAAAGCAGAGAAAGTGCCTGAAAGCAGAGGAAGAGGAAGAAAGCAAAGAAGGACACAGAAAGCAGAGAAAGAGACCGAAAACACAGAAAGAGACAGAAAACAGAGCAAGAGGCAGAAAGCAGAGAAGGAGAAAGAAAGCAGAGCAAGAGGTAGAAAGCAGAGAATGAGACAGAAAGCAGACAAAATCAGAAAACAGAGAAAGAGACAGAAATGTGGAGAAAGAGACAGAAAGAAGAGATAGCGACAGAAAGCGGAGAAAGAGTCAGAAAGCAGACAAAGTCAGAAAACAGAGAAAGAGACAGAAATGTGGAGAAAGAGACAGAAAGAAGAGAAAGTAGCAGAAAGCAGAGAACGAGACAGATTGCAGAGAAAGAGACAGAAAGCAGAGATGTGCCAGAAGCAGAGAAAGAGACAGATTGCCGAGAAAGAGACAGAAAGCAGAGAAAGAGACAGAAAGCAGAGAAAGAAAGCAGAGAAAGTGCCAGAAAGTAGAGAAAGTGTAAGAAAGCGGAGAAAGAGACAGATTGCAGAGAAAGAGACAGAACGCAGAGAAACAGACAGAAAGTAGAGACAGTGACAGATTGCAGAGAAAGAGACAGAAAGCACAGAAAGAGGCAGAAAGCAGAGAAAGTGCCAGAAAGCAGTGAAAGCGGCAGAAAGCAGAGAAAGAGACAGAAAGCAGAGAAAGAGACAGAAAGCAGAGAAAGAGACAGAAAACAGAGAAAGAGGCAGAAAGCAGAGAAAGACTCAGAAAGCAGAGAAAGAGACAGAAAGCAGGTTCAGCGACAGATTGCAGAGAAAGAAACAGAAAGCAGAGAAAGTGCCTGAAAGCAGAGAAAGAGAAAGAAAACAGGGAAAGAGGCAGAAAGCAGAGGAAGTGCCAGAAAGCAGAGAAAGCGGCAGAAAGCAGAGAATGAGACAGAAAGCAGAGAAAGACACAGAAAGCAGAGAAAGAGACATTAAACAGAGAAAGAGACAGAAAGCAGAGAAAGAGAAAGAAAGCAGAGAAAGTGCCAGAAAGTAGAGAAAGTGCAAGAAAGCGGAGAAAGAGACAGATTGCAGTGAAAGAGACAGAACGCAGAGAAACAGACAGAAAGTAGAGACAGTGACAGATTGCAGAGAAAGAGACAGAAAGCACAGAAAGAGGCAGAAAGCAGAGAAAGTGCCAGAAAGCAGAGAAAGCGGCAGAAATCAGAGAATGAGACAGAAAGCAGAGAAAGAGACAGAAAGCAGAGAAAGAGACAGAAAACAGAGAAAGAGGCAGAAAGCAGAGAAAGAGTCAGAAAGCAGAGAAAGAGACAGAAAGCAGGTTCAGCGACAGATTGCAGAGAAAGAGACAGAAAGCAGAGAAAGTGCCTGAAAGCAGAGAAAGAGAAAGAAAACAGAGAAAGAGGCAGAAAGCAGAGGAAGTGCCAGAAAGCAGAGAAAGCGGCAGAAAGCAGAGAATGAGACAGAAAGCAGAGAAAGACAGAGAAAGCAGAGAAAGAGACATTAAACAGAGAAAGAAGCAGAAAGCAGAGAATGATTCAGTAAGCAGAGTAAGAGACAGAAAGCAGGGAAAGCGACAGATTGCAGAGAAAGAGACAGAAAGCAGAGAAAGTGCCTGAAAGCAGAGGAAGAGGCAGAAAGCAAAGAAGGACACAGAAAGCAGAGAAAGAGACAGAAAACAGAGAAAGAGATAGAAAACAGAGCAAGAGGCAGAAAGCAGAGAAGGAGAAAGAAAGCAGAGAAAAAGGGAGAAAGCAGAGAAAGAGACAGAAAGCAGCCAAAGTCAGAAAACAGAGAAAGAGACAGAGAGTGGAGAAAGAGACAGAAAGCAGAGAAAGCGACAGAAGGCGGAGAAAGAGTCAGAAAGCAGAGAAAGAGACAGAAAACTGAGAATGTGCCAGAAAGCAGAGAAAGAGACAGTTTGCAGAGAAAGAGACAGAAATCAGGGAAAGAGACAGAAAGCAGAGAAAGTGACAGAAAGCAGAGAAAGAGACAGATTGCAGAGAAAGAGACAGAAAGCAGAGAAAGAGACAGAAAGCAGAGAAAGAGAAAGAAAGCAGAGAAAGTGCCGGAAAGTAGAGAAAGTGCAAGAAAGCAGAGAAAGAGACAGATTGCAGAGAAAGTGCCAGAAAGCAGAGAAAGAGACAGAAAGCAGAGAAATTGCCAGAAAGCAGAGAAAGAGACAGATTGCAGAGAAAGTGACAGAAAGCAGAGAAAGAGACAGAAAGCCGAGAAAGTGACAGAAAGCAGAGAATGAGTCCGAAAGCAGAGAAAGCGCCAGAAAGCAGAAAAAGAGACAGATTGCAGAGAAAGTGCCAGAAAGCAGAGAAAGAGACAGATTGCAGAGAAAGTGACAGAAAGCAGAGAAAGAGACAGAAAGCCGAGAAAGTGACAGAAAGCAGAGAATGAGTCCGAAAGCAGAGAAAGCGCCAGAAAGCAGAGAAAGAGACAGAAAGCCGAGAAAGTGAAAGAAAGCAGAGAATGAGTCCGAAAGCAGAGAAAGTGCCAGAAAGCAGAGAAAGAGACAGATTGCAGAGCAAGTGACAGAAAGCAGAGAAAGAGACAGAAAGCCTAGAAAGTGACAGAAAGCAGAGAATGAGTCCGAAAGCAGAGAAAGCGCCAGAAAGCAGAGAAAGAGACAGAAAGGAGTGAAAGTGACAGAAAGCAGAGAATGCGACAGAAAGCAGAGAAAGACATGGAAAGCAGAGAAAGCGACAGAAAGCAGAGAAAGAGGCAGAAAGCAGAGAAAGAGACTGTAAGCAGAGAAAGCGACAGAAAACAGAGAAAGAGGCAGAAAGCAGAGAATGTGCCAGAAAGCAGAGAAAGAGACAGATTGCATAGAAAGAGACAGAAAGCAGAAAAAGAGACAGAAAGCAGAGAAAGTGCCAGTAAGCAGAGAAGGAGACAGATTGCAGAGAAAGGGACAGAAAGCAGAGAAAGAGACAGAAAGCCGAGAAAGTGACAGAAAGCAGAGAATGTGTCCGTAAGCAGAGAAAGCGACAGAAAACAGAGAAAGCGGAAGAAAGCAGAGAAAGAGACAGAAAGCAGAGAAAGTGCCAGAAAGCAGAGAAAGAGACAGAAAACAGAGAAAAAGGCAGAAAGCAGAGAAAGAGACAGAAAACAGGGAAAGCGACAGATTGCATAGAAAGAGACAGAAAGCAGAAAAAGAGACAGAAAGCAGAGAAAGTGACAGAAAGCAGAGAACGAGACAGATTGCAGAGAATGAGACAGAAAGCAGAGATGTGCCAGAAAGCAGAGAAAGAGGCAGATTGCAGAGAAAGAGACAGAAAGCAGAGAAAGAGACAGAAAGCAGAGAAAGAGAAAGAAAGCAGAGAAATTGCCAGAAAGTAGAGAATGTGCAAGAAAGCAGAGAAAGAGACAGATTGCAGAGAAAGAGACAGAAAGCAGAGAAAGAGACAGAAAGCAGAGAAAGTGACAGATTGCAGAGAAAGAGACAGAAAGCAGAGAAAGAGACAGAAAGCAGAGAAAGTGGCAGAAAGCAGAGAAAGAGACAGAAAGCAGAGAAAGTGACAGAAAGCAGAGAAAGAGACAGAAAGCCGAGAAAGTGACAGAAAGCAGAGAATGAGTCCGAAAGCAGAGAATGTGACAGAAAGCAGAGAAAGAGACAGAAATCAGGGAAAGAGACAGATTGCAGAGAAAGAGACAGAAAGCAGAGATGTGCCAGAAAGCAGTGAAAGAGACAGATTGCAGAGAAAGAGACAGAAAGCAGAGAAAGAGACAGAAAGCAGAGAAAGAGAAAGAAAGCAGAGAAAGTGCCAGAAAGTAGAGAAAGTGCAAGAAAGCGGAGAAAGAGACAGATTGCAGAGAAAGAGACAGAACGCAGAGAAACAGACAGAAAGCAGAGAAAGTGGCAGAAAGCAGAGAAAGAGACAGAAAGCACAGAAAGAGGCAGAAAGCAGAGAAAGTGCCAGAAAGCAGAGAAAGCGGCAGAAAGCAGAGAAAGAGACAGAAAGCAGAGCAAGAGACAGAAAGCAGAGAAAGAGACAGAAAACAGAGAAAGAGGCAGAAAGCAGAGAAAGAGTCAGAAAGCAGAGAAAGAGACAGAAAGCAGAGAAAGAGTCAGAAAGCAGAGAAAGAGTCAGAAAGCAGAGAAAGAGACAGAAAGCAGGTTCAGCGACAGATTGCAGAGAAAGAGACAGAAAGCAGAGAAAGTGCCTGAAAGCAGAGAAAGAGAAAGAAAACAGAGAAAGAGGCAGAAAGCAGAGGAAGTGCCAGAAAGCAGAGAAAGCGGCAGAAAGCAGAGAATGAGACAGAAAGCAGGGAAAGCGACAGATTGCAGAGAAAGAGACAGAAAGCAGAGAAAGTGCCTGAAAGCAGAGGAAGAGGCAGAAAGCAAAGAAGGACACAGAAAGCAGAGAAAGAGACAGAAAACAGAGAAAGAGATAGAAAACAGAGCAAGAGGCAGAAAGCAGAGAAGGAGAAAGAAAGCAGAGAAAAAGGGAGAAAGCAGAGAAAGAGACAGAAAGCAGCCAAAGTCAGAAAACAGAGAAAGAGACAGAGAGTGGAGAAAGAGACAGAAAGCAGAGAAAGCGACAGAAGGCGGAGAAAGAGTCAGAAAGCAGAGAAAGAGACAGAAAACTGAGAATGTGCCAGAAAGCAGAGAAAGAGACAGTTTGCAGAGAAAGAGACAGAAATCAGGGAAAGAGACAGAAAGCAGAGAAAGTGACAGAAAGCAGAGAACGAGACAGATTGCAGAGAAAGAGACAGAAAGCAGAGATGTGCCAGAAAGCAGAGAAAGAGACAGATTGCAGAGAAAGAGACAGAAAGCAGAGAAAGAGACAGAAAGCAGAGAAAGAGAAAGAAAGCAGAGAAAGTGCCGGAAAGTAGAGAAAGTGCAAGAAAGCAGAGAAAGAGACAGATTGCAGAGAAAGTGCCAGAAAGCAGAGAAAGAGACAGAAAGCAGAGAAATTGCCAGAAAGCAGAGAAAGAGACAGATTGCATAGAAAGAAACAGAAAGCAGAAAAAGAGACAGAAAGCAGAGAAAGTGCCAGAAAGCAGAGAAAGAGACAGATTGCAGAGAAAGTGACAGAAAGCAGAGAAAGAGACAGAAAGCCGAGAAAGTGACAGAAAGCAGAGAATGAGTCCGAAAGCAGAGAAAGCGCCAGAAAGCAGAGAAAGTGACAGAAAGCAGAGAATGCGACAGAAAGCAGAGAAAGACATGGAAAGCAGAGAAAGCGACAGAAAGCAGAGAAAGAGGCAGAAAGCAGAGAAAGAGACTGTAAGCAGAGAAAGCGACAGAAAACAGAGAAATTGCCAGAAAGCTGAGAAAGAGACAGATTGCATAGAAAGAGACAGAAAGCAGAAAAAGAGACAGAAAGCAGAGAAAGTGCCAGTAAGCAGAGAAGGAGACAGATTGCAGAGAAAGAGACAGAAAGCAGAGAAAGAGACAGAAAGCCGAGAAAGTGACAGAAAGCAGAGAATGAGTCCGTAAGCAGAGAAAGCGACAGAAAACAGAGAAAGCGGAAGAAAGCTGAGAAAGAGACAGAAAGCAGAGAAAGTGCCAGAAAGCAGAGAAAGAGACAGAAAACAGAGAAAAAGGCAGAAAGCAGAGAAAGCGTCAGAAAGCAGAGAAAGAGACAGAAAACAGGGAAAGCGACAGATTGCATAGAAAGAGACAGAAAGCAGAAAAAGAGACAGAAAGCTGAGAATGTGCCAGAAAGCAGGGAAAGAGACAGTTTGAGGAGAAAGAGACAGAAATCAGGGAAAGAGACAGAAAGCAGAGAAAGTGACAGAAAGCAGAGAAAGAGAAAGAAAGCAGAGAAATTGCCAGAAAGTAGAGAAAGTGCAAGAAAGCAGAGAACGAGACAGATTGCAGAGAATGAGACAGAAAGCAGAGATGTGCCAGAAAGCAGAGAAAGAGACAGATTGCAGAGAAAGAGAAAGAAAGCAGAGAAATTGCCAGAAAGTAGAGAAAGTGCAAGAAAGCAGAGAAAGAGACAGATTGCAGAGAAAGAGACAGAAAGCAGAGAAAGAGACAGAAAGCAGAGAAAGTGCCAGAAAGCAGAGAAAGAGACAGAAAGCAGAGAAAGAGACAGAAAGCAGAGAAAGAGACAGAAAGCCGAGAAAGTGACAGAAAGCAGAGAATGAGTCCGAAAGCAGAGAAAGTGCCAGAAAGCAGAGAAAGAGACAGAAATCAGGGAAAGAGACAGATTGCAGAGAAAGAGACAGAAAGCAGAGATGTGCCAGAAAGCAGTGAAAGAGACAGAAAGCAGAAAAAGAGACAGAAAGCAGAGAATGTGCCAGAAAGCAGAGAAAGAGACAGTTTGAAGAGAAAGAGACAGAAATCAGGGAAAGAGACAGAAAGCAGAGAAAGTGACAGAAAGCAGAGAACGAGACAGATTGCAGAGAAAGAGACAGAAAGCAGAGCTGTGCCAGAAAGCAGAGAAAGAGACAGATTGCAGAGAAAGAGACAGAAAGCAGAGAAAGAGACCGAAAGCAGAGAAAGAGAAAGAAAGCAGAGAAAGCGGCAGAAAGCAGAGAAAGAGACAGAAAGCAGAGAAAGAGAAAGAAAGCAGTGAAAAAGACAGAAAACAGAGAAAGAGACAGAACGCAGGGAAAGCGTCAGATTGCAGAGAAAGAGACAGAAAGCAGAGAAAGAGACAGAAAGCAGAGAAAGAGACAGATTGCAGAGAACGAGACAGAAAGCAGAGAAAGTGCCTGAAAGCAGAGAAAGAGGCAGAAAGCAGAGGCAGAGACAGAAAGCAGAGAAAGAGACAGAAAGCAGAGAAAGAGACAGATTGCAGAGAAAGAGACAGAAAGCAGAGAAAGTGCCTGAAAGCAGAGAAAGAGGCAGAAAGCAGAGGCAGAGACAGAAAGCAGAGAAAGAGACAGAAAGCAGAGAAAGCGACAGAAAGCAGAGAATGTGCAAGAAAGCAGAGAAAGAGACAGATTGCAGAGAAAGAGACAGAAAGCAGAGAAAGAGACAGAAAGCAGAGAAAGTGACAGATTGCAGAGAAAGAGACAGAAAGCAGAGAAAGAGACAGAAAGCAGAGAAAGTGGCAGAAAGCAGAGAAAGAGACAGAAAGCAGAGAAAGTGACAGAAAGCAGAGAAAGAGACAGAAAGCCGAGAAAGTGACAGAAAGCAGAGAATGAGTCCGAAAGCAGAGAATGTGACAGAAAGCAGAGAAAGAGACAGAAATCAGGGAAAGAGACAGATTGCAGAGAAAGAGACAGAAAGCAGAGATGTGCCAGAAAGCAGTGAAAGAGACAGATTGCAGAGAAAGAGACAGAAAGCAGAGAAAGAGACAGAAAGCAGAGAAAGAGAAAGAAAGCAGAGAAAGTGCCAGAAAGTAGAGAAAGTGCAAGAAAGCGGAGAAAGAGACAGATTGCAGAGAAAGAGACAGAACGCAGAGAAACAGACAGAAAGCAGAGAAAGTGGCAGAAAGCAGAGAAAGAGACAGAAAGCACAGAAAGAGGCAGAAAGCAGAGAAAGTGCCAGAAAGCAGAGAAAGCGGCAGAAAGCAGAGAAAGAGACAGAAAGCAGAGCAAGAGACAGAAAGCAGAGAAAGAGACAGAAAACAGAGAAAGAGGCAGAAAGCAGAGAAAGAGTCAGAAAGCAGAGAAAGAGACAGAAAGCAGAGAAAGAGTCAGAAAGCAGAGAAAGAGTCAGAAAGCAGAGAAAGAGACAGAAAGCAGGTTCAGCGACAGATTGCAGAGAAAGAGACAGAAAGCAGAGAAAGTGCCTGAAAGCAGAGAAAGAGAAAGAAAACAGAGAAAGAGGCAGAAAGCAGAGGAAGTGCCAGAAAGCAGAGAAAGCGGCAGAAAGCAGAGAATGAGACAGAAAGCAGGGAAAGCGACAGATTGCAGAGAAAGAGACAGAAAGCAGAGAAAGTGCCTGAAAGCAGAGGAAGAGGCAGAAAGCAAAGAAGGACACAGAAAGCAGAGAAAGAGACAGAAAACAGAGAAAGAGATAGAAAACAGAGCAAGAGGCAGAAAGCAGAGAAGGAGAAAGAAAGCAGAGAAAAAGGGAGAAAGCAGAGAAAGAGACAGAAAGCAGCCAAAGTCAGAAAACAGAGAAAGAGACAGAGAGTGGAGAAAGAGACAGAAAGCAGAGAAAGCGACAGAAGGCGGAGAAAGAGTCAGAAAGCAGAGAAAGAGACAGAAAACTGAGAATGTGCCAGAAAGCAGAGAAAGAGACAGTTTGCAGAGAAAGAGACAGAAATCAGGGAAAGAGACAGAAAGCAGAGAAAGTGACAGAAAGCAGAGAACGAGACAGATTGCAGAGAAAGAGACAGAAAGCAGAGATGTGCCAGAAAGCAGAGAAAGAGACAGATTGCAGAGAAAGAGACAGAAAGCAGAGAAAGAGACAGAAAGCAGAGAAAGAGAAAGAAAGCAGAGAAAGTGCCGGAAAGTAGAGAAAGTGCAAGAAAGCAGAGAAAGAGACAGATTGCAGAGAAAGTGCCAGAAAGCAGAGAAAGAGACAGAAAGCAGAGAAATTGCCAGAAAGCAGAGAAAGAGACAGATTGCATAGAAAGAAACAGAAAGCAGAAAAAGAGACAGAAAGCAGAGAAAGTGCCAGAAAGCAGAGAAAGAGACAGATTGCAGAGAAAGTGACAGAAAGCAGAGAAAGAGACAGAAAGCCGAGAAAGTGACAGAAAGCAGAGAATGAGTCCGAAAGCAGAGAAAGCGCCAGAAAGCAGAGAAAGTGACAGAAAGCAGAGAATGCGACAGAAAGCAGAGAAAGACATGGAAAGCAGAGAAAGCGACAGAAAGCAGAGAAAGAGGCAGAAAGCAGAGAAAGAGACTGTAAGCAGAGAAAGCGACAGAAAACAGAGAAATTGCCAGAAAGCTGAGAAAGAGACAGATTGCATAGAAAGAGACAGAAAGCAGAAAAAGAGACAGAAAGCAGAGAAAGTGCCAGTAAGCAGAGAAGGAGACAGATTGCAGAGAAAGAGACAGAAAGCAGAGAAAGAGACAGAAAGCCGAGAAAGTGACAGAAAGCAGAGAATGAGTCCGTAAGCAGAGAAAGCGACAGAAAACAGAGAAAGCGGAAGAAAGCTGAGAAAGAGACAGAAAGCAGAGAAAGTGCCAGAAAGCAGAGAAAGAGACAGAAAACAGAGAAAAAGGCAGAAAGCAGAGAAAGCGTCAGAAAGCAGAGAAAGAGACAGAAAACAGGGAAAGCGACAGATTGCATAGAAAGAGACAGAAAGCAGAAAAAGAGACAGAAAGCTGAGAATGTGCCAGAAAGCAGGGAAAGAGACAGTTTGAGGAGAAAGAGACAGAAATCAGGGAAAGAGACAGAAAGCAGAGAAAGTGACAGAAAGCAGAGAAAGAGAAAGAAAGCAGAGAAATTGCCAGAAAGTAGAGAAAGTGCAAGAAAGCAGAGAACGAGACAGATTGCAGAGAATGAGACAGAAAGCAGAGATGTGCCAGAAAGCAGAGAAAGAGACAGATTGCAGAGAAAGAGAAAGAAAGCAGAGAAATTGCCAGAAAGTAGAGAAAGTGCAAGAAAGCAGAGAAAGAGACAGATTGCAGAGAAAGAGACAGAAAGCAGAGAAAGAGACAGAAAGCAGAGAAAGTGCCAGAAAGCAGAGAAAGAGACAGAAAGCAGAGAAAGAGACAGAAAGCAGAGAAAGAGACAGAAAGCCGAGAAAGTGACAGAAAGCAGAGAATGAGTCCGAAAGCAGAGAAAGTGCCAGAAAGCAGAGAAAGAGACAGAAATCAGGGAAAGAGACAGATTGCAGAGAAAGAGACAGAAAGCAGAGATGTGCCAGAAAGCAGTGAAAGAGACAGAAAGCAGAAAAAGAGACAGAAAGCAGAGAATGTGCCAGAAAGCAGAGAAAGAGACAGTTTGAAGAGAAAGAGACAGAAATCAGGGAAAGAGACAGAAAGCAGAGAAAGTGACAGAAAGCAGAGAACGAGACAGATTGCAGAGAAAGAGACAGAAAGCAGAGCTGTGCCAGAAAGCAGAGAAAGAGACAGATTGCAGAGAAAGAGACAGAAAGCAGAGAAAGAGACCGAAAGCAGAGAAAGAGAAAGAAAGCAGAGAAAGCGGCAGAAAGCAGAGAAAGAGACAGAAAGCAGAGAAAGAGAAAGAAAGCAGTGAAAAAGACAGAAAACAGAGAAAGAGACAGAACGCAGGGAAAGCGTCAGATTGCAGAGAAAGAGACAGAAAGCAGAGAAAGAGACAGAAAGCAGAGAAAGAGACAGATTGCAGAGAAAGAGACAGAAAGCAGAGAAAGTGCCTGAAAGCAGAGAAAGAGGCAGAAAGCAGAGGCAGAGACAGAAAGCAGAGAAAGAGACAGAAAGCAGAGAAAGAGACAGATTGCAGAGAAAGAGACAGAAAGCAGAGAAAGTGCCTGAAAGCAGAGAAAGAGGCAGAAAGCAGAGGCAGAGACAGAAAGCAGAGAAAGAGACAGAAAGCAGAGAAAGCGACAGAAAGCAGAGAAAGAGGCAGAAAGCAGAGAAAGAGACTGAAAGCAGAGAAAGCGACAGAAAACAGAGAAAGAGGAAGAAAGCAGAGAAAGTGCCAGAAAGCAGAGAAAGAGACAGAAAGCAGGGTAAGCGACAGATTGCAGAGAAAGAGACAGAAACCAGTGAAAGTGCCTGAAAGCAGAGAAAGAGAAAGAAAACAGAGAAAGAGGCAGAAAGCAGAGTAAGTGCCAGAAAGCAGAGAAAGCGGCAGAAAGCAGAGAAAGAGACAGAAAGCAGTGAAAGACACAGAAAGCAGAGAAAGAGACAGAAAACAGAGAAAGAGGCAGAAAGCAGAGAAAGAGAAAGAAAGCAGAGAAAGAGGCAGAAAGCAGAGGAAGAGACAGAAAGCAGAGAAAGAGACAGAAAACAGAGAAAGAGGCAGAAAGCAGAGAAAGAGACAGAAAGCAGAGAAAACGACAGAAAACAGAGAAAGAGGCAGAAATCAGAGAAAGTGCCATAAAGCAGAGAAAGAGACAGAAAGCAGAGAAAACGACAGAAAACAGAGAAAGAGGCAGAAATCAGAGAAAGTGCCATAAAGCAGAGAAAGCGGCAGAAAGCAGAGAAAGAGACAGAAAGCAGAGAAAGACACAGAAAGCAGAGAAAGAGACAGAAAACAGAGAAAGAGGCAGAAAGCAGAGAAAGAGTCAGAAAGCAGAGAAAGAGACAGAAAGCAGGGTAAGCGACAGATTGCAGAGAAAGACACAGAAAGCAGAGAAAGAGAAAGAAAGCAGAGAAAGAGGCAGAAAGCAGAGGAAGAGACAGAAAGCAGAGAAAGAGACAGAAAACAGAGAAAGAGGCAGAAAGCAGAGAAAGAGACAGAAAGCAGAGAGAACGACAGAAAACAGAGAAAGAGGCAGAAATCAGAGAAAGTGCCAAAAAGCAGAGAAAGCGGCAGAAAGCAGAGAAAGAGACAGAAAGCAGAGAAAGACACAGAAAGCAGAGAAAGAGACAGAAAACAGAGAAAGAGGCAGAAAGCAGAGAAAGAGTCAGAAAGCAGAGAAAGAGACAGAAAGCAGGGTAAGTGACTGATTGCAGAGAAAGAGACAGAAAGCAGAGAAAGTGTCTGAAAGCAGAGAAAGAGGCAGAAAGCAGGGAAAGAGACAGAAAGCAGAGAAAGACACAGAAAGCAGAGAAAGAGAAAGAAAACAGGGAAAGAGGCAGAAAGCAGAGTAAATGCCAGAACGCAGGGAAAGAGGCAGAAAGCAGAGAAAGAAAGCAGAGAAAGAAGCAGAAAGCAGAGGAAGAGACAGAAAGCAGAAAAAGAGAAAGAAAGCAGAGAAAGAGGCAGAAAGCAGAGAAAGGGACAGAAAGCAGAGAAAGCGACAGAAAGCAGAGAAAGAGACTGAAAGCAGAGAAAGCGACAGAAAACAGAGAAAGAGGCAGAAAGCGGAGAAAGTTCCAGAAAGCAGAGAAAGCGGCAGAAAGCAGAGAAAGAGACAGAAAGCAGAGAAAGACACAGAAAGCAGAGAAAGAGACAGAAAACAGAGAAAGAGGCAGAAAGTAGAGAAAGAGTCAGAAAGCAGAGAAAGAGACAGAAAGCAGGGTAAGCGACAGATTGCAGAGAAAGAGACAGAGAGCAGAGAAAGTGCCTGAAAGGAGAGAAAGAGAAAGAAAACAGAGAAAGAGGCAGAAAGCAGAGAAATTGCCAGAAAGCAGAGAAAGCGGCAGAAAGCAGAGAAAGTGACAGAAAGCAGAGAAAGACACAGAAAGCAGAGAAAGAGACAGAAAACAGAGAAAGAGACAGAAAGCAGAGAAAGTGCCAGAAAGCAGAGAAAGAGACAGTTTGCAGAGAAAGAGACAGAAAGTTGTTGAGTCAGAAACTTTAGGGACTTTCAAAAGGCTTTTGGATAGGTATATGGATAAAGGAGAATGATGGGGTATAGATTAAATTGTCCTTGACAGAGGACAAAGGATCGGCACAACATTGTGGGCCGAAGGGCCTGTTCTGTGCTGTATGTTCTATGTTCTATGTTCTATAAATCAGGGAAAGAGACAGATTGCAGAGAAAGACACAGAAAGCAGAGAACGAGACAGATTGCAGAGAAAGACACAGAAAGCAGAGAAAGAGACTGAAAGCAGAGAAAGCGACAGAAAACAGAGAAAGAGGCAGAAAGCAGAGAAAGTGCCAGAAAGCACAGAAAGCAGAGAAAGAGACAGAAAACAGAGAAAGAGGCAGAACGCAGAGAAAGAGTCACAAAGCAGAGAAAGAGACAGAAAACAGGGAAAGCGACAGATTGCAGAGAAAGAGAGAGAAAGCAGAGAAAGTGCCTGAAAGCAGAAGAAGAGGCAGAAAGCAGAGAAAGTGCCAGAAAGCACAGAAAGCAGAGGAAGAGACAGAAAACAGAGAAAGAGGTAGAAAGCAGAGAAAGAGAAAGAAAGCAGAGAAAGAAGCAGAAAGCAGAGGAAGAGACAGAAAGCAGAGAAAGAGAAAGAAAGCAGAGAAAGAGGCAGAAAGCAGAGAAAGAGACAGAAAGCAGAGAAAGCGACAGAAAGCAGAGAAAGAGGCAGAAAGCAGAGAAAGAGACCGAAAGCAGAGAAAGCGACAGAAAACAGAAAAAGAGGCAGAAAGCAGAGAAAGTGCCAGAAAGCAGAGAAAGCGGCAGAAAGCAGAGTAAGAGACAGAAAGCAGAGAAAGTGACAGATTGCGGAGAAAGAGACAGGAAGCAGAGAAAGAGACAGAAAGCCGAGAAAGTGACAGAAAGCAGAGAATGAGTCCGAAAGCAGAGAAAGTGCCAGAAAGCAGAGTAAGAGACAGATTGCAGAGAAAGTGACAGAAAGCAGAGAAAGAGACAGAAAGCCGAGAAAGTGACAGAAAGCAGAGAATGATTCCGAAAGCAGAGCAAGTGCCAGAAAGCAGAGAAAGAGACAGAAATCAGGGAAAGAGAAAGAAAGCAGAGAAAGTGACAGAAAGCAGAGAACGAGGCAGATTGCAGAGAAAGAGACAGAAAGCAGAGATGTGCCAGAAAGCAGAGAAAGAGACAGATTGCAGAGAAAGAGACAGAAAGCAGAGAAAGAGTCAGAAAGCAGAGAAAGAGACAGAAAGCAGGGAAAGCGACAGATTGCAGAGAAAGAGGCAGACAGCAGAGAAAGGGCCAGAAAGCAGAGAAAGCGGCAGAAAGCAGAGAAAGAGACAGAAAGCAGCGAAAGAGAAAGAAAGCAGAGAAAGAGGCAGAAGGCAGAGGAAGAGACAGAAAGCAGCGAAAGAGAAAGAAAGCAGAGAAAGAGGCAGAAAGCAGAGAAAGAGACAGAAAGCAGAGAAAGAGACAGAAAGCAGAGAAAGAGGCAGGAAGCAGAGAAAGAGACTGAAAGCAGAGAAAGCGACAGAAAACAGAGAAAGAGGCAGAAAGCAGAGAAAGTGCCAGAAAGCAGAGAAAGCGGCAGAAAGCAGAGAAAGAGACAGAAAGCAGAGAAAGAGAAAGAAAGCAGTGAAAAAGACAGAAAACAGAGAAGGAGACAGAACGCAGGGAAAGCGTCAGATTGCAGAGAAAGAGACAGAAAGCAGAGAAAGTGCCTGAAAGCAGAGAAAGAGGCAGAAAGCAGAGGAAGAGACAGAAAGCAGAGAAAGAGACAGAAAGCAGAGAAAGAGACAGATTGCAGAGAAAGAGACAGAAAGCAGAGAAAGTGCCTGAAAGCAGAGAAAGAGGCAGAAAGCAGAGGCAGAGACAGAAAGCAGAGAAAGAGACAGAAAGCAGATAAAGCGACAGAAAGCAAAGAAAGAGGCAGAAAGCAGAGAAAGAGACTGAAAGCAGAGAAAGCGACAGAAAACAGAGAAAGAGGAAGAAAGCAGAGAAAGTGCCAGAAAGCAGAGAAAGAGACAGAAAGCAGGGTAAGCGACAGATTGCAGAGAAAGAGACAGAAACCAGTGAAAGTGCCTGAAAGCAGAGAAAGAGAAAGAAAACAGAGAAAGAGGCAGAAAGCAGAGAAAGTGCCAGAAAGCAGAGAAAGCGGCAGAAAGCAGAGAAAGAGACAGAAAGCAGAGAAAGACACAGAAAGCAGAGAAAGAGACAGAAAACAGAGAAAGAGGCAGAAAGCAGAGAAAGAGAAAGAAAGCAGAGAAAGAGGCAGAAAGCAGAGGAAGAGGCAGAAAGCAGAGAAAGAGACAGAAAACAGAGAAAGAGGCAGAAAGCAGAGAAAGAGACAGAAAGCAGAGAAAACGACAGAAAACAGAGAAAGAGGCAGAAATCAGAGAAAGTGCCATAAAGCAGAGAAAGAGACAGAAAGCAGAGAAAACGACAGAAAACAGAGAAAGAGGCAGAAATCAGAGAAAGTGCCATAAAGCAGAGAAAGCGGCAGAAAGCAGAGAAAGAGACAGAAAGCAGAGAAAGACACAGAAAGCAGGGTAAGCGACAGATTGCAGAGAAAGACACAGAAAGCAGAGAAAGAGACAGAAAACAGAGAAAGAGGCAGAAAGCAGAGAAAGAGAAAGAAAGCAGAGAAAGAGGCAGAAAGCAGAGGAAGAGACAGAAAGCAGAGAAAGAGACAGAAAACAGAGAAAGAGGCAGAAAGCAGAGAAAGAGACAGAAAGCAGAGAGAACGACAGAAAACAGAGAAAGAGGCAGAAATCAGAGAAAGTGCCATAAAGCAGAGAAAGCGGCAGAAAGCAGAGAAAGAGACAGAAAGCAGAGAAAGACACAGAAAGCAGAGAAAGAGACTGAAAACAGAGAAAGAGGCAGAAAGCAGAGAAAGAGTCAGAAAGCAGAGAAAGAGACAGAAAGCAGGGTAAGCGACTGATTGCAGAGAAAGAGACAGAAAGCAGAGAAAGTGCCTGAAAGCAGAGAAAGAGGCAGAAAGCAGAGAAAGAGACAGAAAGCAGAGAAAGACACAGAAAGCAGAGAAAGAGAAAGAAAACAGGGAAAGAGGCAGAAAGCAGAGTAAATGCCAGAACGCAGGGAAAGTGACAGAAAGCAGAGAAAGAAAGCAGAGAAAGAAGCAGAAAGCAGAGGAAGAGACAGAAAGCAGAGAAAGAGAAAGAAAGCAGAGAAAGAGGCAGAAAGCAGAGAAAGGGACAGAAAGCAGAGAAAGCGACAGAAAGCAGAGAAAGAGACTGAAAGCAGAGAAAGCGACAGAAAACAGAGAAAGAGGCAGAAAGCGGAGAAAGTTCCAGAAAGCAGAGAAAGCGGCAGAAAGCAGAGAAAGAGACAGAAAGCAGAGAAAGACACAGAAAGCAGAGAAAGAGACAGAAAACAGAGAAAGAGGCAGAAAGCAGAGAAAGAGTCAGAAAGCAGAGAAAGAGACAGAAAGCAGGGTAAGCGACAGATTGCAGAGAAAGAGACAGAGAGCAGAGAAAGTGCCTGAAAGGAGAGAAAGAGAAAGAAAACAGAGAAAGAGGCAGAAAGCAGAGAAATTGCCAGAAAGCAGAGAAAGCGGCAGAAAGCAGAGAAAGTGACAGAAAGCAGAGAAAGACACAGAAAGCAGAGAAAGAGACAGAAAACAGAGAAAGAGACAGAAAGCAGAGAAAGTGCCAGAAAGCAGAGAAAGAGACAGTTTGCAGAGAAAGAGACAGAAATCAGGGAAAGAGACAGATTGCAGAGAAAGTGACAGAAAGCAGAGAACGAGACAGATTGCAGAGAAAGACACAGAAAGCAGAGAAAGAGACTGAAAGCAGAGAAAGCGACAGAAAACAGAGAAAGAGGCAGAAAGCAGAGAAAGTGCCAGAAAGCACAGAAAACAGAGAAAGAGACAGAAAACAGAGAAAGAGACAGAACGCAGAGAAAGAGTCAGAAAGCAGAGAAAGAGACAGAAAGCAGAGAAAGTGCCTGAAAGCAGAAGAAGAGGCAGAAAGCAGAGAAAGTGCCAGAAAGCACAGAAAGCAGAGAAAGAGACAGAAAACAGAGAAAGAGGTAGAAAGCAGAGAAGGAGAAAGAAAGCAGAGAAAGAAGCAGAAAGCAGAGGAAGAGACAGAAAGCAGAGAAAGAGAAAGAAAGCAGAGAAAGAGGCAGAAAGCAGAGAAAGAGACAGAAAGCAGAGAAAGCGACAGAAAGCAGAGAAAGAGGCAGAAAGCAGAGAAAGAGACCGAAAGCAGAGAAAGCGACAGAAAACAGAAAAAGAGGCAGAAAGCAGAGAAAGTGCCAGAAAGCAGAGAAAGCGGCAGAAAGCAGAGTAAGAGACAGAAAGCAGAGAAAGTGACAGATTGCGGAGAAAGAGACAGGAAGCAGAGAAAGAGACAGAAAGCCGAGAAAGTGGCAGAAAGCAGAGAATGAGTCCGAAAGCAGAGAAAGTGCCAGAAAGCAGAGTAAGAGACAGATTGCAGAGAAAGTGACAGAAAGCAGAGAAAGAGACAGGAAGCCGAGAAAGTGACAGAAAGCAGAGAACGAGGCAGATTGCAGAGAAAGAGACAGAAAGCAGAGATGTGCCAGAAAGCAGAGAAAGAGACAGATTGCAGAGAAAGAGACAGAAAGCAGAGAAAGAGTCAGAAAGCAGAGAAAGAGACAGAAAGCAGGGAAAGCGACAGATTGCAGAGAAAGAGGCAGAAAGCAGAGAAAGGGACAGAAAGCAGAAAAAGCGGCAGAAAGCAGAGAAAGAGACAGAAAGCAGCGAAAGAGAAAGAAAGCAGAGAAAGAGGCAGAAGGCAGAGGAAGAGACAGAAAGCAGCGAAAGAGAAAGAAAGCAGAGAAAGAGGCAGAAAGCAGAGAAAGAGACAGAAAGCAGAGAAAGAGACAGAAAGCAGAGAAAGAGGCAGGAAGCAGAGAAAGAGACTGAAAGCAGAGAAAGAGACAGAAAACAGAGAAAGAGGCAGAACGCAAGAAAGAGTCAGAAAGCAGTGAAAGAGACAGAAAGCAGAGAAAGTGCCAGAAAGCAGAAGAAGAGGCAGAAAGCAGAGAAAATGCCAGAAAACACAGAAAGCAGAGAAAGAGACAGAAAACAGAGAAAGAGGTAGAAAGCAGAGAAGGAGAAAGAAAGCAGAGAAAGAAGCAGAAAGCAGAGGAAGAGACAGAAAGCAGAGAAAGAGAAAGAAAGCAGAGAAAGAGGCAGAAAGCAGAGAAAGAGACAGAAAGCAGAGAAAGCGACAGAAAGCAGAGAAAGAGGCAGAAAGCAGAGAAAGAGACCGAAAGCAGAGAAAGCGACAGAAAACAGAAAAAGAGGCAGAAAGCAGAGAAAGTGCCAGAAAGCAGAGAAAGCGGCAGAAAGCAGAGTAAGAGACAGAAAGCAGAGAAAGTGACAGATTGCGGAGAAAGAGACAGGAAGCAGAGAAAGAGACAGAAAGCCGAGAAAGTGGCAGAAAGCAGAGAATGAGTCCGAAAGCAGAGAAAGTGCCAGAAAGCAGAGTAAGAGACAGATTGCAGAGAAAGTGACAGAAAGCAGAGAAAGAGACAGAAAGCCGAGAAAGTGACAGAAAGCAGAGAACGAGGCAGATTGCAGAGAAAGAGACAGAAAGCAGAGATGTGCCAGAAAGCAGAGAAAGAGACAGATTGCAGAGAAAGAGACAGAAAGCAGAGAAAGAGTCAGAAAGCAGAGAAAGAGACAGAAGGCAGGGAAAGCGACAGATTGCAGAGAAAGAGGCAGAAAGCAGAGTAAGGGCCAGAAAGCAGAAAAAGCGGCAGAAAGCAGAGAAAGAGACAGAAAGCAGCGAAAGAGAAAGAAAGCAGAGAAAGAGGCAGAAGGCAGAGGAAGAGACAGAAAGCAGCGAAAGAGAAAGAAAGCAGAGAAAGAGGCAGAAAGCAGAGAAAGAGACAGAAAGCAGAGAAAGAGACAGAAAGCAGAGAAAGAGGCAGGAAGCAGAGAAAGAGACTGAAAGCAGAGAAAGCGACAGAAAACAGAGAAAGAGGCAGAAAGCAGAGAAAGTGCCAGAAAGCAGAGAAAGCGGCAGAAAGCAGAGAAAGAGACAGAAAGCAGTGAAAGAGAAAGAAAGCAGTGAAAAAGACAGAAAACAGAGAAAGAGACAGAACGCAGGGAAAGCGTCAGATTGCAGAGAAAGAGACAGAAAGCAGAGAAAGTGCCTGAAAGCAGAGAAAGAGGCAGAAAGCAGAGGAAGAGACAGAAAGCAGAGAAAGAGACAGAAAGCAGAGAAAGAGACAGATTGCAGAGAAAGAGACAGAAAGCAGAGAAAGTGCCTGAAAGCAGAGAAAGAGGCAGAAAGCAGAGGCAGAGACAGAAAGCAGAGAAAGAGACAGAAAGCAGAGAAAGCGACAGAAAGCAGAGAAAGAGGCAGAAAGCAGAGAAAGAGACTGAAAGCAGAGAAAGCGACAGAAAACAGAGAAAGAGGAAGAAAGCAGAGAAAGTGCCAGAAAGCAGAGAAAGAGACAGAAAGCAGGGTAAGCGACAGATTGCAGAGAAAGAGACAGAAACCAAGTGAAAGTGCCTGAAAGCAGAGAAAGAGAAAGAAAACAGAGAAAGAGGCAGAAAGCAGAGAAAGTGCCAGAAAGCAGAGAAAGAGACAGAAAACAGAGAAAGAGGCAGAAAGCAGAGAAAGAGAAAGAAAGCAGAGAAAGAGGCAGAAAGCAGAGGAAGAGACAGAAAGCAGAGCAAGAGACAGAAAACAGAGAAAGAGGCAGAAAGCAGAGAAAGAGACAGAAAGCAGAGAAAACGACAGAAAACAGAGAAAGAGGCAGAAATCAGAGAAAGTTCCATAAAGCAGAGAAAGAGACAGAAAGCAGAGAAAACGACAGAAAACAGAGAAAGGGGCAGAAATCAGAGAAAGTGCCATAAAGCAGAGAAAGCGGCAGAAAGCAGAGAAAGAGACAGAAAGCAGAGAAAGACACAGAAAGCAGAGAAAGAGACAGAAAACAGAGAAAGAGGCAGAAAGCAGAGAAAGAGTCAGAAAGCAGAGAAAGAGACAGAAAGCAGGGTAAGCGACGAGATTGCAGAGAAAGACACAGAAAGCAGAGAATGAGACAGAAAACAGAGAAAGAGGCAGAAAGCAGAGAAAGAGAAAGAAAGCAGAGAAAGAGGCAGAAAGCAGAGGAAGAGACAGAAAGCAGAGAAAGAGACAGAAAACAGAGAAAGAGGCAGAAAGCAGAGAAAGAGACAGAAAGCAGAGAGAACGACAGAAAACAGAGAAAGAGGCAGAAATCAGAGAAAGTGCCATAAAGCAGAGAAAGCGGCAGAAAGCAGAGAAAGAGACAGAAAGCAGAGAAAGACACAGAAAGCAGAGAAGAGACAGAAAACAGAGAGAAAGAGGGCAGAAAGCAGAGAAAGAGTCAGAAGCAGAGAAAGAGACAGAAAGCAGGGTAAGCGACTGATTGCAGAGAAAGAGACAGAAAGCAGAGAAAGTGCCTGAAAGCAGAGAAAGAGGCAGAAAGGAAGCAGAGAAAGAGACAGAAAGCAGAGAAAGACACAGAAAGCAGAGAAAGAGAAAGAAAACAGGGAAAGAGGCAGAAAGCAGAGTAAATGCAGAACGCAGGAAAGTGACAGAAAGCAGAGAAAGAAAGCAGAGAAAGAAGAGAAAGCAGAGAAGAGACAGAAAGCAGAGAAAGAGAGAAGAAAGCAGAGGAAAGAGGCAGAAAGCAGAGAAAGGGACAGAAAGCAGAGGAAGCGACAGAAAGCAGAGAAAGAGACTGAAAGCAGGAGAAGCGACAGAAAACAGAGAAAGGGCAGAAAGCGGAGAAAGTTCCAGAAAGCAGAGGAAAGCGGCAGAAAGCAGAGAAAGAGACAGAAAGCAGAGAAAGACACAGAAAGCAGAGAAAGAGACAGAAAACAGAGAAAGAGGCAGAAAGCAGAGAAAGAGTCAGAAAGCAGAGAAAGAGACAGAAAGCAGGGTAAGCGACAGATTGCAGAGAAAGAGACAGAGAGCAGAGAAGTGCTGAAAGGAGAGAAAGAGAAAGAAAACAGGAGAAAGAGGCAGAAAGCAGAGAAATTGCCAGAAAGCAGAGAAAGCGGCAGAAAGCAGAGAAAGTGACAGAAAGCAGAGAAAGACACAGAAAGCAGAGAAAGAGACAGAAAACAGAGAAGGAGACAGAAAGCAGAGAAAGTGCCGAGAAGCAGAGAAAGAGACAGTTTGCAGAGAAAGAGACAGAAATCAGGGAAAGAGACAGATTGCAGAGAAAGTGACAGAAAGCAGAGAACGAGACAGAAAGCAGAGAAAGAGACAGAAAGCAGAGAAAGAGACAGATTGCAGAGAAAGAGACAGAAGCAGAGGAAAGTGCCTGAAAGCAGAGAAAGAGGCAGAAAGCAGAGGCAGAGACAGAAAGCAGAGAAGAGACAGAAAGCAGAGAAAGCGACAGAAAGCAGAGAAAGAGGCAGAAAGCAGAGAAAGAGACTGAAAGCAGAGAAAGCGACAGAAAACAGAGAAAGAGGAAGAAAGCAGAGAAAGTGCCAGAAAGCAGAGAAAGAGACAGAAAGCAGGGTAAGCGACAGATTGCAGAGAAAGAGACAGAAACCAGTGAAAGTGCCTGAAAGGCAGAGAAAGAGGCAGAAAGCAGAGAAAGAGACAGAAAGCAGAGAAAGACACAGAAAGCAGAGAAAGAGGAAAGAAAACAGGGAAAGAGGCAGAAAGCAGAGTAAATGCCAGAACGCAGGGAAAGTGACGGAAAGCAGAGAAAGAAAGCAGAGAAAGAAGCAGAAAGCAGAGGAAGAGACAGAAAGCAGAGAAAGAGAAGAAAGCAGAGAAAGAGGCAGAAAGAGAGAAAGGGACAGAAAGCAGAGAAAGCGAAGAAAGCAGAGAAAGAGACTGAAAGCAGAGAAAGCGACAGAAAACAGAGAAAGAGGCAGAAAGCGGAGAAAGTTCCAGAAAGAGAGAAAGCGGCAGAAAGCAGAGAAAGAGACAGAAAGCAGAGAAAGACACAGAAAGCAGAGAAAGAGACAGAAAACAGAGAAAGAGGCAGAAAGCAGAGGAGAGTCAGAAAGCAGAGAAAGAGACAGAAAGCAGGGTAAGCGACAGATTGCAGAGAAAGAGACAGAGAGCAGAGAAAGTGCCTGAAAGGAGAGAAGAGAAAGAAAACAGAGAAAGAGGCAGAAAGCAGAGAAATTGCCAGAAAGCAGAGAAAGTGACAGAAAGCAGAGAAAGACACAGAAAGCAGAGAAAGAGACAGAAAACAGAGAAAGAGACAGAAAGCAGAGAAGTGCCAGAAAGCAGAGAAAGAGACAGTTTGCAGAGAAAGAGACAGAAATCAGGGGAAGAGACAGATTGCAGAGAAAGTGAGCAAAGCAGAGAACGAGACAGAAAGCAGAGAAAGAGACAGAAAGCAGAGAAAGAGACAGATTGCAGAGAAAGAGACAGAAAGCAGAGAAAGTGCCTGAAAGCAGAGAAAGAGGCAGAAAGCAGAGGCAGAGACAGAAAGCAGAGAAAGAGACAGAAAGCAGAGAAAGCGACAGAAAGCAGAGAAAGAGGCAGAAAGCAGAGAAAGAGACTGAAAGCAGAGAAAGCGACAGAAAACAGAGAAAGAGGAAGAAAGCAGAGAAAGTGCCAGAAAGCAGAGAAAGAGACAGAAAGCAGGGTAAGCGACAGATTGCAGAGAAAGAGACAGAAACCAGTGAAAGTGCCTGAAAGCAGAGAAAGAGAAAGAAAACAGAGAGAGAGGCAGAAAGCAGAGAAAGTGCCAGAAAGCAGAGAAAGCGGCAGAAAGCAGAGAAAGAGACAGAAAGCAGAGAAAGACACAGAAAGCAGAGAAAGAGACAGAAAACAGAGAAAGAGGCAGAGAGCAGAGAAAGAGAAAGAAAGCAGAGAAAGAGGCAGAAAGCAGAGGAAGAGACAGAAAGCAGAGCAAGAGACAGAAAACAGAGAAAGAGGCAGAAAGCAGAGAAAGAGACAGAAAGCAGAGAAAACGACAGAAAACAGAGAAAGAGGCAGAAATCAGAGAAAGTGCCATAAAGCAGAGAAAGAGACAGAAAGCAGAGAAAACGACAGAAAACAGAGAAAGGGGCAGAAATCAGAGAAAGTGCCATAAAGCAGAGAAAGCGGCAGAAAGCAGAGAAAGAGACAGAAAGCAGAGAAAGACACAGAAAGCAGAGAAAGAGACAGAAAACAGAGAAAGAGGCAGAAAGCAGAGAAAGAGTCAGAAAGCAGAGAAAGAGACAGAAAGCAGGGTAAGCGACAGATTGCAGAGAAAGACACAGAAAGCAGAGAAAGAGACAGAAAACAGAGAAAGAGGGAGAAAGCAGAGAAAGAGAAAGAAAGCAGAGAAAGAGGCAGAAAGCAGAGGAAGAGACAGAAAGCAGAGAAAGAGACAGAAAACAGAGAAAGAGGCAGAAAGCAGAGAAAGAGACAGAAAGCAGAGAGAACGACAGAAAACAGAGAAAGAGGCAGAAATCAGAGAAAGTGCCAGAAAGCAGAGAAAGCGGCAGAAAGCAGAGAAAGAGACAGAAAGCAGAGAAAGACACAGAAAGCAGAGAAGGAGACAGAAAACAGAGAAAGAGGCAGAAAGCAGAGAAAGAGTCACAAAGCAGAGAAAGAGACGGAAAGCAGGGTAAGCGACTGATTGCAGAGAAAGAGACAGAAAGCAGAGAAAGTGCCTGAAAGCAGAGAAAGAGGCAGAAAGCAGAGAAAGAGACAGAAAGCAGAGAAAGACACAGAAAGCAGAGAAAGAGAAAGAAAACAGGGAATGAGGCAGAAAGCAGAGTAAATGCCAGAACGCAGGGAAAGTGACAGAAAGCAGAGAAAGAAAGCAGAGAAAGAAGCAGAAAGCAGAGGAAGAGACAGAAAGCAGAGAAAGAGAAAGAAAGCAGAGAAAGAGGCAGAAAGCAGAGAAAGGGACAGAAAGCAGAGAAAGCGACAGAAAGCAGAGAAAGAGACTGAAAGCAGAGAAAGCGACAGAAAACAGAGAAAGAGGCAGAAAGCGGAGAAAGTTCCAGAAAGCAGAGAAAGCGGCAGAAAGCAGAGAAAGAGACAGAAAGCAGAGAAAGACACAGAAAGCAGAGAAAGAGACAGAAAACAGAGAAAGAGGCAGAAAGCAGAGAAAGAGTCAGAAAGCAGAGAAAGAGACAGAAAGCAGGGTAAGCGACAGATTGCAGAGAAAGAGACAGCGAGCAGAGAAAGTGCCTGAAAGGAGAGAAAGAGAAAGAAAACAGAGAAAGAGGCAGAAAGCAGAGAAATTGCAAGAAAGCAGAGAAAGCGGCAGAAAGCAGAGAAAGTGACAGAAAGCAGAGAAAGACACAGAAAGCAGAGAAAGAGACAGAAAACAGAGAAAGAGACAGAAAGCAGAGAAAGTGCCAGAAAGCAGAGAAAGAGACAGTTTGCAGAGAAAGAGACAGAAATCAGGGAAAGAGACAGATTGCAGAGAAAGTGACAGAAAGCAGAGAACGAGACAGATTGCAGAGAAAGACACAGAAAGCAGAGAAAGAGACTGAAAGCAGAGAAAGCGACAGAAAACAGAGAAAGAGGCAGAAAGCAGAGAAAGTGCCAGAAAGCACAGAAAGCAGAGAAAGAGACAGAAAACAGAGAAAGAGGCAGAACGCAGAGAAAGAGTCAGAAAGCAGAGAAAGAGACAGAAAGCAGGGAAAGCGACAGATTGCAGAGAAAGAGAGAGAAAGCAGAGAAAGTGCCTGAAAGCAGAAGAAGAGGCAGAAAGCAGAGAAAGTGCCAGAAAGCACAGAAAGCAGAGAAAGAGACAGAAAACAGAGAAAGAGGTAGAAAGCAGAGAAAGAGAAAGAAAGCAGAGAAAGAAGCAGAAAGCAGAGGAAGAGACAGAAAGCAGAGAAAGAGAAAGAAAGCAGAGAAAGATGCAGAAAGCAGAGAAAGAGGCAGAAAGCAGAGAAAGCGACAGAAAGCAGAGAAAGAGGCAGAAAGCAGAGAGAGAGACCGAAAGCAGAGAAAGCGACAGAAAACAGAAAAAGAGGCAGAAAGCAGAGAAAGTGCCAGAAAGCAGAGAAAGCGGCAGAAAGCAGAGAAAGAGACAGAAAGCAGAGAAAGCGGCAGAAAGCAGAGAAAGAGACAGAAAACAGAGAAAGAGGCAGAAAACAGAGAAAGTGTCAGAAAGCAGAGAAAGAGACGCAAAGCAGGGTAAGCGACAGATTGCAGAGAAAGAGACAAAGAGCAGAGAAAGTGCCTGAAAGCAGAGAAAGAGAAAGAAAACAGAGAAAGGGGCAGAAAGCAGAGCAATTGCCAGAAAGCTGAGAAAGCGGCAGAAAGCAGAGTAAGAGACAGAAAGCAGAGAAAGTGACAGATTGCGGAGAAAGAGACAGGAAGCAGAGAAAGAGACAGAAAGCCGAGAAAGTGGCAGAAAGCAGAGAATGAGTCCGAAAGCAGAGAAAGTGCCAGAAAGCAGAGTAAGAGACAGATTGCAGAGAAAGTGACAGAAAGCAGAGAAAGAGACAGAAAGCCGAGAAAGTGACAGATTGCGGAGAAAGAGACAGGAAGCAGAGAAAGAGACAGAAAGCCGAGAAAGTGGCAGAAAGCAGAGAATGATTCCGAAAGCAGAGCAAGTGCCAGAAAGCAGAGAAAGAGACAGAAATCAGGGAAAGAGACAGAAAGTAGAGAAAGTGACAGAAAGCAGAGAACGAGGCAGATTGCAGAGAAAGAGACAGAAAGCAGAGATGTGCCAGAAAGCAGAGAAAGAGACAGATTGCAGAGAAAGAGACAGAAAGCAGAGAAAGAGTCAGAAAGCAGAGAAAGAGACAGAAAGCAGGGAAAGCGACAGATTGCAGAGAAAGAGGCAGAAAGCAGAGAAAGGGCCAGAAAGCAGAGAAAGCCGCAGAAAGCAGAGAAAGAGACAGAAAGCAGCGAAAGAGAAAGAAAGCAGAGAAAGAGGCAGAAGGCAGAGGAAGAGACAGAAAGCAGCGAAAGAGAAAGAAAGCAGAGAAAGAGGCAGAAAGCAGAGAAAGAGGCAGAAAGCAGAGAAAGAGACAGAAAGCAGAGAAAGAGGCAGGAAGCAGAGAAAGAGACTGAAAGCATAGAAAGCGACAGAAAACAGAGAAAGAGGCAGAAAGCAGAGAAAGTGCCAGAAAGCAGAGAAAGCGGCAGAAAGCAGAGAAAGAGACAGAAAGCAGAGAAAGAGAAAGAAAGCAGTGAAAAAGACAGAAAACAGAGAAAGAGACAGAACGCAGGGAAAGCGTCAGATTGCAGAGAAAGAGACTGAAAGCAGAGAAAGCGACAGAAAACAGAGAAAGAGGCAGAAAGCAGAGAAAGTGCCAGAAAGCAGAGAAAGCGGCAGAAAGCAGAGAAAGAGACAGAAAGCAGAGAAAGAGAAAGAAAGCAGTGAAAAAGACAGAAAACAGAGAAAGAGACAGAACGCAGGGAAAGTGCCTGAAAGCAGAGAAAGAGGCAGAAAGCAGAGGAAGAGACAGAAAGCAGAGAAAGAGACAGAAAGCAGAGAAAGTGCCAGAAAGCAGAGAAAGCGGCAGAAAGCAGAGAAAGAGACAGAAAGCAGAGAAAGAGAAAGAAAGCAGTGAAAAAGACAGAAAACAGAGAAAGAGACAGAAAGCAGAGAAAGTGCCTGAAAGCAGAGAAAGAGGCAGAAAGCAGAGGAAGAGACAGAAAGCAGAGAAAGAGACAGAAAGCAGAGAAAGAGACAGATTGCAGAGAAAGAGACAGAAAGCAGAGAAAGTGCCTGAAAGCAGAGAAAGAGGCAGAAAGCAGAGGCAGAGACAGAAAGCAGAGAAAGAGACAGAAAGCAGAGAAAGCGACAGAAAGCAGAGAAAGAGGCAGAAAGCAGAGAAAGAGACTGAAAGCAGAGAAAGCGACAGAAAACAGAGAAAGAGGAAGAAAGCAGAGAAAGTGCCAGAAAGCAGAGAAAGAGACAGAAAGCAGGGTAAGCGACAGATTGCAGAGAAAGAGACAGAAACCAGTGAAAGTGCCTGAAAGCAGAGAAAGAGAAAGAAAACAGAGAAAGAGGCAGAAAGCAGAGAAAGTGCCAGAAAGCAGAGAAAGCGGCAGAAAGCAGAGAAAGAGACAGAAAGCAGAGAAAGACACAGAAAGCAGAGAAAGAGACAGAAAACAGAGAAAGAGGCAGAAAGCAGAGAAAGAGAAAGAAAGCAGAGAAAGAGGCAGAAAGCAGAGGAAGAGACAGAAAGCAGAGCAAGAGACAGAAAACAGAGAAAGAGGCAGAAAGCAGAGAAAGAGACAGAAAGCAGAGAAAACGACAGAAAACAGAGAAAGAGGCAGAAATCAGAGAAAGTGCCATAAAGCAGAGAAAGAGACAGAAAGCAGAGAAAACGACAAAAAACAGAGAAAGGGGCCGAAATCAGAGAAAGTGCCATAGAGCAGAGAAAGCGGCAGAAAGCAGAGAAAGAGACAGAAAGCAGAGAAAGACACAGAAAGCAGAGAAAGAGACAGAAAACAGAGAAAGAGGCAGAAAGCAGAGAAAGAGTCAGAATGCAGAGAAAGAGACAGAAAGCAGGGTAAGCGACAGATTGCAGAGAAAGACACAGAAAGCAGAGAAAGAGACAGAAAACAGAGAAAGAGGCAGAAAGCAGAGAAAGAGAAAGAAAGCAGAGAAAGAGGCAGAAAGCAGAGGAAGAGACAGAAAGCAGAGAAAGAGACAGAAAACAGAGAAAGAGGCAGAAAGCAGAGAAAGAGACAGAAAGCAGAGAGAAAAACAGAAAACAGAGAAAGAGGCAGAAATCAGAGAAAGTGCCATAAAGCAGAGAAAGCGGCAGAAAGCAGAGAAAGAGACAGAAAGCAGAGAAAGACACAGAAAGCAGAGAAAGAGTCAGAAAGCAGAGAAAGAGACAGAAAGCAGGGTAAGCGACTGATTGCAGAGAAAGAGACAGAAAGCAGAGAAAGTGCCTGAAAGCAGAGAAAGAGGCAGAAAGCAGAGAAAGAGACAGAAAGCAGAGAAAGACACAGAAAGCAGAGAAAGAGAAAGAAAACAGGGAAAGAGGCAGAAAGCAGAGTAAATGCCAGAACGCAGGGAAAGTGACAGAAAGCAGAGAAAGAAAGCAGAGAAAGAAGCAGAAAGCAGAGGAAGAGACAGAAAGCAGAGAAAGAGAAAGAAAGCAGATAAAGAGGCAGAAAGCAGAGAAAGGGATAGAAAGCAGAGAAAGCGACAGAAAGCAGAGAAAGAGACAGAAAGCAGAGAAAGCGACAGAAAACAGAGAAAGAGGCAGAAAGCGGAGAAAGTTCCAGAAAGCAGAGAAAGCGGCAGAAAGCAGAGAAAGAGACAGAAAGCAGAGAAAGACACAGAAAGCAGAGAAAGAGACAGAAAACAGAGAAAGAGGCAGAAAGCAGAGAAAGAGTCAGAAAGCAGAGAAAGAGACAGAAAGCAGGGTAAGCGACAGATTGCAGAGAAAGAGACAGAGAGCAGAGAAAGTGCCTGAAAGGAGAGAAAGAGAAAGAAAACAGAGAAAGAGGCAGAAAGCAGAGAAATTGCCAGAAAGCAGAGAAAGCGGCAGAAAGCAGAGAAAGTGACAGAAAGCAGAGAAAGACACAGAAAGCAGAGAAAGAGACAGAAAACAGAGAAAGAGACAGAAAGCAGAGAAAGTGCCAGAAAGCAGAGAAAGAGACAGTTTGCAGAGAAAGAGACAGAAATCAGGGAAAGAGACAGATTGCAGAGAAAGTGACAGAAAGCAGAGAACGAGACAGATTGCAGAGAAAGACACAGAAAGCAGAGAAAGAGACTGAAAGCAGAGAAAGCGACAGAAAACAGAGAAAGAGGCAGAAAGCAGAGAAAGTGCCAGAAAGCACAGAAAGCAGAGAAAGAGACAGAAAACAGAGAAAGAGGCAGAACGCAGAGAAAGTGTCAGAAAGCAGAGAAAGAGACAGAAAGCAAGGAAAGCGACAGATTGCAGAGAAAGAGAGAGAAAGCAGAGAAAGTGCCTGAAAGCAGAAGAAGAGGCAGAAAGCAGAGAAAGTGCCAGAAAGCACAGAAAGCAGAGAAAGAGACAGAAAACAGAGAAAGAGGTAGAAAACAGAGAAAGAGAAAGAAAGCAGAGAAAGAAGCAGAAAGCAGAGGAAGAGACAGAAAGCAGAGAAAGAGAAAGAAAGCAGAGAAAGAGGCAGAAAGCAGAGAAAGAGACAGAAAGCAGAGAAAGCGACAGAAAGCAGAGAAAGAGGCAGAAAGCAGAGAAAGAGACCGAAAGCAGAGAAAGCGACAGAAAACAGAAAAAGAGGCAGAAAGCAGAGAAAGTGCCAGAAAGCAGAGAAAGCGGCAGAAAGCAGAGAAAGAGACAGAAAGCAGAGAAAGCGGCAGAAAGCAGAGAAAGACAGAAAACAGAGAAAGAGGCAGAAAACAGAGAAAGTGTCAGAAAGCAGAGAAAGAGACGCAAAGCAGGGTAAGCGACAGATTGCAGAGAAAGAGACATAGAGCAGAGAAAGTGCCTGAAAGCAGAGAAAGAGAAAGAAAACAGAGAAAGGGGCAGAAAGCAGAGCAATTGCCAGAAAGCAGAGAAAGCGGCAGAAAGCAGAGAAAGTGACAGAAAGCAGAGAAAGACACAGAAAGCAGAGAAAGAGACAAAAAACAGAGAAAGAGGCAGAAAGCAGAGAAAGAGTCAGTAAGCAGAGAAAGAGACAGAAAGCAGGGAAAGCGACAGATTGCAGAGAAAGAGACAGAAAGCAGAGAAAGTGCCTGAAAGCAGAGGAAGAGGAAGAAAGCAAAGAAGGACACAGAAAGCAGAGAAAGAGACAGAAAACACAGAAAGAGACAGAAAAGAGAGCAAGAGGCAGAAAGCAGAGAAGGAGAAAGAAAGCAGAGCAAGAGGTAGAAAGCAGAGAAAGAGACAGAAAGCAGACAAAGTCAGAAAACAGAGAAAGAGACAGAAATGTGGAGAAAGAGACAGAAAGAAGAGATAGCGACAGAAAGCGGAGAAAGAGTCAGAAAGCAGACAAATTCAGAAAACAGAGAAAGAGACAGAAATGTGGAGAAAGAGACAGAAAGAAGAGATAGCGACAGAAAGCGGAGAAAGAGTCAGAAAGCAAAGAAAGAGACAGTAAGCAGAGAAAGTGCCTGAAAGCAGAGAAAGGGACAGTTTGCAGAGAAAAAGACGGAAATCAGGGAAAGTGACAGAAAGCAGAGAAAGTGACAGAAAGCAGAGAACGAGACAGATTGCAGAGAAAGAGACAGAAAGCAGAGATGTGCCAGAAAGCAGAGAAAGAGACAGATTGCCGAGAAAGAGACAGAAAGCAGAGAAAGAGACTGAAAGCAGAGAAAGAGAAAGAAAGCAGAGAAAGTGCCAGAAAGTAGAGAAAGTGCAAGAAAGCGGAGAAAGAGACAGATTGCAGAGAAAGAGACAGAACGCAGAGAAACAGACAGAAAGTAGAGACAGTGACAGATTGCAGAGAAAGAGACAGAAAGCACAGAAAGAGGCAGAAAGCAGAGAAAGTGCCAGAAAGCAGAGAAAGCGGCAGAAAGCAGAGAAAGAGACAGAAAGCAGAGAAAGAGACAGAAAGCAGAGAAAGAGACAGAAAACAGAGAAAGAGGCAGAAAGCAGAGAAAGAGTCAGAAAGCAGAGAAAGAGACAGAAAGCAGGTTCAGCGACATATTGCAGAGAAAGAGACAGAAAGCAGAGAATGTGCCTGAAAGCAGAGAAAGAGAAAGAAAACAGGGAAAGAGGCAGAAAGCAGAGGAAGTGCCAGAAAGCAGAGAAAGCGGCAGAAAGCAGAGAATGAGACAGAAAGCAGAGAAAGACACAGAAAGCAGAGAAAGAGACATTAAACAGAGAAAGAAGCAGAAAGCAGAGAATGATTCAGTAATCAGAGTAAGAGACAGAAAGCAGGGAAAGCGACAGATTGCAGAGAAAGAGACAGAAAGCAGAGAAAGTGCCTGAAAGCAGAGGAAGAGGCAGAAAGCAAAGAAGGACACAGAAAGCAGAGAAAGAGACAGAAAACAGAGAAAGAGATAGAAAACAGAGCAAGAGGCAGAAAGCAGAGAAGGAGAAAGAAAGCAGAGAAAAAGGGAGAAAGCAGAGAAAGAGACAGAAAGCAGCCAAAGTCAGAAAACAGAGAAAGAGACAGAAAGTGGAGAAAGAGACAGAAAGCAGAGAAAGCGACAGAAGGCGGAGAAAGAGTCAGAAAGCAGAGAAAGAGACAGAAAACTGAGAATGTGCCAGAAAGCAGAGAAAGAGACAGTTTGCAGAGAAAGAGACAGAAATCAGGGAAAGAGACAGAAAGCAGAGAAAGTGACAGAAAGCAGAGAACGAGACAGATTGCAGAGAAAGAGACAGAAAGCAGAGATGTGCCAGAAAGCAGAGAAAGAGACAGATTGCAGAGAAAGAGACAGAAAGCAGAGAAAGAGACAGAAAGCAGAGAAAGAGAAAGAAAGCAGAGAAAGTGCCGGAAAGCAGAGAAAGTGCAAGAAAGCAGAGAAAGAGACAGATTGCAGAGAAAGCGCCAGAAAGCAGAGAAAGAGACAGAAAGCAGAGAAATTGCCAGAAAGCAGAGAAAGAGACAGATTGCATAGAAAGAAACAGAACGCAGAAAAAGAGACAGAAAGCAGAGAAAGTGCCAGAAAGCAGAGAAAGAGACAGATTGCAGAGAATGTGACAGAAAGCAGAGAAAGAGACAGAAAGCCGAGAAAGTGACAGAAAGCAGAGAAAGAGACAGATTGCATAGAAAGAAACAGAACGCAGAAAAAGAGACAGAAAGCAGAGAAAGAAAGCAGAGAAAGAAGCAGAAAGCAGAGGAAGAGACAGAAAGCAGAGAAAGAGAAAGAAAGCAGAGAAAGAGGCAGAAAGCAGAGAAAGGGATAGAAAGCAGAGAAAGCGACAGAAAGCAGAGAAAGAGACAGAAAGCAGAGAAAGCGACAGAAAACAGAGAAAGAGGCAGAAAGCGGAGAAAGTTCCAGAAAGCAGAGAAAGCGGCAGAAAGCAGAGAAAGAGACAGAAAGCAGAGAAAGACACAGAAAGCAGAGAAAGAGACAGAAAACAGAGAAAGAGGCAGAAAGCAGAGAAAGAGTCAGAAAGCAGAGAAAGAGACAGAAAGCAGGGTAAGCGACAGATTGCAGAGAAAGAGACAGAGAGCAGAGAAAGTGCCTGAAAGGAGAGAAAGAGAAAGAAAACAGAGAAAGAGGCAGAAAGCAGAGAAATTGCCAGAAAGCAGAGAAAGCGGCAGAAAGCAGAGAAAGTGACAGAAAGCAGAGAAAGACACAGAAAGCAGAGAAAGAGACAGAAAACAGAGAAAGAGACAGAAAGCAGAGAAAGTGCCAGAAAGCAGAGAAAGAGACAGTTTGCAGAGAAAGAGACAGAAATCAGGGAAAGAGACAGATTGCAGAGAAAGTGACAGAAAGCAGAGAACGAGACAGATTGCAGAGAAAGACACAGAAAGCAGAGAAAGAGACTGAAAGCAGAGAAAGCGACAGAAAACAGAGAAAGAGGCAGAAAGCAGAGAAAGTGCCAGAAAGCACAGAAAGCAGAGAAAGAGACAGAAAACAGAGAAAGAGGCAGAACGCAGAGAAAGAGTCAGAAAGCAGAGAAAGAGACAGAAAGCAGGGAAAGCGACAGATTGCAGAGAAAGAGAGAGAAAGCAGAGAAAGTGCCTGAAAGCAGAAGAAGAGGCAGAAAGCAGAGAAAGTGCCAGAAAGCACAGAAAGCAGAGAAAGAGACAGAAAACAGAGAAAGAGGTAGAAAACAGAGAAAGAGAAAGAAAGCAGAGAAAGAAGCAGAAAGCAGAGGAAGAGACAGAAAGCAGAGAAAGAGAAAGAAAGCAGAGAAAGAGGCAGAAAGCAGAGAAAGAGACAGAAAGCAGAGAAAGCGACAGAAAGCAGAGAAAGAGGCAGAAAGCAGAGAAAGAGACCGAAAGCAGAGAAAGCGACAGAAAACAGAAAAAGAGGCAGAAAGCAGAGAAAGTGCCAGAAAGCAGAGAAAGCGGCAGAAAGCAGAGAAAGAGACAGAAAGCAGAGAAAGCGGCAGAAATCAGAGAAAGACAGAAAACAGAGAAAGAGGCAGAAAACAGAGAAAGTGTCAGAAAGCAGAGAAAGAGACGCAAAGCAGGGTAAGCGACAGATTGCAGAGAAAGAGACATAGAGCAGAGAAAGTGCCTGAAAGCAGAGAAAGAGAAAGAAAACAGAGAAAGGGGCAGAAAGCAGAGCAATTGCCAGAAAGCAGAGAAAGCGGCAGAAAGCAGAGAAAGTGACACAAAGCAGAGAAAGACACAGAAAGCAGAGAAAGAGACAAAAAACAGAGAAAGAGGCAGAAAGCAGAGAAAGAGTCAGTAAGCAGAGAAAGAGACAGAAAGCAGGGAAAGCGACAGATTGCAGAGAAAGAGACAGAAAGCAGAGAAAGCGCCTGAAAGCAGAGGAAGAGGAAGAAAGCAAAGAAGGACACAGAAAGCAGAGAAAGAGACAGAAAACACAGAAAGAGACAGAAAAGAGAGCAAGAGGCAGAAAGCAGAGAAGGAGAAAGAAAGCAGAGCAAGAGGTAGAAAGCAGAGAAAGAGACAGAAAGCAGACAAAGTCAGAAAACAGAGAAAGAGACAGAAATGTGGAGAAAGAGACAGAAAGAAGAGATAGCGACAGAAAGCGGAGAAAGAGTCAGAAAGCAGACAAATTCAGAAAACAGAGAAAGAGACAGAAATGTGGAGAAAGAGACAGAAAGAAGAGATAGCGACAGAAAGCGGAGAAAGAGTCAGAAAGCAAAGAAAGAGACAGTAAGCAGAGAAAGTGCCTGAAAGCAGAGAAAGGGACAGTTTGCAGAGAAAAAGACGGAAATCAGGGAAAGTGACAGAAAGCAGAGAAAGTGACAGAAAGCAGAGAACGAGACAGATTGCAGAGAAAGAGACAGAAAGCAGAGATGTGCCAGAAAGCAGAGAAAGAGACAGATTGCCGAGAAAGAGACAGAAAGCAGAGAAAGAGACTGAAAGCAGAGAAAGAGAAAGAAAGCAGAGAAAGTGCCAGAAAGTAGAGAAAGTGCAAGAAAGCGGAGAAAGAGACAGATTGCAGAGAAAGAGACAGAACGCAGAGAAACAGACAGAAAGTAGAGACAGTGACAGATTGCAGAGAAAGAGACAGAAAGCACAGAAAGAGGCAGAAAGCAGAGAAAGTGCCAGAAAGCAGAGAAAGCGGCAGAAAGCAGAGAAAGAGACAGAAAGCAGAGAAAGAGACAGAAAACAGAGAAAGAGGCAGAAAGCAGAGAAAGAGTCAGAAAGCAGAGAAAGAGACAGAAAGCAGGTTCAGCGACATATTGCAGAGAAAGAGACAGAAAGCAGAGAATGTGCCTGAAAGCAGAGAAAGAGAAAGAAAACAGGGAAAGAGGCAGAAAGCAGAGGAAGTGCCAGAAAGCAGAGAAAGCGGCAGAAAGCAGAGAATGAGACAGAAAGCAGAGAAAGACACAGAAAGCAGAGAAAGAGACATTAAACAGAGAAAGAAGCAGAAAGCAGAGAATGATTCAGTAAGGAGAGTAAGAGACAGAAAGCAGGGAAAGCGACAGATTGCAGAGAAAGAGACAGAAAGCAGAGATGTGCCAGAAAGCAGAGAAAGAGACAGATTGCCGAGAATGAGACAGAAAGCAGAGAAAGAGACTGAAAGCAGAGAAAGAGAAAGAAAGCAGAGAAAGTGCCAGAAAGTAGAGAAAGTGCAAGAAAGCGGAGAAAGAGACAGATTGCAGAGAAAGAGACAGAACGCAGAGAAACAGACAGAAAGTAGAGACAGTGACAGATTGCAGAGAAAGAGACAGAAAGCACAGAAAGAGGCAGAAAGCAGAGAAAGTGCCAGAAAGCAGAGAAAGCGGCAGAAAGCAGAGAAAGAGACAGAAAGCAGAGAAAGAGACAGAAAACAGAGAAAGAGGCAGAAAGCAGAGAAAGAGTCAGAAAGCAGAGAAAGAGACAGAAAGCAGGTTCAGCGACATATTGCAGAGAAAGAGACAGAAAGCAGAGAATGTGCCTGAAAGCAGAGAAAGAGAAAGAAAACAGGGAAAGAGGCAGAAAGCAGAGGAAGTGCCAGAAAGCAGAGAAAGCGGCAGAAAGCAGAGAATGAGACAGAAAGCAGAGAAAGACACAGAAAGCAGAGAAAGAGACATTAAACAGAGAAAGAAGCAGAAAGCAGAGAATGATTCAGTAAGCAGAGTAAGAGACAGAAAGCAGGGAAAGCGACAGATTGCAGAGAAAGAGACAGAAAGCAGAGAAAGTGCCTGAAAGCAGAGGAAGAGGCAGAAAGCAAAGAAGGACACAGAAAGCAGAGAAAGAGACAGAAAACAGAGAAAGAGATAGAAAACAGAGCAAGAGGCAGAAAGCAGAGAAGGAGAAAGAAAGCAGAGAAAAAGGGAGAAAGCAGAGAAAGAGACAGAAAGCAGCCAAAGTCAGAAAACAGAGAAAGAGACAGAAAGTGGAGAAAGAGACAGAAAGCAGAGAAAGCGACAGAAGGCGGAGAAAGAGTCAGAAAGCAGAGAAAGAGACAGAAAACTGAGAATGTGCCAGAAAGCAGAGAAAGAGACAGTTTGCAGAGAAAGAGACAGAAATCAGGGAAAGAGACAGAAAGCAGAGAAAGTGACAGAAAGCAGAGAACGAGACAGATTGCAGAGAAAGAGACAGAAAGCAGAGATGTGCCAGAAAGCAGAGAAAGAGACAGATTGCAGAGAAAGAGACAGAAAGCAGAGAAAGAGACAGAAAGCAGAGAAAGAGAAAGAAAGCAGAGAAAGTGCCGGAAAGCAGAGAAAGTGCAAGAAAGCAGAGAAAGAGACAGATTGCAGAGAAAGCGCCAGAAAGCAGAGAAAGAGACAGAAAGCAGAGAAATTGCCAGAAAGCAGAGAAAGAGACAGATTGCATAGAAAGAAACAGAAAGCAGAAAAAGAGACAGAAAGCAGAGAAAGTGCCAGAAAGCAGAGAAAGAGACAGATTGCAGAGAATGTGACAGAAAGCAGAGAAAGAGACAGAAAGCCGAGAAAGTGACAGAAAGCAGAGAATGAGTCCGAAAGCAGAGAAAGCGCCAGAAAGCAGAGAAAGAGACAGAAAGCAGTGAAAGTGACAGAAAGCAGAGAACGCAACAGAAAGCAGAGAAAGACATGGAAAGCAGAGAAAGCGACAGAAAGCAGAGAAAGAGGCAGACAGCAGAGAAAGAGACTGAAAGCAGAGAAAGCGACAGAAAACAGAGAAAGAGGCAGAAAGCAGAGAATGTGCCAGAAAGCAGAGAAAGAGACAGATTGCATAGAAAGAGACAGAAAGCAGAAAAAGAGACAAAAAGCAGAGAAAGTGCCAGTAAGCAGAGAAGGAGACAGATTGCAGAGAAAGAGACAGAAAGCAGAGAAAGAGACAGAAAGCCGAGAAAGTGACAGAAAGCAGAGAATGAGTCAGTAAGCAGAGAAAGCGACAGAAAACAGAGAAAGCGGAAGAAAGCAGAGAAAGAGACAGAAAGCAGAGAAAGTGCCAGAAAGCAGAGAAAGAGACAGAAAACAGAGAAAAAGGCAGAAAGCAGAGAAAGCGTCAGAAAGCAGAGAAAGAGACACAAAACAGGGAAAGCGACAGATTGCATAGAAAGAGACAGAAAGCAGAAAAAGAGACAGAAAGCTGAGAATGTGCCAGAAAGCAGAGAAAGAGACAGTTTGAAGAGAAAGAGACAGAAATCAGGGAAAGAGACAGAAAGCAGAGAAAGTGACAGAAAGCAGAGAACGAGACAGATTGCAGAGAAACAGACAGAAAGCAGAGCTGTGCCAGAAAGCAGAGAAAGAGACAGATTGCAGAGAAAGAGACAGAAAGCAGAGAAAGAGACAGAAAGCAGAGAAAAAGAAAGAAAGCAGAGAAATTGCCAGAAAGTAGAGAAAGTGCAAGAAAGCAGAGAAAGAGACAGATTGCAGAGAAAGAGACAGAAAGCAGAGAAAGAGACAGAAAGCAGAGAAAGTGACAGATTGCAGAGAAAGAGACAGAAAGCAGAGAAAGAGACAGAAAGCAGAGAAAGTGCCAGAAAGCAGAGAAAGAGACAGAAAGCAGAGAAATTGCCAGAAAGCAGAGAAAGAGACAGATTGCATAGAAAGAGACAGAAGGCAGAAAAAGAGACAGAAAGCAGAGAAAGTGCCAGAAAGCAGAGAAAGAGACAGATTGCAGAGAAAGTGACAGAAAGCAGAGAAAGAGACAGAAAGCCGAGAAAGTGACAGAAAGCAGAGAATGCGTCCGAAAGCAGAGAAAGTGCCAGAAAGCAGAGATAGAGACAGAAATCAGGGAAAGAGACAGATTGCAGAGAAAGAGACAGAAAGCAGAGATGTGCCAGAAAGCAGTGAAAGAGACAGATTGCAGAGAAAGAGACAGAAAGCAGAAAAAGAGACAGAAAGCTGAGAATGTGCCAGAAAGCAGAGAAAGAGACAGTTTGAAGAGAAAGAGACAGAAATCAGGGAAAGAGACAGAAAGCAGAGAAAGTGACAGAAAGCAGAGAACGAGACAGATTGCAGAGAAAGAGACAGAAAGCACAGCTGTGCCAGAAAGCAGAGAAAGAGACAGATTGCAGAGAAAGAGAAAGAAAGCAGAGAAAGAGACAGAAAGCAGAGAAAGAGAAAGAAAGCAGAGAAAGTGCCAGAAAGTAGAGAAAGTGCAAGAAAGCAGAGAAAGTGACAGATTGCGGAGAAAGAGACAGGAAGCAGAGAAAGAGACAGAAAGCCGAGAAAGTGACAGAAAGCAGAGAATGGGTCCGAAAGCAGAGGAGGTGCCAGAAAGCAGAGAAAGAGACAGATTGCAGAGAAAGTGACAGAAAGCAGAGAAAGAGACAGAAAGCCGAGAAAGTGACAGAAAGCAGAGAATGAGTCCGAAAGCAGAGCAAGTGCCAGAAAGCAGAGAAAGAGACAGAAGTCAGGGAAAGAGACAGAAAGCAGAGAAAGTGACAGAAAGCAGAGAACGAGGCAGATTGCAGAGAAAGAGACAGAAAGCAGAGATGTGCCAGAAAGCAGAGAAAGAGACAGATTGCAGAGAAAGAGACAGAAAGCAGGGAAAGAGACAGAAAGCAGAGAAAGAGAAAGAAAGCAAAGGAAGTGCCAGAAAGTAGAGAAAGTGCAAGAAAGCAGAGAAAGTGACAGATTGCAGAGAAGGAGACAGAAAGCAGAGAAAGACACAGAAAGCAGAGAAAGTGCCAGAAAGCAGAGAAAGAGACAGTTTGCAGAGAAAGAGACAGAAATCAGGGAAAGAGACAGATTGCAGAGAAAGTGACAGAAAGCAGAGAACGAGACAGGAAGCTGAGAATGTGCCAGAAAGCAGAGAAAGAGACAGTTTGCAGAGAAAGAGACAGAAATCAGGGAAAGAGACAGAAAGCAGAGAGCGAGACAGATTGCAGAGAAAGAGACAGAAAGCAGAGATGTGCCAGAAAGCAGAGAAAGAGACAGATTGCAGAGAAAGAGACAGAAAGCAGAGAAAGAGACAGTAAGCAGAGAAAGAGAAAGAAAGCAGAGAAATTGCCAGAAAGTAGAGAAAGTGCAAGAAAGCAGAGAAAGAGACAGATTGCAGAGAAAGAGACAGAAAGCAGAGAAAGAGACAGAAAGCAGAGAAAGTGACAGATTGCAGAGAAAGAGACAGAAAGCAGAGAAAGAGACAGAAAGCAGAGAAAGTGCCAGAAAGCAGAGAAAGAGACAGAAAGCAGAGAAATTGCCTGAAAGCAGAGAAAGAGACAGATTGCATAGAAAGAGACAGAAAGCAGAAAAAGAGACAGAAAGCAGAGAAAGTGCCAGAAAGCAGAGAAAGAGACAGATTGCAGAGAAAGTGACAGAAAGCAGAGAAAGAGACAGAAAGCCGAGAAAGTGCCAGAAAGCAGAGAATGAGTCCGAAAGCAGAGAAAGTGCCAGAAAGCAGAGAAAGAGACAGAAATCAGGGAAAGAGACAGATTGCAGAGAAAGGGACAGAAAGCAGAGATGTGCCAGAAAGCAGTGAAAGAGACAGATTGCAGAGAAAGAGACAGAAAGCAAAAAAAGAGACAGAAAGCAGAGAATGTGCCAGAAAGCAGATAAAGAGACAGTTTGCAGAGAAAGAGACAGAAATCAGGGAAAGAGACAGAAAGCAGAGAAAGTGACAGAAAGCAGAGAACGAGACAGATTGCAGAGAAAGAGACAGAAAGCAGAGCTGTGCCAGAAAGCAGAGAAAGAGACAGATTGCAGAGAAAGAGACAGAAAGCAGAGAAAGAGACAGAAAGCAGAGAAAGAGAAAGAAAGCAGAGAAAGTGCCAGAAAGTAGAGAAAGTGCAAGAAAGCAGAGAAAGAGACAGATTGCAGAGAAAGAGACAGAAAGCAGAGTAAGAGACAGAAAGCAGAGAAAGTGACAGATTGCGGAGAAAGAGACAGGAAGCAGAGAAAGAGACGGAAAGCCGAGAAAGTGACAGAAAGCAGAGAATGAGTCCGAAAGCAGAGAAAGAGACAGATTGCAGAGAAAGAGACAGAAAGCAGAGAAAGAGACAGTTTGCAGAGAAAGAGACAGAAATCAGGGAAAGTGACAGAAAGCAGAGAACGAGACAGATTGCAGAGAAAGAGACAGAAAGCAGAGATGTGCCAGAAAGCAGAGAAAGAGACAGATTGCAGAGAAAGAGACAGAAAGCAGAGAAAGAGACAGAAAGCAGAGAAAGAGAAAGAAAGCAGAGAAAGTGCCGGAAAGTAGAGAAAGTGCAAGAAAGCAGAGAAAGAGCAGATTGCAGAGAAAGTGCCAGAAAGCAGAGAAAGAGACAGAAAGCAGAGAAATTGCCAGAAAGCAGAGAAAGAGACAGATTGCATAGAAAGAAACAGAAAGCAGAAAAAGAGACAGAAAGCAGAGAAAGTGCCAGAAAGCAGAGAAAGAGACAGATTGCAGAGAAAGAGACAGAAAGCAGAGAAAGAGACAGAAAGCCGAGAAAGTGACAGAAAGCAGAGAACGCGACAGAAAGCAGAGAAAGACATGGAAAGCAGAGAAAGCGACAGAAAGCAGAGAAAGAGGCAGAAAGCAGAGAAAGAGACTGAAAGCAGAGAAAACGACAGAAAACAGAGAAAGAGGCAGAAAGCAGAGAATGTGCCAGAAAGCAGAGAAAGAGACAGATTGCATAGAAAGAGACAGAAAGCAGAAAAAGAGACAGAAAGCAGAGAAAGTGCCAGTAAGCAGAGAAGGAGACAGATTGCAGAGAAAGAGACAGAAAGCAGAGAAAGAGACAGAAAGCCGAGAAAGTGACAGAAAGCAGAGAATGAGACAGAAAGCAGAGAAAGTGAAAGAAAGCAGAGAAAGAGACAGAAAACAGAGAAAAAGGCAGAAAGCAGAGAAAGCGTCAGAAAGCAGAGAAAGAGACAGAAAACAGGGAAAGCGACAGATTGCATAGAAAGAGACAGAAAGCAGAAAAAGAGACAGAAAGCTGAGAATGTGCCAGAAAGCAGAGAAAGAGACAGTTTGAGGAGAAAGAGACAGAAATCAGGGAAAGAGACAGAAAGCAGAGAAAGTGACAGAAAGCAGAGAACGAGACAGATTGCAGAGAATGAGACAGAAAGCAGAGATATGCCAGAAAGCAGAGAAAGAGACAGATTGCAGAGAAAGAGACAGAAAGCAGAGAAAGAGACAGAAAGCAGAGAAAGAGAAAGAAAGCAGAGAAATTGCCTGAAAGTAGAGAAAGTGCAAGAAAGCAGAGAAAGAGACAAATTGCCGAGAAAGAGACAGAAAGCAGAGAAAGTGACAGATTGCAGAGAAAGAGACAGAAAGCAGAGAAAGAGACAGAAAGCAGAGAAAGTGCCAGAAAGCAGAGAAAGAGACAGAAAGCAGAGAAATTGCCAGAAAGCAGAGAAAGAGACAGATTGCATAGAAAGAGACAGAAAGCAGAAAAAGAGACAGAAAGCAGAGAAAGTGCCAGAAAGCAGAGAAAGAGACAGATTGCAGAGAAAGTGACAGAAAGCAGAGAAAGAGACAGAAAGCCGAGAAAGTGACAGAAAGCAGAGAATGCGTCCGAAAGCAGAGAAAGTGCCAGAAAGCAGAGAAAGAGACAGAAATCAGGGAAAGAGACAGATTGCAGAGAAAGAGACAGAAAGCAGAGATGTGCCAGAAAGCAGTGAAAGAGACAGATTGCAGAGAAAGAGACAGAAAGCAGAGAAAGAGACAGAAAGCAGAGAAAGAGACAGAAAGCAGAGAAAGTGACAGATTGCAGAGAAAGAGACAGAAAGCAGAGAAAGAGACAGAAAGCAGAGAAAGTGCCAGAAAGCAGAGAAAGAGACAGAAAGCAGAGAAATTGCCAGAAAGCAGAGAAAGAGACAGATTGCATAGAAAGAGACAGAAAGCAGAAAAAGAGACAGAAAGCAGAGAAAGTGCCAGAAAGCAGAGAAAGAGACAGAAAGCTGAGAAAGGGACAGAAAGCAGAGAATGCGTCCGAAAGCAGAGAAAGTGCCAGAAAGCAGAGAAAGAGACAGAAATCAGGGAAAGAGACAGATTGCAGAGAAAGAGACAGAAAGCAGAGATGTGCCAGAAAGCAGTGAAAGAGACAGATTGCAGAGAAAGAGACAGAAAGCAGAAAAAGAGACAGAAAGCTGAGAATGTGCCAGAAAGCAGAGAAAGAGACAGTTTGAAGAGAAAGAGACAGAAATCAGGGAAAGAGACAGAAAGCAGAGAAAGTGACAGAAAGCAGAGAACGAGACAGATTGCAGAGAAAGAGACAGAAAGCAGAGCTGTGCCAGAAAGCAGAGAAAGAGACAGATTGCAGAGAAAGAGACAGAAAGCAGAGAAAGAGACAGAAAGCAGAGAAAGAGAAAGAAAGCAGAGAAAGTGCAAGAAATTAGAGAAAGTGCAAGAAAGCAGAGAAAGAGACAGATTGCAGAGAAAGAGACAGAAAGCAGAGTAAGAGACAGAAAGCAGAGAAAGTGACAGATTGTGGAGAAAGAGACAGGAAGCAGAGAAAGAGACAGAAAGCCGAGAAAGTGACAGAAAGCAGAGAATGAGTCCGAAAGCAGAGAAAGTGCCAGAAAGCAGAGAAAGAGACAGATTGCAGAGAAAGTGACAGAAAGCAGAGAAAGAGACAGAAAGCCGAGAAAGTGACAGAAAGCAGAGAATGAGTCCGAAAGCAGAGCAAGTGCCAGAAAGCAGAGAAAGAGACAGAAATCAGGGAAAGAGACAGAAAGCAGAGAAAGTGACAGAAAGCAGAGAACGAGGCAGATTGCAGAGAAAGAGACAGAAAGCAGAGATGTGCCAGAAAGCAGAGAAAGAGACAGATTGCAGAGAAAGAGACAGAAAGCAGAGAAAGAGACAGAAAGCAGAGAAAGAGAAAGAAAGCAAAGAAAGTGCCAGAAAGTAGAGAAAGTGCAAGAAAGCAGAGAAAGTGACAGATTGCAGAGAAAGAGACAGAAAGCAGAGAAAGACACAGAAAGCAGAGAAAGTGCCAGAAAGCAGAGAAAGAGACAGAAAACAGAGAAAAAGGCAGAAAGCAAAGAAAGCGTCAGAAAGCAGAGAAAGAGACAGAAAGCAGGGAAAGCGACAGATTGCATAGAAAGAGACAGAAAGCAGAAAAAGAGACAGGAAGCTGAGAGTGTGCCAGAAAGCAGAGAAAGAGACAGTTTGCAGAGAAAGAGACAGAAATCAGGGAAAGAGACAGAAAGCAGAGAGCGAGACAGATTGCAGAGAAAGAGACAGAAAGCAGAGATGTGCCAGAAAGCAGAGAAAGAGACAGATTGCAGAGAAAGAGACAGAAAGCAGAGAAAGAGACAGAAAGCAGAGAAAGAGAAAGAAAGCAGAGAAATTGCCAGAAAGTAGAGAAAGTGCAAGAAAGCAGAGAAAGAGACAGATTGCAGAGAAAGAGACAGAAAGCAGAGAAAGAGACAGAAAGCAGAGAAAGTGACAGATTGCAGAGAAAGAGACAGAAAGCAGAGAAAGAGACAGAAAGCAGAGAAAGTGCCAGAAAGCAGAGAAAGGGACAGAAAGCAGAGAAATTGCCAGAAAGCAGAGAAAGAGACAGATTGCATAGAAAGAGACAGAAAGCAGAAAAAGAGACAGAAAGCAGAGAAAGAGACAGATTGCAGAGAAAGTGACAGAAAGCAGAGAAAGAGACAGAAAGCCGAGAAAGTGCCAGAAAGCAGAGAATGAGTCCGAAAGCAGAGAAAGTGCCAGAAAGCAGAGAAAGAGACAGAAATCAGGGAAAGAGACAGATTACAGAGAAAGAGACAGAAAGCAGAGATGTGCCAGAAAGCAGTGAAAGAGACAGATTGCATAGAAAGAGACAGAAAGCAGAAAAAGAGATAGAAAGCTGAGAATGTGCCAGAAAGCAGGGAAAGAGACAGTTTGAAGAGAAAGAGACAGAAATCTGGGAAAGAGACAGAAAGCAGAGAAAGTGACAGAAAGCAGAGAACGAGACAGATTGCAGAGAAAGAGACAGAAAGCAGAGCTGTGCCAGAAAGCAGAGAAAGAGACAGATTGCGGAGAAAGAGACAGAAAGCAGAGAAAGAGACAGAAAGCAGAGAAAGAGAAAGAAAGCAGAGAAAGTGCCAGAAAGTAGAGAAAGTGCAAGAAAGCAGAGAAAGAGACAGATTGCAGAGAAAGAGATTGAAAGCAGAGTAAGAGACAGAAAGCAGAGAATGTGACAGATTGCGGAGAAAGAGACAGGAAGCAGAGAAAGAGACAGAAAGCCGAGAAAGTGACAGAAAGCAGAGAATGAGTCCGAAAGCAGAGAAAGTGCCAGAAAGCAGAGAAAGAGACAGATTGCAGAGAAAGTGACAGAAAGCAGAGAAAGAGACAGAAAGCCGAGAAAGTGACAGAAAGCAGAGAATGAGTCCGAAAGCAGAGAAAGTGCCAGAAAGCAGAGAAAGAGACAGAAATCAGGGAAAGAGACAGAAAGCAGAGAAAGTGACAGAAAGCAGAGAACGAGGCAGATTGCAGAGAAAGAGACAGAAAGCAGAGATGTGCCAGAAAGCAGAGAAAGAGACAGATTGCAGAGAAAGAGACAGAAAGCAGAGAAAGTGACAGAAAGCAGAGAAAGAGAAAGAAAGCAGAGAAAGTGCCAGAAAGTAGAGAAAGTGCCAGAAAGCAGAGAAAGTGACAGATTGCAGAGAAAGAGACAGAAAGCAGAGAAAGACACAGAAAGCAGAGAAAGTGCCAGAAAGCAGAGAAAGAGACAGAAAGCAGTGAAATTGCCAGAAAGCAGAGAAAGAGACAGATTGCATAGAAAGAGACAGAAAGCAGAATAAGAGACAGAAAGCAGAGAAAGTGCCAGAAAGCCGAGAAAGAGACAGATTGCAGAGAAAGTGACAGAAAGCAGAGAAAGAGACAGAAAGCCGAGAAAGTGACAGAAAGCAGAGAATGAGCCCGAAAGCAGAGAAAGTGCCAGAAAGCAGAGAAAGAGATAGAAAGCAGTGAAAGAGACAGAAAGCAGAGAACGCGACAGAAAGCAGAGAAAGAGACAGAAAGCAGAGAAAGCGACAGAAAGCAGAGAAAGAGGCAGAAAGCAGAGAAAGAGACTGAAAGCAGAGAAAGCGACAGAAAACAGAGAAAGAGGCAGAAAGCAGAGAATGTGCCAGAAAGCAGAGAAAGAGACAGATTGCATAGAAAGAGACAGAAAGCAGAAAAAGAGACAGAAAGCAGAGAAAGTGCCAGAAAGCAGAGAAAGAGACAGATTGCAGAGAAAGTGACAGAAAGCAGAGAAAGAGACAGAAAGCCGAGAAAGTGACAGAAAGCAGAGAATGAGCCCGAAAGCAGAGAAAGAGACAGAAAGCAGAGAAAGAGAAAGAAAGCAGAGAAAGTGCAGAAAGTAGAGAAAGTGCAAGAAAGCAGTGAAAGAGGTAGATTGCAGAGAAAGAGACAGAAAGCAGAGAAAGAGACAGAGAGCAGAGAAAGTGACAGATTGCAGAGAAAGAGACAGAAAGCAGAGAAAGACACAGAAAGCAGAGAAAGTGCCAGAAAACAGAGAAAGAGACAGAAAGCAGAGAAATTGCCAGAAAGCAGAGAAAGAGACAGATTGCATAGAAAGAGACAGAAAGCAGAAAAAGAGACAGAAAGCAGAGAAAGTACCAGAATGCAGAGAAAGAGACAGATAGCAGAGAAAGTGACAGAAAGCAGAGAAAGAGACCAAAAGCCGAGAAAGTGACAGAAAGCTGAGAATGATCCCGATAGCAGAGAAAGAGACAGAAACCAGAGAAAGAGAAAGAAAGCAGTGATAGAGACAGAAAGCAGAGAACGCGACAGAAAGCAGAGAAAGAGACAGAAAGCAGAGAAAGCGACAGAAAGCAGAGAAAGTGGCAGAAAGCGGAGAAAGAGACTGAAAGCAGAGAAAGCGACAGAAAACAGAGAAAGAGGCAGAAAGCAGAGAATGTGACAGAAAGCAGAGAAAGAGACAGATTGCATAGAAAGAGACAGAAAGCAGAAAAAGAGACAGAAAGCAGAGAAAGTGCCAGAAAGCAGAGAAAGAGACAGATTGCAGAGAAAGTGACAGAAAGCAGAGAAAGAGACAGAAAGCCGAGAAAGTGACAGAAAGCAGAGAATGAGCCCGAAAGCAGAGAAAGTGCCAGAAAGCAGAGAAAGAGATAGAAAGCAGTGAAAGAGACAGAAAGCAGAGAACGCGACAGAAAGCAGAGAAAGAGACAGAAAGCAGAGAAAGCGACAGAAAGCAGAGCAAGAGGCAGAAAGCAGAGAAAGAGACTGAAAGCAGAGAAAGCGACAGAAAACAGAGAAAGAGGCAGAAAGCAGAGAATGTGCCAGAAAGCAGAGAAAGAGACAGATTGCATAGAAAGAGACAGAAAGCAGAAAAAGAGACAGAAAGCAGAGAAAGTGCCAGAAAGCAGAAAAAGAGTCAGAAAGCCGAGAAAGTGACAGAAAGCAGAGAATGAGTCCGAAAGCAGAGAAAGCGACAGAAAACAGAGAAAGCGGCAGAAAGCAGAGAAAGAGACAGAAAGCAGAGAAAGACACAGAAAGCAGAGAAAGAGACAGAAAACAGAGAAAGAGGCAGAAAGCAGAGAAAGAGTCAGAAAGCAGAGAAAGAGACAGAACGCAGGGAAAGCGACAGATTGCACAGAAAGAGACAGAAAGCAGAGAACGAGGCAGATTGCAGAGAAAGAGACAGAAAGCAGAGATGTGCCAGAAAGCAGAGAAAGAGACAGATTGCAGAGAAAGAGACAGAAAGCAGAGAAAGAGACAGAAAGCAGAGAAAGAGAAAGAAAGCAGAGAAAGTGCCAGAAAGTAGAGAAAGTGCAAGAAAGCAGAGAAAGAGGTAGATTGCAGAGAAAGAGACAGAAAGCAGAGAAAGAGACAGAAAGCAGAGAAAGACACAGAAAGCAGAGAAAGTGCCAGAAAGCAGAGTAAGAGACAGAAAGCAGAGAAATTGCCAGAAAGCAGAGAAAGAGACAGATTGCATAGAAAGAGACAGAAAGCAGAAAAGGAGACAGAAAGCAGAGAAAGTACCAGAAAGCAGAGAAGGAAACAGATTGCAGAGAAAGTGACAGAAAGCAGAGAAAGAGACCGAAAGCCGAGAAAGTGACAGAAAGCAGAGATTGATCCCGATAGCAGAGAAAGTGCCAGAAACCAGAGAAAGAGAAAGAAAGCAGTGAAAGAGACAGAAAGCAGAGAACGCGACAGAAAGCAGAGAAAGAGACAGAAAGCAGAGAAAGCGACAGAAAGCAGAGAAAGTGGCAGAAAGCAGAGAAAGAGACTGAAAGCAGAGAAAGCGACAGAAAACAGAGAAAGAGGCAGAAAGCAGAGAATGTGCCAGAAAGCAGAGAAAGAGACAGATTGCATAGAAAGAGACAGAAAGCAGAAAAAGAGACAGAAAGCAGAGAAAGTGCCAGAAAGCAGAGAAAGAGACAGAAAGCCGAGAAAGTGACAGAAAACAGAGAAAGCGGCAGAAAACAGAGAAAGAGACAGAAAGCAGAGAAAGACACAGAAAGCAGAGAAAGAGACAGAAAACAGAGAAAGAGGCAGAAAGCAGAGAAAGAGTCAGAAAGCAGAGAAAGAGACAGAAAGCAGGGAAAGCGACAGATTGCACAGAAAGAGACAGAAAGCAGAAAAAGAGACAGAAAGCAGTGAAAGTGCCAGAAAGCAGAGAAAGAGACTGAAAGCCGAGAATGTGAGGGAAAGGTGAGAATGAGTCCGAAAGCAGAGAAAGTGCCAGAAAGCAGAGAAAGAGACAGAAAGCAGAGAACGCGTCAGAAAGCAGAGAAAGACATGGAAAGCAGAGAAAGCGACAGAAAGCAGAGAAAGAGGCAGAAAGCAGAGAAAGAGACTGAAAGCAGAGAAAGTGCAAGAAAGCAGAGAAAGGGACAGATTGCAGGGAAAGAGACAGCAAGCAGAGAAAGAGACAGAAAGCAGAGAAAGTGACAGATTGCAGAGAAAGAGACAGAAAGCAGAGAAAGAGACAGAAAGCAGAGAATGTGCCAGAAAGCAGAGAAAGAGACAGATTGCAGAGAAAGAGACAGTAAGCAGAGAAAGAGACAGAAAGCAGAGAAAGAGAAAGAAAGCAGAGAAATTGCCAGAAAGTAGAGAAAGTGCAAGAAAGCAGAGAAAGAGACAGATTGCAGAGAAAGAGACAGAAAGCAGAGAAAGAGACAGAAAGCAGAGAAAGTGTCAGATTGCAGAGAAAGAGACAGAAAGCAGAGAAAGAGACAGAAAGCAGAGAAAGTGCCAGAAAGCAGAGAAAGAGACAGAAAGCAGAGAAATTGCCAGAAAGCAGAGAAAGAGACAGATTGCATAGAAAGAGACAGAAAGCAGAAAAAGAGACGGAAAGCAGAGAAAGTGCCAGAAAGCAGAGAAAGAGACAGATTGCAGAGAAAGTGACAGAAAGCAGAGAAAGAGACAGAAAGCCGAGAAAATGCCAGAAAGCAGAGAATGATTCCGAAAGCAGAGAAAGTGCCAGAAAGCAGAGAAAGAGACAGAAATCAGGGAAAGAGACAGATTGCAGAGAAAGAGACAGAAAGCAGAGATGTGCCAGAAAGCAGTGAAAGAGAATGATTGCAGAGAAAGAGACAGAAAGCAGAAAAAGAGACAGAAAGCTGAGAATGTGCCAGAAAGCAGATAAAGAGACAGTTTGAAGAGAAAGAGACAGAAATCAGGGAAAGAGACAGAAAGCAGAGAAAGTGACAGAAAGCAGAGAACGAGACAGATTGCTGAGAAAGAGACAGAAAGCAGAGCTGTGCCAGAAAGCAGAGAAAGAGACAGATTGCAGAGAAAGAGACAGAAAGCAGAGAAAGAGACAGAAAGCAGAGAAAGAGAAAGAAAGCAGAGAAAGTGCCAGAAAGTAGAGAAAGTGCAAGAAAGCAGAGAAAGTGACAGATTGCAGAGAAAGAGACAGAAAGCAGAGTAAGAGACAGAAAGCCGAGAAAGTGACAGAAAGCAGAGAATGAGTCCGAAAGCAGAGAAAGTGCCAGAAAGCAGAGAAAGAGACAGATTGCAGAGAAAGTGACAGAAAGCAGAGAAAGAGACAGAAAGCCGAGAAAGTGACAGAAAGCAGAGAATGAGTCCGAAAGCAGAGAAAGTGCCAGAAAGCAGAGAAAGAGACAGAAATCAGGGAAAGAGACAGAACGCAGAGTAAGTGACAGAAAGCAGAGAACGAGGCAGATTGCAGAGAAAGAGACAGAAAGCAGAGATGTGCCAGAAAGCAGAGAAAGAGACAGATTGCAGAGAAAGAGACAGAAAGCAGAGAAAGAGACAGAAAGCAGAGAAAGAGAAAGAAAGCAGAGAAAGTGCCAGAAAGTAGAGAAAGTGCAAGAAAGCAGAGAAAGTGACAGATTGCAGAGAAAGAGACAGAAAGCAGAGTAAGAGACAGAAAGCCGAGAAAGTGACAGAAAGCAGAGAATGAGTCCGAAAGCAGAGAAAGTGCCAGAAAGCAGAGAAAGAGACAGATTGCAGAGAAAGTGACAGAAAGCAGAGAAAGAGACAGAAAGCCGAGAAAGTGACAGAAAGCAGAGAATGAGTCCGAAAGCAGAGAAAGTGCCAGAAAGCAGAGAAAGAGACAGAAATCAGGGAAAGAGACAGAACGCAGAGTAAGTGACAGAAAGCAGAGAACGAGGCAGATTGCAGAGAAAGAGACAGAAAGCAGAGATGTGCCAGAAAGCAGAGAAAGAGACAGATTGCAGAGAAAGAGACAGAAAGCAGAGAAAGAGACAGAAAGCAGAGAAAGAGAAAGAAAGCAGAGAAAGTGACAGATTGCAGAGAAAGAGACAGAAAGCAGAGAAAGACACAGAAAGCAGAGAAAGTGCCAGAAAGCAGAGGAAGAGACAGAAAGCAGAGAAATTGCCAGAAATCAGAGAAAGCGACAGATTGCATAGAAAGAGACAGAAAGCAGAAAAAGAGATTGAAAGCAGAGAAAGTGCCAGAAAGCAGAGAAAGAGACAGATTGCAGAGAAAGTGACAGAAAGCAGAGAAAGAGACAGAAAGCCGAGAAAGTGACAGAAAGCAGAGAATGAGCCCGAAAGCATTGAAAGTGCCAGAAAGCAGAGAAAGAGATAGAAAGCAGTGAAAGAGACAGAAAGCAGAGAACGCGACAGAAAGCAGAGAAAGAGACAGAAAGCAGAGAAAGCGACAGAAAGCAGAGAAAGAGGCAGAAAGCAGAGAAAGAGACTGAAAGCAGAGAAAGCGACAGAAAACAGAGAAAGATGCAGAAAGCAGAGAATGTGCCAGAAAGCAGAGAAAGAGACAGATTGCATAGAAAGAGACAGAAAGCAGAAAAAGAGACAGAAAGCAGAGAAAGTGCCGGAAAGCAGAGAAAGAGTCAGAAAGCCGAGAAAGTGACAGAAAGCAGAGAATGTGTCCGAAAGCAGAGAAAGCGACAGAAAACAGAGAAAGCGGCAGAAAGCAGAGAAAGAGACAGAAAGCAGAGAAAGACACAGAAAGCAGAGAAAGAGACAGAAAACAGAGAAAGAGGCAGAAAGCAGAGAAAGAGTCAGAAAGCAGAGAAAGAGACAGAACGCAGGGAAAGCGACAGATTGCACAGAAAGAGACAGAAAGCAGAAAAAGAGACAGAAAGCAGAGAAAGTGCCAGTAAGCAGAGAAGGAGACAGATTGCAGAGAAAGTGACAGATAGCAGAGAAAGAGACAGAAAGCAGAGTAAGAGACAGAAATCAGGGAAAGAGACAGAAAGCAGAGAAAGTGACAGAAAGCAGAGAACGAGGCAGATTGCAGAGAAAGAGACAGAAAGCAGAGATGTGCCAGAAAGCAGAGAAAGAGACAGATTGCAGAGAAAGAGACAGAAAGCAGAGAAAGAGACAGAAAGCAGAGAAAGAGAAAGAAAGCAGAGAAAGTGCCAGAAAGTAGAGAAAGTGCAAGAAAGCAGAGAAAGAGGTAGATTGCAGAGAAAGAGACAGAAAGCAGAGAAAGAGACAGAAAGCAGAGAAAGTGACAGATTGCAGAGAAAGAGACAGAAAGCAGAGAAAGACACAGAAAGCAGAGAAAGTGCCAGAAAGCAGAGAAAGAGACAGAAAGCAGAGATGTGCCAGAAAGCAGTGAAAGAGAATGATTGCAGAGAAAGAGACAGAAAGCAGAAAAAGAGACAGAAAGCTGAGAATGTGCCAGAAAGCAGATAAAGAGACAGTTTGAAGAGAAAGAGACAGAAATCAGGGAAAGAGAGAGAAAGAAGAGAAAGTGACAGAAAGCAGAGAACGAGACAGATTGCAGAGAAAGAGACAGAAAGCAGAGCTGTGCCAGAAAGCAGAGAAAGAGACAGATTGCAGAGAAAGAGACAGAAAGCAGAGAAAGAGACAGAAAGCAGAGAAAGAGAAAGAAAGCAGAGAAAGTGCCAGAAAGTAGAGAAAGTGCAAGAAAGCAGAGAAAGAGACAGATTGCAGAGAAAGAGACAGAAAGCAGAGTAAGAGACAGAAAGCCGAGAAAGTGACAGAAAGCAGAGAATGAGTCCGAAAGCAGAGAAAGTGCCAGAAAGCAGAGAAAGAGACAGATTGCAGAGAAAGTGACGGAAAGCAGAGAAAGAGACAGAAAGCCGAGAAAGTGACAGAAAGCAGAGAATGAGTCCGAAAGCAGAGAAAGTGCCAGAAAGCAGAGAAAGAGACAGAAATCAGGGAAAGAGACAGAACGCAGAGTAAGTGACAGAAAGCAGAGAACGAGGCAGATTGCAGAGAAAGAGACAGAAATCAGAGATGTGCCAGAAAGCAGAGAAAGAGACAGATTGCAGAGAAAGAGACAGAAAGCAGAGAAAGAGACAGAAAGCAGAGAAAGAGAAAGAAAGCAGAGAAAGTGCCAGAAAGTAGAGAAAGTGCAAGAAAGCAGAGAAAGTGACAGATTGCAGAGAAAGAGACAGAAAGCAGAGAAAGACACAGAAAGCAGAGAAAGTGCCAGAAAGCAGAGAAAGAGACAGAAAGCAGAGAAATTGCCAGAAAGCAGAGAAAGCGACAGATTGCATAGAAAGAGACAGAAAGCAGAAAAAGAGATTGAAAGCAGAGAAAGTGCCAGAAAGCAGAGAAAGAGACAGATTGCAGAGAAAGTGACAGAAAGCAGAGAAAGAGACAGAAAGCCGAGAAAGTGACAGAAAGCAGAGAATGAGCCCGAAAGCAGAGAAAGTGCCAGAAAGCAGAGAAAGAGATAGAAAGCAGTGAAAGAGACAGAAAGCAGAGAACGCGACAGAAAGCAGAGAAAGAGACAGAAAGCAGAGAAAGCGACAGAAAGCAGAGAAAGAGGCAGAAAGCAGAGAAAGAGACTGAAAGCAGAGAAAGCGACAGAAAACAGAGAAAGAGGCAGAAAGCAGAGAATGTGCCAGAAAGCAGAGAAAGAGACAGATTGCATAGAAAGAGACAGAAAGCAGAAAAAGAGACAGAAAGCAGAGAAAGTGCCAGAAAGCAGAGAAAGAGTCAGAAAGCCGAGAAAGTGACAGAAAGCAGAGAATGAGTCCGAAAGCAGAGAAAGCGACAGAAAACAGAGAAAGCGGCAGAAAGCAGAGAAAGAGACAGAAAGCAGAGAAAGACACAGAAAGCAGAGAAAGAGACAGAAAACAGAGAAAGAGGCAGAAAGCAGAGAAAGAGTCAGAAAGCAGAGAAAGAGACAGAACGCAGGGAAAGCGACAGATTGCACAGAAAGAGACAGAAAGCAGAAAAAGAGACAGAAAGCAGAGAAAGTGCCAGTAAGCAGAGAAGGAGACAGATTGCAGAGAAAGTGACAGATAGCAGAGAAAGAGACAGAAAGCAGAGTAAGAGACAGAAATCAGAGAACGAGGCAGATTGCAGAGAAAGAGACAGAAAGCAGAGATGTGCCAGAAAGCAGAGAAAGCGACAGATTGCAGAGAAAGAGACAGAAAGCAGAGAAAGAGACAGAAAGCAGAGAAAGAGAAAGAAAGCAGAGAAAGTGCCAGAAAGTAGAGAAAGTGCAAGAAAGCAGAGAAAGAGGTAGATTGCAGAGAAAGAGACAGAAAGCAGAGAAAGAGACAGAAAGCAGAGAAAGTGACAGATTGCAGAGAAAGAGACAGAATGCAGAGAAAGACACAGAAAGCAGAGAAAGTGCCAGAAAGCAGAGAAAGAGACAGAAAGCAGAGAAATTGCCGGAAAGCAGAGAAAGAGACAGATTGCATAGAAAGAGACAGAAAGCAGAAAAAGAGACAGAAAGCAGAGAAAGTACCAGAAAGCAGAGAAAGAGACAGATTGCAGAGAAAGTGACAGAAAGCAGAGAAAGAGACCGAAAGCCGAGAAAGTGACAGAAAGCAGAGAATGATCCCGAAAGCAGAGAAAGTGCCAGAAAGCAGAGAAAGAGAAAGAAAGCAGTGAAAGAGACAGAAAGCAGAGAACGCGACAGAAAGCAGAGAAAGAGACAGAAAGCAGAGAAAGCGACAGAAAGCAGAGAAAGTGGCAGAAAGCAGAGAAAGAGACTGAAAGACGAGAAAGCGACAGAAAACAGAGAAAGAGGCAGAAAGCAGAGAATGTGCCAGAAAGCAGAGAAAGAGACAGATTGCATAGAAAGAGACAGAAAGCAGAAAAAGAGACAGAAAGCAGAGAAAGTGCCAGAAAGCAGAGAAAGAGACAGAAAGCCGAGAAAGTGACAGAAAACAGAGAAAGCGGCAGAAAGCAGAGAAAGAGGCAGAAAGCAGAGAAAGACACAGAAAGCAGAGAAAGAGACAGAAAACAGAGAAAGAGGCAGAAAGCAGAGAAAGAGTTAGAAAGCAGAGAAAGAGACAGAAAGCAGGGAAAGCGACAGATTGCACAGAAAGAGACAGAAAGCAGAAAAAGAGACAGAAAGCAGTGAAAGTGCCAGAAAGCAGAGAAAGAGACTGAAAGCCGAGAAAGTGAGAGAAAGGAGAGAATGAGTCCGAAAGCAGAGAAAGTGCCAGAAAGCAGAGAAAGAGACAGAAAGCAGAGAATGCGACAGAAAGCAGAGAAAGACATGGAAAGCAGAGAAAGCGACAGAAAGCAGAGAAAGAGGCAGAAAGCAGAGAAAGAGACTGAAAGCAGAGAAAGTGCAAGAAAGCAGAGAAAGGGACAGATTGCAGAGAAAGAGACAGCAAGCAGAGAAAGAGACAGAAAGCAGAGAAAGTGACAGATTGCAGAGAAAGAGACAGAAAGCAGAGAAAGAGACAGAAAGCAGAGAATGTGCCAGAAAGCAGAGAAAGAGACAGATTGCAGAGAAAGAGACAGAAAGCAGAGAAAGAGACAGAAAGCCGAGAATGTGACAGAAAGCAGAGAATGAGTCTGAAAGCAGCGAAAGGGCCAGAAAGCAGAGAAAAAGAAAGAAAGCAGTGAAAGAGACAGAAAGCAGAGAAAGAGACAGAAAGCAGAGAAAGCGACTGAAAGCAGAGAAAGCGACAGGAAACAGAGAAAGAGGCAGAAAGCAGAGAATGTGCCAGAAAGCAGAGAAAGAGACTGAAAGCAGAGAAAGTGCAAGAAAGCAGAGAAAGGGACAGATTGCAGAGAAAGAGACAGCAAGCAGAGAAAGAGACAGAAAGCAGAGAAAGTGACATATTGCAGAGAAAGAGACAGAAAGCAGAGAATGTGCCAGAAAGCAGAGAAAGAGACAGATTGCAGAGAAAGAGACAGAAAGCAGAGAAAGAGACAAAAGCCGAGAATGTGACAGAAAGCAGAGAATGAGTCTGAAAGCAGCGAAAGGGCCAGAAAGCAGAGAAAGAGAAAGAAAGCAGTGAAAGAGACAGAAAGCAGAGAAAGAGACAGAAAGCAGAGAAAGCGACAGAAAGCAGAGAAAGTGGCAGAAAGCAGAGAAAGAGACTGAAAGCAGAGAAAGCGACAGAAAACAGAGAAAGAGGCAGAAAGCAGAGAATGTGCCAGAAAGCAGAGAAAGAGACAGATTGCATAGAAAGAGACAGAAAGCAGAAAAAGAGACAGAAAGCAGAGAAAGTGCCAGAAAGCAGAGAAAGAGACAGAAAGCCGAGAAAGTGACAGAAAACAGAGAAAGCGGCAGAAAGCAGAGAAAGAGGCAGAAAGCAGAGAAAGGCACAGAAAGCAGAGAAAGATACAGAAAACAGAGAAAGAGGCAGAAAGCAGAGAAAGAGTCAGAAAGCAGAGAAAGAGACAGAAAGCAGGGAAAGCGACAGATTGCACAGAAAGAGACAGAAAGCAGAAAAAGAGACAGAAAGCAGTGAAAGTGCCAGAAAGCAGAGAAAGAGACTGAAAGCCGAGAATGTGAGAGAAAGGAGAGAATGAGTCCGAAAGCAGAGAAAGTGCCAGAAAGCAGAGAAAGAGACAGAAAGCAGAGAACGCGACAGAAAGCAGAGAAAGACATGGAAAGCAGAGAAAGCGACAGAAAGCAGAGAAAGAGGCAGAAAGCAGAGAAAGAGACTGAAAGCAGAGAAAGTGCAAGAAAGCAGAGAAAGGGACAGATTGCAGAGAAAGAGACAGCAAGCAGAGAAAGAGACAGAAAGCAGAGAAAGTGACAGATTGCAGAGAAAGAGACAGAAAGCAGAGAAAGAGACAGAAAGCAGAGAATGTGCCAGAAAGCAGAGAAAGAGACAGAAAGCAGAGAAAGAGACAGAAAGCCGAGAATGTGACAGAAAGCAGAGAATGAGTCTGAAAGCAGCGAAAGGGCCAGAAAGCAGAGAAAAAGAAAGAAAGCAGTGAAAGAGACAGAAAGCAGAGAAAGAGACAGAAAGCAGAGAAAGAGACTGAAAGCAGAGAAAGCGACAGAAAACAGAGAAAGAGGCAGAAAGCAGAGAATGTGCCAGAAAGCAGAGAAAGAGACTGAAAGCAGAGAAAGTGCAAGAAAGCAGAGAAAGGGACAGATTGCAGAGAAAGAGACAGCAAGCAGAGAAAGAGACAGAAAGCAGAGAAAGTGACAGATTGCAGAGAAAGAGACAGAAAGCAGAGAAAGAGACAGAAAGCAGAGAATGTGCCAGAAAGCAGAGAAAGAGACAGATTGCAGAGAAAGAGACAGAAAGCAGAGAAAGAGACAAAAGCCGAGAATGTGACAGAAAGCAGAGAATGAGTCTGAAAGCAGCGAAAGGGCCAGAAAGCAGAGAAAGAGAAAGAAAGCAGTGAAAGAGACAGAAAGCAGAGAAAGAGACAGAAAGCAGAGAAAGAGACTGACAGCAGAGAAAGCGACAGAAAACAGAGAAAGAGGCAGAAAGCAGAGAATGTGCCAGAAAGCAGAGAAAGAGACAGATTGCATAGAAAGAGAAAGACAGCAGAAAAAGAGACAGAAAGCAGAGAAAGTGCCAGAAAGCAGAGGAAGAGACAGAAAGCCGAGAAAGTGACAGAAAGCAGAGAATGTGTCCGAAAGCAGTGAAATAGACAGAAAGCTGAGAACGCGACAGAAAGCAGAGAAAGACATGGAAAGCAGAGAAAGCGACAGAAAGCACAGAAAGAGACAGAAAACAGAGAAAGAGGCAGAAAGCAGAGAAAGAGTCAGAAAGCAGAGAAAGAGACAGAAAGCAGGGAAAGCGACAGATTGCAGAGAAAGAGACAGAAAGCAAAGAACGTGCCTGAAAGCAGAGGAAGTGGCAGAAAGCAGAGAAAGAGACAGAAAGCAGAGAAAGAGAAAGAAAACAGAGAAAGAGGCAGAAAGCAGTGAAAGTGCCAGAACGCAGAGAAAGCGGCAGAAAGCAGAGAAAGGGACAGAAAGCAGAGAAAGACACAGAAAGCAGAGAAAGAGACAGAAAACAGAGAAAGAGGCAGATAGCAGAGAAATAGTCAGAAAGCAGAGAAAGAGACAGAAAGCAGGGAAAGCGACAGATTGAAGAGAAAGAGACAGAAAGCAGAGAAAGTGCCTGAAAGCAGAGAAAGAGGCATAAAGCAGAGTAAGCGGCAGAAAGCAGAGAAAGAGAAAGAAAGCAGAGAAAGAGATAGAAAGCAGAGAAAGAGACAGAAAGCAAAGAAAGAGACAGAAAGCAGCGAAAGTGCCAGCAAGGAGAGAACAAGACAGAATGCAGAGAAATAGACAGAAAGCAGAGAAAATGCCAGAAAGCAGAGAAAGAGACAGTTTGCAGAAAAGAGACAGAAAGCAGGGAAAGAGACAGAAAGCAGAGAAAGTGTCAGAAAGCAGAGAACGAGACAGATTGCAGAGAAAGAGACAGAAAGCAGAGATGTGCCAGAAAGCAGAGAAAGAGACAGATTGTAGAGAAAGAGACAGGAAGCAGAGAAAGAGACAGAAAGCAGAGAAAGAGACAGAAAGCAGAGAAAGAGAAAGAAAGCAGAGAAAGTGCCAGAAGGTAGAGAAAGTGCAAGAAAGCAGAGAAAGAGACAGATTGCAGAGAAAGAGACAGAAAGCAGAGAAAGAGACATAAGGCAGAGAAAGTGACAGATTGCAGAGAAAGAGACAGAAAGCAGAGAAAGAGACAGAAAGCAGAGAAAGAGAAAGAAAACAGAGAAAGAGGCAGAAAGCAGTGAAAGTGCCAGAACGCAGAGAAAGCGGCAGAAATCAGAGAAAGTGCCAGAAAGCAGAGAAAGAGACAGATGGCAGAGAAAGAGACAGAAAGCAGAAAAAGAGACAGAAAGCAGAGAAAGTGCCAGAAAGCAGAGAAAGAGACAGATTGCAGAGAAAGAGACAGAAAACAGAGAAAGAGACAGAAAGCCGAGAAAGTGACAGAAAGCAGAGAATGAGTCCGAAAGCAGAGAAAGTGCCAGAAAGCAGAGAAAGAGACAGAAAGCAGGGAAAGAGACAGAAAGCAGAGAACGCGACAGAAAGCAGAGAAAGACATGGAAAGCAGAGAAAGAGACAGAAAGCAGAGAAAGAGGCAGAAAGCAGAGAAAGAGACAGAAAGCAGAAAAAGAGACAGAAAGCAGAGAAAGTGCCAGAAAGCAGAGAAAGTGCCAGAAAGCAGAGAAAGAGACAGATTGCATAGAAAGAGACAGACAGCAGAAAAAGAGACAGAAAGCAGAGAAAGTGCCAGAAAGCAGAGGAAGAGACAGAAAGCCGAGAAAGTGACAGAAAGCAGAGAATGAGTCCGAAAGCAGTGAAATAGACAGAAAGCTGAGAACGCGACAGAAAGCAGAGAAAGACATGGAAAGCAGAGAAAGCGACAGAAAGCACAGAAAGAGACAGAAAACAGAGAAAGAGGCAGAAAGCAGAGAAAGAGTCAGAAAGCAGAGAAAGAGACAGAAAGCAGGGAAAGCGACAGATTGCAGAGAAAGAGACAGAAAGCAAAGAACGTGCCTGAAAGCAGAGAAAGTGGCAGAAAGCAGAGAAAGAGACAGAAAGCAGAGAAAGAGAAAGAAAACAGAGAAAGAGGCAGAAAGCAGTGAAAGTGCCAGAACGCAGAGAAAGCGGCAGAAAGCAGAGAAAGAGACAGAAAGCAGAGAAAGACACAGAAAGCAGAGAAAGAGACAGAGAGCAGGGAAAGCGACAGATTGAAGAGAAAGAGACAGAAAGCAGAGAAAGTGCCTGAAAGCAGAGAAAGAGGCATAAAGCAGAGTAAGAGGCAGAAAGCAGAGAAATAGAAAGAAAGCAGAGAAAGAGATAGAAAGCAGAGAAAGAGACAGAAAGCAAAGAAAGAGACAGAAAGCAGCGAAAGTGCCAGAAAGAAGAGAACAAGACAGAATGCAGAGAAATAGATAGAAAGCAGAGAAAGTGCCAGAAAGCAGAGAAAGAGACAGTTTGCAGAAAATAGACAGAAAGCAGGGAAAGAGACAGAAAGCAGAGAAAGTGTCAGAAAGCAGAGAACGAGACAGATTGCAGAGAAAGAGACAGAAAGCAGAGATGTGCCAGAAAGCAGAGAAAGAGACAGATTGTAGAGAAAGAGACAGGAAGCAGAGAAAGAGACAGAAAGCAGTGAAAGAGACAGAAAGCAGAGAAAGAGAAAGAAAGCAGAGAAAGTGCCAGAAGGTAGAGAAAGTGCAAGAAAGCAGAGAAAGAGACAGATTGCAGAGAAAGAGACAGAAAGCAGAGAAAGAGACATAAGGCAGAGAAAGTGACAGATTGCAGAGAAAGAGACAGAAAGCAGAGAAAGAGACAGAAAGCAGAGAAAGAGAAAGAAAACAGAGAAAGAGGCAGAAAGCAGTGAAAGTGCCAGAACGCAGAGAAAGCGGCAGAAATCAGAGAAAGTGCCAGAAAGCAGAGAAAGAGACAGATGGCAGAGAAAGAGACAGAAAGCAGAAAAAGAGACAGAAAGCAGGGAAAGAGACAGAAAGCAGAGAACGCGACAGAAAGCAGAGAAAGACATGGAAAGCAGAGAAAGAGACAGAAAGCAGAGGAAGAGGCAGAAAGCAGAGAAAGAGACAGAAAGCAGAAAAAGAGACAGAAAGCAGAGAAAGTGCCAGAAAGCAGAGAAAGTGCCAGAAAGCAGAGAAAGAGACAGATTGCATAGAAAGAGACAGACTGCAGAAAAAGAGACAGAAAGCAGAGAAAGTGCCAGAAAGCAGAGGAAGAGACAGAAAGCCGAGAAAGTGACAGAAAGCAGAGAATGAGTCCGAAAGCAGTGAAATAGACAGAAAGCTGAGAACGCGACAGAAAGCAGAGAAAGACATGGAAAGCAGAGAAAGCGACAGAAAGCACAGAAAGAGACAGAAAACAGAGAAAGAGGCAGAAAGCAGAGAAAGAGTCAGAAAGCAGAGAAAGAGACAGAAAGCAGGGAAAGCGACAGATTGCAGAGAAAGAGACAGAAAGCAAAGAACGTGCCTGAAAGCAGAGAAAGTGGCAGAAAGCAGAGAAAGAGACAGAAAGCAGAGAAAGAGAAAGAAAACAGAGAAAGAGGCAGAAAGCAGTGAAAGTGCCAGAACGCAGAGAAAGCGGCAGAAAGCAGAGAAAGAGACAGAAAGCAGAGAAAGACACAGAAAGCAGAGAAAGAGACAGAAAACAGAGAAAGAGGCAGAAAGCAGAGAAAGAGTCAGAAAGCAGAGAAAGAGACAGAAAGCAGGGAAAGCGACAGATTGAAGAGAAAGAGACAGAAAGCAGAGAAAGTGCCTGAAAGCAGAGAAAGAGGCATAAAGCAGAGTAAGAGGCAGAAAGCAGAGAAATAGAAAGAAAGCAGAGAAAGAGATAGAAAGCAGAGAAAGAGACAGAAAGCAAAGAAAGAGACAGAAAGCAGCGAAAGTGCCAGAAAGAAGAGAACAAGACAGAATGCAGAGAAATAGATAGAAAGCAGAGAAAGTGCCAGAAAGCAGAGAAAGAGACAGTTTGCAGAAAAGAGACAGAAAGCAGGGAAAGAGACAGAAAGCAGAGAAAGTGTCAGAAAGCAGAGAACGAGACAGATTGCAGAGAAAGAGACAGAAAGCAGAGATGTGCCAGAAAGCAGAGAAAGAGACAGATTGTAGAGAAAGAGACAGGAAGCAGAGAAAGAGACAGAAAGCAGTGAAAGAGACAGAAAGCAGAGAAAGAGAAAGAAAGCAGAGAAAGTGCCAGAAGGTAGAGAAAGTGCAAGAAAGCAGAGAAAGAGACAGATTGCAGAGAAAGAGACAGAAAGCAGAGAAAGAGACATAAGGCAGAGAAAGTGACAGATTGCAGAGAAAGAGACAGAAAGCAGAGAAAGAGACAGAAAGCAGAGAAAGAGAAAGAAAACAGAGAAAGAGGCAGAAAGCAGTGAAAGTGCCAGAACGCAGAGAAAGCGGCAGAAATCAGAGAAAGTGCCAGAAAGCAGAGAAAGAGACAGATGGCAGAGAAAGAGACAGAAAGCAGAAAAAGAGACAGAAAGCAGAGAAAGTGCCAGAAAGCAGAGAAAGAGACAGATTGCATAGAAAGAGACAGAAAACAGAGAAAGAGACAGAAAGCCGAGAAAGTGACAGAAAGCAGAGAATGAGTCCGAAAGCAGAGAAAGTGCCAGAAAGCAGAGAAAGAGACAGAAAGCAGGGAAAGAGACAGAAAGCAGAGAACGCGACAGAAAGCAGAGAAAGACATGGAAAGCAGAGAAAGAGACAGAAAGCAGAGAAAGAGGCAGAAAGCAGAGAAAGAGACAGAAAGCAGATGAAGAGACAGAAAGCAGAGAAAGCCTCACATTGGAGAGAAAGAGTCAGAAGTCAGAGAAAGTGCCAGAAAGCAGAGAAAGAGAAAGAAAGCAGAGAAAGAGAAAGAAAGCAGAGAAAGAGGATGAAAGCAGAGGAAGAGACAGAAAGCAGAGAAAGAGACAGAAAGCAGAGAAACCGACAGAACGCAGAGAAAGACATGGAACGCAGAGAAAGCGACAGAAAGCAGAGAAAGAGGCAGAAAGCAGAGAAAGAGACTGAAAGCAGGGAAAGCGACAGAAAACAGAGAAAGCGGCAGAAAGCAGAGAAAGATACAGAAAGCAGAGAAAGACACAGAAAGCAGAGAAAGAGACAGAATACAGAGAAAGAAGCAGAAAGCAGAGAAAGAGTCAGAAAGCAAAGAAAGAGACAGAAAGCAGGGAAAGCGACAGATTGCATAGAAAGAGACAGAAAGCAGAGAAAGAGACAGAAAGCAGAGAAAGTGACAGAAAGCAGAGAATGAGTCCGAAAGCAGAGAAAGAGCCAGAAAGCAGAGAAAGAGACAGAAAGCAGGGAAAGGGACAGAAAGCATAGAACGCGACAGAAAGCAGAGAAAGACATGCAAAGCAGAGAAAGAGACAGAAAGCAGAGAAAGAGGCAGAAAGCAGAGAAAGAGACAGAAAGCAGAGAAAGAGACAGAAAGCAGAGAAAGCGTCACATTGCAGAGAAAGAGTCAGAAATGAGAGAAATGCCAGAAAGCAGAGAAAGAGACAGAAAGCAGAGAAAGTGAAAGGGAGCAGAGAAAGAGGATGAAAGCAGAGGAAGAGACAGAAAGCAGAGAAAGAGACAGAAAGCAGAGAACGCGGCAGAAAGCAGAGAAAGACATGGAACGCAGAGAAAGCGACAGAAAGCTGAGAAAGAGGCAGAAAGCAGAGAAAGAGACTGAAAGCAGAGAAAGCGACAGAAAACAGAGAACGCGGCAGAAAGCAGAGAAAGAGACAGAAAGCAGAGAAAGACACAGAAAGCAGGGAAAGAGACAGAAAGCAGAGAATGAGTCCAAAAGCAGAGAAAGAGCCAGAAAGCAGAGAAAGAGACAGAAAGCAGTGAAAGGGACAGAAAGCATAGAACGCGACAGAAAGCAGAGAAAGACATGGAAAGCAGAGAAAGAGACAGAAAGCAGAGAAAGAGGCAGAAATCAGAGAAAGAGACAGAAAGCAGAGAAAGAGACAGAAAGCAGAGAAAGCGTCACATTGCAGAGAAAGAGTCAGAAATCAGAGAAATGCCAGAAAGCAGAGAAAGAGACAGAAAGCAGAGAAAGAGAAAGTAAGCAGAGAAAGAGGATGAAAGCAGAGGAAGAGGGAGAAAGCAGAGAAAGAGACAGATAGCAGAGAACGCGACAGAAAGCAGAGAAAGTCATGGAACGCAGAGAAAACGACAGAAAGCTGAGAAAGAGGCAGAAAGCAGAGAAAGAGACTGAAAGCAGAGATAGCGACAGAAAACAGAGAACGCGGCAGAAAGCAGAGAAAGAGACAGAAAGCAGAGAAAGACACAGAAAGCAGAGAAAGAGACAGAAAACAGAGAAAGAGTCAGAAAGCAAAGAAAGAGACAGAAAGCTGGGAAAGCGACAGATTGCATAGAAAGAGACAGAAAGCAGAAAAGGAGACAGAAAGTGGTGAAAGTGCCAGAAAGCAGAGAAAGAGACAGAAAGCCGAGAAAGTGAGAGAAAGCAGAGAATGAGTCCGAAAGCAGAGAAACTGCCAGAAAGCAGAGAAATAGACAGAAAGCAGAGAAGGCGACAGAAAGCAGAGAAAGAGGCAGAAAGCAGAGAAAGAGACTGAAAGCAGAGAAAGTGCAAGAAAGCAGAGAAAGGGACAGATTGCGGAGAAAGAGACAGAAAGCAGAGAAAGAGGCAGAAAGCAGAGAAAGTGACAGATTGCAGAGAAAGAGACAGAAATCAGAGAATAAGACAGAAAGCAGAGAAAGAGACAGAAAGCAGAGAATGAGACAGAAAGCAGAGAAAGTGCCAGAAAGCAGAGAAAGAGACAAAAGCAGAGAAAGCGACAGATTGCAGAGAAAGAGACAGAAAGCAGAGAAAGTGCCTGAAAGCAGAGAAAGTGGCAGAAAGCAGAGAAAGAGACAGAAAGCAGAGAAAGGCACAGAAAGCAGAGATAGAGAAAGAAAACAGAAAAAGAGGCAGAAAGCAGTGAAAGTGCCAGAACGCAGAGGAAGAGACGTCAAGCAGAGAAAGCGGCAGAAAGCAGAGAAAGATACAGAAAGCAGAAAAGACACAGAAAGCAGAGAAAGAGACAGAAAACAGATAAAGAGGCAGAAAGCAGAGAAAGAGTCCGAAAGCAAAGAAAGAGACAGAAGGCAGGGAAAGCGACAGAGTGCAGAGAAAGAGTCAGAAAGCAAAGAAAGAGACAGAAAGCAGAGAAAGTGACAGAAAGCAGAGAATGAGTCCGAAAGCAGCGAAAGAGCCAGAAAGCAGAGAAAGAGACAGAAAGCAGGGAAAGGGACAGAAAGAATAGAACGCGACAGAAAGCAGAGAAAGACATGGAAAGCAGAGAAAGAGACAGAAAGCAGAGAAAGAGGCAGAAATCAGAGAAAGAGACAGAAAGCAGAGAAAGAGACAGAAAGCAGAGATAGCGTCACATTGCAGAGAAAGAGTTAGAAATCAGAGAAATGCCAGAAAGCAGAGAAAGAGACAGAAAGCAGAGAAAGAGAAAGAAAGCAGAGAAAGAGGATGAAAGCAGAGGAAGAGGGAGAAAGAGACAGAAAGCAGAGAACGCGACAGAAAGCAGAGAAAGACATGGAACGCAGAGAAAGCGACAGAAAGCAGAGAAAGAGGCAGAAAGCAGAGAAAGAGACTGAAAGCAGAGAAAGCGACAGAAAACAGAGAACGCGGCAGAAAGCAGAGAAAGAGACAGAAAGCAGAGAAAGACACAGAAAGCAGAGAAAGAGACAGAAAACAGAGAACGCGGCAGAAAGCAGAGAAAGAGACAGAAAGCAGAGAAAGACACAGAAAGCAGAGAAAGAGACAGAAAACAGAGAAAGAGTCAGAAAGCAAAGAAAGAGACAGAAAGCTGGGAAAGCGACAGATTGCATAGAAAGAGACATAAAGCAGAAAAGGAGACAGAAAGTGGTGAAAGTGCCAGAAAGCAGAGAAAGAGACAGATTGCAGAGAAAGAGACAGAAAGCAGAGAAAGAGACAGAAAGCCGAGAAAGTGAGAGAAAGCAGAGAATGAGTCCGAAAGCAGAGAAAGTGCAAGAAAGCAGAGAAAGAGACAGAAAGCAGAGAAGGCGACAGAAAGCAGAGAAAGAGGCAGAAAGCAGAGAAAGAGACTGAAAGCAGAGAAAGTGCAAGAAAGCAGAGAAAGGGACAGATTGCCGAGAAAGAGACAGAAAGCAGAGAAAGAGGCAGAAAGCAGAGAAAGTGACAGATTGCAGAGAAAGAGACAGAAATCAGAGAAAGAGACAGAAAGCAGAGAAAGAGACAGAAAGCAGAGAATGAGACAGAAAGCAGAGAAAGTGCCAGAAAGCAGAGAAAGAGACAGAAAGCAGAGAAAGTGCCGGAAAGCAGAGAAAGAGACAGATTGCAGAGAAAGAGACAGAAAGCAGAGAAAGAGACAGAAAGCCGAGAAAGTGACAGAAAGCAGAGAATGAGTCCGAAAGCAGAGAAAGGGCAAGAAAGCAGAGAAAGAGAAAGAAAGCAGTGAAAGAGACAGGAAGCAGAGAACGCGACAGAACGCAGAGAAAGCCATGGAAAGCAGAGAAAGTGCCAGAAAGCAGAGAAAGAGACAGAAAGCAGAGAAAGGCACAGAAAGCAGAGATAGAGAAAGAAAACAGAGAAAGAGGCAGAAAGCAGTGAAAGTGCCAGAACGCAGAGGAAGAGACGTCAAGCAGAGAAAGCGGCAGAAAGCAGAGAAAGATACAGAAAGCAGAAAAGACACAGAAAGCAGAGAAAGAGACAGAAAACAGATAAAGAGGCAGAAAGCAGAGAAAGAGTCCGAAAGCAAAGAAAGAGACAGAAGGCAGGGAAAGCGACAGAAAGCAGAGAATGAGTCCGAAAGCAGAGAAAGAGCCAGAAAGCAGAGAAAGAGACAGAAAGCAGGGAAAGGGACAGAAAGCATAGAACGCGACAGAAAGCAGAGAAAGACATGGAAAGCAGAGAAAGAGACAGAAAGCAGAGAAAGAGGCAGAAATCAGAGAAAGAGACAGAAAGCAGAGAAAGAGACAGAAAGCAGAGATAGCGTCACATTGCAGAGAAAGAGTTAGAAATCAGAGAAATGCCAGAAAGCAGAGAAAGAGACAGAAAGCAGAGAAAGAGAAAGAAAGCAGAGAAAGAGGATGAAAGCAGAGGAAGAGGGAGAAAGAGACAGAAAGCAGAGAACGCGACAGAAAGCAGAGAAAGACATGGAACGCAGAGAAAGCGACAGAAAGCAGAGAAAGAGGCAGAAAGCAGAGAAAGAGACTGAAAGCAGAGAAAGCGACAGAAAACAGAGAACGCGGCAGAAAGCAGAGAAAGAGACAGAAAGCAGAGAAAGACACAGAAAGCAGAGAAAGAGACAGAAAACAGAGAAAGAGTCAGAAAGCAAAGAAAGAGACAGAAAGCTGGGAAAGCGACAGATTGCATAGAAAGAGACATAAAGCAGAAAAGGAGACAGAAAGTGGTGAAAGTGCCAGAAAGCAGAGAAAGAGACAGAAAGCAGAGAAAGAGACAGAAAGCCGAGAAAGTGAGAGAAAGCAGAGAAAGAGTCAGAAAGCAAAGAAAGAGACAGAAAGCTGGGAAAGCGACAGATTGCATAGAAAGAGACAGAAAGCAGAGAAAGACACAGAAAGCAGAGAAAGAGACAGAAAACAGAGAAAGAGTCAGAAAGCAAAGAAAGAGACAGAAAGCTGGGAAAGCGACAGATTGCATAGAAAGAGACATAAAGCAGAAAAGGAGACAGAAAGTGGTGAAAGTGCCAGAAAGCAGAGAAAGAGACAGAAAGCAGAGAAAGAGACAGAAAGCCGAGAAAGTGAGAGAAAGCAGAGAATGAGTCCGAAAGCAGAGAAAGTGCAAGAAAGCAGAGAAAGAGACAGAAAGCAGAGAAGGCGACAGAAAGCAGAGAAAGAGGCAGAAAGCAGAGAAAGAGACTGAAAGCAGAGAAAGTGCAAGAAAGCAGAGAAAGGGACAGATTGCGGAGAAAGAGACAGAAAGCAGAGAAAGAGGCAGAAAGCAGAGAAAGTGACAGATTGCAGAGAAAGAGACAGAAATCAGAGAAAGAGACAGAAAGCAGAGAAAGAGACAGAAAGCAGAGAATGAGACAGAAAGCAGAGAAAGTGCCAGAAAGCAGAGAAAGAGACAGATTGCATAGAAAGAGGCAGAAAGCAGAAAAAGAGACAGAAAGCAGAGAAAGTGCCGGAAAGCAGAGAAAGAGACAGATTGCAGAGAAAGAGACAGAAAGCAGAGAAAGAGACAGAAAGCCGAGAAAGTGACAGAAAGCAGAGAATGAGTCCGAAAGCAGAGAAAGGGCAAGAAAGCAGAGAAAGAGAAAGAAAGCAGTGAAAGAGACAGGAAGCAGAGAACGCGACAGAACGCAGAGAAAGCCATGGAAAGCAGAGAAAGTGCCAGAAAGCAGAGAAAGAAACAGAAAGCAGAGAAAGAGACAGAAAGCAGAGAAAGACACAGAAAGAAGAGAAAGAGACAGAAAACAGAGAAAGTGACAGAAAGCAGAGAAAGCGACAGATTGCAGAGAAGGGGACAGAAAGCAGAGAAAGTGCATGAAAGCATAGGAAGAGACAGAAAACAGAGAAATGGACAGAAAGCAGAGAAAGAGACAGAAAGCAGAGAATGAGACAGAAAGCAGGGAAAGAGACACAAAGCTGCGAAAGATACAGAAAGCAGAAAAAGAGTCAGAACGCAGAGAAAGAGACTGAAGCAGAGAAAGAGACAGAAAGCGGAGAAAGAGACAGAAAGCAGAGAAAGAGACAGAAAGCGGAGAAAGAGACAGAAAGCAGGGAAAGAGACAGAAAGCAGAGAAAGGGACAGAAAGCAGAGAAAGAGACAGAAAGCAGGGAAAGAGACAGAAAGCAGAGAAAGAGACAGAAAGCAGGGAAAGAGACAGAAAGCTGAGAAAGATACAGAATGCAGAAAAAGAGTCAGAACGCAGAGAAAGAGACTGTAGCGGAGAAAGAGACAGAAAGCGGAGAAAGAGACTGAAAGCTGAGAAAGAGACAGAAAGCGGAGAAAGAGTCTGAAAACAGAGAAAGAGACAGATTGCAGAGAAAGAGACAGAAAGCAGAGAAAGAGACAGAAAGCAGCGAAAGACACAGAAAGCAGAGAAAGCGACAGATTGCAGAAAAAGAGACAGAAAGCAGAGAATGTGCCAGAAAGCAGAGAAAGAGACAGAAAGGAGAGAAAGAGACAGAAAGCGGAGAAAGAGACAGAAAGCAGAGAAAGGGACAGAAAACAGAGAAAGAGTCAGAAAGCAGAGAATGTGCCAGAAAGGAGAGAACGAGACAGATTGCAGAGAAAGAGACAGAAAGCAGAGAAAGTGACAGAAAGCAGAGAAAGTGCCAGAAAGCAGGGAATGAGACAGAAAGCAGAGAAAGAGACAGAAAGCAGAGAAAGAGAAAGAATGCAGAGAAAGTGCCAGACAGCAGAGAAAGAGACAGATTGCAGAGAAAGAGAAAGAAAGCAGAGAAAGAGACAGAAAGGACAGATAGTGACAGACTGCAGAGAAAGAGACAGAAAGCAGAGAAAGAGACAGAAAGCAAAGAAAGCGCCAGAAAGCAGAGAAAGAGACAGAAAGCAGAGAAAGTGCCAGAAAGCAGAGAAAGAGACAGATTGCAGAGAAAGAGACAGAAAGCAGAAAAAGAGACAGAAAGCAGAGAAAGTGCCAGAAAGCAGAGAAAGCGTCAGATTGCAGAGAAAGAGACAGAAAGCAAAGAAAGTGCCAGAAAGCAGAGAAAGAGACAGATTGCAGAGAAAGAGACAGAAAGCAGAGAAAGAGACAGAAAGCAGAGAAAGTGCCAGAATGCAGAGAAAGCGTCAGATTGCAGAGAAAGAGACAGAAAGCAGAGAAAGTGCCAGAAAGCAGAGAAAGAGACAGATTGCAGAGAAAGAGACAGAAAGCAGAAAAAGAGACAGAAAGCAGAGAAAGTGCCAGAAAGCAGAGAAAGAGACAGATTGCAGAGAAAGAGACAGAAAGCAGAGAAAGAGACAGAAAGCAGAGAAAGAGACAGAAAGCAGACAAAGTGCCAGAAAGGAGAGAACGAGACAGATTGCAGAGACTGTGCCAGAAAACAGAGAAAGAGACAGATTGCAGAGAAAGAGAAAGAAAGCAGAGAAAGAGAAAGAAAGGAGCGAAAGTGACAGACTGCAGAGAAAGAGACAGAAAGCAGAGAAAGAGGCAGAAAGCAGAGAAAGAGACAGAAAGCAGGGAAAGAGACAGAAAGCAGAGAACGCAACAGAAAGCAGAGAAAAACATGGAAAGCAGAGAAAGAGACAGAAAGCAGAGAAAGAGGCAGAAAGCAGAGAAAGAGACAGAAAGCAGAGAAAGAGACAGAAAGCAGAGAAAGAGAAAGAAGGCAGAGAAAGAGGATGAAAGCAGAGGAAGAGACAGAAAGCAGAGAAAGAGAAAGAAATCAGAGAAAGAGACAGAAAGCAGAGAAAGCGACAGAAAGCAGAGAAAAAGGCAGAAAGCAGAGAAAGAGACAGAAAGCAGAGAAAGCGACAGAAAACAGAGAAAGTGGCAGAAAGCAGAGAAAGTGCCAGAAAGCAGAGAAAGAAACAGAAAGCAGAGAAAGAGACAGAAAGCAGAGAAAGACACAGAAAGAAGAGAAAGAGACAGAAAGCGGAGAAAGAGACAGAAAGCAGAGAAAGAGACAGAAAGCGGAGAAAGAGACAGAAAGCAGGGAAAGAGACAGAAAGCAGAGAAAGGGACAGAAAGCAGAGAAAGAGACAAAAAGCAGGGAAAGAGACAGAAAGCAGAGAAAGAGACAGAAAGCAGGGAAAGAGACAGAAAACAGAGAAATGGACAGAAAGCAGAGAAAGAGACAGAAAGCAGAGAAAGAGACAGAAAGCAGGGAAAGAGACAGAAAGCTGCGAAAGATACAGAAAGCAGAAAAAGAGTCAGAACGCAGAGAAAGAGACTGAAGCAGAGAAAGAGACAGAAAGCGGAGAAAGAGACAGAAAGCAGAGAAAGAGACAGAAAGCGGAGAAAGAGACAGAAAGCAGGGAAAGAGACAGAAAGCAGAGAAAGGGACAGAAAGCAGAGAAAGAGACAGAAAGCAGGGAAAGAGACAGAAAGCAGAGAACGCAACAGAAAGCAGAGAAAAACATGGAAAGCAGAGAAAGAGACAGAAAGCAGAGAAAGAGGCAGAAAGCAGAGAAAGAGACAGAAAGCAGAGAAAGAGACAGAAAGCAGAGAAAGAGAAAGAAGGCAGAGAAAGAGGATGAAAGCAGAGGAAGAGACAGAAAGCAGAGAAAGAGAAAGAAATCAGAGAAAGAGACAGAAAGCAGAGAAAGCGACAGAAAGCAGAGAAAAAGGCAGAAAGCAGAGAAAGAGACAGAAAGCAGAGAAAGCGACAGAAAACAGAGAAAGTGGCAGAAAGCAGAGAAAGTGCCAGAAAGCAGAGAAAGAAACAGAAAGCAGAGAAAGAGACAGAAAGCAGAGAAAGACACAGAAAGAAGAGAAAGAGACAGAAAGCGGAGAAAGAGACAGAAAGCAGAGAAAGAGACAGAAAGCGGAGAAAGAGACAGAAAGCAGGGAAAGAGACAGAAAGCAGAGAAAGGGACAGAAAGCAGAGAAAGAGACAAAAAGCAGGGAAAGAGACAGAAAGCAGAGAAAGAGACAGAAAGCAGGGAAAGAGACAGAAAACAGAGAAATGGACAGAAAGCAGAGAAAGAGACAGAAAGCAGAGAAAGAGACAGAAAGCAGGGAAAGAGACAGAAAGCTGCGAAAGATACAGAAAGCAGAAAAAGAGTCAGAACGCAGAGAAAGAGACTGAAGCAGAGAAAGAGACAGAAAGCGGAGAAAGAGACAGAAAGCAGAGAAAGAGACAGAAAGCGGAGAAAGAGACAGAAAGCAGGGAAAGAGACAGAAAGCAGAGAAAGGGACAGAAAGCAGAGAAAGAGACAGAAAGCAGCGAAAGACACAGAAAGCAGAGAAAGCGACAGATTGCAGAAAAAGAGACAGAAAGCAGAGAATGTGCCAGAAAGCAGAGAAAGAGACAGAAAGGAGAGAAAGAGACAGAAAGCGGAGAAAGAGACAGAAAGCAGAGAAAGGGACAGAAAACAGAGAAAGAGACAGAAAGCAGAGAATGTGCCAGAAAGGAGAGAACGAGACAGATTGCAGAGAAAGAGACAGAAAGCAGAGAAAGTGACAGAAAGCAGAGAAAGTGCCAGAAAGCAGGGAATGAGACAGAAAGCAGAGAAAGAGACAGAAAGCAGAGAAAGAGAAAGAATGCAGAGAAAGTGCCAGACAGCAGAGAAAGAGACAGATTGCAGAGAAAGAGAAAGAAAGCAGAGAAAGAGACAGAAAGGACAGATAGTGACAGACTGCAGAGAAAGAGACAGAAAGCAGAGAAAGAGACAGAAAGCAAAGAAAGCGCCAGAAAGCAGAGAAAGAGACAGAAAGCAGAGAAAGTGCCAGAAAGCAGAGAAAGAGACAGATTGCAGAGAAAGAGACAGAAAGCAGAAAAAGAGACAGAAAGCAGAGAAAGTGCCAGAAAGCAGAGAAAGCGTCAGATTGCAGAGAAAGAGACAGAAAGCAGAGAAAGTGCCAGAAAGCAGAGAAAGAGACAGATTGCAGAGAAAGAGACAGAAAGCAGAGAAAGAGACAGAAAGCAGAGAAAGTGCCAGAATGCAGAGAAAGCGTCAGATTGCAGAGAAAGAGACAGAAAGCAGAGAAAGTGCCAGAAAGCAGAGAAAGAGACAGATTGCAGAGAAAGAGACAGAAAGCAGAAAAAGAGACAGAAAGCAGAGAAAGTGCCAGAAAGCAGAGAAAGAGACAGATTGCAGAGAAAGAGACAGAAAGCAGAGAAAGAGACAGAAAGCAGAGAAAGAGACAGAAAGCAGAGAAAGTGCCAGAAAGGAGAGAACGAGACAGATTGCAGAGACTGTGCCAGAAAGCAGAGAAAGAGACAGATTGCAGAGAAAGAGAAAGAAAGCAGAGAAAGAGACAGAAAGGAGCGAAAGTGACAGACTGCAGAGAAAGAGACAGAAAGCAGAGAAAGAGGCAGAAAGCAGAGAAAGAGACAGAAAGCAGGGAAAGAGACAGAAAGCAGAGAACGCAACAGAAAGCAGAGAAAAACATGGAAAGCAGAGAAAGAGACAGAAAGCAGAGAAAGAGGCAGAAAGCAGAGAAAGAGACAGAAAGCAGAGAAAGAGACAGAAAGCAGAGAAAGAGAAAGAAGGCAGAGAAAGAGGATGAAAGCAGAGGAAGAGACAGAAAGCAGAGAAAGAGAAAGAAATCAGAGAAAGAGACAGAAAGCAGAGAAAGCGACAGAAAGCAGAGAAAAAGGCAGAAAGCAGAGAAAGAGACAGAAAGCAGAGAAAGCGACAGAAAACAGAGAAAGTGGCAGAAAGCAGAGAAAGTGCCAGAAAGCAGAGAAAGAAACAGAAAGCAGAGAAAGAGACAGAAAGCAGAGAAAGACACAGAAAGAAGAGAAAGAGACAGAAAGCGGAGAAAGAGACAGAAAGCAGAGAAAGAGACAGAAAGCGGAGAAAGAGACAGAAAGCAGGGAAAGAGACAGAAAGCAGAGAAAGGGACAGAAAGCAGAGAAAGAGACAAAAAGCAGGGAAAGAGACAGAAAGCAGAGAAAGAGACAGAAAGCAGGGAAAGAGACAGAAAACAGAGAAATGGACAGAAAGCAGAGAAAGAGACAGAAAGCAGAGAAAGAGACAGAAAGCAGGGAAAGAGACAGAAAGCTGCGAAAGATACAGAAAGCAGAAAAAGAGTCAGAACGCAGAGAAAGAGACTGAAGCAGAGAAAGAGACAGAAAGCGGAGAAAGAGACAGAAAGCAGAGAAAGAGACAGAAAGCGGAGAAAGAGACAGAAAGCAGGGAAAGAGACAGAAAGCAGAGAAAGGGACAGAAAGCAGAGAAAGAGACAGAAAGCAGGGAAAGAGACAGAAAGCAGAGAAAGAGACAGAAAGCAGGGAAAGAGACAGAAAGCTGAGAAAGATACAGAAAGCAGAAAAAGAGTCAGAACGCAGAGAAAGAGACTGTAGCGGAGAAAGAGGCAGAAAGCAGAGAAAGAGACTGAAAGCTGAGAAAGAGACAGAAAGCGGAGAAAAAGTCTGAAAACAGAGAAAGCGTCAGATTGCAGAGAAAGAGACAGAAAGCAGAGAAAGTGACAGACAGCAGCGAAAGACACAGAAAGCAGAGAAAGCGACAGATTGCAGAAAAAGAGACAGAAAGCAGAGAATGTGCCAGAAAGCAGAGAAAGAGACAGAAAGCAGAGAAAGAGACAGAAAGCGAAGAAAGAGACAGAAAGCAGAGAAAGGGACAGAAAACAGAGAAAGAGACAGAAAGCAGAGAAAGTGCCAGAATGGAGAGAACGAGACAGATTGCAGAGAAAGAGACAGAAAGCAGAGAAAGTGACAGAAAGCAGAGAAAGTGCCAGAAAGCAGAGAAAGAGACAGCAAGCAGAGAAAGAGACAGAAAGCAGAGAAAGAGAAAGAATGCAGAGAAAGTGCCAGAAAGCAGAGAAAGAGACAGATTGCAGAGAAAGAGAAAGAAAGCAGAGAAAGAGACAGAAAGCAAAGAAAGCGCCAGAAAGCAGAGAAAGAGACAGAAAGCAGAGAAAGTGCGAGAAAGCAGAGAAAGAGACCGATTGCAGAGAAAGAGACAGATTGCAGAGAAAGAGACAGAAAGCAGAGAAAGAGACAGAAAGCCCAGAAAGTGACAGAAATCAGAGAATGTTTCAGAAAGCGGAGTAAGTGCCAGAAAGCAGAGAAAGAGACAGAAAGCAGAGAAAGAGGCAGAAAGCAGAGAAAGAGACAGAAAGCCGAGAAAGAGACAGAAAGCAGAGAAAGCGTCAGATTGCAGAGAAAGAGACAGGAATCAGAGAAAGTGCCAGAAAGCAGAGAAAGAGACAGAAAGCAGAGAAAGAGAAAGAAAGCAGAGAAAGTGGCAGAAAGCAGAGAAAGAGACAGAAAGCAGAGAAAGAGAAAGAAAGCAGAGAAGGAGGCAGAAAGCAGAGAAAGAGACAGAAAGCAGAGAAAGCGACAGAAAGCAGAGAAAGAGGCAGAAAGCAGAGAAAGAGGCAGAAAGCAGAGAAAGAGGCAGAAACAGAGAAAGCGACATAAAACAGAGAAAGAGAAAGAAAGCAGAGAAAGAGACAGAAAGGAGAGAAAGTGACAGACTGCAGAGAAAGAGACAGAAAGCAGAGAAAGAGACAGAAAGCAAAGAAAGCGCCAGAAAGCAGAGAAAGAGACAGAAAGCAGAGAAAGTGCCAGAAAGCAGAGAAAGAGACAGATTGCAGAGAAAGAGACAGAAAGCAGAGAAAGTGCCATAAAGCAGAGAAAGAGACAGATTGCAGAGAAAGAGACAGAAAGGAGAGAAAGTGACAGACTGCAGAGAAAGAGACAGAAAGCAGAGAAAGAGACAGAAAGCAAAGAAAGCGCCAGAAAGCAGAGGAAGAGACAGAAAGCAGAGAAAGTGCCAGAAAGCAGAGAAAGAGACAGACTGCAGAGAAAGAGACAGAAAGCAGAAAAAGAGACAGAAAGCAGAGAAAGTGCCATAAAGCAGAGAAAGAGACAGATTGCAGAGAAAGAGACAGAAAGCAGAGAAAGAGACAGAAAGCCGAGAAAGTGACAGAAAGCAGAGAATGATTCAGAAAGCGGAGAAAGTTCCAGAAAGCAGAGAAAGAGACAGAAAGCAGGGAAATAGACAAAAAGCAGAGAATGCGACAGAAAGCAGAGAAAGAGATGGAAAGCAGAGAAAGAGACAGAAAGCAGAGAAAGAGGCAGAAAGCAGAGAAAGAGACAGAAAGCCGAGAAAGAGACAGAAAGCGGAGAAAGCGTCAGATTGCAGAGGAAGAGACAGGAATCAGAGAAAGTGCCAGAAAGCAGAGAAAGAGACAGAAAGCAGAGAAAGGGAAAGAAAGCAGAGAAAGTGGCAGAAAGCAGAGAAAGATACAGAAAGCAGAGAAAGAGAAAGAAAGCAGGGAAAGAGACAGAAAGCTGCGAAAGATACAGAAAGCAGAAAAAGAGTCAGAATGCAGAGAAAGAGACTGAAGCAGAGAAAGAGACAGAAAGCGGAGAAAGAGACAGAAAGCGGAGAAAGAGACAGAAAGCAGGGAAAGCGACAGAAAGCAGAGAAAGGGACAGAAAGCAGAGAAAGAGACAGAAAGCAGGGAAATAGACAGAAAGCAGAGAAAGAGACAGAAAGCAGGGAAAGAGACAGAAAGCTGAGAAAGATACAGAAAGCAGAAAAAGAGTCAGAACGCAGAGAAAGAGACTGTAGCGGAGAAAGAGACAGAAAGCGGAGAAAGAGACTGAAAGCTTAGAAAGAGACAGAAAGCGGAGAAAGAGTCTGAAAACAGAGAAAGAGACAGATTGCAGAGAAAGAGACAGAAAGCAGAGAAAGAGACAGAAAGCAGCGAATGACTCAGAAAGCAGAGAAAGCGACAGATTGCAGAAAAAGAGACAGAAAGCAGAGAATGTGCCAGAAAGCAGAGAAAGAGACAGAAAGGAGAGAAAGAGACATAAAGCGGAGAAAGAGACAGAAAGCAGAGAAAGGGACAGAAAACAGAGAAAGAGACAGAAAGCAGAGAAAGTGCCAGAAAGGAGAGAACGAGACAGATTGCAGAGAAAGAGACAGAAAGCAGAGAAAGAGGCAGAAAGCAGAGAAAGAGACAGAAAGCCGAGAAAGAGACAGAAAGCAGAGAAAGCGTCAGATTGCAGAGAAAGAGACAGGAATCAGAGAAAGTGCCAGAAAGCAGAGAAAGAGACAGAAAGCAGAGAAAGAGAAAGCAAGCAGAGAAAGTGGCAGAACGCAGAGAAAGAGACAGAAAGCAGAGAAAGAGAAAGAAAGTAGATAAAGAGGCAGAAAGCAGAGAAAGAGACAGAAAGCAGAGAAAGCGACAGAAAGCAGAGAAAGAGGCAGAAAGCAGAGAAAGAGGCAGAAAGCAGAGCAAGAGGCAGAAAGCAGAGAAGGCGACATAAAACAGAGAAAGAGAAAGAAAGCAGAGAAAGAGACAGAAAGGAGAGAAAGTGACAGACTGCAGAGAAAGAGACAGAAAGCAGAGAAAGAGACAGAAAGCAAAGAAAGCGCCAGAAAGCAGAGAAAGAGACAGAAAGCAGAGAAAGTGCCAGAAAGCAGAGAAAGAGACAGATTGCAGAGAAAGAGACAGAAAGGAGAGAAAGTGACAGACTGCAGAGAAAGAGACAGAAAGCAGAGAAAGAGACAGAAAGCAAAGAAAGCGCCAGAAAGCAGAGGAAGAGACAGAAAGCAGAGAAAGTGCCAGAAAGCAGAGAAAGAGACAGACTGCAGAGAAAGAGACAGAAAGCAGAAAAAGAGACAGAAAGCAGAGAAAGTGCCATAAAGCAGAGAAAGAGACAGATTGCAGAGAAAGAGACAGAAAGCAGAGAAAGAGACAGAAAGCCGAGAAAGTGACAGAAAGCAGAGAATGATTCAGAAAGCGGAGAAAGTTCCAGAAAGCAGAGAAAGAGACAGAAAGCAGGGAAATAGACAAAAAGCAGAGAATGCGACAGAAAGCAGAGAAAGAGATGGAAAGCAGAGAAAGAGACAGAAAGCAGAGAAAGAGGCAGAAAGCAGAGAAAGAGACAGAAAGCCGAGAAAGAGACAGAAAGCGGAGAAAGCGTCAGATTGCAGAGGAAGAGACAGGAATCAGAGAAAGTGCCAGAAAGCAGAGAAAGAGACAGAAAGCAGAGAAAGGGAAAGAAAGCAGAGAAAGTGGCAGAAAGCAGAGAAAGATACAGAAAGCAGAGAAAGAGAAAGAAAGCAGGGAAAGAGACAGAAAGCTGCGAAAGATACAGAAAGCAGAAAAAGAGTCAGAACGCAGAGAAAGAGACTGAAGCAGAGAAAGAGACAGAAAGCGGAGAAAGAGACAGAAAGCAGAGAAAGAGACAGAAAGCGGAGAAAGAGACAGAAAGCAGGGAAAGCGACAGAAAGCAGAGAAAGGGACAGAAAGCAGAGAAAGAGACAGAAAGCAGGGAAATAGACAGAAAGCAGAGAAAGAGACAGAAAGCAGGGAAAGAGACAGAAAGCTGAGAAAGATACAGAAAGCAGAAAAAGAGTCAGAACGCAGAGAAAGAGACTGTAGCGGAGAAAGAGACAGAAAGCGGAGAAAGAGACTGAAAGCTTAGAAAGAGACAGAAAGCGGAGAAAGAGTCTGAAAACAGAGAAAGAGACAGATTGCAGAGAAAGAGACAGAAAGCAGAGAAAGAGACAGAAAGCAGCGAATGACTCAGAAAGCAGAGAAAGCGACAGATTGCAGAAAAAGAGACAGAAAGCAGAGAATGTGCCAGAAAGCAGAGAAAGAGACAGAAAGGAGAGAAAGAGACATAAAGCGGAGAAAGAGACAGAAAGCAGAGAAAGGGACAGAAAACAGAGAAAGAGACAGAAAGCAGAGAAAGTGCCAGAAAGGAGAGAACGAGACAGATTGCAGAGAAAGAGACAGAAAGCAGAGAAAGAGGCAGAAAGCAGAGAAAGAGACAGAAAGCCGAGAAAGAGACAGAAAGCAGAGAAAGCGTCAGATTGCAGAGAAAGAGACAGGAATCAGAGAAAGTGCCAGAAAGCAGAGAAAGAGACAGAAAGCAGAGACAGAGAAAGAAAGCAGAGAAAGTGCCAGAAAGCAGAGAAAGAGACAGAAAGCAGAGAAAGAGAAAGCAAGCAGAGAAAGTGGCAGAACGCAGAGAAAGAGACAGAAAGCAGAGAAAGAGAAAGAAAGTAGATAAAGAGGCAGAAAGCAGAGAAAGAGACAGAAAGCAGAGAAAGCGACAGAAAGCAGAGAAAGAGGCAGAAAGCAGAGAAAGAGGCAGAAAGCAGAGCAAGAGGCAGAAAGCAGAGCAAGAGGCAGAAAGCAGAGAAGGCGACATAAAACAGAGAAAGAGAAAGAAAGCAGAGAAAGAGACAGAAAGGAGAGAAAGTGACAGACTGCAGAGAAAGAGACAGAAAGCAGAGAAAGAGACAGAAAGCAAAGAAAGCGCCAGAAAGCAGAGAAAGAGACAGAAAGCAGAGAAAGTGACAGAAAGCAGAGAAAGTGCCAGAAAGCAGAGAAAGAGACAGAAAGCAGAGAAAGAGACAGAAAGCAGAGAAAGAGAAAGAATGCAGAGAAAGTGCCAGAAAGCAGAGAAAGAGACAGATTGCAGAGAAAGAGAAAGAAAGCGGAGAAAGAGACAGAAAGCGGAGAAAGAGACTGAAAGCAGAGAGAGAGACAGAAAGAGGAGAAAGAGTCAGAAAACAGAGAAAGAGACAGATTGCAGAGAAAGAGACAGAAAGCAGAGAAAGAGACAGAAAGCCGAGAAAGAGACAGAAAGCGGAGAAAGCGTCAGATTGCAGAGGAAGAGACAGGAATCAGAGAAAGTGCCAGAAAGCAGAGAAAGAGACAGAAAGCAGAGACAGAGAAAGAAAGCAGAGAATGTGGCAGAAAGCAGAGAAAGATACAGAAAGCAGAGAAAGAGAAAGAAAGCAGGGAAAGAGACAGAAAGCTGCGAAAGATACAGAAAGCAGAAAAAGAGTCAGAATGCAGAGAAAGAGACTGAAGCAGAGAAAGAGACAGAAAGCGGAGAAAGAGACAGAAAGCAGAGAAAGAGACAGAAAGCGGAGAAAGAGACAGAAAGCAGGGAAAGAGACAGAAAGCAGAGAAAGGGACAGAAAGCAGAGAAAGAGACAGAAAGCAGGGAAAGAGACAGAAAGCAGAGAAGGAGACAGAAAGCAGGGAAAGAGTCAGAAAGCTGAGAAAGATACAGAAAGCAGAAAAAGAGTCAGAAAGCAGAGAAAGAGACTGTAGCGTAGAAAGAGACAGAAAGCGGAGAAAGAGACTGAAAGCTGAGAAAGAGACAGAAAGCGGAGGAAGAGTCTGAAAACAGAGAAAGAGACAGATTGCAGAGAAAGAGACAGAAAGCAGAGAAAGAGACATAGAGCAGCGAAAGACACAGAAAGCAGAGAAAGCGACAGATTGCAGAAAAAGAGACAGAAAGCAGAGAATGTGCCAGAAAGCAGAGAAAGAGACAGAAAGGAGAGAAAGAGACATAAAGCAGAGAAAGGGACAGAAAACAGAGAAAGGGACAGAAAGCAGAGAAAGTGCCAGAAAGGAGAGAACGAGACAGATTGCAGAGAAAGAGACAGAAAGCAGAGAAAGTGACAAAAAGCAGAGAATGCGACAGAAAGCAGAGAAAGAGATGGAAAGCAGAGAAAGAGACAGAAAGCAGAGAAAGAGGCAGAAAGCAGAGAAAGAGACAGAAAGCCGAGAAAGAGACAGAAAGCGGAGAAAGCGTCAGATTGCAGAGGAAGAGACAGGAATCAGAGAAAGTGCCAGAAAGCAGAGAAAGAGACAGAAAGCAGAGAAAGGGAAAGAAAGCAGAGAAAGTGGCAGAAAGCAGAGAAAGATACAGAAAGCAGAGAAAAAGAAAGAAAGCAGGGAAAGAGACAGAAAGCTGCGAAAGATACAGAAAGCAGAAAAAGAGTCAGAACGCAGAGAAAGAGACTGAAGCAGAGAAAGAGACAGAAAGCGGAGAAAGAGACAGAAAGCAGAGAAAGAGACAGAAAGCGGAGAAAGAGACAGAAAGCAGGGAAAGCGACAGAAAGCAGAGAAAGGGACAGAAAGCAGAGAAAGAGACAGAAAGCAGGGAAATAGACAGAAAGCAGAGAAAGAGACAGAAAGCAGGGAAAGAGACAGAAAGCTGAGAAAGATACAGAAAGCAGAAAAAGAGTCAGAACGCAGAGAAAGAGACTGTAGCGGAGAAAGAGACAGAAAGCGGAGAAAGAGACTGAAAGCTTAGAAAGAGACAGAAAGCGGAGAAAGAGTCTGAAAACAGAGAAAGAGACAGATTGCAGAGAAAGAGACAGAAAGCAGAGAAAGAGACAGAAAGCAAAGAAAGCGCCAGAAAGCAGAGGAAGAGACAGAAAGCAGAGAAAGTGCCAGAAAGCAGAGAAAGAGACAGACTGCAGAGAAAGAGACAGAAAGCAGAAAAAGAGACAGAAAGCAGAGAAAGTGCCATAAAGCAGAGAAAGAGACAGATTGCAGAGAAAGAGACAGAAAGCAGAGAAAGAGACAGAAAGCCGAGAAAGTGACAGAAAGCAGAGAATGATTCAGAAAGCGGAGAAAGTTCCAGAAAGCAGAGAAAGAGACAGAAAGCAGGGAAATAGACAAAAAGCAGAGAATGCGACAGAAAGCAGAGAAAGAGATGGAAAGCAGAGAAAGAGACAGAAAGCAGAGAAAGAGGCAGAAAGCAGAGAAAGAGACAGAAAGCCGAGAAAGAGACAGAAAGCGGAGAAAGCGTCAGATTGCAGAGGAAGAGACAGGAATCAGAGAAAGTGCCAGAAAGCAGAGAAAGAGACAGAAAGCAGAGAAAGGGAAAGAAAGCAGAGAAAGTGGCAGAAAGCAGAGAAAGATACAGAAAGCAGAGAAAGAGAAAGAAAGCAGGGAAAGAGACAGAAAGCTGCGAAAGATACAGAAAGCAGAAAAAGAGTCAGAACGCAGAGAAAGAGACTGAAGCAGAGAAAGAGACAGAAAGCGGAGAAAGAGACAGAAAGCAGAGAAAGAGACAGAAAGCGGAGAAAGAGACAGAAAGCAGGGAAAGCGACAGAAAGCAGAGAAAGGGACAGAAAGCAGAGAAAGAGACAGAAAGCAGGGAAATAGACAGAAAGCAGAGAAAGAGACAGAAAGCAGGGAAAGAGACAGAAAGCTGAGAAAGATACAGAAAGCAGAAAAAGAGTCAGAACGCAGAGAAAGAGACTGTAGCGGAGAAAGAGACAGAAAGCGGAGAAAGAGACTGAAAGCTTAGAAAGAGACAGAAAGCGGAGAAAGAGTCTGAAAACAGAGAAAGAGACAGATTGCAGAGAAAGAGACAGAAAGCAGAGAAAGAGACAGAAAGCAGCGAATGACTCAGAAAGCAGAGAAAGCGACAGATTGCAGAAAAAGAGACAGAAAGCAGAGAATGTGCCAGAAAGCAGAGAAAGAGACAGAAAGGAGAGAAAGAGACATAAAGCGGAGAAAGAGACAGAAAGCAGAGAAAGGGACAGAAAACAGAGAAAGAGACAGAAAGCAGAGAAAGTGCCAGAAAGGAGAGAACGAGACAGATTGCAGAGAAAGAGACAGAAAGCAGAGAAAGAGGCAGAAAGCAGAGAAAGAGACAGAAAGCCGAGAAAGAGACAGAAAGCAGAGAAAGCGTCAGATTGCAGAGAAAGAGACAGGAATCAGAGAAAGTGCCAGAAAGCAGAGAAAGAGACAGAAAGCAGAGACAGAGAAAGAAAGCAGAGAAAGTGCCAGAAAGCAGAGAAAGAGACAGAAAGCAGAGAAAGAGAAAGCAAGCAGAGAAAGTGGCAGAACGCAGAGAAAGAGACAGAAAGCAGAGAAAGAGAAAGAAAGTAGATAAAGAGGCAGAAAGCAGAGAAAGAGACAGAAAGCAGAGAAAGCGACAGAAAGCAGAGAAAGAGGCAGAAAGCAGAGAAAGAGGCAGAAAGCAGAGCAAGAGGCAGAAAGCAGAGAAGGCGACATAAAACAGAGAAAGAGAAAGAAAGCAGAGAAAGAGACAGAAAGGAGAGAAAGTGACAGACTGCAGAGAAAGAGACAGAAAGCAGAGAAAGAGACAGAAAGCAAAGAAAGCGCCAGAAAGCAGAGAAAGAGACAGAAAGCAGAGAAAGTGACAGAAAGCAGAGAAAGTGCCAGAAAGCAGAGAAAGAGACAGAAAGCAGAGAAAGAGACAGAAAGCAGAGAAAGAGAAAGAATGCAGAGAAAGTGCCAGAAAGCAGAGAAAGAGACAGATTGCAGAGAAAGAGAAAGAAAGCGGAGAAAGAGACAGAAAGCGGAGAAAGAGACTGAAAGCAGAGAGAGAGACAGAAAGAGGAGAAAGAGTCAGAAAACAGAGAAAGAGACAGATTGCAGAGAAAGAGACAGAAAGCAGAGAAAGAGACAGAAAGCCGAGAAAGAGACAGAAAGCGGAGAAAGCGTCAGATTGCAGAGGAAGAGACAGGAATCAGAGAAAGTGCCAGAAAGCAGAGAAAGAGACAGAAAGCAGAGACAGAGAAAGAAAGCAGAGAATGTGGCAGAAAGCAGAGAAAGATACAGAAAGCAGAGAAAGAGAAAGAAAGCAGGGAAAGAGACAGAAAGCTGCGAAAGATACAGAAAGCAGAAAAAGAGTCAGAATGCAGAGAAAGAGACTGAAGCAGAGAAAGAGACAGAAAGCGGAGAAAGAGACAGAAAGCAGAGAAAGAGACAGAAAGCGGAGAAAGAGACAGAAAGCAGGGAAAGAGACAGAAAGCAGAGAAAGGGACAGAAAGCAGAGAAAGAGACAGAAAGCAGGGAAAGAGACAGAAAGCAGAGAAGGAGACAGAAAGCAGGGAAAGAGTCAGAAAGCTGAGAAAGATACAGAAAGCAGAAAAAGAGTCAGAAAGCAGAGAAAGAGACTGTAGCGTAGAAAGAGACAGAAAGCGGAGAAAGAGACTGAAAGCTGAGAAAGAGACAGAAAGCGGAGGAAGAGTCTGAAAACAGAGAAAGAGACAGATTGCAGAGAAAGAGACAGAAAGCAGAGAAAGAGACATAGAGCAGCGAAAGACACAGAAAGCAGAGAAAGCGACAGATTGCAGAAAAAGAGACAGAAAGCAGAGAATGTGCCAGAAAGCAGAGAAAGAGACAGAAAGGAGAGAAAGAGACATAAAGCAGAGAAAGGGACAGAAAACAGAGAAAGGGACAGAAAGCAGAGAAAGTGCCAGAAAGGAGAGAACGAGACAGATTGCAGAGAAAGAGACAGAAAGCAGAGAAAGTGACAAAAAGCAGAGAATGCGACAGAAAGCAGAGAAAGAGATGGAAAGCAGAGAAAGAGACAGAAAGCAGAGAAAGAGGCAGAAAGCAGAGAAAGAGACAGAAAGCCGAGAAAGAGACAGAAAGCGGAGAAAGCGTCAGATTGCAGAGGAAGAGACAGGAATCAGAGAAAGTGCCAGAAAGCAGAGAAAGAGACAGAAAGCAGAGAAAGGGAAAGAAAGCAGAGAAAGTGGCAGAAAGCAGAGAAAGATACAGAAAGCAGAGAAAAAGAAAGAAAGCAGGGAAAGAGACAGAAAGCTGCGAAAGATACAGAAAGCAGAAAAAGAGTCAGAACGCAGAGAAAGAGACTGAAGCAGAGAAAGAGACAGAAAGCGGAGAAAGAGACAGAAAGCAGAGAAAGAGACAGAAAGCGGAGAAAGAGACAGAAAGCAGGGAAAGCGACAGAAAGCAGAGAAAGGGACAGAAAGCAGAGAAAGAGACAGAAAGCAGGGAAATAGACAGAAAGCAGAGAAAGAGACAGAAAGCAGGGAAAGAGACAGAAAGCTGAGAAAGATACAGAAAGCAGAAAAAGAGTCAGAACGCAGAGAAAGAGACTGTAGCGGAGAAAGAGACAGAAAGCGGAGAAAGAGACTGAAAGCTTAGAAAGAGACAGAAAGCGGAGAAAGAGTCTGAAAACAGAGAAAGAGACAGATTGCAGAGAAAGAGACAGAAAGCAGAGAAAGAGACAGAAAGCAGCGAATGACTCAGAAAGCAGAGAAAGCGACAGATTGCAGAAAAAGAGACAGAAAGCAGAGAATGTGCCAGAAAGCAGAGAAAGAGACAGAAAGGAGAGAAAGAGACATAAAGCGGAGAAAGAGACAGAAAGCAGAGAAAGGGACAGAAAACAGAGAAAGAGACAGAAAGCAGAGAAAGTGCCAGAAAGGAGAGAACGAGACAGATTGCAGAGAAAGAGACAGAAAGCAGAGAAAGAGGCAGAAAGCAGAGAAAGAGACAGAAAGCCGAGAAAGAGACAGAAAGCAGAGAAAGCGTCAGATTGCAGAGAAAGAGACAGGAATCAGAGAAAGTGCCAGAAAGCAGAGAAAGAGACAGAAAGCAGAGACAGAGAAAGAAAGCAGAGAAAGTGCCAGAAAGCAGAGAAAGAGACAGAAAGCAGAGAAAGAGAAAGCAAGCAGAGAAAGTGGCAGAACGCAGAGAAAGAGACAGAAAGCAGAGAAATAGAAAGAAAGTAGATAAAGAGGCAGAAAGGAGAGAAAGAGACAGAAAGCAGAGAAAGCGACAGAAAGCAGAGAAAGAGGCAGAAAGCAGAGAAAGAGGCAGAAAGCAGAGCAAGAGTCAGAAAGCAGAGAAGGCGACATAAAACAGAGAAAGAGAAAGAAAGCAGAGAAAGAGACAGAAAGGAGAGAAAGTGACAGACTGCAGAGAAAGAGACAGAAAGCAGAGAAAGTGCCAGAAAGCAGAGAAAGAGACAGACTGCAGAGAAAGAGACAGAAAGCAGAAAAAGAGACAGAAAGCAGAGAAAGTGCCATAAAGCAGAGAAAGAGACAGATTGCAGAGAAAGAGACAGAAAGCAGAGAAAGAGACAGAAAGCCGAAAAAGTGACAGAAAGCAGAGAATGATTCAGAAAGCGGAGAAAGTGCCAGAAAGCAGAGAAAGAGACAGAAAGCAGGGAAATCGACAAAAAGCAGAGAATGCGACAGAAAGCAGAGAAAGAGATGGAAAGCAGAGAAAGAGACAGAAAGCAGAGAAAGAGGCAGAAAGCAGAGAAAGAGACAGAAAGCCGAGAAAGAGACAGAAAGCGCAGAAAGCGTCAGATTGCAGAGGAAGAGACAGGAATCAGAGAAAGTGCCAGAAAGCAGAGAAAGAGACAGAAAGCAGAGACAGAGAAAGAAAGCAGAGAATGTGGCAGAAAGCAGAGAAAGATACAGAAAGCAGAGAAAGAGAAAGAAAGCAGGGAAAGAGACAGAAAGCTGCGAAAGATACAGAAAGCAGAAAAAGAGTCAGAATGCAGAGAAAGAGACTGAAGCAGAGAAAGAGACAGAAAGCGGAGAAAGAGACAGAAAGCAGAGAAAGAGACAGAAAGCGGAGAAAGAGACAGAAAGCAGGGAAAGAGACAGAAAGCAGAGAAAGGGACAGAAAGCAGAGAAAGAGACAGAAAGCAGGGAAAGAGACAGAAAGCAGAGAAAGAGACAGAAAGCAGGGAAAGAGACAGAAAACTGAGAAAGATACAGAAAGCAGAAAAAGAGTCAGAACGCAGAGAAAGAGACTGTAGCGTAGAAAGAGACAGAAAGCGGAGAAAGAGACTGAAAGCTGAGAAAGAGACAGAAAGCGGAGGAAGAGTCTGAAAACAGAGAAAGAGACAGATTGCAGAGAAAGAGACAGAAAGCAGAGAAAGAGACATAGAGCAGCGAAAGACACAGAAAGCAGAGAAATCGACAGATTGCAGAAAAAGAGACAGAAAGCAGAGAATGTGCCAGAAAGCAGAGAAAGAGACAGAAAGGAGAGAAAGAGACATAAAGCAGAGAAAGGGACAGAAAACAGAGAAAGAGACAGAAAGCAGAGAAAGTGCCAGAAAGGAGAGAACGAGACAGATTGCAGAGAAAGAGACAGATTGCAGAGAAAGTGACAGAAAGCAGAGAAAGTGCCAGAAAGCAGAGAAAGAGACAGAAAGCAGAGAAAGAGACAGAAAGCAGAGAAAGAGACAGATTGCAGAGAAAGAGAAAGAAAGCAGAGAAAGAGACAGAAAGGAGAGATAGTGACAGACTGCAGAGAAAGATACAGAAAGCAGAGAAAGAGACAGAAAGCAAAGAAAGCGCCAGAAAGCAGAGAAAGAGACAGAAAGCAGAGAAAGTGCCAGAAAGCAGAGAAAGAGACAGATTGCAGAGAAAGAGACAGAAAGCAGAAAAAGAGACAGAAAGCAGAGAAAGTGCCATAAAGCAGAGAAAGAGACAGATTGCAGAGAAAGAGACAGAAAGCAGAGACAGAGACAGAAAGCCGAGACAGTGACAGAAAGCAGAGAATGTTTCAGAAAGCGGAGAAAGTGCCAGAAAGCAGAGAAAGAGACAGAAAGCAGGGAAATAGACAGAAAGCAGAAAATGCGACAGAAAGCAGAGAAAGAGATGGAAAGCAGAGAAAGAGACAGAAAGCAGAGAAAGAGGCAGAAAGCAGAGAAAGAGACAGAAAGCCGAGAAAGAGACAGAAAGCAGAGAAAGCGTCAGATTGCAGAGAAAGAGACAGGAATCAGAGAAAGTGCCAGAAAGCAGAGAAAGAGACATAAAGCAGAGAAAGAGAAAGAAAGCAGAGAAAGTGGCAGAAAGCAGAGAAAGAGACAGAAAGCAGAGAAAGAGAAAGAAAGCAGAGAAGGAGGCAGAAAGCAGAGAAAGAGACAGAAAGCCGAGAAAGAGAAAGAAAGCAGAGAAAGAGACAGAAAGGAGAGATAGTGACAGACTGCAGAGAAAGATACAGAAAGCCGAGAAAGAGACAGAAAGCGGAGAAAGCGTCAGATTGCAGAGGAAGAGACAGGAATCAGAGAAAGTGCCAGAAAGCAGAGAAAGAGACAGAAAGCAGAGACAGAGAAAGAAAGCAGAGAATGTGGCAGAAAGCAGAGAAAGATACAGAAAGCAGAGAAAGAGAAAGAAAGCAGGGAAAGAGACAGAAAGCTGCGAAAGATACAGAAAGCAGAAAAAGAGTCAGAATGCAGAGAAAGAGACTGAAGCAGAGAAAGAGACAGAAAGCGGAGAAAGAGACAGAAAGCAGGGAAAGAGACAGAAAGCGGAGAAAGAGACAGAAAGCAGGGAAAGAGACAGAAAGCAGAGAAAGGGACAGAAAGCAGAGAAAGAGACAGAAAGCAGGGAAAGAGACAGAAAGCAGAGAAAGAGACAGAAAGCAGGGAAAGAGACAGAAAGCTGAGAAAGATACAGATAGCAGAAAAAGAGTCAGAACGCAGAGAAAGAGACTGTAGCGTAGAAAGAGACAGAAAGCGGAGAAAGAGACTGAAAGCTGAGAAAGAGACAGAAAGCGGAGGAAGAGTCTGAAAACAGAGAAAGAGACAGATTGCAGAGAAAGAGACAGAAAGCAGAGAAAGAGACATAGAGCAGCGAAAGACACAGAAAGCAGAGAAAGCGACAGATTGCAGAAAAAGAGACAGAAAGCAGAGAATGTGCCAGAAAGCAGAGAAAGAGACAGAAAGGAGAGAAAGAGACATAAAGCAGAGAAAGGGACAGAAAACAGAGAAAGAGACAGAAAGCAGAGAAAGTGCCAGAAAGGAGAGAACGAGACAGATTGCAGAGAAAGAGACAGAAAGCAGAGAAAGTGACAGAAAGCAGAGAAAGTGCCAGAAAGCAGAGAAAGAGACAGAAAGCAGAGAAAGAGACAGAAAGCAGAGAAAGAGAAAGAATGCAGAGAAAGTGCCAGAAAGCAGAGAAAGAGACAGATTGCAGAGAAAGAGAAAGAAAGCAGAGAAAGAGACAGAAAGGAGAGATAGTGACAGACTGCAGAGAAAGATACAGAAAGCAGAGAAAGAGACAGAAAGCAAAGAAAGCGCCAGAAAGCAGAGAAAGAGACAGAAAGCAGAGAAAGTGCCAGAAAGCAGAGAAAGAGACAGATTGCAGAGAAAGAGACAGAAAGCAGAAAAAGAGACAGAAAGCAGAGAAAGTGCCATAAAGCAGAGAAAGAGACAGATTGCAGAGAAAGAGACAGAAAGCAGAGAAAGAGACAGAAAGCCGAGACAGTGACAGAAAGCAGAGAATGTTTCAGAAAGCGGAGAAAGTGCCAGAAAGCAGAGAAAGAGACAGAAAGCAGGGAAATAGACAGAAAGCAGAAAATGCGACAGAAAGCAGAGAAAGAGATGGAAAGCAGAGAAAGAGACAGAAAGCAGAGAAAGAGGCAGAAAGCAGAGAAAGAGACAGAAAGCCGAGAAAGAGACAGAAAGCAGAGAAAGCGTCAGATTGCAGAGAAAGAGACAGGAATCAGAGAAAGTGCCAGAAAGCAGAGAAAGAGACATAAAGCAGAGAAAGAGAAAGAAAGCAGAGAAAGTGGCAGAAAGCAGAGAAAGAGACAGAAAGCAGAGAAAGAGAAAGAAAGCAGAGAAGGAGGCAGAAAGCAGAGAAAGAGACAGAAAGCCGAGAAAGAGAAAGAAAGCAGAGAAAGAGACAGAAAGGAGAGATAGTGACAGACTGCAGAGAAAGATACAGAAAGCCGAGAAAGAGACAGAAAGCGGAGAAAGCGTCAGATTGCAGAGGAAGAGACAGGAATCAGAGAAAGTGCCAGAAAGCAGAGAAAGAGACAGAAAGCAGAGACAGAGAAAGAAAGCAGAGAATGTGGCAGAAAGCAGAGAAAGAGAAAGAAAGCAGGGAAAGAGACAGAAAGCTGCGAAAGATACAGAAAGCAGAAAAAGAGTCAGAATGCAGAGAAAGAGACTGAAGCAGAGAAAGAGACAGAAAGCGGAGAAAGAGACAGAAAGCAGAGAAAGAGACAGAAAGCGGAGAAAGAGACAGAAAGCAGGGAAAGAGACAGAAAGCAGAGAAAGGGACAGAAAGCAGAGAAAGAGACAGAAAGCAGGGAAAGAGACAGAAAGCAGAGAAAGAGACAGAAAGCAGGGAAAGAGACAGAAAGCTGAGAAAGATACAGAAAGCAGAGAAAGAGAAAGAAAGCAGAGAAGGAGGCAGAAAGCAGAGAAAGAGACAGAAAGCCGAGTAAGAGAAAGAAAGCAGAGAAAGCGTCAGATTGCAGAGGAAGAGACAGGAATCAGAGAAAGTGCCAGAAAGCAGAGAAAGAGACAGAAAGCAGAGAAAGAGAAAGAAAGCAGAGAAAGTGGCAGAAAGCAGAGAAAGAAACAGAAAGCAGAGAAAGGGAAGCTGAGGGGTTGATAGATAGAAGCTACACGGAGGTCGTTACTCCACAAATCAAAGGCAGCTGGGTAACAGTTAGAGGTGGGAAGAGGTCAGTGCAGGGATCTCCTGTGGTCGTTCCCCTCAACAACAAGTATACAGTTTTAGATACTGTTGGGGGGGACGGCCTATCGGGGGCAGGCTGCAGTGACCGGGCCTCTGGCACGGGGTCCTGCACTGTGGCTCAGAAGGGAAGGAGGGAGAATGGGAGAGCACTAGTCATCGGGGACTCGATGGTGAGGAGTACGGACAGGCGGTTCTGTGGGCGCAGGCGAGACGCACGGATGGTTTGTTGCCTCCCTGGTGCCAGGGTCCGTGATGTTTGTGATCGCGTCTTCAGGATCCTTAAAGGGGAGGGGGAGCAGCCAGAGGTCGTGGTGCACATTGGCACCAACGACGTAGGAAGGAAGGGTGGCACAGATGTTAGAAGTGAGTTTAGGGAGTTAGGCTGGAAGCTGAAAGCTCGGACGGACAGAGTTGTTATCTCTGGTTTGTTGCCGGCGCCACGTGATAGTGAGGCTAGGAATAGGGAGAGAGCACAGCTGAACACGTGGCTGCAGGAATGGTGTAGGAGGGAGGGCTTCCAGTTCTTGGATAATTGGACTGCATTCTGGGGAAGATGGGACCTGTTCAAACAGGACGGGCTGCATCTGAACCAGAGGGGCACCAATATCCTGGGAGGGAGGTTTGCTAGTATTGTTCGGGAGGGTTTAAACTAGTTTGGGAGGGGGATGGGAACCGGACTTGTAATCCAGGGACCAGTGGGTCCACTCAGAAAGACAAAGAGTGTAGTGAGGTATTGGGGAAGGTAGCACTGTCACAGAGGACAGATGGGCACGGAGAAGGGTTAAAGTGCGTATACTTCAACGCAAGAAGCATCAGGAATAAGGTGAGTGAATTGAAGGCGTGGATGGGCACTTGGGACTACGATGTTGTGGCCATCACTGAAACGTGGATAGGTGAGGGGGAGGAATGGTTTTTGGAGGTACCTGGTTATAGATGTTTTCATAAGATTAGGAATGGTGGTAAAAGAGGTGGGGGGGGTGGCATTGTTAGTTAGAAATAGTGTAACAACTGCTGAAAGAATTTTCGAGGAGGATCTGCCAACTGAGGCACTGTGGGTTGAGGTCAGGAACAGGAAAGGAGCAGTCACCTTGATGGGAGTTTTCTATAGGCCCCCCAATAGCAGCAGGGAGGTGGAAGAGCAGATTGGGAAACAGATTTTGGAAAGGAGCAGAAGTCACAGGGTAGTAATTATGGGGGATTTCAACTTCCCAAATATTGATTGGCAACTCTTTAGATCGAATAGTTTGGATGGGGTAGTGTTTGTGCAGTATGTCCAGGAAGCCTTTCTGACTCAGTATGTAGACTGCCCGACCAGAGGGGAGGCAATATTGGATTTGGTACTAGGTAATGAACCAGGGCAAGTGATAGAGCTGTTGGTGGGCGAGCACTTTGGAGATAGTGATCACAATTCTGTAGCATTCACTGTGGTAATGGAGAGGGATAGGTATGTGCAACAGGGCAAGGTTTACAATTGGGGGAAGGGTAGATATGATGCTGTCAGGCAGGAACTGAGGAGCATAAGTTGGGAGCATATGCTGGCAGGGAAGGGCACGGTCGAAATGTGGAACTTTTTCAAGGAGCAGATAGTAGGGGCCATTGATAAGCATGTCCCTGTCAGACAGGGAAGGGATGGTCATGTGAGGGAACCGTGGTTGACAAGAGAGGTTGCGAGTCTTGTTAGGAAGAAGAAGGATGCGTATATAAAGTTGAGGAAAAAGGGCACAGGCATAGCTCTGGAGGGATACAAGATGGCCAGGAAGGATCTGAAGAAAGGGATTAGGAGAGCTAAGAGAGGGCATGAAAAATGCTTGGCGGGTAGGATAAAAGAAAACCCCAAGGCCTTTTACGCGTATGTCAGAAATATGAGGATGACTAGGGGGACCGTAGGTCCGGTCAAGGACAATAGCGGGAGACTGTGTGTTGAGCCGGAAGAGATAAGTGAGGTTTTGAATGAGTACTTCTCTTCGGTATTTACGAATGAGAAGGGGTGTATTACTGAAGAGGACGGTGGGAAGCAGACTGGTAAGCTCGAGGAAGTGCTCGTTAGGAGGGAAGATGTGTTGGGGTTTTTGAATAACTTGAAGATAGACAAGTCTCCCGGGCCTGACGGGGTATATCCAAGGATGTTATGGGAAGCAAGGGATGAAATTGCAGAGCCGCTGGCAATGATCTTTTCATCTTCTCTGCTGACGGGGGTGGTACCAGGTGATTGGAGGGTGGCAAATGTTGTGCCCCTGTTCAAGAAAGGGAATAGGAACAACCCTGGGAATTACAGGCCAGTTAGTCTTACTTCGGTGGTAGGCAAGTTGATGGAAAAGGTGCTGAGGGATAGGATTTCTGAGCATCTGGAAAGACACTGCTTGATTCGGGACAGTCAGCACGGTTTTGTGAGGGGTAGGTCTTGCCTCACAAGCCTGATTGAATTCTTTGAGCAGGTGACCAAGCAAGTGGATGAGGGTAAACCAGTGGATGTGGTGTACATGGATTTTAGTAAGGCATTTGATAAGGTCCCCCATGGTAGACTTATGGAGAAAGTCAGGAGGCATGGGATAGTGGGGAATGTGGCCAGTTGGATTAAGAATTGGCTAACTGATAGAAGGCAGAGAGTGGTCTTAGATGGTAAATACTCAGCCTGGAGCCCAGTTACCAGTGGCGTGCCGCAGGGATCAGTTCTGGGTCCTCTCCTGTTTGTGATTTTTATTAACGACTTGGATGAGGAAGTCGAAGGGTGGGTCAGTAAATTTGCAGATGATACAAAGGTTGGTGGAGTTGTGGATACCGAGGAGGGCTATTGTCGTCTACAAAGGGACTTGGATAGGTTGCAGTGTTGGGCTGAAAAGTGGCAGATGGAGTTTAACCCTGAAAAGTGTGAGGTCGTCCATTTTGGAAGGACAAACATGAATGCAAAATACTGGGTTAACGGTAGGGTTCTAGGGCATGTGGAGGAGCAGAGAGACCTTGGGGTCTATGTGCATAGATCATTGAAAGTTGCAACTCAAGTGGATAGGGCTGTGAAGAAGGCATATGGGGTGTTAGCGTTCATTAGCAGAGGGATTGAATTTAAGAGCCGTGAGGTGATGATGCAGCTGTACAGGACCTTGGTAAGGCCTCATTTGGAGTACTGTGTGCAGTTCTGGTCGCCTCATTTTAGGAAGGATGTGGAAGCCTTGGAGAGGGTGCAGAGGAGATTTACCAGGATGTTGCCTGGAATGGAGAATAAGTCTTACGAGGAAAGGCTGAACATTCTAGGCCTCTTCTCATTAGAAAGGAGAAGGATGAGGGGTGACATGATAGAGGTTTATAAGATGATCAGGGGAATAGATAGGGTAGACAGTCAGAAACTTTTTCCCCGGGTGGAGCAAAGCGTTACAAGGGGTCATAAATTTAAGGTGAAGGGTGGGAGATATAAGGGGGATGTCAGGGGAAGGTTCTTTACCTAGAGAGTGGTCGAGGCATGGAATGCCTTGCCCGGGGAAGTTGTTGAGTCAGAAACTTTAGGGACTTTCAAAAGGCTTTTGGATAGGTATATGGATAAAGGAGAATGATGGGGGATAGATTAAATTGTCCTTGACAGAGGACAAAGGATCGGCACAACATTGTGGGCCGAAGGGCCTGTTCTGTGCTGTATGTTCTATGTTCTATGTTCTATGTAAAGAGAAAGAAAGTAGAGAAAGAGGCAGAAAGCAGAGAAAGAGACAGAAAGCAGAGAAAGCGACAGAAAGCAGAGAAAGAGGCAGAAAGCAGAGAAAGAGGCAGAAAGCAGAGAAAGAGGCAGAAAGCAGAGAAGGCGACATAAAACAGAGAAAGAGAAAGAAAGCAGAGAAAGAGACAGACTGCAGAGAAAGAGACAGAAAGCAGAAAAAGAGACAGAAAGCAGAGAAAGTGCCATAAAGCAGAGAAAGAGACAGATTGCAGAGAAAGAGACAGAAAGCAGAGAAAGAGACAGAAAGCCGAGAAAGTGACAGAAAGCAGAGAATGATTCAGAAAGCGGAGAAAGTGCCAGAAAGCAGAGAAAGAGACAGAAAGCAGGGAAATAGACAAAACGCAGAGAATGCGACAGAAAGCAGAGAAAGAGACGGAAAGCAGAGAAAGAGGCAGAAAGCAGAGAAAGCGACAGAAAGCAGGGAAAGAAACAGAAAGCAGAGAGCGCGACAGAAAGCAGAGAAAGACATGGAAAGCAGAGAAAGAGACAGAAAGCAGAGAAAGACACAGAAAGCAGAGAAAGAGACAGAAAACAGAGAAAGAGGCAGAAAGCAGAGAAAGAGTCAGAAAGCAGAGAAAGAGACAGAAAGAAGAGAAAGAGACAGATTGCAGAGAAAGAGACCGAAAGCAGAGAAAGAGACAGAAAGCCGAGAAAGTGACAGAAAGCAGAGAATGATTCAGAAAGCAGAAAAGTGCCAGATAGCAGAGAAAGAGACAGAAAGCAGGGAAATAGACAGAAAGCAGAGATTGCGACAGAAAGCAGAGAAAGAGATGGAAAGCAGAGATAGAGACAGAAAGCAGAGAAAGAGACAGAAAGCCGAGAAAGTGACAGAAAGCAGAGAATGATTCAGAAAGCGGAGAAAGTGCCAGAAAGCAGAGAAAGAGACAGAAAGCAGGGAAATAGACAAAACGCAGAGAATGCGACAGAAAGCAGAGAAAGAGATGGAAAGCAGAGAAAGAGACAGAAAGCAGAGAAAGAGGCAGAAAGCAGAGAAAGAGACAGAAAGCCGAGAAAGAGACAGAAAGCGGAGAAAGCGTCAGATTGCAGAGAAAGAGACAGGAATCAGAGAAAGTGCCAGAAAGCAGAGAAAGAGACAGAAAGCAGAGAAAGAGAAAGAAAGCAGAGAAAGTGGCAGAAAGCAGAGAAAGATACAGAAAGCAGAGAAAGAGAAAGAAAGCAGGGAAAGAGACAGAAAGCTGCGAAAGATACAGAAAGCAGAAAAAGAGTCAGAACGCAGAGAAAGAGACCGAAGCAGAGAAAGAGACAGAAAGCGGAGAAAGAGACAGAAAGCAGAGAAAGAGACAGAAAGCGGAGAAACAGACAGAAAGCAGGGAAAGAGACAGAAAGCAGAGAAAGGGACAGAAAGCAGAGAAAGAGACAGAAAGCAGGGAAAGAGACAGAAAGCTGAGAAAGATACAGAAAGCAGAAAAAGAGTCAGAACGCAGAGAAAGAGACTGTAGCGGAGAAAGGGACAGAAAGCGGAGAAAGAGACTGAAAGCTGAGAAAGAGACAGAAAGCGGAGAAAGAGTCTGAAAACAGAGAAAGAGACAGATTGCAGAGAAAGAGACAGAAAGCAGAGAAAGAGACAGAAAGCAGCGAAAGACACAGAAAGCAGAGAATGCGACAGATTGCAGAAAAAGAGACAGAAAGCAGAGAATGTGCCAGAAAGCAGAGAAAGAGACAGAAAGGAGAGAAAGAGACATAAAGCGGAGAAAGAGACAGAAAGCAGAGAAAAGGACAGAAAACAGAGAAAGAGACAGAAAGCAGAGAAAGTGCCAGAAAGGAGAGAACGAGACAGATTGCAGAGAAAGAGACAGAAAGCAGAGAAAGTGACAGAAAGCAGAGAAAGTGCCAGAAAGCAGAGAAAGAGACAGAAAGCAGAGAAAGAGACAGAAAGCAGAGAAAGAGAAAGAATGCAGAGAAAGTGCCAGAAAGCAGAGAAAGAGACAGATTGCAGAGAAAGAGAAAGAAAGCAGAGAAAGAGACAGAAAGGAGAGATAGTGACAGACTGCAGAGAAAGATACAGAAAGCAGAGAAAGAGACAGAAAGCAAAGAAAGCGCCAGAAAGCAGAGAAAGAGCCAGAAAGCAGAGAAAGTGCCAGAAAGCAGAGAAAGAGACAGATTGCAGAGAAAGAGACAGAAAGCAGAAAAAGAGACAGAAAGCAGAGGAAGTGCCATAAAGCAGAGAAAGAGACAGATTGCTGAGAAAGAGACAGAAAGCAGAGAAAGAGACAGAAAGCCGAGAAAGTGACAGAAAGCAGAGAATGTTTCAGAAAGCGGAGAAAGTGCCAGAAAGCAGAGAAAGAGACAGAAAGCAGGGAAATAGACAGAAAGCAGAGAATGCGACAGAAAGCAGAGAAAGAGATGGAAAGCAGAGAAAGAGACAGAAAGCAGAGAAAGAGGCACAAAGCAGAGAAAGAGACAAGAAGCCGAGAAAGAGACAGAAAGCAGAGAAAGCGACAGATTGCAGAGAATGAGACAGGAATCAGAGAAAGTGCCAGAAAGCAGAGAAAGAGACAGAAAGCAGAGTAGAGAAAGAAAGCAGAGAAAGTGGCAGAAAGCAGAGAAAGAGACAGAAAGCAGAGAAAGAGAAAGAAAGCAGAGAAGGAGGCAGAAAGCAGAGAAAGAGACAGAAAGCAGAGAAAGCGACAGAAAGCAGAGAAAGAGGCAGAAAGCAGAGAAAGAGGCAGAAAGCAGAGAAAGAGGCAGAAACAGAGAAAGCGACAAAAAACAGAGAAAGAGAAAGAAAGCAGAGAAAGAGACAGAAAGGAGAGAAAGTGACAGACTGCAGAGAAAGAGACAGAAAGCAGAGAAAGAGACAGAAAGCAAAAAAAGCGCCAGAAAGCAGAGAAAGAGACAGAAAGCAGGGAAAGAGACAGAATGCTGAGAAAGATACAGAAAGCAGAAAAAGAGTCAGAACGCAGAGAAAGAGACTGTAGCGGAGAAAGGGACAGAAAGCGGAGAAAGAGACTGAAAGCTGAGAAAGAGACAGAAAGCGGAGAAAGAGTCTGAAAACAGAGAAAGAGACAGATTGCAGAGAAAGAGACAGAAAGCAGAGAAAGAGACAGAAAGCAGCGAAAGACACAGAAAGCAGAGAAAGCGACAGATTGCAGAAAAAGAGACAGAAAGCAGAGAATGTGCCAGAAAGCAGAGAAAGAGACAGAAAGGAGAGAAAGAGACATAAAGCGGAGAAAGAGACAGAAAGCAGAGAAAAGGACAGAAAACAGAGAAAGAGACAGAAAGCAGAGAAAGTGCCAGAAAGGAGAGAACGAGACAGATTGCAGAGAAAGAGACAGAAAGCAGAGAAAGTGACAGAAAGCAGAGAAAGTGCCAGAAAGCAGAGAAAGAGACAGAAAGCAGAGAAAGAGACAGAAAGCAGAGAAAGAGAAAGAATGCAGAGAAAGTGCCAGAAAGCAGAGAAAGAGACAGATTGCAGAGAAAGAGAAAGAAAGCAGAGAAAGAGACAGAAAGGAGAGATAGTGACAGACTGCAGAGAAAGATACAGAAAGCAGAGAAAGAGACAGAAAGCAAAGAAAGCGCCAGAAAGCAGAGAAAGAGCCAGAAAGCAGAGAAAGTGCCAGAAAGCAGAGAAAGAGACAGATTGCAGTGAAAGAGACAGAAAGCAGAAAAAGAGACAGAAAGCAGAGGAAGTGCCATAAAGCAGAGAAAGAGACAGATTGCTGAGAAAGAGACAGAAAGCAGAGAAAGAGACAGAAAGCCGAGAAAGTGACAGAAAGCAGAGAATGTTTCAGAAAGCGGAGAAAGTGCCAGAAAGCAGAGAAAGAGACAGAAAGCAGGGAAATAGACAGAAAGCAGAGAATGCGACAGAAAGCAGAGAAAGAGATGGAAAGCAGAGAAAGAGACAGAAAGCAGAGAAAGAGGCACAAAGCAGAGAAAGAGACAAGAAGCCGAGAAAGAGACAGAAAGCAGAGAAAGCGACAGATTGCAGAGAATGAGACAGGAATCAGAGAAAGTGCCAGAAAGCAGAGAAAGAGACAGAAAGCAGAGAAAGAGAAAGAAAGCAGAGAAAGTGGCAGAAAGCAGAGAAAGAGACAGAAAGCAGAGAAAGAGAAAGAAAGCAGAGAAGGAGGCAGAAAGCAGAGAAAGAGACAGAAAGCAGAGAAAGCGACAGAAAGCAGAGAAAGAGGCAGAAAGCAGAGAAAGAGGCAGAAAGCAGAGAAAGAGGCAGAAACAGAGAAAGCGACAAAAAACAGAGAAAGAGAAAGAAAGCAGAGAAAGAGACAGAAAGGAGAGAAAGTGACAGACTGCAGAGAAAGAGACAGAAAGCAGAGAAAGAGACAGAAAGCAAAAAAAGCGCCAGAAAGCAGAGAAAGAGACAGAAAGCAGGGAAAGAGACAGAATGCTGAGAAAGATACAGAAAGCAGAAAAAGAGTCAGAACGCAGAGAAAGAGACTGTAGCGGAGAAAGGGACAGAAAGCGGAGAAAGAGACTGAAAGCTGAGAAAGAGACAGAAAGCGGAGAAAGAGTCTGAAAACAGAGAAAGAGACAGATTGCAGAGAAAGAGACAGAAAGCAGAGAAAGAGACAGAAAGCAGCGAAAGACACAGAAAGCAGAGAAAGCGACAGATTGCAGAAAAAGAGACAGAAAGCAGAGAATGTGCCAGAAAGCAGAGAAAGAGACAGAAAGGAGAGAAAGAGACATAAAGCGGAGAAAGAGACAGAAAGCAGAGAAAAGGACAGAAAACAGAGAAAGAGACAGAAAGCAGAGAAAGTGCCAGAAAGGAGAGAACGAGACAGATTGCAGAGAAAGAGACAGAAAGCAGAGAAAGTGACAGAAAGCAGAGAAAGTGCCAGAAAGCAGAGAAAGAGACAGAAAGCAGAGAAAGAGACAGAAAGCAGAGAAAGAGAAAGAATGCAGAGAAAGTGCCAGAAAGCAGAGAAAGAGACAGATTGCAGAGAAAGATACAGAAAGCAGAGAAAGAGACAGAAAGCAAAGAAAGCGCCAGAAAGCAGAGAAAGAGCCAGAAAGCAGAGAAAGTGCCAGAAAGCAGAGAAAGAGACAGATTGCAGTGAAAGAGACAGAAAGCAGAAAAAGAGACAGAAAGCAGAGGAAGTGCCATAAAGCAGAGAAAGAGACAGATTGCTGAGAAAGAGACAGAAAGCAGAGAAAGAGACAGAAAGCCGAGAAAGTGACAGAAAGCAGAGAATGTTTCAGAAAGCGGAGAAAGTGCCAGAAAGCAGAGAAAGAGACAGAAAGCAGGGAAATAGACAGAAAGCAGAGAATGCGACAGAAAGCAGAGAAAGAGATGGAAAGCAGAGAAAGAGACAGAAAGCAGAGAAAGAGGCACAAAGCAGAGAAAGAGACAAGAAGCCGAGAAAGAGACAGAAAGCAGAGAAAGCGACAGATTGCAGAGAATGAGACAGGAATCAGAGAAAGTGCCAGAAAGCAGAGAAAGAGACAGAAAGCAGAGAAAGAGAAAGAAAGCAGAGAAAGTGGCAGAAAGCAGAGAAAGAGACAGAAAGCAGAGAAAGAGAAAGAAAGCAGAGAAGGAGGCAGAAAGCAGAGAAAGAGACAGAAAGCAGAGAAAGCGACAGAAAGCAGAGAAAGAGGCAGAAAGCAGAGAAAGAGGCAGAAAGCAGAGAAAGAGGCAGAAACAGAGAAAGCGACAAAAAACAGAGAAAGAGAAAGAAAGCAGAGAAAGAGACAGAAAGGAGAGAAAGTGACAGACTGCAGAGAAAGAGACAGAAAGCAGAGAAAGAGACAGAAAGCAAAAAAAGCGCCAGAAAGCAGAGAAAGAGACAGAAAGCAGAGAAAGTGCCAGAAAGCAGAGAAAGAGACAGATTGCAGAGAAAGAGACAGAAAGCAGAAAAAGAGACAGAAAGCAGAGAAAGTGCCATTAAGCAGAGAAAGAGACAGATTGCAGTGAAAGAGACAGAAAGCAGAGAAAGAGACAGAAAGCCGAGATAGTGACAGAAAGCAGATAATGATTCAGAAGGCGGAGAAAGTGCCAGAAAGCAGAGAAAGAGACAGCAAGCAGGGAAATAGACAGAAAGCAGAGAATGCGACAGAAAGCAGAGAAAGAGATGGAAAGCAGAGAAAAAGACAGAAAGCAGAGAAAGAGAAAGAAAGCAGAGAAAGTGGCAGAAAGCAGAGAAAGAGACAGAAAGCAGAGAAAGAGAAAGAAAGCAGAGAAAGAGGCAGAAAGCAGAGAAAGAGACAGAAAGCAGAGAAAGCGACAGAAAGCAGAGAAAGAGGCAGAAAGCAGAGAAAGAGGCAGAAAGCAGAGAAAGAGGCAGAAAGCAGAGAAAGAGGCAGAAAGCAGAGAAGGCGACATAAAACAGAGAAAGAGAAAGAAAGCAGAGTAAGAGACAGAAAGGAGAGAAAGTGACAGACTGCAGAGAAAGAGACAGAAAGCAGAGAAAGAGACAGAAAGTAAAAAAAGCGCCAGAAAGCAGAGAAAGAGACAGAAAGCTGAGAAAGTGCAGAAAGCAGAGAAAGAGACAGACTGCAGAGAAAGAGACAGAAAGCAGAAAAAGAGACAGAAAGCAGAGAAAGTGCCACAAAGCAGAGAAAGAGACAGATTTCAGAGAAAGAGACAGAAAGCAGAGAAAGAGACAGAAAGCAAAGAAAGCGCCAGAAAGCAGAGAAAGAGACAGAATGCTGAGAAAGTGTCAGAAAGCAGAGAATGAGACAGAAAGCAGGGAAATAGACAGAAAGCAGAGAATGCGACAGAAAGCAGAGAAAGAGATGGAAAGCAGAGAAAGAGACAGAAAGCAGAGAAAGAGGCTGAAAGCAGAGAAAGAGACAGAAAGCCGAGAAAGAGACAGAAAGCAGAGAAAGCGTCAGATTGCAGAGGAAGAGACCGGATTCAGAGAAAGTGCCAGAAAGCAGAGAAAGAGACAGAAAGCAGAGAAAGAGAAAGAAAGCAGCGAAAGTGGCAGAAAGCAGAGAAAGATATAGAAAGCAGAGAAAGAGAAAGAAAGCAGAGAAAGAGGCAGAAAGCAGAGAAAGAGACAGAAAGCAGAGAAAGCGACAGAAAGCAGAGAAAGAGGCAGAAAGCAGAGATAGAGGCAGAAAGCAGAGAAAGCGACATAAAACAGAGAAAGAGACAGAAAGTAGAGAAAGTGCCAGAAAGCAGAGAAAGAGACAGATTGCAGAGAAACAGACAGAAAGCCGAAAAAGAGACAGAAGGCAGAGAAAGTGCCAGAAAGAAGAGAAAGAGGCAGAAAGCTGAGAAAGAGAATGAAAGCAGAGAAAGCGGCAGAAAGCAGAGAAAGAGACAGAAAGCAGAGAAAGTGCCAGAAAGCAGAGAAAGAGACAGATTGCAGAGAAAGAGACAGAAAGCAGAAAAAGAGACAGAAAGCAGAGAAAGTGCCAGAAAGAAGAGAAAGAGACAGATTGCAGAGAAAGAGACAGAAAGCAGAGAAAGAGACAGAAAGCCGAGAAAGTGACAGAAAGCAGAGAATGATTCAGAAAGCAGAAAAGTGCCAGAAAGCAGAGAAAGAGACAGAAAGCAGGGAAATAGACAGAAAGCTGAGAATGCGACAGAAAGCAGAGAAAGAGATGGAAAGCAGAGATAGAGACAGAAAGCAGAGAAAGAGGCAGAAAGCAGAGAAAGAGACAGCATGCAGAGAAAGAGACAGAAAGCAGAGAAAGCGTCAGATTGCAGAGAAAGAGACAGAAATCAGAGAAAGTGCCATAAAGCAGAGGAAGAGACAGAAAGCAGAGAAAGAGAAAGAAAGCAGAGAAAGAGGCAGAAAGCAGAGAAAGAGACAGAAAGCAGAGAAAGAGAAAGAAAGCAGAGAAAGAGGCAGAAAGCAGAGAAAGAGACAGAAAGCAGAGAAAGCGACAGAAAGCAGAGAAAGAGGCAGAAAGCAGAGAAAGAGACAGAAAGCCGAGAAAGTGACAGAAAGAAGAGAAAGAGACAGATTGCAGAGAAAGAGACCGAAAGCAGAGAAAGAGACAGAAAGCCGAGAAAGTGACAGAAAGCAGAGAATGATTCAGAAAGCAGAAAAGTGTCAGAAAGCAGAGAAAGAGACAGAAAGCAGGGAAATAGACAGAAAGCAGAGATTGCGACAGAAAGCAGAGAAAGAGATGGAAAGCAGAGATAGAGACAGAAAGCAGAGAAAGAGACAGAAAGCCGAGAAAGTGACAGAAAGCAGAGAATGATTCAGGAAGCGGAGAAAGTGCCAGAAAGCAGAGAAAGAGACAGAAAGCAGGGAAATAGACAAAACGCAGAGAATGCGACAGAAAGCAGAGAAAGAGATGTAAAGCAGAGAAAGAGACAGAAAGCAGAGAAAGAGGCAGAAAGCAGAGAAAGAGACAGAAAGCCGAGAAAGAGACAGAAAGCGGAGAAAGCGTCAGATTGCAGAGAAAGAGACAGGAATCAGAGAAAGTGCCAGAAAGCAGAGAAAGAGACAGAAAGCAGAGAAAGAGAAAGAAAGCAGAGAAAGTGGCAGAACGCAGAGAAAGATACAGAAAGCAGAGAAAGAGAAAGAAAGCAGGGAAAGAGACAGAAAGCTGCGAAAGATACAGAAAGCAGAAAAAGAGTCAGAACGCAGAGAAAGAGACTGAAGCAGAGAAAGAGACAGAAAGCGGAGAAATAGACAGAAAGCAGAGAAAGAGACAGAAAGCGGAGAAAGAGACAGAAAGCAGGGAAAGAGACAGAAAGCAGAGAAAGGGACAGAAAGCAGAGAAAGAGACAGAAAGCAGGGAAAGAGACAGAAAGCAGAGAAAGAGACAGAAAGCAGAAAAAGAGTCAGAACGCAGAGAAAGAGACTGTAGCGGAGAAAGGGACAGAAAGCGGAGAAAGAGACTGAAAGCTGAGAAAGAGACAGAAAGCGGAGAAAGAGTCTGAAAACAGAGAAAGAGACAGATTGCAGAGAAAGAGACAGAAAGCAGAGAAAGAGACAGAAAGCAGCGAAAGACACAGAAAGCAGAGAAAGCGACAGATTGCAGAAAAAGAGACAGAAAGCAGAGAATGTGCCAGAAAGCAGAGAAAGAGACAGAAAGGAGAGAAAGAGACATAAAGCGGAGAAAGAGACAGAAAGCAGAGAAAGGGACAGAAAACAGAGAAAGAGACAGAAAGCAGAGAAAGTGCCAGAAAGGAGAGAACGAGACAGATTGCAGAGAAAGAGACAGAAAGCAGAGAAAGTGACAGAAAGCAGAGAAAGTGCCAGAAAGCAGAGAAAGAGACAGAAAGCAGAGAAAGAGACAGAAAGCAGAGAAAGAGAAAGAATGCAGAGAAAGTGCCAGAAAGCAGAGAAAGAGACAGATTGCAGAGAAAGAGAAAGAAAGCAGAGAAAGAGACAGAAAGGAGAGATAGTGACAGACTGCAGAGAAAGATACAGAAAGCAGAGAAAGAGACAGAAAGCAAAGAAAGCGCCAGAAAGCAGAGAAAGAGACAGAAAGCAGAGAAAGTGCCAGAAAGCAGAGAAAGAGACAGATTGCAGAGAAAGAGACAGAAAGCAGAAAAAGAGACAGAAAGCAGAGAAAGTGCCATAAAGCAGAGAAAGAGACAGATTGATGAGAAAGAGACAGAAAGCAGAGAAAGAGACAGAAAGCCGAGAAAGTGACAGAAAGCAGAGAATGTTTCAGAAAGCGGAGAAAGTGCCAGAAAGCAGAGAAAGAGACAGAAAGCAGGGAAATAGACAGAAAGCAGAGAATGCGACAGAAAGCAGAGAAAGAGATGGAAAGCAGAGAAAGAGACAGAAAGCAGAGAAAGAGGCACAAAGCAGAGAAAGAGACAGAAAGCCGAGAAAGAGACAGAAAGCAGAGAAAGCGACAGATTGCAGAGAAAGAGACAGGAATCAGAGAAAGTGCCAGAAAGCAGAGAAAGAGACAGAAAGCAGAGAAAGAGAAAGAAAGCAGAGAAAGTGGCAGAAAGCAGAGAAAGAGACAGAAAGCAGAGAAAGAGAAAGAAAGCAGAGAAGGAGGCAGAAAGCAGAGAAAGAGACAGAAGCAGAGAAAGAGACAGAAAGCGGAGAAAGAGACAGAAAGCAGAGAAAGAGACAGAAAGCGGAGAAAGAGACAGAAAGCAGGGAAAGAGACAGAAAGCAGAGAAAGGGACAGAAAGCAGAGAAAGAGACAGAAAGCAGGGAAAGAGACAGAAAGCAGAGAAAGAGACAGAAAGCAGTGAAAGAGACAGAAAGCTGAGAAAGATACAGAAAGCAGAAAAAGAGTCAGAACGCAGAGAAAGAGACTGTAGCGGAGAAAGGGACAGAAAGCGGAGAAAGAGACTGAAAGCTGAGAAAGAGACAGAAAGCGGAGAAAGAGTCTGAAAACAGAGAAAGAGACAGATTGCAGAGAAAGAGACAGAAAGCAGAGAAAGAGACAGAAAGCAGCGAAAGACACAGAAAGCAGAGAAAGCGACAGATTGCAGAAAAAGAGACAGAAAGCAGAGAATGTGCCAGAAAGCAGAGAAAGAGACAGAAAGGAGAGAAAGAGACATAAAGCGGAGAAAGAGACAGAAAGCAGAGAAAGGGACAGAAAACAGAGAAAGAGACAGATTGCTGAGAAAGAGACAGAAAGCAGAGAAAGAGACAGAAAGCCGAGAAAGTGACAGAAAGCAGAGAATGTTTCAGAAAGCGGAGAAAGTGCCAGAAAGCAGAGAAAGAGACAGAAAGCAGGGAAATAGACAGAAAGCAGAGAATGCGACAGAAAGCAGAGAAAGAGATGGAAAGCAGAGAAAGAGACAGAAAGCAGAGAAAGAGGCACAAAGCAGAGAAAGAGACAGAAAGCCGAGAAAGAGACAGAAAGCAGAGAAAGCGACAGATTGCAGAGAATGAGACAGGAATCAGAGAAAGTGCCAGAAAGCAGAGAAAGAGACAGAAAGCAGAGAAAGAGAAAGAAAGCAGAGAAAGTGGCAGAAAGCAGAGAAAGAGACAGAAAGCAGAGAAAGAGAAAGAAAGCAGAGAAGGAGGCAGAAAGCAGAGAAAGAGACAGAAAGCAGAGAAAGCGACAGAAAGCAGAGAAAGAGGCAGAAAGCAGAGAAAGAGGCAGAAAGCAGAGAAAGAGGCAGAAACAGAGAAAGCGACAAAAAACAGAGAAAGAGAAAGAAAGCAGAGAAAGAGACAGAAAGGAGAGAAAGTGACAGACTGCAGAGAAAGAGACAGAAAGCAGAGAAAGAGACAGAAAGCAAAAAAAGCGCCAGAAAGCAGAGAAAGAGACAGAAAGCAGAGAAAGTGCCAGAAAGCAGAGAAAGAGACAGATTGCAGAGAAAGAGACAGAAAGCAGAAAAAGAGACAGAAAGCAGAGAAAGTGCCATAAAGCAGAGAAAGAGACAGATTGCAGTGAAAGAGACAGAAAGCAGAGAAAGAGACAGAAAGCCGAGATAGTGACAGAAAGCAGATAATGATTCAGAAAGCGGAGAAAGTGCCAGAAAGCAGAGAAAGAGGCAGCAAGCAGGGAAATAGACAGAAAGCAGAGAATGCGACAGAAAGCAGAGAAAGAGATGGAAAGCAGAGAAAGAGACAGAAAGCAGAGAAAGAGAAAGAAAGCAGAGAAAGTGGCCGAAAGCAGAGAAAGAGACAGAAAGCAGAGAAAGAGAAAGAAAGCAGAGAAAGAGGCAGAAAGCAGAGAAAGCGACAGAAAGCAGAGAAAGAGGCCGAAAGCAGAGAAAGAGGCAGAAAGCAGAGAAAGAGGCAGAAAGCAGAGAAAGAGGCAGAAAGCAGAGAAGGCGACATAAAACAGAGAAAGAGAAAGAAAGCAGAGAAAGAGACAGAAAGGAGAGAAAGTGACAGACTGCAGAGAAAGAGACAGAAAGCAGAGAAAGAGACAGAAAGCAAAGAAAGCGCCAGAAAGCAGAGAAAGAGACAGAAAGCTGAGAAAGTGTCAGAAAGCAGAGAAAGAGACAGACTGCAGAGAAAGAGACAGAAAGCAGAAAAAGAGACAGAAAGCAGAGAAAGTGCCACAAAGCAGAGAAAGAGACAGATTGCAGAGAAAGAGACATAAAGCAGAGGAAGAGACAGAAAGCCGAGAAAGTGACAGAAAGCAGAGAATGAGACAGAAAGCAGGGAAATAGACAGAAAGCAGAGAATGCGACAGAAAGCAGAGAAAGAGATGGAAAGCAGAGAAAGAGACAGAAAGCAGAGAAAGAGGCAGAAAGCAGAGAAAGAGACAGAAAGCCGAGAAAGAGACAGAAAGCGGAGAAAGCGTCAGATTGCAGAGGAAGAGACCGGAATCAGAGAAAGTGCCAGAAAGCAGAGAAAGAGACAGAAAGCAGAGAAAGAGAAAGAAAGCAGCGAAAGTGGCAGAAAGCAGAGAAAGATACAGAAAGCAGAGAAAGAGAAAGAAAGCAGAGAAAGAGGCAGAAAGCAGAGAAAGAGACAGAAAGCAGAGAAAGCGACAGAAAGCAGAGAAAGAGGCAGAAAGCAGAGATAGAGGCAGAAAGCAGAGAAAGCGACATAAAACAGAGAAAGAGACAGAAAGCAGAGAAAGTGCCAGAAAGCAGAGAAAGAGACAGATTGCAGAGAAACAGACAGAAAGCCGAAAAAGAGACAGAAGGCAGAGAAAGTGCCAGAAAGAAGAGAAAGAGGCAGAAAGCTGAGAAAGAGAATGAAAGCAGAGAAAGCGCTAGAAAGCAGAGAAAGAGACAGAAAGCAGAGAAAGTGCCAGAAAGCAGAGAAAGAGACAGATTGCAGAGAAAGAGACAGAAAGCAGAAAAAGAGACAGAAAGCAGAGAAAGTGCCAGAAAGAAGAGAAAGAGACAGATTGCAGAGAAAGAGACAGAAAGCAGAGAAAGAGACAGAAAGACGAGAAAGTGACAGAAAGCAGAGAATGATTCAGAAAGCAGCAAAGTGCCAGAAAGCAGAGAAAGAGACAGAAAGCAGGGAAATAGACAGAAAGCAGAGAATGCGACAGAAAGCAGAGAAAGAGATGGAAAGCAGAGATGGAGACAGAAAGCAGAGAAAGAGGAAGACAGCAGAGAAAGAGAGAGAAAGCAGAGAAAGAGACAGAAAGCAGAGAAAGCGTCAGATTGCAGAGAAAGAGACAGAAATCAGAGAAAGTGCCATAAAGCAGAGGAAGAGACAGAAAGCAGAGAAAGAGAAAGAAAGCAGAGAAAGAGGCAGAAAGCAGAGAAAGAGACAGAAAGCAGAGAAAGAGAAAGAAAGCAGAGAAAGAGGCAGAAAGCAGAGAAAGAGACAGAAAGCAGAGAAAGCGACAGAAAGCAGAGAAAGAGGCAGAAAGCAGCGAAAGAGACAGAAAGCCGAGAAAGTGACAGAAAGCAGAGAATGATTCAGAAAGCAGAGAAAGTGCCTGAAAGCAGAGAGAGAGACAGAAAGCAGGGAAATAGACAGAAAGCAGAGAATGCGACAGAAAGCAGAGAAAGAGACGGAAAGCAGAGAAAGAGGCAGAAAGCAGAGAAAGCGACAGAAAGCAGGGAAAGAAACAGAAAGCAGAGAGCGCGACAGAAAGCAGAGAAAGACATGGAAAGCAGAGAAAGAGACAGAAAGCAGAGAAAGACACAGAAAGCAGAGAAAGAGACAGAAAACAGAGAAAGAGGCAGAAAGCAGAAAAGAGTCAGAAAGCAGAGAAAGAGACAGAAAGAAGAGAAAGAGACAGATTGCAGAGAAAGAGACCGAAAGCAGAGAAAGAGACAGAAAGCCGAGAAAGTGACAGAAAGCAGAGAATGATTCAGAAAGCAGAAAAGTGCCAGAAAGCAGAGAAAGAGACAGAAAGCAGGGAAATAGACAGAAAGCAGAGATTGCGACAGAAAGCAGAGAAAGAGATGGAAAGCAGAGATAGAGACAGAAAGCAGAGAAAGAGACAGAAAGCCGAGAAAGTGACAGAAAGCAGAGAATGATTCAGAAAGCGGAGAAAGTGCCAGAAAGCAGAGAAAGAGACAGAAAGCAGGGAAATAGACAAAACGCAGAGAATGCGACAGAAAGCAGAGAAAGAGATGGAAAGCAGAGAAAGAGACAGAAAGCAGAGAAAGAGGCAGAAAGCAGAGAAAGAGACAGAAAGCCGAGAAAGAGACAGAAAGCGGAGAAAGCGTCAGATTGCAGAGAAAGAGACAGGAATCAGAGAAAGTGCCAGAAAGCAGAGAAAGAGACAGAAAGCAGAGAAAGAGAAAGAAAGCAGAGAAAGTGGCAGAAAGCAGAGAAAGATACAGAAAGCAGAGAAAGAGAAAGAAAGCAGGGAAAGAGACAGAAAGCTGCGAAAGATACAGAAAGCAGAAAAAGAGTCAGAACGCAGAGAAAGAGACTGAAGCAGAGAAAGAGACAGAAAGCGGAGAAAGAGACAGAAAGCAGAGAAAGAGACAGAAAGCGGAGAAAGAGACAGAAAGCAGGGAAAGAGACAGAAAGCAGAGAAAGGGACAGAAAGCAGAGAAAGAGACAGAAAGCAGGGAAAGAGACAGAAAGCAGAGAAAGAGACAGAAAGCAGGGAAAGAGACAGAAAGCTGAGAAAGATACAGAAAGCAGAAAAAGAGTCAGAACGCAGAGAAAGAGACTGTAGCGGAGAAAGGGACAGAAAGCGGAGAAAGAGACTGAAAGCTGAGAAAGAGACAGAAAGCGGAGAAAGAGTCTGAAAACAGAGAAAGAGACAAATTGCAGAGAAAGAGACAGAAAGCAGAGAAAGAGACAGAAAGCAGCGAAAGACACAGAAAGCAGAGAAAGCGACAGATTGCAGAAAAAGATACAGAAAGCAGAGAATGTGCCAGAAAGCAGAGAAAGAGACAGAAAGGAGAGAATGAGACATAAAGCGGAGAAAGAGACAGAAAGCAGAGAAAGGGACAGAAAAAAGAGAAAGAGACAGAAAGCAGAGAAAGTGCCAGAAAGGAGAGAACGAGACAGATTGCAGAGAAAGAGACAGAAAGCAGAGAAAGTGACAGAAAGCAGAGAAAGTGCCAGAAAGCAGAGAAAGAGACAGAAAGCAGAGAAGGAGACAGAAAGCAGAGAAAGAGAAAGAATGCAGAGAAAGTGCCAGAAAGCAGAGAAAGAGGCAGATTGCAGAGAAAGAGAAAGAAAGCAGAGAAAGAGACAGGAAGGAGAGATAGTGACAGACTGCAGAGAAAGATACAGAAAGCAGAGAAAGAGACAGAAAGCAAAGAAAGCGCCAGAAAGCAGAGAAAGAGACAGAAAGCAGAGAAAGTGCCAGAAAGCAGAGAAAGAGACAGAAAGCAGAGAAAGCGACAGAAAGCAGAGAAAGAGGCAGAAAGCAGCGAAAGAGACAGAAAGCCGAGAAAGTGACAGAAAGCAGAGAATGATTCAGAAAGCAGAGAAAGTGCCTGAAAGCAGAGAGAGAGACAGAAAGCAGGGAAATAGACAGAAAGCAGAGAATGCGACAGAAAGCAGAGAAAGAGACGGAAAGCAGAGAAAGAGGCAGAAAGCAGAGAAAGCGACAGAAAGCAGGGAAAGAAACAGAAAGCAGAGAGCGCGACAGAAAGCAGAGAAAGACATGGAAAGCAGAGAAAGAGACAGAAAGCAGAGAAAGACACAGAAAGCAGAGAAAGAGACAGAAAACAGAGAAAGAGGCAGAAAGCAGAGAAAGAGTCAGAAAGCAGAGAAAGAGACAGAAAGAAGAGAAAGAGACAGATTGCAGAGAAAGAGACCGAAAGCAGAGAAAGAGACAGAAAGCCGAGAAAGTGACAGAAAGCAGAGAATGATTCAGAAAGCAGAAAAGTGCCAGAAAGCAGAGAAAGAGACAGAAAGCAGGGAAATAGACAGAAAGCAGAGATTGCGACAGAAAGCAGAGAAAGAGATGGAAAGCAGAGATAGAGACAGAAAGCAGAGAAAGAGACAGAAAGCCGAGAAAGTGACAGAAAGCAGAGAATGATTCAGAAAGCGGAGAAAGTGCCAGAAAGCAGAGAAAGAGACAGAAAGCAGGGAAATAGACAAAACGCAGAGAATGCGACAGAAAGCAGAGAAAGAGATGGAAAGCAGAGAAAGAGACAGAAAGCAGAGAAAGAGGCAGAAAGCAGAGAAAGAGACAGAAAGCCGAGAAAGAGACAGAAAGCGGAGAAAGCGTCAGATTGCAGAGAAAGAGACAGGAATCAGAGAAAGTGCCAGAAAGCAGAGAAAGAGACAGAAAGCAGAGAAAGAGAAAGAAAGCAGAGAAAGTGGCAGAAAGCAGAGAAAGATACAGAAAGCAGAGAAAGAGAAAGAAAGCAGGGAAAGAGACAGAAAGCTGCGAAAGATACAGAAAGCAGAAAAAGAGTCAGAACGCAGAGAAAGAGACTGAAGCAGAGAAAGAGACAGAAAGCGGAGAAAGAGACAGAAAGCAGAGAAAGAGACAGAAAGCGGAGAAAGAGACAGAAAGCAGGGAAAGAGACAGAAAGCAGAGAAAGGGACAGAAAGCAGAGAAAGAGACAGAAAGCAGGGAAAGAGACAGAAAGCAGAGAAAGAGACAGAAAGCAGGGAAAGATACAGAAAGCTGAGAAAGATACAGAAAGCAGAAAAAGAGTCAGAACGCAGAGAAAGAGACTGTAGCGGAGAAAGGGACAGAAAGCGGAGAAAGAGACTGAAAGCTGAGAAAGAGACAGAAAGCGGAGAAAGAGTCTGAAAACAGAGAAAGAGACAAATTGCAGAGAAAGAGACAGAAAGCAGAGAAAGAGACAGAAAGCAGCGAAAGACACAGAAAGCAGAGAAAGCGACAGATTGCAGAAAAAGAGACAGAAAGCAGAGAATGTGCCAGAAAGCAGAGAAAGAGACAGAAAGGAGAGAATGAGACATAAAGCGGAGAAAGAGACAGAAAGCAGAGAAAGGGACAGAAAACAGAGAAAGAGACAGAAAGCAGAGAAAGTGCCAGAAAGGAGAGAACGAGACAGATTGCAGAGAAAGAGACAGAAAGCAGAGAAAGTGACAGAAAGCAGAGAAAGTGCCAGAAAGCAGAGAAAGAGACAGAAAGCAGAGAAAGAGACAGAAAGCAGAGAAAGAGAAAGAATGCAGAGAAAGTGCCAGAAAGCAGAGAAAGAGACAGATTGCAGAGAAAGAGAAAGAAAGCAGAGAAAGAGACAGGAAGGAGAGATAGTGACAGACTGCAGAGAACGATACAGAAAGCAGAGAAAGAGACAGAAAGCAAAGAAAGCGCCAGAAAGCAGAGAAAGAGACAGAAAGCAGAGAAAGTGCCAGAAAGCAGAGAAAGAGACAGAAAGCAGAGAAAGCGACAGAAAGCAGAGAAAGAGGCAGAAAGCAGCGAAAGAGACAGAAAGCCGAGAAAGTGACAGAAAGCAGAGAATGATTCAGAAAGCAGAGAAAGTGCCTGAAAGCAGAGAGAGAGACAGAAAGCAGGGAAATAGACAGAAAGCAGAGAATGCGACAGAAAGCAGAGAAAGAGACGGAAAGCAGAGAAAGAGGCAGAAAGCAGAGAAAGCGACAGAAAGCAGGGAAAGAAACAGAAAGCAGAGAGCGCGACAGAAAGCAGAGAAAGACATGGAAAGCAGAGAAAGAGACAGAAAGCAGAGAAAGACACAGAAAGCAGAGAAAGACACAGAAAACAGAGAAAGAGGCAGAAAGCAGAGAAAGAGTCAGAAAGCAGAGAAAGAGACAGAAAGAAGAGAAAGAGACAGATTGCAGAGAAAGAGACCGAAAGCAGAGAAAGAGACAGAAAGCCGAGAAAGTGACAGAAAGCAGAGAATGATTCAGAAAGCAGAAAAGTGCCAGAAAGCAGAGAAAGAGACAGAAAGCAGGGAAATAGACAGAAAGCAGAGATTGCGACAGAAAGCAGAGAAAGAGATGGAAAGCAGAGATAGAGACAGAAAGCAGAGAAAGAGACAGAAAGCCGAGAAAGTGACAGAAAGCAGAGAATGATTCAGAAAGCGGAGAAAGTGCCAGAAAGCAGAGAAAGAGACAGAAAGCAGGGAAATAGACAAAACGCAGAGAATGCGACAGAAAGCAGAGAAAGAGATGGAAAGCAGAGAAAGAGACAGAAAGCAGAGAAAGAGGCAGAAAGCAGAGAAAGAGACAGAAAGCCGAGAAAGAGACAGAAAGCGGAGAAAGCGTCAGATTGCAGAGAAAGAGACAGGAATCAGAGAAAGTGCCAGAAAGCAGAGAAAGAGACAGAAAGCAGAGAAAGAGAAAGAAAGCAGAGAAAGTGGCAGAAAGCAGAGAAAGATACAGAAAGCTGCGAAAGATACAGAAAGCAGAAAAAGAGTCAGAACGCAGAGAAAGAGACTGAAGCAGAGAAAGAGACAGAAAGCGGAGAAAGAGACAGAAAGCAGAGAAAGAGACAGAAAGCGGAGAAAGAGACAGAAAGCAGGGAAAGAGACAGAAAGCAGAGAAAGGGACAGAAAGCAGAGAAAGAGACAGAAAGCAGGGAAAGAGACAGAAAGCAGAGAAAGAGACAGAAAGCAGGGAAAGATACAGAAAGCTGAGAAAGATACAGAAAGCAGAAAAAGAGTCAGAACGCAGAGAAAGAGACTGTAGCGGAGAAAGGGACAGAAAGCGGAGAAAGAGACTGAAAGCTGAGAAAGAGACAGAAAGCGGAGAAAGAGTCTGAAAACAGAGAAAGAGACAAATTGCAGAGAAAGAGACAGAAAGCAGAGAAAGAGACAGAAAGCAGCGAAAGACACAGAAAGCAGAGAAAGCGACAGATTGCAGAAAAAGAGACAGAAAGCAGAGAATGTGCCAGAAAGCAGAGAAAGAGACAGAAAGGAGAGAATGAGACATAAAGCGGAGAAAGAGACAGAAAGCAGAGAAAGGGACAGAAAACAGAGAAAGAGACAGAAAGCAGAGAAAGTGCCTGAAAGGAGAGAACGAGACAGATTGCAGAGAAAGAGACAGAAAGCAGAGAAAGTGACAGAAAGCAGAGAAAGTGCCAGAAAGCAGAGAAAGAGACAGAAAGCAGAGAAAGAGACAGAAAGCAGAGAAAGAGAAAGAATGCAGAGAAAGTGCCAGAAAGCAGAGAAAGAGACAGATTGCAGAGAAAGAGAAAGAAAGCAGAGAAAGAGACAGGAAGGAGAGATAGTGACAGACTGCAGAGAAAGATACAGAAAGCAGAGAAAGAGACAGAAAGCAAAGAAAGCGCCAGAAAGCAGAGAAAGAGACAGAAAGCAGAGAAAGTGCCAGAAAGCAGAGAAAGAGACAGATTGCAGAGAAAGAGACAGAAAGCAGAAAAAGAGACAGAAAGCAGAGAAAGTGCCATAAAGCAGAGAAAGAGACAGATTGCTGAGAAAGAGACAGAAAGCAGAGAAAGAGACAGAAAGCCGAGAAAGTGACAGAAAGCAGAGAATGTTTCAGAAAACGGAGAAAGTGCCAGAAAGCAGAGAAAGAGACAGAAAGCAGGGAAATAGACAGAAAGCAGAGAATGCGACAGAAAGCAGAGAAAGAGATGGAAAGCAGAGAAAGAGACAGAAAGCAGAGAAAGAGACAGAAAGCAGAGAAAGAGAAAGAAAGCAGAGAAAGTGGCAGAAAGCAGAGAAAGATACAGAAAGCAGAGAAAGAGAAAGAAAGCAGGGAAAGAGACAGAAAGCTGCGAAAGATACAGAAAGCAGAAAAAGAGTCAGAACGCAGAGAAAGAGACTGAAGCAGAGAAAGAGACAGAAAGCGGAGAAAGAGACAGAAAGCAGAGAAAGAGACAGAAAGCGGAGAAAGAGACAGAAAGCAGGGAAAGAGACAGAAAGCAGAGAAAGGGACAGAAAGCAGAGAAAGAGACAGAAAGCAGGGAAAGAGACAGAAAGCAGAGAAAGAGACAGAAAGCAGGGAAAGAGACAGAAAGCTGAGAAAGATACAGAAAGCAGAAAAAGAGTCAGAACGCAGAGAAAGAGACTGTAGCGGAGAAAGGGACAGAATGCGGAGAAAGAGACTGAAAGCGGAGAAAGAGACAGAAAGCAGGGATAGAGACAGAAAGCAGAGAAAGGGACAGAAAGCAGAGAAAGAGACAGAAAGCAGAGAAAGAGACAGAAAGCAGCGAAAGACACAGAAAGCAGAGAAAGCGACAGATTGCAGAAAAAGAGACAGAAAGCAGAGAATGTGCCAGAAAGCAGAGAAAGAGACAGAAAGGAGAGAAAGAGACATAAAGCGGAGAAAGAGACAGAAAGCAGAGAAAGGGACAGAAAACAGAGAAAGAGACAGAAAGCAGAGAAAGTGCCAGAAAGGAGAGAACGAGACAGATTGCAGAGAAAGAGACAGAAAGCAGAGAAAGTGACAGAAAGCAGAGAAAGTGCCAGAAAGCAGAGAAAGAGACAGAAAGCAGAGAAAGAGACAGAAAGCAGAGAAAGAGAAAGAATGCAGAGAAAGTGCCAGAAAGCAGAGAAAGAGACAGATTGCAGAGAAAGAGAAAGAAAGCAGAGAAAGAGACAGAAAGGAGAGATAGTGACAGACTGCAGAGAAAGATACAGAAAGCAGAGAAAGAGACAGAAAGCAAAGAAAGCGCCAGAAAGCAGAGAAAGAGACAGAAAGCAGAGAAAGTGCCAGAAAGCAGAGAAAGAGACAGATTGCAGAGAAAGAGACAGAAAGCAGAAAAAGAGACAGAAAGCAGAGAAAGTGCCATAAAGCAGAGAAAGAGACAGATTGCTGAGAAAGAGACAGAAAGCAGAGAAAGAGACAGAAAGCGGAGAAAGTGACAGAAAGCAGAGAATGTTTCAGAAAGCGGAGAAAGTGCCAGAAAGCAGAGAAAGAGACAGAAAGCAGGGAAATAGACAGAAAGCAGAGAATGCGACAGAAAGCAGAGAAAGAGATGGAAAGCAGAGAAAGAGACAGAAAGCAGAGAAAGAGGCACAAAGCAGAGAAAGAGACAGAAAGCCGAGAAAGAGACAGAAAGCAGAGAAAGCGACAGATTGCAGAGAAAGAGACAGGAATCAGAGAAAGTGCCAGAAAGCAGAGAAAGAGACAGAAAGCAGAGAAAGAGAAAGAAAGCAGAGAAAGTGGCAGAAAGCAGAGAAAGAGACAGAAAGCAGAGAAAGAGAAAGAAAGCAGAGAAGGAGGCAGAAAGCAGAGAAAGAGACAGAAAGCAGAGAAAGCGACAGAAAGCAGAGAAAGAGGCAGAAAGCAGAGAAAGAGGCAGAAAGCAGAGAAAGAGGCAGAAACAGAGAAAGCGACAAAAAACAGAGAAAGAGAAAGAAAGCAGAGAAAGAGACAGAAAGGAGAGAAAGTGACAGACTGCAGAGAAAGAGACAGAAAGCAGAGAAAGAGACAGAAAGCAAAAAAAGCGCCAGAAAGCAGAGAAAGAGACAGAAAGCAGAGAAAGTGCCAGAAAGCAGAGAAAGAGACAGATTGCAGAGAAAGAGACAGAAAGCAGAAAAAGAGACAGAAAGCAGAGAAAGTGCCATAAAGCAGAGAAAGAGACAAATTGCAGTGAAAGAGACAGAAAGGAGAGAAAGAGACAGAAAGCCGAGATAGTGACAGAAAGCAGATAATGATTCAGAAAGCGGCGAAAGTGCCAGAAAGCAGAGAAAGAGACAGCAAGCAGGGAAATAGACAGAAAGCAGAGAATGCGACAGAAAGCAGAGAAAGAGATGGAAAGTAGAGAAAGAGACAGAAAGCAGAGAAAGAGAAAGAAAGCAGAGAAAATGGCAGAAAGCAGAGAAAGAGACAGAAAGCAGAGAAAGAGAAAGAAAGCAGAGAAAGAGGCAGAAAGCAGAGAAAGAGACAGAAAGCAGAGAAAGCGACAGAAAGCAGAGAAAGAGGCAGAAAGCAGAGAAAGAGGCAGAAAGCAGGGAAAGAGGCAGAAAGCAGAGAAGGCGACATAAAACAGAGAAAGAGAAAGAAAGCAGAGAAAGAGACAGAAAGGAGAGAAAGTGACAGACTGCAGAGAAAGAGACAGAAAGCAGAGAAAGAGACAGAAAGCAAAGAAAGCGCCAGAAAGCAGAGAAAGAGACAGAAAGCTGAGAAAGTGCCAGAAAGCAGAGAAAGAGACAGACTGCAGAGAAAGAGACAGAAAGCAGAAAATGAGACAGAAAGCAGAGAAAGTGCCACAAAGCAGAGAAAGAGACAGATTGCAGAGAAAGAGACATAAAGCAGAGGAAGAGACAGAAAGCCGAGAAAGTGACAGAAAGCAGAGAATGAGACAGAAAGCAGGGAAATAGACAGAAAGCAGAGAATGCGACAGAAAGCAGAGAAAGAGATGGAAAGCAGAGAAAGAGACAGAAAGCAGAGAAAGAGGCAGAAAGCAGAGAAAGAGACAGAAAGCCGAGAAAGAGACAGAAAGCGGAGAAAGCGTCAGATTGCAGAGGAAGAGACCGGAATCAGAGAAAGTGCCAGAAAGCAGAGAAAGAGACAGAAAGCAGAGAAAGAGAAAGAAAGCAGCGAAAGTGGCAGAAAGCAGTGAAAGATACAGAAAGCAGAGAAAGAGAAAGAAAGCAGAGAAAGAGGCAGAAAGCAGAGAAAGAGACAGAAAGCAGAGAAAGCGACAGAAAGCAGAGAAAGAGGCAGAAAGCAGAGATAGAGGCAGAAAGCAGAGAAAGCGACATAAAACAGAGAAAGAGACA